>NC_060149.1:863359237-863984237 GCF_021461385.2 Schistocerca piceifrons | reverse complement strand
AAAACCGTGATCTGACCCATCCTTTGCTATGTGAATGTTTCATGGATCTCTACTCCACTCAAGTTCTACGAGGTGCATTCTGCCTCACTTTCTGCATCTGCTTACCATCCCTCACAAGGATCCTTTACCAACTCATCAGATTTCCACCTCTCTGAACAACCTACACCACCCAAAATCTCGACTCCAACAATCCTATAGTTTCCCCTCTACTTTACAATCCTCATATGTTGCTGCAACTTCACCAACACATCCGACCAACTGTACACCTACACACCTTTCACATACTCACCTAAAGAAACTTCAAGCATTTCCCCCTGCCTTCAGTCTGGAACCGCACGACCACTACGGTCGCAGGTTCGAATCCTGCTTCGGGCATGGATGTGTGTGATGTCCTTAGGTTAGTTAGGTTTACGTAGTTCTAAGTTCTAGGGGACTGATGACCTCAGATGTTAAGTCCCATAGTGCTCAGAGCCATTTGAACCATTTCCCCCTGCCAGATCATGAGCTCCACACCAACATTTACTGATACTATCATCTTTAAATCCACCCTACCCATTTCACCTCATCAGGGCTCCCTGCCCCTTCCCTCCACATCTGTCCTTACCGTCTTTTTTTCATATGCCTTTCTTTCCTTATCTTCCCCCATTTCATCATCAAATTTTAGCCTCAGCAATATCCCCTCTCCTACACTCCCTCTTCTGTCCCAGCAGCCACTCGTACACCATTGATACTGTGCACCAGTCATCCATCCTTACACAACCAAATTCCTACCTCCTCACCAACCAACCTTTTCTCCTTCAACAACAGACTTCCTATCTTAAGGCACGTTCTTTCAGTTTCGGTGCTAGGAAAGCGCTTCTTTTAAATACCAGTGTTCAACATCAAGTTTCAAATGTCTTTAAATGTGCTGTAATTGTATTTCGTTTTACCTTTTATTATTACCGTTTTTAACTAAAAGTGCAGGAAGTCATATCTCTTGTATACAAAAAAAACTTCCATTTTATCTTCACCTTTAAAAAGTTTTAAGTACGTTGTAAATATCTCACCTCTCTGTTTCTTATTTTTTCTTCTTATTTAGTTTTTGTTCTCATTTGGCTTAAGAGCAGGATCACCGTATCGCTGACAGCCCCTCTACCATCTATATGGTGTGTGTGTGTGGGGGGGGGGGGGGGAGGTGATGAAATAACAATAAAGAAGAAGAAAAGATGCAGGAACTGGTGCATTTGGCTGTGAACAAGACTGGTGGTCTAATAACTGGCATCTACCCCACACATAATTTTATTGTGTTGTATTTTATAAAAATAAAACTTAAATCGTTTTTGTTGGTTCCTGAGTCACTGTACAGGTCTTCCCCCCAGGAGGACGATTGTGTTTCCTTAATTTATTGTATTTTCCTGTAGAATGTATGAATGTATTTTAAAGTTTTGAATTTCAGATTTAAAAAAAATGGTTTAAGGGATAAGAGTGGTTCTTCCATATTCAGATTTCCTGCATTTTGACTTAAGTCACATGGGCTGTAGTGCCATCACAAACTGCTTACTAACAACAGGAATCAGAACTACTATCCTGCACATCTCATTAGGCAACTGAATAAGTATTATTCTTCGTGTGACACCTCTATATGATTGTTTGGTCGCAGCACTCCAACACCGTGACTCTGGTGAGCGGAATTCAAGTCGTGGCAGTGACAAGGATGAATTGGCTGCACCTGGTGCAATGTGAGAACCAAGGACGCTCCACAGTTTGGCGTTTGTTTAAATAAAGACATAAATGTTCCTATCCTATCCAACAGTGGTGGCAGTCGTTTAAACATTAAATATGAGCATAGCACAAGTCAGCTCTTGGGTTTCAAACTGCTTGAACTGTGACATCTGAGGGGAATCATTTAAACTTTGCACAGCTGGGCTAGCAACATTTTAAACTTAGGGCAAGTGAACTGTAACATCACAGGAGTATGGACAACCAATGACTTTTTGGATCAACCACCATTTTAAATTTAGGATATGAGATCTGCAAACTGTGCAGTGCACACCCATATTTCCAGATCCACCAGAGTGGATTCTGATATCATAGGGCTGGGGAATTCTGATACCCATGCAAGCTGCACCCGTATCCTCATGTCTACCACACTGAATTGCCATCCTTGATTTCTGAATTTAACATCAGTGGGACAATACCCCATCTTAGGTTTTTTAATTTGCCACCAGTTTATACTTAGGACAGCTGCATTACTTTCAGTGGGAGGGGGGGGGGGAGGGGGAGGGACCTTAAGTATAACAGGGCTATTTTTAAAATTCCAGCAATTTCTTGAATTTCCCAAAATGTTGTATATGGACCAATGGGCCTATGTCACAGATGTGGGAGAGAGGGAGGAATCTGACATAAATGTGTTACATCATTAATGATGTCGCAGAGGAAGAGAGAAATCTGGCACCAATGTAGACAGTACGTGAACATACCTAGGCCACACTACTTACAGTATTTAACATGAACCTTTATTTAAATGAAATATGAAGTACAGAACTGTGTGTGTGTGTGAGCATGACGTCATTTTCATTCAATTCAAGTGTAGTTTTTGTTGGAAATACTGCATTCCACATCTCCTCCTAAACCATAGGACTGATTTCGACAAAACTTAGGACACATATCAATTGCTGTCTGGAAAGAGTCACTGTGACTGTAAGAACCACATGCCTATGAAATATGTGACTGTGAGGTTGGAAAAGAAGTATAGCCCATGACGTGCGAATTCCCAGACTTCATTCATCTAGTATCTGAGAATGAAGCATTTCATTACTTGCGTCAAACTTTACACATAATTTCAAACGCTTACGAAACTTTTTCTCGTTGACTACCCCCACAAAATGATGAAGGAAAAAAAGTTTATCACTTACTGATATCTTCATTTGCAAAGGAAACTAATAAGGTGGTTGCTTCAGCCTTGTTACTTTTTTTTGTTGATATTGCTGGGAATCTCCTAAGTAAGAGGAAGTACTTCAGTGTTTAGTTCCTGGATCTAAGGGCATATGGGTGGTTAGATCTCAGAGCGTATCTAGGGCGAGCTGGGGGTGATGGAACTTTCCTTGCCCTCCACTTCACGGAGGGGTGGAGGGCGGGGGGGGGGGGGAGGAGGGGCAGTGGGAGGGGCATAGTTCCTGAATAGGGTTTTAGTCTATCAAAATGGACGACCACCTTGCAGTCAGGCAACTGTAATTCTGCTTGACAGGGGAAGTGAGCCGAATGGTTGAATATGGTCCATCATACAGAGGGGTGAGTTTCTTCACTTTTCCTTTCTGTGTACTAGGTTTTTTTTAGCAGCCGGCCAGTGTGGCCGTGCGGTTCTAGGCGCTTCAGTCTGAAACCGCGTGACCGCTACGGTCGCAGGCTCGAATCCTGCCTCGGGCATGGATGTGTGTGTTGTCCTTAGGTTAGTTAGGTTTAAGTAGTTCTAAGTTCTAGGGGACTGACGACCACGGATGTTAAGTCCCATAGTGCTCAGAGCCATTTGAACCTTTTTTTTTTTTTTTTAGCAAAACCAAATCACCAGGTTTATAGAGGGGGAGGATGGCATTTCTATTACTTCCTTCGATCTGTTTGCTAGTTGCTTTGCGGTTGTTCCCCTGCACCTTCCTCCAAATCGCCTTAAGGCGGCGGGCTAGCCCCTTAACAGCTCTGTGATCGATTTCCGGAGGTAATTTATCGATCTCAAAGGGAGATTTCATAGGGCGGCCAAACACTATCTCATAAGAATGACATCGAAAAGTTCAAAGAAGGGCAGCTCATTTTGTATTATCGCGAAATAGGGAAGAAAGTGTCACAGACACGATACGTGAATTGGAGTGGCACTCATTAAAACAAAGGCGTTTTTCGTTGCAACAGGATCTTCTCATGAAATTTCAGTCACCAGTTTTCTCCTCCGATTGTGAAAACATTCTGTTAGCACCCACCTACATAGGGAGAAATGATCATCACGATAAAATAAGAGAAATCAGGGCTTGCACAGAAAAATTTAAGTGCTCGTTTCTCCAGCGCGCCGTTTGAGAGTGGAACGGTAGAGAGACCGCTTGAAGGTGGTTCATTGAACCCTCTGCCAGGCACTTTATTGTGAATAGCAGAGTACTCACGTAGTTGTAGATAATTAGTGTGATGTCCCCGTTTATTCTCCTTCCTCACTATAAAAACAATCTTGTCATCACTAATTCTGTAGCTATTCCTGTCATTGTCAAAACTTATTCTACAGTTAACTTCACTAACACTGCTAGAATCACCGGTTTAATTATCCCGCGTTTATTCTCCAGTTAGGTGTTATTATGTGTTCGTACAAAGCATTTTCCGCGATATTCCGAGAACAGAACTTAAGCGGCTGCTAACCAGGGACTGAATAATTGTCCCTCAGTAGGGTAGCGATAAGACAAAAATTCTCTGTCAAAATTTCATTTTCTTGGATACACTGAGAAGATAATATGTAATCTATCTTACCTGTTATTCCTGTTAATCGTTTATTTCCACTCCGGTAGTCTGACTCTATGGATTTCTCTAATAGTTATAACAACGCTTATCATTTGAGCACCGAATCAACCACATAAACAAACAGTGAATGGCATTCACCAGTTCGGGTTTATTTGTCGCAGCTGGCACAGCCCCGTCCCATTTTGTCTGCCGGAAAGTTTTTTATTTCTAGATGCGGCGCGGATTCCCCTGCAGAGAGATCACGTACACTGTCCTTGCATTCAAAAATCATCTCATGATTCGTTCAGAAATCAACTTAGAATTTGTTCAAAAACAAAGAAGGATGAGTTTCAAAATCATATGAACAGTTGAGAGACCAACGTGCGCTGGATGCTACGTGTTTTGTGAAACAATGTTTGTTTCTTCAAGAACCTGAATTTCATGCCTCCTGAAATTGCCACCCAGGCAGATACTCCAGTTTGCCCTCTCCGCCCCCCCCCCCCCCCTAGATCCAGGCCTGTACCCATATTACTCATGGTGTGTGAAAGAAGTTCTCAGGCCTTAAGGTCACAGTTCTGCAAGTCGATTCAGAGACAGAACCCTGAAGATCCATAATTCGAAATTTGCATTTCATTTATGGTTGTGGCAGGATTCACACAGAGGGATACTAAATTATCACATTAACTTCACGTAGACAGGTGCAGATCCTCTCGCGATCATGGAAGCAAGGTATGATGTTCACTTTCGTATAAACTAGCGACGCAGCCGGGTTCGCACGGATAACATTAAGTATATACGACCAGACGACATGCGTGTGCAGCGCACACATGCGCCATGTATGCGGGTCCCCCATCTGTGCTTAGGTAAAATTGTCCGTGCCTTTTAATGAAATGAAAAATTTGGTAATAGCTTAATTCACGTAGTGGAATTATCAATCATTACTCAAATGTGTATGATATGAAGTTGAGAAAAATGCAATGTTTCAATACATACGTATAGTTGGTGCAAGAATAGTTGTCCAGTGGGCCCTTCGTTCTGTTTCGTCGCATATCGGTAGCTTACAGACCACTTCGCGTCGACTGTCCTCTTTTTTTTCTGTTGCTTCCAACGCCAGCGACCTATCTGTTGTAGCACCGTACTTCTGTCGCGAAGCTAGTTTTAACGCTGTTGTGTAGTGTTGTGTTCCTTGCTACTAATGAGTCCTGCATCTGAATGGAAACATCTCTATAATATGTGTTCACTAATTTATGTAACTTCCATGTGAACTGCAGCAGCCTATTGGCGCAAGACGCGCTTGGCATTGAGGAGTGCCCCAATGTGGGTTGACAGCCCCGAGTATGGGTTGCGTGAGCATCTCCTCATGCACGTCTTTACTTACAGGTCAGAGGCGCCCATCTAATTATCCCCTTCACCCCAGAAGTCCCCAGAGTAATGGACATCTTCCCTTGCGCCACCTATGCTGACACATGAAGGAATCCAATATCCTTATGTCTTTTTTTAAAACTATTATACCACAGTGACTACGATATACATTACGTTAAGTATCAACAGAAAAACGAGCCCTGGTTATCGCTATGATTTAGCTAGATGCGACGAAGAGAAAATTGAAATCGGTTCTGTAGGAGTTCGGGACTGAGGCGAGGATTCATTCCTCATTTTTTTCAGTGAGCGATGGCGGAAGATGATAATCCATTTGTTAGGAATGCTTTCTTGTTTATCTTCCAGTGCTCGTAAATAACGGGTGCATGCGCCTTGCACTGATTAGCTTCTGCCCTATAAATTCCACGCGGTAGTAACATTGATTTGTGATCATGCAAGTGCTAAGCATGATTGACGAATTGAGTCGTTCACACTCAAATAAGGGATCTTTGTAACAAGGAATATGAATTTAATGAAAGCTGTTATAATGTAAGTTCAAATGGCTCTGAGCACTATGGGACTTAACATCGATGGTCATCAGTCCCCTAGAACTTAGAACTACTTAAACCTAACTAACATAAGGACATCACACAGCACCCAGTCATATTAATGTAAGCCTCGATGCAATGAGTAGAACAAAAACGCCCACTATAGTGAGTTGCAGAGCAGTCGACACGAAGGATTCCGAAAGGTTCCGACACTGGAGCCGCTGGTCGCCTATTTTACGCGTTTACAACACGCACAGCTCTGATAGCAAGCCACAACAATTAGATCGTATTATACAGTAAAAAGTGGTGAAAGGGTGAAGTTTCACCAGGCATCCTCTGTGTAAATACAGCCATAGCCAGGCTGACTAAACCGGTAGTAAGTGTAACTGAATTGTTGTTTCTTACTGATCACTGAAAATGTGGGATGAAGGTAAAGAAAAGAAATTATCAGGTATCAAAATCGTATAAGGAAAAGAAAAGGAGAAGAGGAAAGAGGTAGAAATTCAGTAAAAATCAATTATTATACAACTTTACCATCTACTACCAAACAATTTTCTGAATCCTTTGGGAATAATAAACCAACTCTGGATGTTGTGGACTCTTCAAAAACTACCTTATGCAGTGTTGTTACCTCTTTTTCATGATAATCTAGCTGTGTTGATTAGATTTAATCACGCTCACAGTACGTTGGTGGGATCTCGCTCCAACTCTCTCGACCAATCAAGTGCAAATACAAGCAAAATGTACAGACTGGTCCCGGTAGTATTCTTGTGAAGCTAAGTTTTATGTCGTCTCGTTGTCTCTGTAGGCTTGTACCAAGGGAGCAAGGAGAGGTTGTTGGTGGCTGGTACCCTCCTTCTATAGCACGAACTGCACACTTATATTAACTGGGTTTTTTTATTCATAAGAATATAAAATTACTTGACTCAAGATAGTCGTTGTGGTACAATAGTACACATTCGCCTGGTGAAGTATAAAGTCCGCGATGTACACAATTCTGGTTGCTATGTGCTGCCTGTCTCTGAGCTAACAGCGGAGCTTACTGCGACTCTCACTGGGCTGCGACTGATGTCAGACTGGAACTCACTCGGTGCGACAGACTGCGACAGACTCCAACTGGCCCTCCGGTCCGCGGTGGCTATCTAAAGAACTGGTGGCCGAGAGGGCATTGGCGGCGCGTTTCCTGCGAGTCTGTTTTCGGCCTCTGTCGATCTTCGCGCAACGTCTATGCCGCATGGTGTGCTGGCGCCAGCACATTAAGGGGTTATATTTTTACTTTTCCTTTATTGTTTGTGTTAATTTTGAAGAAAATGATCAAAGCGATACACACGGTGTTCAGTTTATCTGAAGACATTGAAACATCTCGAAAACAACAGCACAACAAATCCAAAAAATTTACAATTAAAATTTGTTCGTCTCGAAGTGGGACATTCAATGATACCAAACTCAACTGTCCAGATGAGCCCGTGTGTTGGGATGGTGGGGTTACATTGAAATTTAAAATGCGAACCCCTAATTTTTATCTCCGATACTGATTGTATGAAAAAACGTAAGTTTTGTCTGAGAATTTTTTTTTGCTATGGGACAGATGACTTTGTAATCGGAAAAATCAAAATGGGTAGAACATTGTATGTTTCAAAATGCTATCCAATGATATTTGATTTAACCCCACACCTTCACAGTGTACGGGTAGGACAAGCAATTATTTCATAACTTTTAATGAGAGTGTGCTACCTGTTATGATAAGGACCACAGTGGCACGTCGAGAAGTCCCCTTTTCATTTTGTCAGAGGAATACAGTTTCAAGAATTGTGTTTCTCCGCATGTCAGCAGGAGACTGTTCAAGCTGGTGGAGGTTCTGTAATGGCGTCGGGCATTTGCAGTTGGCGTGATATTGGACCCCTGATGGTCTAAATACGAATATAGCAGGTACCATGTATGTAACCATGCTGTCTGATCCTTGGTAGTTTCGGAAAAGGTGGTCAAAGAAATATATATCGATTGGGGAATGGCAAGTTACATGTCTGCAATTTTCACTTAAGCTGTGAAATGTTTGGTTTTAAATTAAAAACTGTGATTGCCGTACTACTGTTCAGACGTAACTCCCCATACCACAGCAACAGATTCTAAGTTAAAACGATAAACCCACCAAATCTAAGTGTAACTCGTGGACATGTAACCTGCTGCGGTGTCATAAGCTGTCGCCAACACATCGGTAGGCAAAGATGAAGCATGGAGATCGATAGTAGGTGCTGGATCAAGCGGGCCTATCACGAGAGAGGCCAGAAACAGACTCGCAAGCTGCACGCCATAACGCCTTCTCGACAGCAAGTATTTAGGCCGCCGCCACTGACCGTAGGTCCTCAATTACTAGATCACTGACTCAGACTAAGTCATTGACTCACTTCTAGTTTGGCGTCTGTCAGTACATTCGTTGAGCGGCCTTGCTTAGTAACGGATACCATAGTACATAACGACCAGATAAGTGTAATAGCTAAATTACGGAAACTGTCTGAGAGAGGTCTATTATTGAAGAGCTTGTACCACAACGCATGGACTCTATCAGGTTAAGTAAAATTGTCAGTTAATGTAAATAAAGAACCATGTTAACTGACGTGTGCATTATTGTTGTAGAGAGAAAAAGTTACTGGCCACCCATAACTACATCCTCTCTCTTACCTCCCTGGTACAAGACACAACAGTGGCGACGAGGAAACTACACCCGCCACACCCCAATCGACACGTACCGGTAGATGAACATAGGGTATTACAGAATACCCGGCAATATGGAATACTATGAGGTTGTCTCTATTCCCGTACACGTCCGTCCTCTAGATACAATTCAAATGGTTCAAATGGCTCTGAGCACATGGGACTTAACTTCTGAGGTCATCAGTCCCCTAGAACTTAGAACTACTTAAACCTAACTAACCTAAGGACATCACACACATCCATGCCCGAGGCAGGATTCAAACCTGCAATCGTAGCGATCGCGCGGTTACAGACTGTAGCGCCTAGAGACGCTCGGCCACCCCGGCCGGCTCGATACAATTGAAACCAGACTCGTCTGACCTGGCAACATGTTTCCAGTCATCAACATTCGAATGTTGTTGTTGACTGGCCTAGGCGAGGCGTAAAGCTTTGTGTTGTGCAGTCATCAAGGGTACACGAGTGGGTTTCGGCTCCAAAAACCCATATCAGTGATGTTTCGTTGAATGGTTCACTCGCTGACTCTTGCTGAGGCCCAGCATTGAAATCTGCAGAAATTTGCGGAAGGGTTGCACTTCTGGCACATTGAATAATGCTCTTCAGTTGTCGTTTATCCCTTGCTTGCAGAATCTTTCTCCGGCGGTAGCGATGTCGGAGATTTGATGTTTTACCGGGTTCATGATATTCACGATACATTCGTCAAATGATCGTACGGGAAAATCCCCATTTCATCGCTACCTCGCAAATGCTGTGTCCCATCGCTCGTGCACCGACTATAACACCATGTTCAAACTCACTTAAATCTTGATAACCTGCCATTGTAGCAGCAGTAACCTATCTAAGAACTGCGCCAGACACTTGTTGTCTTATATAGGCGTTGCCGTATTCTGCCTGTTTACACATGTCTGTTTTTCTATACGCAAGCCTATACCTATTTCTTTGGCACTTCAGTATATACACACATCACAAAAAGTTTTGCATTACCTCGGTTCCGAGAGTTCCCGAACCTGTACAGAAAACTGGAATAGAGATCAACATAAACATCATTTCCGCCCTTTTTATTGCTCTTGAAAACCACACATTGCATGTTGTACCACCAAACCACGAGACATTCAGAGGTGGTGGTCCAGATTGCTGTACACACCCGTACTTCTAATTCCCAGTAGCACGCCCTCTGCATTGATGTATGCCTGTATTCGTCGTGCATACTATCCACTAGTTCATCAAGTCACTGTTGGTCCAGATTGTCCCACTCCTCAACGGCGATTCAGTGTCGATCCCTCAGAGTGGTTGGTGGGTCACGTCGTCCATAAACAGCCCTTTTCAGTCTATCCCAGGCATGTTCGACAGGATTCATGTCTGGAGAACATGCTGGACACTCTAATCAGGCGATATGGTTACCCTGAAGGAAGTCATTCGCAAAATGTACACGATGGGGGCGAGAATTGTCGTCCATGAAGACGAATGACTCGCCAATATGCTGCCGATATGGTTGCACTATCGGTCAGAGAATGGCATTCAAGTATGGTGCAGCCGTTACGGCGTCTTCCGTGACCACCAGCGGCGTACGTCGGCCCCACATAATACCACTACAAAACAGCAGGGAACCTCCACCTTGCTGCACTCGCTGGACAGTGTGTCTAAGGCGTTCAGCCTGACCGGGTTGCCTCCAAACACGTCTCCGACGATTGTCTAATTGAGGGAATATGCGACACTCATCGGTGAAGAGAACGTGATGGCAAGCCTGAGCGGTCCATTCGCCATATTGCTGGGCACATCTGTACCGCGCTGGATGGTGTCGTGGTTGCAAAAATGGACCTCGCCATGGATGCCGGGAGTGAAGCTGCGCATCACGCAGCCTATTGCGCACAGTTTGCGTCGTAACACGACGTCCTGTGGATGTACGAAAGCATTATTCAACATGGTGGCGTTGCTGTCAGGGCTCCTCCGAGCCATAATGAGACGGTCGCTGTCATCCACTGCAGTAGCCTTTGGGCAGCCTGGGCGAGGCATGTCATCTACAGTTCCTGTCTCTCTGTATCTTCTCCATGTCGGAGCAACATCGCTTTGGTTCACTCCGAGACGCGTGGACACTTCCCTTGTTGAGAGCTCTTCCTGGTACAAAGTAACAATGCGGACGCGATCGAACCGCGGTATTGATCTTCTAGCCATGGTTGAACTACAGACAACACGAACCGTGTACCTCCTTCCTGGTGGAATGACTGAAACTGATCGGCTCCGTCTAACAGGTGCTGCTGATGCATGGTTGTTTACATCTTTGGGCGGGTTTAGTGACATCTCTGGACAGTCAAAGGGACTGTGTCTGCCGGCCGTGGTGGCCGAGCGGTTCTAGGCGCTTCAGTCCGGAACCGCGTGACTGCTACAGTCGCAGGTTCGAATCCTGCCTCGGGCGTGCATTTGTGTGATGTCATTAGGTTAGTTAGGTTTAAGTAGTTCTAAGTTCTAGGGGACTGATGACCTAAGATGTTAAGTCCCATAGTGCTCAGAGCCATTTGAACCATTTTTGGACTGTGGCTGTCATGCAATATCTCCATTCAGAAGTTCTTGGGACCGGAGTGATGCAAACCTTTTTTTTATGTGTGTGTGTGTGTGTGTGTGTGTGTGTGTGTGTCCGACAAACTCCAGGAACGGATTCCTCACTGGGAATGGAGGAAAAAAGGTCCTATGAATTTGTGCCCGGAAATGGGCGGGGTGTGTCCAATGACGACAAACTGTCTCGGAATACACATTCCCTGAGGGTTGCCTGTAACCTACAGATGACGATTATACGCACTGATGATACCGTTTCTGGTAAAGGTTGCTTCGTCGATAAAGAGGATTAATAACAGAAATCCCATAACTGTGATGGTCTGGTGCAAGTACCATCGACAAAATCCTTCCTGTAGAGGGAAATCCGTTGCTGATAATCCTTGCACGATTTTCAGGTGGTAGCGATAGCAGCGGTTATCATGCAGGATACACATAATCGTACTTTGTCCTACACTACGTTAGCGCCCCACGTGCTTGGCGCTCGTAGTAGGGTTTGTCTCAATATTCTGTAGAACCCGGTCCTCCAAATCTGGTGTACGCACAGGCCGCCCGCCGTCTCCCTGCACGTTCTTCTGTCTGAAAGGACCCGTGATCACATGGACGCCCGAAAAGGGCTTGAAATGTTGTGTGATGTGGTTTGTGTCTATTAGGGTACTTGTTTTGGTACAGCCATGGTGTCTCTCAACCGTTTCCGTATGCTTGGCTGTACACAAACGCCACCTCGACTTGTTCCCAACATGAATACCGGACCATTGTGCTGCTTACAGCACGCTGCGTCAATCACATAGCCTCTAACACAAATGAATACAAGGCACGTGGTCGGAGCACTTTTCATTCGTCAGCGCCATCTATAATGGCGACGATGCATTTCCAGACACAAAGTTATAGGACTGTTTTCCTCCATTTCCACTCAGGAATCCGTCCCTGCAGTTCGTCGGTTTTATTAATGTCCACCCCTGTGTGTGTGTGTGTGTGTGTGTGTGTGTGTGTGCGCGCGTGTGTGTTCAAAAGTGGTTCAAATGGCTCTGAGTACTATGCGACTTAACTTCTGAGGTCATCAGAAGTTAACTAACCTAAGGACATTACACACATCCATGCCCGAGGCATGATTCGAACCTGTGACCGTAGCGGTCGCTCGGCTGTAGCGCCTAGAACCGCACGGCCACTCCGGCCGGCTGTGTGTGTGTGTGTGTGTGTGTGTGTGTGTGTGTGTGTGTGTGTTCAAAAACGGTTCAAATGGCTCTGAGCACTATGCGACTTAACTTCTGAGGTCATCAGTCGCCTAGAACGTAGAACTAATTAAACCTAACTAACCTAAGGACATCACACACATCCATGCCCGAGGCAGGATTCGAACCTGCGACCGTAGCGGTCGCTCGGCTCCAGACTGTAGCGCCTAGAACCGCACGGCCACTCCGGCCGGCTGTGTGTATGTGTGTGTGTGTGTGTGTGTGTGTGTTTGCGTGCGACTTAATTCACGATATTATGTTATACGAAAACCACCTTCAACTGCACTCGTCTCGTATGTGCCGCTCGTTTTGGACCTCAGCTTGCAACCATCAAAATCTGATTAAACAAACAGAGTTTCTTAAGCTAGTCTCGAAGCAACGCCTCGTTCCGTTTTGGCTTAATAGTTTTCTTGTGGTGCCTGTGCAAACAAACATTCACACAGATAAAAACTCCAAAAAACTATTGGCTTGGCTTCTGTTGATGTTACAGGCATCTCTGGTGTGATTTTCCTCAATTAAACGTAGAAACAAGGGCAATTTACAGTTTTATGAATCTACGGTACTGGTGACATCTTTTTTTTACTATCGAAAACAAGGAGAATACATTGCCCTTGTTAGTTTGTTACTGTATGTAGTGTGTGACTGGTTACTCATTTACTAATTGATAGAACGGTTTTATGGTGACTCACGTGGTTTAATTGCTTGTCTGGGGAATATGAGCTTCAGATTCCTAGCTCTGATAGACACATGTCGGTAAAAATCAGTATACTGTCTTATTTTTGCAACTGCTAGCAACGTCAGAGGTCTGACAGTTGCGGGTCATAGCGGTATGGTGAAGTCTTGTTGTGCTGTGAGTAAGTCTGTTGAGAAATAAATTAATAGCATATTGGTAAGGCAACTGAACACGTACGACTGTAAAACGCTTTCACAAAACCTTGTTGGTTATTGTGCAATAGACCGACAAAACATACGTAGTAACCGTGGACAAATCGTTCCCCCTCTCAAGTTCCCACACTCCGCGACAGCCTGATGCTTTTAGAAATCGTTAACGGCAGTATTTTTTTTTCACTAAAGTTCCAGCAATTCACTTCCTAACTGAACAATTAGTGCTTTCGTAAATAAAACATTTCAGTTACGAAATTCACAGTGGCAGGTGTCTTTAATGTATCCGCAAAATTTTGAGGAGGAGAGCTCTGAAACTGAATCTTCATAAAATTCGGAGTATCTCTCACATCATAGCATCCAATGTTCAGTTTTTGGAAATACGCGTTCCGCATAGCAGTTAGATCTTGGTATGTAGGGCACTACTGCCACAAAGTTTTCTGTATATTTCTTTAGAATTAACTGGTATATCTGCTACAATTATTATAATGATGGTGTTGTGTCAGACTTTGTACCACTGAGTCCATTGAAGATTTCAACAAGCTGAATTCCTTATTTAATGTATCATTCGAAACTTTTGTGAAGTAAATGAACAAAAGAATTTCAACGGTCTCGAAACTCTCTTTTTCAAATTTATCTAGAATCAGACGAGATGATGAAATGCGCTACAAAACGTCGCTTACTTCCCTGAGTAAATACATTGTTGGATGTATTATTTCAGTGTCATGTCCGTATATACTTCTCAGTAGATGTCATTTTATCTTTTTGCAAGTAATAATTTTGGATAACTGAAAATGCGTTGCACTACAAACATTTCACTTTCATTTCATGTACTGGAGCGTATTCGTATAAAAAAACTCTTCAGAGTAAGACAATGTGATATGGGACAGTAAGACATCTTTGAGGAATGATAAGGCCAATAAATTTCTATACAGTTGAGGAAGTGCAAGGGGGCGTTCGCACGGGGCTGTAAAATCCCCTCGAACGGGCTCTGCATGCCGATCCCATTTGCTACTCTTTAAGTCAACTGTCTTCTGTTTCCGATTGTTACCGGCCTCAGGAATCACTGGTGGCCATTTTTCTCCTACTTATTGCGTTGTACAACAGCGTTAATTTAATTTCACATTCTTCGCTACAAACGAGAACTACTTGAAGGTGGTTGGCTCTACAACGGAAATTTACAAATCTATGTTACCTACTGAAATTTTTACCGTAGCAGTTGATCTATAACACGCACCTGTTAGTTGGCAATGCTCATCAAAAACCATCTAATCATTTGTGCTTCTAAATTATCCCCTCCTCCCCCCTCACCCTAGCGGCGTACCTACTGTACCTCTGCATCCCACCTCTTCCCTGATGTAATCGACCGACTTTTCACGTGCTTACAGTAAGTGTTGGGGATAAATCCACTTCTTACGTCTGTTTAAATTTGTGTTCTTTGTGTTTAAAGCCTTAAACCATTGTTCCCTCTGCGTGCGAGGGCGTTTGAATTCTGAAAATTCTTCAAATTCTTGGAGGCATCTACAAACCAACGAAAAAAATTTCTGTCTGAAAAGTTTAGGCCTAAAAGATTTAAACTGAATTTAAGGACTTTATTGCTTACAAATTACCCTATGTGCCGTACTGCGTATTCTAATGCCTAATAAAAAATTTCATACATGAGGTATTATAAGGCGTTCGTGAACGAAAAACAGTATAAAATTTTCAAATAATTTCCTTATCAAATAATAAATGTTATAACACATAAACTATTTGAAATAAACACACAATTCTTCCCACACTTCTTAAGGGTGTACCATAAAAACCACATGCAAAGTTTTACAACAATATCATTTATACTTTTTGAGAAAATAGTACCTAAAGAGGCATAGTTTTTTATGTAATATTTATTAACTAATTATCTTTTTATATTTTGATTCAGAAACCCTAGAACCATTAAAATTTGCACCTACGTTGCTTAAGATATGTACCATGTACAGTAAAATATTCATTAAAATGCACTGAGAACTTTTAGAGGTATAACGATTTATGTTCCGAACTGAAAATGCAAGCTTGCATATCCATATCCTACTCGGTTCCTTAAAAGGTACAATGTCAGCTTAGACAGTAAAAAATGCTGTGTTTAATACCGAGAGCTAATTTCTCGCAGTTGAACTGTTAAAAGCTATAGTGGCGGATAATACGAATATCCAGTGCACGCATACCGAAAGATGGAAGAAAAGAAGTTTTACGTCCGGTCGTCATCTGAAGTCATGAGAAATGGAGTTTTATTTTTTGGAAGAGAAGGGGGTGTACGTACCGTTTCATTGACACAACCCGACATTTGCTTGAAATGGCAGAGAAAACCACGGAAAACCCAAATTTGGTGGATGACCGGTGATTGAACCCGGGTCCTTCAAATAAGAATCGAGACCCTTTGCCTGTATATCAAGCTTGGTCGGTGATGTACACGTGTATGAGTGCGGTCGCGACTCGCCGTTTTCTTTCTCTTACTCACTAACAATACATCTAACACTCAATTTATATCGCTGTAGTAAATTTCAAATAAGAGCTAGAATGTTTTTTTTTCATAAATTGTACCAGAATATTTTGTGCCACTTGGTATTGGGCCACGCTTTTCTCGTCCTATCAATTTCAGCACACTGAATTATTTAGAAAGTAAAGAGAAAAACTGTTTTTTTAGTGTTGCATATTTCTTGAATGCTGACGATGATGGTAAGACAGAAGTCGACGCCGTTGAAATGATGTCTGCGGCTTGTATAAGCATACAAACGCCATGGCCCAGTCCACCATTTTCAAGGATACCAAGTATTTCTAAAGATGATCCTGGACTTTGGCCTGAAGTTTTAAATTCTGAAGTGGTGCGGTATTTGATAGAAACCACCCAAATACATCAGAAGCATGATCATAAGCGTGACACTTCAAACAGAAGGTTTCCAAATTACTATTATGGAAAGTATTTTCGAAACAGCGAGAAGTATCGCAGAGAATGGCTACTCTACTCAAACGAAAAAATGTTGTTTGCTGCTTGTGTTTTAAGATTTTCGAAACAAAACATAATAAAATTTTGTGAGGGAATTAGTGACCGGCAGCATTTAGCTTTATATTTAAACATACACGAGAAAAATTCTGTCATCTCAGTAAACATAAAAAATGGATCGACCTGCATAAGTCTTTAAAAACGAAACAACTGTCGACAGCGCGCAAGAAAAACTTGTAGATGTTGAAAAGGAGAGCTGGTACAACGTTATTAAAGGGATTGTATATGTGATTCAGTTTTTGAGTTCACAAAACATGGCGTTGCGTGGAAAGAGCAGAAAATTATATGACCGGAACAATTTGTAATTTTCTGAAATGCATTGAAATATTAGGAAAACACAATCCAAGTATTACCGAACACATAAGACGCATGATGAACGATACAAGTCTCAGGAATATGCCGGAAATTTTTAAACTTATACAAAATTAATAAATATTTTTCAAGTATACTTGACTATACTCTCGATTATTGACATGCTGAACAAATTAGTATTATTTTTAGATTTTTTGATTCCATCAAACACTTACCATAGTTGAAAATAAGACAGCACTTCTTAGCTTTTTGGCCAATTTTTGATGCTGCTAGTGCCGACTCGACAGCTTGTATTGCAGAAGAGCTGCCGAAACATAATTTGGATATAAATAATTCAAGAGGGCAGCGCTATGACAATGGTTCACATATGCGCAGTAAAAACGTTTTACAAAAGCAATTTTTTGAGCTAAATCCGCGGGCTTTGTATGTACCGCGTGCTGCCTGTAGTTTAAATTTAACTGTTAACGGCGCAGCTATTTTAAATCACTGCACTACAGATTTTTTCAGTATACTTCAAGAGTTGTACAATTATTTTTCATCGTCTATAAAAAATTGGATTTATTAAAAAAATGGTTCAAATGGATCTGAGCACTGTGGGACTCAACTTCTGAGGTCATTAGTTCCCTAGAACTTAGAACTAGTTAAACCTAACTAACTAAGGACATCACACACATCCATGCCCGAGGCAGGATTCGAACCTGCGACCGTAGCCGTCTCGCGGTTCCAGACTGCAGCGCCTAGAACGGCACGGCCACTTCGGCCGGCGGATTTATTAAAAAGCACGTTACTATTTTAACTTTAAAACCATTGTCTGGTGCAAGATGGACAACTGGAATAGATGCTGTAAGACAGTTGCATAATAATTTACCAGAGGTTTATGGTGCTTTATACCAAATAATCAACACTTTTTCTTTTGACCGAAAAGCAAAATACACTCCTGGAAATTGAAATAAGAACACCGTGAATTCATTGTCCCAGGAAGGGGAAACTTTATTGACACATTCCTGGGGTCAGATACATCACATGATCACACTGACAGAACCACAGGCACATAGACACAGGCAACAGAGCATGCACAATGTCGGCACTAGTACAGTGTATATCCACCTTTCGCAGCAATGCAGGCTGCTATTCTCCCATGGAGACGATCGTAGAGATGCTGGATGTAGTCCTCTGGAGCGGCTTGCCATGCCATGTCCACCTGGCGCCTCAGTTGGACCAGCGTTCGTGCTGGACGTGCAGACCGCGTGAGACGACGCTTCATCCAGTGCCAAACATGCTCAATGGGGGACAGATCCGGAGATCTTGCTGGCCAGGGTAGTTGACTTACACCTTCTAGAGCACGTTGGGTGGCACGGGATACATGCGGACGTGCATTGTCCTGTTGGAACAGCAAGTTCCCTTGCCGGTCTAGGAATGGTAGAACGATGGGTTCGATGACGGTTTGGATGTACCGTGCACTATTCAGTGTCCCCTCGACGATCACCAGTGGTGTACGGCCAGTGTAGGAGATCGCTCCCCACACCATGACGCCGGGTGTTGGCCCTGTGTGCCTCGGTCGTATGCAGTCCTGATTGTGGCGCTCACCTGCACGGCGCCAAACACGCATACGACCATCATTGGCACCAAGGCAGAAGCGACTCTCATCGCTGAAGACGACACGTCTCCATTCGTCCCTCCATTCCCGCCTGTCGCGACGCCACTGGAGGCGGGCTGCACGATGTTGGGGCGTGAGCGGAAGACGGCCTAACGGTGTGCAGGACCGTAGCCCAGCTTCATGGGGACGGTTGCGAATGGTCCTCGCCGATACCCCAGGAGCAACAGTGTCCCTAATTTGCTGGGAAGTGGCGGTGCGGTCCCCTACGGCACTGCGTAGGATCCTACGGTCTTGGCGTGCATCCGTGCGTCGCTGCGGTCCGGTCCCAGGTCGACGGGCACGTGCACCTTCCGCCGACCACTGGCGACAACATCGATGTACTGTGGAGACCTCACGCCCCACGTGTTGAGCAATTCGGCGGTACGTCCACCCGGCCTCCCGCATGCCCACTATACGCCCTCGCTCAAAGTCCGTCAACTGCACATACGGTTCACGTCCACGCTGTCGCGGCATGCTACCAGTGTTAAAGACTGCGATGGAGCTCCGTATGCCACGACAAACTGGCTGACACTGACGGCGGCGGTGCACAAATGCTGCGCAGCTAGCGCCATTCGACTGCCAACACCGCGGTTCCTGGTGTGTCCGCTGTGCCGTGCGTGTGATCATTGCTTGTACAGCCCTCTCGCAGTGTCCGGAGCAAGTATGGTGGGTCTGACACACCGGTGTCAATGTGTTCTTTTTTCCATTTCCAGGAGTGTATGATGCGCAGTGTCTAGCAGACAAAATATGTACGTTTTCATTTATTTCTTCAGTTTATGTACGGCATGATGTACTGAGAAAACTAAATTTATCGCATAACTAATGAGGAGGTATTGAATAGAATTGGGGAGAAGAGGAGTTTGTGGCACAACTTGACTAGAAGAAGGGATCGGTTGGTAGGACATGTTCTGAGGCATCAAGGGATCACCAATTTAGTACTAGAGGGCAGCGTGGAAGGTAAAAATCGTAGAGGGAGACCAAGAGATAAATACACTGAGCAGATTGAGAAGGATGTAGGCTGCAGTGGGTACTGGGAGATGAAGAAGCTTGCACAGGATAGAGTAGCATGGAGAGCTGCATCAAACCAGTCTCAGGACTGAAGACCACAACAACAACAAGTCTAACGTTATATCCGGATGATGAGGTGGTTATCTTTTCGTTATTGGTCATATTTATTACGAGCTGAGTAATTCACAATCCGTTGTTTGGAGAATTTGCAGTGCATTAAGAGTGTGAAATTGCGATTGCTAATCTGAAGGAAGCAGAAACTGGCAGGCTCAAATTAATGCTAGTTTGAAAGGCAGAGTGAAAAGTAATGCCTCTGGCGGGATCCGATTCTACGACCTTTCATTTTCCAGCCACAGACTCTACCACTTTTAATTTTGTAATTTTTGTTGTTTTTGTATTTTTTTTTAATCGAGCCTCCATCCGCCCTTTGTCTTATGTTGGCCAGAATATGCTTTCATGGCCTATCTACCTTCAGCTGTTTTCGTAATTTCTTAACTTAACTAAGCTCTTCTTCTGAAAGTGACCTAACACTTATATTTCTTCTGAAGTGTAATTTATGTGTTAACTCAGCTCTGTTATCTTTCTTTTTAATTTAAGTGACCTAAAGGGCTTTTGCCGTTGCGTAGTTCAGAGGTAGAAGGAAGTGGCAAATAGAGTGGGATGCAAATAAAATAATCTACTTTAACGTAACCGAGTTTTTCGTAAGAAAATTAATAAAATAAAATATTACGATTTTTCGTCAGAAGCCTCTCCCTGTATTTCTGGAGAAACCAGATGACGGTATTACTAAAGTAAAACTTCTGAATATGAGCTTAACATGTTTCTGCTGTCCCAAGTCACTGCAACTTATTCACATTTCTACGTGTAACTATAAAAAAAAAGTTTTGAAAACACTGTATTTACGGAGTTTTTTAAACTTAAAGTGTTCTTCTGCCACATAAATCATAAAATCTTCTAACGTTGTAATTTTGTTTCTAATGACATAGATTAGTTGGCAAAATTTCCAAGCAGCTAACCATAACTGGGGTATAAACCCCAGTCTGGACAGAGCACATCCGGTATACATACTGCGGTATCCGACGTCCTCTTCATAACGGCTTCTTGTTTTCGCTTCGCGTTTCAGATCTTAGTGCGATCTCTAAGATCAAAGGTATGTGCTAGCTTGTGTACCAGATGACAGTGGTAATAATACAGGTGAAGCTTCAGTTTAATCTTCTAGTATTTCTCCAGTTTTCTCACTGACAATATCGTACCATACCAAGTCTGTCGTGCGGATATTGTAGTTTATGTTCTTCCAAACTTTAATTCGTCATAATTCAGACAATTTGTACGAAATACAGTCAGTTCTACAATAAAGCGTAGGCCGTAATTTTAAATGTAACGCTCGCAGCAACACCTCTGGTGGTGTCTCGAATCTGTAATCAATGCACTTTTGCACAGTGTATAGATAAACAGTGTGTGAGTTGAATGTATTGTTTTGTCGGTTGCAGCTTAAATTAAGTGGAAAATATCTGAAGCGTCACTTATGTATATGTATCAAAAATGCCTTCTGAGATCCGTTGAGAAGCTATTTGGTTCGAATGAGGCAAAGTGGGTGCTTCAAGAGGATAATGATCCGAAACAGCGCAGCCGTCTCTGTACAGCGTGGAAGCAAGACAATGGGGTGTCCACGATGGATTGGCCTGCGATGTCTTCGGATGCAAATCCGATCAAAAATGTTTTGTCGTATATTAAGTTGAAGCTTAAAGCAAACCAAATATATAATTTGAAGCAGCTGTCATATCAAATCAGGACGATATGGAGATCGTTATGGAGAGCATGTGCAGAAAATTTCGTGAAAAGCATGCCAAAAAGGTGCCAAGACATAATCGATAATGGCGCGATTGGATTAAGTATTACGTAATTGCGCAATTAGCAATAACATGTATTTTCATGTAAACATATATTTATAATAGTGTCTTTTAATTCACGCAGATAACGGCGTACTCTTTGTTGTGGAAATGGCTGTATTAAGATCTTGACAAATGTATAACTGCAACAGCTGTTAAATGATGCTTTATTGAAACGACCGGTTCACAGGGAATTGATGCATCCTCAGCAGTACATAATTGATTCATATAAGATCCAGACTCGGGTTAAATGGACGACCCAACATTCTCAGTCAAATCAAAATAAAACATCTGTCGATGGAACGGTAGTCAGGTTGAGAGGTGGCATGAGCCCCCTCTCATATTTCTATCTTACGATTATCCTCTCTAATTGCATGCAGTGTAAAGTCGCCATTCCTTCACACACGCGGACTTCCCACGCAGCGTCTCTCGTCACCCGGGTGGTCCGGTGACAGGCGGGCGCTGCTGATCTGGAAAGGGTTAGGCCGACGGGTGTGAGGAAGTCGAGTGAATGCTTTGCAGACGCTGACATTGTCAAAAGACACGCCTGGAGGGGTCTGAAGTAGCGGCTGGGCTAGAGGTTCCGTTACTTCGCAGAATCTTAGCGAAAACACTTTCTGGCGGGCTACCAGCGAGGCGTGGGAATGACTTGTGTACCCAGGCAGTTGTGGCGGGAAAATTCCCGCGCTTTCTGCAAAATAGTAACTGTGATTGGCTTGCTCAGGGCATAGCTCCGTGACGTAGCAAAATCAGCGCAGAAATTGGCGCCAAGAATCTCCATTGGTGGAATGGTAGTGCTCCGGCAATGAAGTGGAATTTTCCGCCGGTTTTCGAGTTGCTGATTGGAACGTTTAACCATGGCCACTGTCGTGGGGGCAGGAATGTTGTGTGTTCGGCCTGTATGGCTGCTCTAGGTAGTCGGCTCTCGCCTTTCGGTTGAGGACGTCGAAGCAACCAGCCATCGCCTCCGGTACGCCAGAGCGTGTTCTGGCAGTTAAGAAGACAGTTTGGTAATGTATGTCCGCAGCACCGGCAGATAGGGATTTTCCTAGGTGATAATCAGAGCTCAGCAGAGCGCGCCTGTTCGTCTTTTTCTAACTTTGTTCTGTCTTGAGTAGCAGCAATTAATGTTGGGTTAGCTGTGTGTCTCTCTTAAGATTTGAGTGGCAAGGAATTGGCTCCACATACGACTTCGTCATAAACCTCACAATCTAGTTTAGGGACAGCTTCGCCTTAACAGCGTTTGTTTGAGTATCCAATTTGAGCCAATTTGATGTATTATAAATGTTTCATGTGTTTTTGTTTATTATTTTGTGTTTAGTCTTAATAAATCATATTGTTATTTTGGACAGAACTTTCATCCAGTTAATCGGTAGGGCAACCCATCATTTCTCACTACGTTAATGAAACCTTCCTTTATTTAACTTATTTATCAAATTAAATTATTGCAGGTGCCAAACTCTTTTCTACTCCACTTGCAGGGTTGATTACAGTCAGTTCGCGTATATTTTTTAAACCTTGTGCAACAGCAAAAGTCGGAGTTAGAATAGGGGGGGCTTAGAGCATCGTTTACATATGTAGATTCTAGAATTTAGTGTTAAATACACTGCTAGCCCCGGCACCTCGCATAAAATGGTGACCCTGCCGGGATCTCTCCTGTGAATCGCTGATAAGCAAGTATTATCAGTAGTAGGGACACTCAGAATTTTTTTGCTTAGTTTTTTATTGATTAATACCCAAGTTTTTTTCTGGTAGTTCCGCGTTTTAAGTAGCGGCGCATGATTACAGTTTTTGTTTTCAGTGTATATATTCTTTTGTTAATTGTTTTTGTGTTCCTTTGATGGTGTGTCCGTATCACATCACACTTTATCGGGTTTGTGTGCGGTTTCTGTAGCACAACAAATTGTGCGTATAATTACAGCTTTGGAGAGGCGTTGTTGAGATTTTATGTCTATGTGTAAAAATATATGGAATAGATTAATTTTATTGTGCATTTTAGATAAATTTGTTTTTCATGAATGATAACGAGAAGTAAGGCACGACTATTATCGAGCGAAGCTAAAACAAAAGAGGATAGCATAATGGATAAGGGGCAGTTTACTGACGGGAATAGGTTCGGAGATGAGATGGGCACATTTTTAGCAGGACAGGACGCCAGGGTCATTGATGAGGAAGGTGATTTGGACGCAGCGTTGCGGCCGTGATTATGATATTGAAGTAGAGGATGAAACTGAGACAGGCACACAGGTCGAGACGGTAGCAGAAGTTTATAATCAAACGAACGAGAGCAGACAGGGGCTAGCTCGGCCACGTCAGAGCTCTAGCGCCCAGGTGTCCAGAGTTACATCTCCCACGTTTGAAGAGGATAAAAAAGATGACGTAAACCCAATACTGAGCTTCCTACGATCAATGAAAGAAGAAGCTGACGAACAACGTAAGAAGGAAAAGGAAGAAGATGAGAAACAACGTAAGAAGGAGAAGGAAGAAGATGAGAAACAACTTAAGAAGGTGAAGGAAGAAGCTGACGAACAGCGTAAGAGGGAGAAGGAAGAAGAGGAGAAACAACGTAAGAAGGAGAAGGAAGAAGCTGACGAACAGCGCAAGAAGGACACTGAGGCAATAATTCCGCATATAGGGGAAATTCGTGGGGAATTACTAACAATAAAGAAAGAATGTGGAGAAGTAAAACAAATGTCAATGGCTGCACAAAAAGTAGCGGGCCTGGCCAAAACGGCAGCAATAGGGGCAATGAAAGTTGCGGAAGCAACTTCTAAACTCGCAGGGCGCTTGCGACGTACAACACAATACCACTCAAAATCCCTATCATTCTTAAAAACTCAAGGTAATATCGCGGTTGCGAACACCACGAAACGAATGGAAGAAGGAGAGAGTCGGCTAGCAAAACTAGAGCAAAACGGACACACGAGCACTGCGCATTCGGATACCAATGATGGAATACACAGAATTGTGTCTCCGTGGAAAAGCCCGCCGTGCTCTAGCCCAATGACCGAGTGCGGAACTAACAATGCACACGCAGAAACAGCGAGAAATAGCTCCAATAATCATAGCCCACTTAGGAGAGTGAATTCTGAGTGCCACTTCCACTGTGATACAGAGGTAGCACATCACAGTTATCAGCAAGATACAACAGGACACTCAGCAGACGTGCAAGTATCGGAAACGAGTGACAACACCAGTGCGAGGATCAGACAGGATTTTGATCACAATCACTTCCTGTCGATACTAAAATTCCAGAAGTTCAAAGAAAATGGAGGGTCGATGCATCCGAAGAGCTGGGTGATGCAGTTTACAAATTCATTACCAGCATCATGGCCAACCCAGGCAAAATTAGAATTCATGTGTGGACACATCGAAGGCCAAGCCGCGGAAAAGATGCGGGGTGTGGCAGTGAAGTGTCGGACTTATCAGGAATTTGTTGGTGCATTCCTGCGGACCTACTGGTCAAAGGAAACGCAAGGCAGGATTAAAGAGGAAATAATATTTTGTCCTGAACTGGAAGTGTCCGGGCATAGGAGCGCAACCAAATTTCTTGATGATTTACTCAAGAAGAATCAATTTTTAGATAGTCCATATAGCAACGGAGAAATCATTAAATTTTGCTTTTCCAAATTGCCAGTTAGGTACCAACAGACACTTGTCAGGAAGTGTGGATCTGACATAGAAGCATTCAAGAGTCTATTGCGCGAACTCGAAGTAGTCTTTGATAAACAAGACGCAAAGGACAGGAAGAAGGGGCAAAGTAACAAATACCACGGGCCAGGAAGGGAAGACGACAACAGATCGCATAATCGCACTGGTCAGTTAGGAAACCAGGGTTACGGAAGTCAAGGTTACGCTATTCAAGGTTATGGAAACCAAAGACACGGAAACCAGAACGTCAGGGAGCAGGGTCAATCTAGACAAGGAATCTGGGATAGGAGGAATAACGAACGGCAAAGCGACCGTAATTGGAGAGAGCGAAACCAAGGACAACAGTGGAACCAGTAGATTGAAACTAGACCCGCAAATCCTAATGCACGTCAGAGAAGGGGGAGCTTAACAAGGGATTGACGCCAGACCAGTGCGAACACAGGCCGCCGGAATTTCGCACGTAATCTCGGACCTGGCCAACTACGGATGATACATTACGAAGATTTATCAGAAATCCTGCTCGAGGAACGTAAAGCAACTCCTCGACAAGATCGGCAGCCTCTTATCACAGTAGCAATAGCTGAAAAGTGTATGAATGCGATAATAGATAGTGGAAGCTACATAACAGCAATATCTGAGGCAGCATACAAGAGGTGCTCTCAGGAGATGGACTGGCCTGTCCTATCGGTTAAGAAAACCAAAATAAAAGGGGCATTAGCGGGTAAATGTACGGAGGTCACCCAACAAACAAGACTGGAATTCTACTGCCAAGGACACAAAATAGAGTCTAACTTCTGGATCGTGCCAAATCTGGCGATCGACATGATAATAGGAACGGACTTCCTAAATGAACATGAAGCGATAGTTGATCTAGGACGAGGTGAAGTGGTTTTGAGGAAAGGGAATCCCGTCCACATTAAGTTCGACGACCAGCTGATCCCAGCTCAACTACCGTCTAACTGTGTACGGATAAACTATGCGTGTCTGGAAGACAGAAAGGAAGAACAGGTCGACGTTGCGGGTAGGGGAGAGGACACGGATGAGAATGAAGTCGGAATAATGGGAGAAATAAAGGAGAAAATAGGAGAAAAAGTGGAAGCAATAAAGAATATAAGGTGCGACCACCGCAAAGAACTTCATAAATTACTAGTAGAACATGCGGAGGTCTTCCTTCCCAAGACAGGATCAATAAAGAACTTCCAATATGAATTTCGTGTACGTCCGCACAACCAGTTTCGTGTGCCACCCTATCCAATCCCCTTGGCATATCGACAGAAAGTAGCAGCTGAAATTACGCGAATGCTGAGTGAAGGAATAATAGAACCTACGGCTTCAGCCTATAATAACCCGGTAAGAGTAGTCGAGAAGGCAGATGGTAGTATTCGTTTAGTCTTGGACTCGCGACAAATTAATACCATAATAGAACCCGAAACAGACAGACCGGAACGATTAGAGGAACTCTTACAAAACTTCCATGGAATATCGATCTTCTCATCAGTTGATCTAAAATCGAGTTTCTGGCAGATCGAGCTCCATCCAAATTGCAGACAGTACACAGCCTTTTTAGCATTTGGAAGATGTTACCGGTTTCGTCGTCTACCATTTGGTTTGAACGTTTCATCTGCCGCATTCATTCGGGCGCTGGACGGCATACTAAGCGATAATTTGAAATGTCATGTCACCAGCTATGTGGACGATTTGCTGATCGCGGAGAAATCTTGGGGAGAGCACAATGCGGTCCTCGGTGAACTCCTTGCGACATTCAAGGAATACGGAGTGACTATCAATATCGAAAAATCGAATTTTGGGACGTCCTCTGTCAAATTTCTAGGACATATCATCACGGGTGAGGGCATTGCGCCAAATCCCGAAAAGATCGAAGCGATTGAAAAGTTTCCCATTTCTACGACAAAGAAGCAGTTAAGGGGGTTCTTGGGGATCATAAATTTTTACAACCGCTTTATACATGTCAAAACTCAGAGCAGTCCTAGGTTGCATCAACTTACAGGAAAGAAGATTCCTTGGGAATGGGATGAGGCGGCCGAATCCGAATGGAAAGCATTAAAATTCGCATTATTACAAGCACCCAGCCTATCACACCCTAATTTAGCAGAAGAGCTTTGCATAGTAACGGACAGTTCATACTCAGGTCTGGGTGTCATGGTGTTCCAAGACTATGTACATGAAGGAAACAGGGTGTGGAAGACAATTGCGTTTGGTAGCAGAGTACTAGCCAAGAGTGAGAGGAATTACTCAGTAACCGAGTTAGAGGCGCTGGCTATTGTATGGGCGTTTGAAAAATTCAGATACCTTCTTTTTGGTCGCAAGACGAGGGTCTACACAGACCACAAGGCACTCGAGTTCTTGATGACTGCAAAGCTTAATCACAGGCGGCTCATTAGGTGGGCATCATATCTGCAGCAGTACAGCTTTTCGATAGAATATATCCCCGGCAGTCAGAACATTATTGCAGACGCCTTATCACGGTCACCTATCGGATTTGAGCACAACATTGAAGAAGATCTGGAGGAAAATCACTACTGCCTTTTCTATATGCAGAAAGTGGCCTTTGAAAATTTTATTACCTGTAGTATGCAGGACAT
Organism: Schistocerca piceifrons; assembly: GCF_021461385.2. Classification (NCBI taxonomy): domain Eukaryota; kingdom Metazoa; phylum Arthropoda; class Insecta; order Orthoptera; family Acrididae; genus Schistocerca; species Schistocerca piceifrons. The sequence continues at coordinate 863,956,372 of NC_060149.1, read as the reverse complement.
CAAGAAGGAGCAAGACAAGGACCCTGCCCTAGTGTTATTGAAACAGAAATGGATAGACAGAAGACACGCCACCATCAGGCAGTTCTACCTCTTGCGGAAAGGCATAATTTTCCACCGAAATTATGCAAATGACACTGAATGGGGGGTATGCATCCCTGAACACCTAATAAACAAGGTTATATGGCATACTCACCTCAGCTATGGACACTTCGGACCACGCAAGTGCAATCTCAAGCTAAGGACCATGTGTTACTTTCGAAACATGGAGCGTCGAATTCGGAGAGTACTGTCGGTGTGTAAAGACTGCCAAAAGGCTAAGCACACCACTGTGAGCATGCAGGCACCATTATACCCAATCGTACCGACCAAATTAAGACAATTAGCAGCAACAGATTTGATGGGACCTTTGCCAAGAACAAGAAGAGGATATACTTACGTATTAGTGTTTGTTGAACTAACGTCCAAATACGTTACCTTTACGCCACTGAAGAGGGCGACAGGACGAACTGTATCACGAGCCCTAATCCGGGATTTCCTACCACAGGTTGGTCATATGAGTAGAATTATTTCTGATAACGGGCCACAGTTTAAGTCAAAAACATGGAAGGAGACGTTGCGTCGATGTAAAATTGATCCCATTTTTATATCTTCACACCATCCGAGCTCGAATGCTGCAGAACGTGTTATTAAAGAACTCGGAAACTTGTGCCGCTTGTACTGTAACAAACAGCACACGACATGGGACGTTTTCCTTAAAGACTTCCAGGAGGTGATCAATGAGGCACCCCATGGGATAACAAAATTGGCACCCATTACAGTACTGAAAAACCGGATTCCTAAGGACTTGATAACCGAGGTCGTAAACTTCCCACCAAGGGCGCGAACGCAGCACCAAGCCATAGTGGATTTGGCTCTCAAGAGGATACGGGCTGCAGCAGAGGTCAGGAAGAGACGTGCCGACAGGGGAGCTCGTCTACGACACTTCCAAATTGGACAAAAGGTGCTCGTTAAGTCTTTCCGACTTTCGAACAAACAAAAAATGAAATGCCAAAAATTCTATTCTGTTTACAACGGCCCGTACCGTATAAGGAGAGCAGCTCACCACAATGCTTATGAATTGGAGACGCTGAAAGGAAAGAAGTCCATAGGACTCCACCACATCTCTCACATAAAGGAGTTCGTGGAATAGTAGTAGTGTAAGTGGTGTACATAGTAGAATGAGCAAATACATGAACCTTGCTATAGTAGTAGTGAAAGTGGTGTACATAGTAGAATAGGCAAATATATGAACCTTTCTTCGGGGGACAATAATCGTTGCATTAATAGATTAAGATTGTTAAAGTATTAACACGCTGCGTTTTCTCGCATAAGAATTTACTGCTGTTAACTTTTTTTGTCCATGTTCGAGATCTCCTCTGTCGTTGCGATAAGAGGCACTACCTTTCCATGAGCAATGTTTTTGTCCTTTCCTATCTGGTGTCCATGTTAAGGGATAAAGATGAGTGACGAGATGTCGCACAAACGGGCGCATAGAAGAACGTGCTCTTAGAAGCGTTCTGAGAAGTCGTGATACGCTCCATAGCGGCCACAACCAGTTCGTGAGACGTTCATACCAATGCTTGCAGGCACGCGTCAGTGCACTGCAGGATTGTGGTATATTGCGTGATTTCGAGGATGAATATGGGCAGTATAGTTTTTTTGCAGAGCTGCGCCAGCATCGTTGTCTTGCAAGTCGGGGTGAACCTGTGAGCGTTTGACTCCAATGGTGCCCTAGACGAGAGAAATGCGGGCATAAAGCCTACCATGCCAATGTGCTGGTTGAGGATTTAGCGTGCTGCTCGTGACTGTCACAGATGAATAACCAGGGACTTATACTTGGATATTCGTGACATACTGTGTAGCTGGCGTGTGTTGGGCGACTGAATCCTCAACAGGAACCAGTCCTGGCTTGGTCATATTACATTGCCTCTGGAAAGGTGTGCTTTGATCGCGAAAACCGCATCACATAGAGAAGGAAGTTGCAACTATAAATTTATTGTCGTGTATAGCCATGGCTAACCCAGTCTCTGGAGTTTCAGTGAGGCGTAATGAAAACTCGGAGGTCATGTCGTACGGCGCGCACATCACTGTCGTCAATAGCGGCGAGCAGCGAGACATCTCAACGTAACAGGAATTATGTAAGAGTATTGTATAAGGTAAACAAACAAAAAAAAAACAAAAAAAGGTACGATATACTAGGATAAGTTAAACTGTAGGATTTAACAATAACTAGATTAATATTGTGGGGGTTTTCTACCACAAGTGTTTGGCGCGCGCCTGTTGGGATGTTATTTTTCAGGTCATCAAATCACAGACCCAAGATGGAGGGACGACTGGCGAGCGAACGTAGAATAGTTGCTTGTTCTTTATAAGCTCAGTAAAACTTCGACCTGCATAATAGCATAATTTATTCAAAAGACATAGAATGTAGATCGTTGGCAAATGGTAGTTAATTCTTGAGCATGTCTACTGTCGATCTATATAATTAATTATAATATTAGTGCGGGCCCGCACATTTAGCTCTTCATCCAGTGTAGCGTCACACACCATGTACAGTAGTGAGACCGGTCTCTACACTAATATCAAGATAACTTATTTCCATGTCTAAATTTGATACACCAAGATTTTGTTAAAATGATAGCCATAGATTAATAACTATAAAAGTAAAATAAGAGTGTCTGAAATGACAGACCATCAATGTGTCATTATGTAAATTTATTATAACATAGAAGGTCATGGGAAAAAGTTAGGCATAAGATTTTTGTCAGAACTGTGCAGATGACGGGTATCGCGGCAATGCAGAGGCCAGCCAGCGCAAAAACAAGAGGTCTTCGGCTACCTGCAAGACGGCGAGCGTCCGGTCCTGCAAGCTGACAGTCACCGGGCCGTATACCTGCGGGATTAGGTGGGATCCTCGCCGGGCCACAAGCGAAAGTGAGGCTGGCCGTTGACACTGACATGCGACCCACACGCGACAGCCTGCTAGCTCTCTGGACGCGGCAGCCGTTTGGAGGGATTCCCTGCGGCAGACCATTGGGAAACGTAAAGTACTGTCCAGCGAGAGAAGAGACCTAGACTAGTGATGTATCCCAACAAGTAGACATCAGAGACAATTAATCGACGTGAGGAGAGCCTATCACTGTGTCTTCCTACCGTACTGCCGTGATCATATGCGTGGGTCTTGGTGCAATCTCAACAGAGTACTGCAGATGCTCCAGCACACCCTATTGCCGTTGCAACAACGCAGAACAACACCCGACGTTCAGCCCTATGTGATGTCAGTACTGTGGAATTTGTGAAGTGCTTCGAATATTTCTAACAATGTGATTTAGTGCCTCATTCTCAGCACAGTCGTGAACTTTGTGCAATGTGCACGCACAACTTGATGCCCCATGAACCTTGTTTTTTTTTCTTAAATTTCTTTCTCTAGTGTTGTTTTTGTAATGTATGTTATACCTTGTATGTGCTTGTGTTTTACACTGTAATTCTTATTACAAATTACTGTATTGTTCTCCACACCATGTTTTTTTTTGTTTTTTGTATTTATTGTTGTGTGTATGCAAACAGTGTGCCTGAAGTCCCCATAAACTGAAGCAGATACCACCACTGTCATTGTGAATGGACCATCAGTTCAGGGAACATTTTGTAAAGGTTATTCTTGCTGCAGGGAGACAGAATGAATCGGAGGTTGTAATTAGATTCTGAAAGCTCACAAAGAGATTGTTAACTTAAATAGTATCATGTGTGAGTGAGTTCAGGTTAGTTTAATGATTAAAATTGTTGTAACATCTTGGGCATTTAATTGCGGAGCACTCCAACTCTGATTGTAAAGAATAAATTGCTCCATATTTGGCTCACATGCCCGGGCCATATTTAGAGAGTGAATGTCTGTGTAAATCGGTGTTTGGAAGGGGCTCCCTGGGTATGATGTGTGATGTGAGTGTTAGTGTTCCATATTATGAAGGTGAAGTTGGCTACATCATAAATAATCCTCCCTCTGTGGGCTGCATTTTTCAGTTGCAGTGATTTTCTTTACAGAGTGCAGCATGTGCAGCCAGTTTGCGAGATTGTTCTTGGGCGATTGACTCACTACCTTGCTCCTAAGTGTGCCAACCGCTCACCAATTACAGTCTAAAATGACGTAGGGGCTATGAGAGGTGGCATGAGCCCCCTCTCATATTTCTATCTTACGATTTTCCTCTCTAATTGCATGCAGTGAAAAGTCGCTATTCCTTCACACGCGGACTTCCCACGAAGCATCTCTCGTCACCCGGGTGGTCCGGTGACATGCGGGCGCTGCTGATCTGGAAAGGGTTAAGCCGACGGGTGTGAGGAAGTCGAGTGAATGCTTTGCAGACGCTGACATTGTCAAAAGACACGCCCGGAGGGGTCTGAAGTAGCGGCTGGGCTAGAGGTCCCGTTACTTCGCAGAATCTTAGCGAAAACACTTTCTGGCGGGCTACCAGCGAGGCGTGGGAATGACTTGTGTACCCAGGCAGTTGTGGCGGGAAAATTCCCGCGCTTTCTGCAAAATAGTAACTGTGATTGGCTTGCTCAGGGCATAGCTCCGTGACGTAGCAAAATCAGCGCAGAAATTGGCGCCAAGAATCTCCATTGGTGGAATGGTAGTGCTCCGGCAATGGAGTGGAATTTTCCGCCGGTTTTCGAGTTGCTGATTGGAACGTTTAACCACGGCCACTGTCGTGGGGGCAGGAATGTTGTGTGTTCGGCCTGTATGGCTGCTCTAGGTAGTCGGCTCTCGCCTTTCGGTCGAGGACGTCGAAGCAACCAGCCATCGCCTCCGGTACGCCAGAGCGTGTTCTGGCAGTTAAGAAGACAGTTTGGTAATGTATGTCTGCAGCACCGGCAGATAGGGATTTTCCTAGGTGATAATCAGAGCTCAGCAGAGCGCGCCTGTTCGTCTTTTTCTAACTTTGTTCTGTCTTGAGTAGCAGCAATTAATGTTGGGTTAGCTGTGTGTCTCTCTTAAGATTTGAGTGGCAAGGAATTGGCTCCACATACGACTTCGTCATAAACCTCACAATCTAGTTTAGGGACAGCTTCACCTTAACAGCGTTTGTTTGAGTATCCAATTTGAGCCAATTTGATGTATTATAAATGTTTCATGTGTTTTTGTTTATTATTTTGTGTTTAGTCTTAATAAATCATATTGTTATTTTGGACAGAACTTTCATCCAGTTAATCGGTAGGGCAACCCATCATTTCTCACTACGTTAATGAAACCTTCCTTTATTTAACTTATTTATCAAATTAAATTATTGCAGGTGCCAAACTCTTTTCTACTCCACTTGCAGGGTTGATTACAGTCAGTTCGCGTATATTTTTTAATCCTTGTGCAACAGCAAAAGTCAGAGTTAGAATAGGGGGGGCTTAGAGCATCATTTACATATGTAGATTCTAGAATTTAGTGTTAAATACACTGCTAGCCCCAGCACCTCGCAAGGTAATAAAATCGGCGGAACGATGGAGTCGACCACTCCAGATACACTATGTGATCAAAAGTATCCGGACACTCCCAAAAACATACGTTTTCCATATTAGGTGTGTTGTGCTGCCATAGGTACTCCATATCAGCGACCTCAGTAGTCATTAGGCATCGTTAGAGAGCAAAATGAGGCCCTCTGCGGAACTCACGGACTTCGAACGTGGTCAGGTGATTGGGTATCATTTGTGTCATACGTCTGTATGTGAGATATCCACATTCCTAAACATCCCTAAGTCCACATTTTCCAATGTGATAGTGCAGTGATAACTTGGAGGGACACGTACAGCGCAAAAGCGTACAGGCCGACCTCGTCTGTTGACTGACAGAGACCGCCGACAGTTGAAGAGGGTCGTAATGTGTAATAGGCAGACATCTATCCAAACCATCACGCAGGAATTCCAAACTGCATCAGGATCCGCTACAAGTACTATGACAGTTAGGTGAGAGGTGAGAAAACTTGGATTTCATGGTCAAGCGGGTGCTCATAAGCCATACATCACGCCGGTAAATGCCAAACGACGCCTCGCTTGGTGTAAGAGCGTAAATATTGGACGATTGAACAGTGAAAAAAGGTTGCGTGGAGTGACGAATCACCGTACAAATGTGGCGATGCGATGGCAGGGTGTTGGTATGGCGAATGCCCGGTGAACGTCATCTGCCACGTGTGTAGTGCTAACAGTAAAATTCGGAGGCGGTGGTGTTATGGTGTGGTCGTGTTTTTCATGTAGGGGGCTTCCATCCCTTATTATTTGGCGTAGAACTATCACAGCACAGGTCTACATTGATGTTTTAAGCACCCTCTTGCTTCCTACTGTTGAAGAACAATTCGGCGATGGCGATTGCATCTTTCTACACGATCGAGCACCTGTTCATAATGCACGGCCTGTGACGGAATGGTTACACGACAATATCATCCCTGCAATGGACTAGCCTGCACATAGTCCTGACCTGAATCCTATAGAGCACCTTTGGGATGTTTTGGAACGCCGACTTCGTGTCAGGCCTCACCGAGCGACATCGATACCTCTCCTCAGTGCAGCACTCCGTGAAGAATGGGCTGCCATTCCCCAAGAAACCTACCAGCACATGACTGAACGTAGGCCTGCCAGAGTGGAAGCTGTCGTCAAAGCTAAGGGTGGGCCAATACCATATTGAATTCCAGCATTACCGATGGAGCGCGCCAAGAACTTGTAAGTCAGTTTCAGCCAGGTGTCCGGATACATTTGATCACATAGTGTAAGAAGGGATCCGCTGGGAAAGCAACATCATGCGGAGCAGACTCGTTTGGCAGTAGCATAGGGTGGTATGCAGACAAAAAAGCATGTCAGATAAAAACCATCGTAAAATAGGAAACCAGAATGTGGAACTCAGAAGCCACGAAGCCGGAATAAAATATAGGTGAGAGCCTGTGGAAGAGAGAGTGCACAGGGGCATGGAACCGAACCGCTATCCAAGGATGCGAAACCGGTCGTTTCAATAGACGATCATTTAACAGCTGTTGCAGCTCAAGATGTATTTCACAAATGCGGCTGTCCAGAGTATAAAGTGTTCTGAAATATTTACAAATTATATACAAAAACGTTCACCGTGAATAGGCTGTCTATTAGTCAAAACCAAAACAAAACCACTACAGCAGTTCCTGAGATAAGCAGCCTGCATATAGAGATGCGGGCAAGTGACTTCAGTGTATAGTAGGCCAAATACGGCACAGATGCCGCTCCGGTAGAGGAGGAGGAGGATATTACTGTTTAACGTCCCGTCGACAACGAGGCCATTAGAGACGGAGCACAAGCTCGGATTAGGGAAGGATGGGGAAGGAAATCGGCCGTGCCCTTTCTAAGGAACCATCCCGGCATTTGCCTGAAGCGATTTAGGGAAATCACGGAAAACCTAAATCAGGATGGCCGGACGCGGGATTGAACCGTCGTCCTCCCGAATGCGAGTCCAGTGTGCTAACCACTGCGCCACCTCGCTCGGTGCGGTAGAGGCGTCGCACACACTGGAAATAGAGGATCCCACCGTGACCACAAGAAGACACTGTGCATTCTGTATTAGTTTCTTTGTAATAACCACTGTGTGCGGGTGTGGTGCAAGTTGCTCGGATATTACGCAAATTGTAGCCGATATACGGGGGGGGGGGGGGGGGGGGTACCCGGCGGGGGTGGGGGAGCGGTTCTAGGCACTGCAGTCTGGAACCGCGCCACCGAACGGTCGCAGGTTCGAATCCTGCCTCGGGCATGGATGTGTGTGATGTCCTTAGGTTAGTTAGGTTTAAGTAGTTCTAAATACCAGGGGACTGATGACCTCAGAAGTTAAGTCTCATAGTGTTCAGAGCCATTGGGGGGGGGGGGGGGGGTACATGTTTCCTTCTGACGAAGTTTTTCCTTGTGTTCATATATTGTGTATTAAGTTGGTTTCAAATGCTTAAATCAGCCATTCTTAGCATAGAATAAGTCATAACTTGAGTATAATAGAGAGTAAGCTTATTTTCGGCCATAGAGTAGGGAGTAAGGTTATTTTCGGCCATATTAGCTTTGAGGTACGACAACAGGGAGGTGTGGCCTCTCTACGTTGGCAGGAGAGTTGCCGTACACCAATCCGGTAGAATTGCCTCACTGATATCACAGTTTGTAGGTGATTTGAAAATATTTCATACCATTCAAAGGATACCGGTGTTACCTCATTCTTTTTTTAATAGATAAGTTGTTTTATTTCTTGCACTGTTAACGGCATTGTGACTGTATACAATTCCATTACTTACAGATGTACGAAAGTATTTATAACATGATTGCGCAATACAAAAGGAAGGCCACTGCCAAGACAGCTCAGTGGACAGAGGAAAATTTAAGAGAAGCTGTAAAAAGGCTGAAAGCAAAGGAAATACTAGTCAGAAAGGCAGAAAGGCACTATGGTATTCTGGCACGAACCTTAAAATGAAGACTGGAGTCCGGCAACCTGGAAAAAGGCAGACTAGATCCGGCGGGTGTAAGTATTTGAATAATCACCCAAGTCAAATTAATAATCTGTAATACTTTTAAATTATATTTGATCAAAATAAATACACTACTTGTCATTAAAAGTGCTACACCACGAAGATGACGTGCTACAGACGCGAAATTTAACCGACAGGAAGAAGATGCTGTGATATGCAATTGGTTAGCTTTTCAGAGCATTCTCACAACGTTGGCGCCGGTGGCGACACCTACAACGTGCTGACATGAGGAAAGTTTCCAACCGATTTCTCATACACAAGCAGCAGTTACCGGCGTTGCCTGGTGAAACGCTGTTGTGATGCCTCGTGTAAGTAGGTGAAATGCGTACCATCACATTTCCGACTTTGATAAAGGTCGGATTGTAGCCTATCGCGATTGCGGTTTATCGTATCGCGACATTGCTGCTCGCGTTGGTCGAGATCCAATGACTGTTAGCAGAATATGGAATCGGTGGGTTCAGGAGGGTAACACGGAACGCCGTGCTGGATCCCAACGGCCTCGTATCACTAACAGTCGAGATGACAGGCATCTTATCCGCATGGCTGTAACGGATCGTGCAGCCACGTCTCGAGCCCTGAGTCAACAGATGGGGACGTTTGCAAGATAACAACCTTCTGCACGAACAGTTCGACGAAGTTTGCAGCAGTATGGACTATCAGCTCGGAGACCTGTGATGGTGTACTCAACGACGAACCTGGGTGCACGAATGGCAAAACGTCATTTTTTAGGATGAATCCAGGTTCTGTTTACAGCATCATGATGGTCGCATCCGTGTTTGGCGGCATCGTGGTGAACGCACATTGGAAGCGTGTATTCGTCATCGCCATACTGGCGTATGACCCGGCGTGATGGTTACACGTCTCGGTCACCTCTTGACGGCACTTTGAACAGTGGATGTTGCATTTCAGATGTGTTACGACCCGTGGCTCTGCCCTTCATTCAGTCCCTGCGAAACCCTAGATTTCAGCACGATAATGGACGACCGCATGTTGCAGGTCCTGTACGGGCCTTTCTAGATACAGAAAATTTTCGACTGCTGCCCTGGCCAGCACATTCTCCAGATCTCTCACCACTTGAAAACGTCTGGTCAATGGTGGCCGAGCAACTGGCTCGTCACAATAGCCAGTCACTACTCTTAATGAACTGTGGTATCGTTCTGTTTGACTCAATCCCCAGGCGTAAGAAGGCCGTTATTAAGGCCAGAGGTGGTTGTTCTGGGTACTGATTTCTCAGGATCTATGCACGCAAATTGCGTGAAAATGTAATCACATATCCGTTCTAGTGTAATATATTTGTCCAATGAATACCCCTTTATCATCTGCATTTCTTCTTGGTGTAGCAATTTTAATGGCCAGTAGTGTATTAATGACAATTAAATAAATATTATCTGCTATAACTAATTTAGTGAGAGAAATTTATTTGTTCCCTTTTCCTTTCACAAACTTAGGTTTATTTGGACCACAAAATGAGAAGAAATTTGGTTGCTCATATTAAGGTTCTTGCAGCAGCTGGGTTTGTGCTTGACAGGTCTTTCCTCAGCAAGAGCGGCGGGAATGAGCAAGGAAATTGTTATTAATTGTTTTGAAGTATTGGCAGACGTCCTGAAAAAAATGGTTTGTTTGGTAAGCCAGAAGGAATTTTTAACATGAATGAGTTTGGAATGAAGGCAAACAACCAACGTGGTTCTGTGATAGCGAAAAAAGTACCAAACCGGTTCATGTACTAACGTCAGAAGAGAAAGGCGAAAACGTAACAGTTGTGGGTTGTTGTAAAAAAATGGTTCAAATGGCTCTGAGTACTATGGGACTTAACATTTGAGGTCATCAGTCCCCTAGAACTTAGAGCTACTTAAGCCTAACTAACCTAAGAACATCACACACATCCGTGCCCTAGGCAGGATTCGAACCTGCGACCGTAGCAGCAGCGAGGTTCCAGACTGAAGCGCGGCCGGCGCTTGTTGTAATGCTGCAGCCCAATTTGGGCCTCCTGTTCTGATATTAAGGGGGTAAAAAAGAAAGCGGAGTTCGCTGACGGCTTGCCTCCAGGTTCCGACGTTTACAGGCACTCAAAGTCATCGTGCATTAGTACAGACTTGTCCTACAGATGGTTCACGGATCGTTTCCTGAAACACAAGCCATCGGGAAAGGCCCTTCTCGTTTTAGACGGACACAGCAGGGCTCTGCAGCTGCTTCAGACAGCTGTTGACAACGATGTGGTAATGATCTGCGAACCTAATCACGGCACTCATGCCTTGCAGCCTCTGGATGTGTCGTTTTTCGATCCCCTAAAAGCATATTTCCGGAAAGAAGCTTCAGCATAGGTTGCACAAAACTATCAAAGGAAAATCACTCGATGTCAGATGGGTCGATCAATCGGTGCTGCAGTCATGGACTGTGCGGCTGATTCCGGCGGAGGTTCGAATCCTCCCTCGGGCATGGGTGTGTGTGTTTGTCCTTAGGATAATTTAGGTTAAATAGTGTGTAAGCTTTGTGACTGATGACCTTAGCAATTAAGTCCCATAAGATTTCACACACATTTGATGCATTTTTTTTTTTGATCAATCGGTGCAACTTCGAGTATAGCCGCGTCTGTAGGAATAGAGCTCAGATACTTTGAACCCACGGGCATTTGTCCCTTTAACCCAAATCGAGTATCTGAACACTTCTCCTCAATGTCACGCACAAATGACTCCTCACCATCATCATCAGTTCAACAAACTTTCAGTGCTATGGACTCCTCACTTAACTCCTGCTGATTCTTCCCAGAACTCCCCACACCCTTCCACATATAGCATGTCACCTGATAAAATGACACCAACGAAACTCTTCCAGAAAATAAGTCCGATAGCAGAACTGCCCAAATCAACGTCAGTGAGACGAAAGCTCAACCCAAAGCACTTACTGACGGATGCCACAAACATTGAAAAGAAGCATGGGAAACAAAGGCAAAACGAAATTAAGGAAATAAAGCAGAAGGAAAAGGTGGAAACAATATCATCCGTCACTGCATGAGGCAGGACACGACCACCTAAGAGGACCATCGCAGAAACTGGAAAGAACCCAATAAATTCAGAAACCAACCGCTGCTGTGAATGTTGGGAAATTATTTCGTAACCATAAAAAAGGTGAATGGATTCAATGTGTGGGTTGCAATCAATAGCTCTACGAAACATGATCTACATATGTGGACATGTGTATAGATTGTCGCAGGAAAGATGCTACAGAACAAAGCACTCAGAAGCAATCTACGTTCATGCTCATAAATTAAGGATAATGCTCATACATGGTGAAACAACGCTCTGGTGGGCGGTTTGCGGGTTTAAATTACCTCGGGGTATGACCATTCGGCGCATTTGAAATGTGGTCATCGCACGGTGGCGCTGCCAGCAGTCCACAAGCCCAGAGGTGTGTTGGTGCATATCAGAGTACGGTGCAACGAGTAACTGTGCAGACGTTTTCAGACGTCCTAATGGTGACTGTGTGTTGAAAATGGCTCGAAGAACCCATATTGATGACATTATGAGGGTAGAATACTAGGGCGACTGGAGGCTGGTCAAACACAGCGTGTCGTAGCACGGGCCCTCCGTGTTCCACAAAGTGTGATCTCACGATTATGGCAACGATTCTAGCAGACAGGAAACGTGTCCAGGCGTTACAGTGCGGGACGTCCACAGTGTACAACACCACAACAAGACTGATATCTCACCATCAGTGCCCGCGGACGGCCACGGAGTCCTGCAGGTAGCCTTGCTCGGGACCTTACTGCAGCCATTGGGTCTCCAGACACACAGTCTACAGACGACTGAATAGACATGGTTTATTCGCCCGGAGACCTGCAACATGCATTCGACTGACCCCTGGTCACAGGAGAGCCCGTAAAGCCTGGTGTCACGAACACATGGTCATTGGAACAGTGGTCCCAGATTATATTCACGGACGAGTCCAGGTATAGTCTGAACAATGATTCTCACCGGGTTTTCATCTGACGTGAACCAGGAACCAGATAACAACCCCTTAATGTCGCTGAAGGGGACCTGTATGGAGGTCGTGGTTTGATGGTGTGGGGTGGGATTATGATTGGTGCACATACATCCCTGCATGTCTTTGACAGAGGAACTGTAACAGGTCAGGTGTATCAGGATGTCATTTTGCACCAGTATGTCCGCCTTTTCAGGGGTGCAGTGGGTCCCACCTTCCTCCTGATGGATGATAACGCATTGCCCCACCGAGCTGCCATCGTGGAGGAGTACCTTGAAACGGAAGATATCAGGCGAATGGAGTGGCCTGCCTGTTCTCCAGACCTAAACCCCATCTAGCGCGTCTGGGATGCTCTAGGTCGACATATTGCTGCACGTCTTCAAACCTCTAGGACACTTCAGGAGCTCCGACAGGCACTGGTGCAAGAATGGGAGGCTATACCGCAGCAGCTGCTCGACCACCTGATCCACAGTATGCAAACCGTTGTGTGGCCTGTGTACGTGTGCATGGTGATCATATCCCATACTGATGTCGGAAACAGTGGCGTTTTGTAGCACATGTGTTTCGGGAAGGGTTTTTCAACGTAGCACCAATACCGTGTGTCGTGTGTGTTCCCTATGTGCCTATGTTATTAGAGCCAGTTCTGTGAAGTGCCACGTTGTGTGGCACCACATTCTGCAATTATCCTTAATTTATGAGCATGAGTGTATGTAAATTTGTACCTTGTACGCTGTAAATTGAAATTAAAATATTACGAAAATTAATGTTGTAAATTATGATTCAGTTCACGTATGCATGTACAATTGTATGCGTATACTGTCTTGTTGTATCTTATATTGCTCAGTTATGTTAAAGTTAAAGAAATCAACTTAAACTTGATTTTGTTATTAATTATTTTACATGCGGCATCTCTCCCAAGAAAAGTCGGCGGCTATCCGAATTCTCGGGAGAGACGCCGTCCATGCAATAGTTCCTTTGTTCCTCGTTTTCTCCCTTTTATTTACACTTACCGACGTTTTGTCATATGTGACGTAATACAAACATTTTAAACTTAAGCTCTATCAATTTGCAACAATATTTAAATTAATTCTACCGTGATTTAACAAATGATTTAAAATGTGCAGCATCTGTGCCAGATTTACCTTACAGAGAATTTGTGTGGGGCAGGAACTGCAGGTGATAAGTTCATGGGCTCAAACACTTTTTGCGATAAATAGACAGGGTCAGTTTGTCGCCCGTTTCTGTACCACATAGTACCTGCGCTACTGGAAAAAATTAGCCTTGCAGGAAGATAACTAGTGTAGTTTATGCATAACACGCCAGCACGCTATTTGCTACGCCTCATACGTCAGTAGCTAACGCAAATGTTTTTTGAGCAGCGATGGCTTAGTTAAGGAGATCCAGTAGCGTGGCCTCTCCGATCTCCTGACCTCAGTCCCTCTGATTTACGGCTACGGGAATATTAAAAGGCACTGCTGTATTCCACACCGATTGGCAACGTGCATATGTCTCATGTGTTAGACCTATCCGGCAGCAGCCAAGTGTGTTCGCACAAGTTCATGATTATTTGAGAAGGAGGGCAGAAGGTTATGTAAGGATGAGCAGTAACTACATTGAACATATCCTGTAGCGTCAATAGACATATGATTATTAAAGGATGGAATGGCCCATATCTCAATAAGTATATGTATCGAAATGTATCTGAGACGTAGGAAGCGGAAGGTTGTTCCCAGTGTCAAAAAACAAGGAATATATTCGAATTTGATTGGTTTCACGGAAAGTCGGGGGTGCCACAGGGTTATGTTCTGGAGCTATTGCTTTTCTTGGTACATACCTGGTGATCAAAAAGTCAGTATAAATTTGAAAACTTAATAAACCACGGAATAATGTAGATAGAGAGGTAAAAATTGACACACATGCTTGGAATGACATGGGGTTTTAATAGAACAAAAAAAAATTGCTAGACCCGTGAAAGATCTCTTGCGCGCGTCTTTTGGTGATGATCGTGAGCTCAGCCGCCATTTTCGTCATGCTTGGCCTCCCAGGTCCCCAGACCTCAGTCCGTGCGATTATTGGCTTTGGGGTTACCTGAAGTCGCAAGTGTATCGTGATCGACCGACATCTCTAGGGATGCTGAAAGACAACATCCGACGCCAATGCCGCACCATAACTCCGGACATGCTTTACAGTGCTGTTCACAACATTATTCCTCGACTACAGTTATTGTTGAGGAATGATGGTGGACATATTGAGCATTTCCTGTAAAGAACATCATCTTTGCTTTGTCTTACTTTGTTATGCTAATTATTGCTATTCTGATCAGACGAAGCGGCATCTGTCATAAATTTTTTGAACTTTTGTATTTTTTTGGTTCTAATAAAACCCCATGTCATTCCAAACATGTGTGTCAATTTGGACCTCTCTATCTACATTATTCCGTGATTCATTCAGTTTTCAAATTTATACTGACTTTTTGATCACCCGATACATTGAAGGAAAAAAATCATAACACGAGGAAGGAATTGTGTGACATAAACGAAAGTTGATAGGCGTGTTTCTACACCCTAAAGATGATATCTATTAAAATTTCGCACCAGTCGCATAAGAGTGGTGCTAGTAGCGGCACTACGAGGGTGCAAATCAGGCTTGGTTTAAATACACACTATAACTGTCGTGAGCGTTAGTTACCTTCGAGATTCGATGTGGTGAGCTGATGTTAGTCAAGAATGTCTTTAAGGCGACAAAGACTCTATTATCAACTCCTCACTGAGTTTGAACGGTGTCGTGTAATAGGGCTACGAGAAGTTGGATGTTCCTTCTGCGATACTACAGAAAGACTTGGCAGAAATATAACCACTGTACATGACTGCTGGCAGCGGTAGTCCAGGAATGTACGGTCGCAAGAAGACCGGGCTCCCGACGGCCACGTGGCACTACCGAGAGGGAAGACCGTCGTTCTGGCGCGTCGTACTGCATCTGCAATAGCAATTTGTGCAGCAGTTGGGACGCAGCGAACTGTTACATATCGATTACTTTAAGAACGTCTCCTAGCCAGTGTAACGTGCATTCCATTGACCCCAAACCACCGCCATTTGCGACTCCAGTGGTGTCAAGCGAGAGCTCATTGGAGAGGGGATGTGTTTTATGATGAAAGCTGTTTCTGCTCCGCTGCGAGTGTTGGTTAGAAGGGGGCCAGTTGAGGGCCTGCAAACAACCTGTCTGTGGGGTAGACACACTGCACCTTTTGGTCTGGAGTGGGGAGCACTCTTGTGGTTATCCCACGGATCTAGACTGCAGAGCTGTACGCCAGTCTGGTGATTCGACCTGTTGTGCTAC
The DNA here is from genome assembly GCF_021461385.2 of Schistocerca piceifrons. Lineage (NCBI taxonomy): Eukaryota > Metazoa > Arthropoda > Insecta > Orthoptera > Acrididae > Schistocerca > Schistocerca piceifrons. The sequence continues at coordinate 863,940,521 of NC_060149.1, read as the reverse complement.
CATTCACGAACTACGGACGTGGCCAGGATTTTGTCAAAGGTGGGGTCGATTTGCTAAGAGAACCTTAAAATGACTCGTTTTTCATTTTATTCTGGACACACACGTATTTATTTCTTAATTTTATGTGCATAATTTGCTTTCAGGGGGCCTTCATACAAATAGTTTTCATTATATAAAATTAAACAAAGAAACCTTTTCTTTAAAAAGTGCAACATATTTTCTCCACTATACGAAAAGAAATACCCAAATTCACAATCAAATATTTTTATATTTGGCAATATAACTTCACTCTGTTTCCAAACGAATTAATATCGAATATAACATATTGCTTCTTTGTTAACAAAACAACTCAATCTTGCCGACCGCGGTGGCCACGCGGTTCTAGGCGCTGCAGTCCGGAACCGCGCGACTGCTACGGTCGCCGGTTCGAATCCTGCCTCGGGTATGGATGTGTGATGTCCTTAGGCTAGTTAGGTTTCAGTAGTTCTAAGTTCTAGGGGACTGATGACCTCAGATGTTAAGTCCCATAGTGCTCAGAGCCATTTGAACCAAGCCAACTCAATCTTCTGATATGAGGTTTACTGTCGCAGAGCAGAAGAATCTTAACGCTGGCTTGAATAACTTATAAGGTTAAACGAGTTCAAATCTCTTTTGGCAGTGGCTACCTTTCTCCTACTACAGTATTGTATTTAAATTTGCTGCTTATCTGACACCAAGTCAGAATTCCTTCGATACTTCAAAGCAGCTCAAGTTCCTCAATTTTAGTAAAGTATCTTTCATTTAGTTAAAATTCTTCAACTTCCGTAAGTGATCAAGACTTTTTTTTCAAATTAGTCCACTTGAAACTATAGCAAGCAAATTTATTTATAAACCAAAACGGATTACACAAATACTATGTGCTCCGAAACACATGTGCGTCCAACGACATTGTGCTCTTTAGCCAGAGGTGCCACAGATCTTAACACTGATTCACGCCTTGATTTCAACTTTGCTTCTAATGTATGTGACCTCATAAATGGGTTTCTGTTTCTCCATGATAATATGGTTATACGGTGCAAAGAAACCCCTCTATGATATTCAACATACATTGACTTTTATATGAAGTTTATTTACAAATACGTAAGAATTGTGACGGTTGGACCCACTATAGTAAAACTTGAGCCATCTTTATGTAGACATATATAGAAGAAAATGACGATCGCTAGCCGTCTTCCAATTTAAAGATGGCTTTTATTTCCGGGAGTCTCCAAATAGATGTCTGGATTGCCTTCCATGCAGATCTTTTCATTTAAGTAGAGACACTGCTCCTTCAGTGGAATTGCAATCTGCCAGGAAATAAAGATATTCGGAAAGGATTGCCTGTGGCCTGTAGGAAGGGGCATTTGCCTATATCTGAAACGGGAAACCATAGATGGATTCAAATCACTTCACCTGCCGAACACAGGGATTGATAGCTTAGCGCCTCAAAGCGCAGGGGTACCCCAGTCGATAGCGAATATGGAAAAACTGGTTGTTGTACAATATTTTAAAATAAAATAAAATACATCACAACAAACGACGGACTTTTGATATTGCATGTTTTTCCTTTCATTGTGCATGTGTGATCATTTGATAGTGCTTGAAATGCATGTATATTTTAAGATTTAATTGTGCCTGGAATTCCAAGCTTCAGTTATTACAGTATTAAAAAAGTGTAAATATATTTTGGACGAAAGGGAGGTGGGACTGGGGGAGGGATGCAGGGCGCAGCCGGCTCCGACGAATTCAAGTAGGCCTCTGAAAAAATCTTTCACAAACGAACTATAGAATGTGCGGTCACCCCTTTCTCTTCCCATTCTCCACAAAAACGTCTCGCCAACGTTCTGTATTGGAATTGGTTTCTGCCCGGGTGACTAGATTGTGCGATATTTTGCCATTTGGGCTACTAATGATAGAATTTTGAGCAAATGTTTTAAAGAAATTTAATCATTGCAGTTTGGGCGATATTTATGTTGATCAGCGCGATTTTTGGTAACACAGGCAAATCCAAGTGTATTTTTATACACCTATTTTAACTGAATATTATTTTTAATGATACACTCCTGAAAATTGAAATAAGAACACCGTGAATTCATTGTCCCAGGAAGGGGAAACTTTATTGACACATTCCTGGGGTCAGATACATCACATGATCACACTGACAGAACCACAGGCACATAGACACAGGCAACAGAGCATGCACAATGTCGGCACTAGTACAGTGTATATCCACCTTTCGCAGCAATGCAGGCTGCTATTCTCCCATGGAGACGATCGTAGAGATGCTGGATGTAGTCCTGTGGAACGGCTTGCCATGCCATTTCCACCTGGCGCCTCAGTTGGACCAGCGTTCGTGCTGGACGTGCAGACCGCGTGAGACGACGCTTCATCCAGTCCCAAACATGCTCAATGGGGGACAGATCCGGAGATCTTGCTGGCCAGGGTAGTTGACTTACACCTTCTACAGCACGTTGGGTGGCACGGCATACATGCGGACGTGCATTGTCCTGTTGGAACAGCAAGTTCCCTTGCCGGTCTAGGAATGGTAGAACGATGGGTTCGATGACGGTTTGGATGTACCGTGAACTATTCAGTGTCCCCTCGACGATCACCAGTGGTGTACGGCCAGTGTAGGAGATCGCTCCCCACACCATGATGCCGGGTGTTGGCCCTGTGTGCCTCGGTCGTATGCAGTCCTGATTGTGGCGCTCACCTGCACGGCGCCAAACACGCATACGACCATCATTGGCACCAAGGCAGAAGCTACTCTCATCGCTGAAGACCACACGTCTCCATTCGTCCCTCCATTCACGCCTGTCGCGACACCACTGGAGGCGGGCTGCACGATGTTGGGGCGTGAGCGGAAGACGGCCTAACGGTGTGCGGGACCGTAGCCCAGCTTCATGGAGACGGTTGCGAATGGTCCTCGCCGATACCCCAGGAGCAACAGTGTTCCTAATTTGCTGGGAAGTGGCGGTGCGGTCCCCTACGGCACTGCGTAGGATCCTACGGTCTTGGCGTGCATCCGTGCGTCGCTGCGGTCCGGTCCCAGGTCGACGGGCACGTGCACCTTCCGCCGACCACTGGCGACAACATCGATGTACTGTGGAGACCTCACGCCCCACGTGTTGAGCAATTCGGCGGTACGTCCACCCGGCCTCCCGCATGCCCACTATACGCCCTCGCTCAAAGTCCGTCAACTGCACATACGGTTCACGTCCACGCTGTCGCGGCATGCTACCGGTGTTAAAGACTGCGATGGAGCTCCGTATGCCACGGCAAACTGGCTGACACTGACGGCGGCTGTGCACAAATGCTGCGCAGCTAGCGCCATTCGACGGCCAACACCGCGGTTCCTGGTGTGTCCGCTGTGCCGTGCGTGTGATCATTGCTTGTACAGCCCTCTCGCAGTGTCCGGAGCAAGTATGGTGGGTCTGACACACCGGTGTCAATGTGTTCTTTTTTCCATTTCCAGGAGTGTATTTGACGCTCCACTGCCTTGTGAAATACCGAAATATTGCAGCCCCAGTGTTCTACCGGTCTCCAAATAGCCACTCCAGTACTAACATTAAACTGCTATAAATAGGTAATTAAGCTATTGTAGTAGTGAGTACACATTTTTAACTAATCATTTCGCTAATGGAAGAGTCAAAATTAGTTTCCTTCTACTTTCTTGTTACAAACTGATTCATAATTGGAAACTATCACAGCAGCACACAGCGCAAAGACAACAAACAGCAGCACTGTTACATTCAACTACAAGTAGGAACTGAACTGATTAACAAAACAACAAATGATGTCAATTAAGGACAATAATGTTCAGCAGCTGGTCTTGGCTAAGGTACAGATGGGCGGTAGCTGATAGTGTTATAGATATCTCGATACTTGAAATCTGTGTACGGCCTTTTTGAGAAATGATAGTGATTATCCCTTTTTTGTCGTATGACTGAAACTCAAAATATTTTTCAGTTGCTTTGCACGGCAACTAAGTGGCGTGTAATTTCGTTTAGATGATAGGGGGGTGCGGAACCCCTGCATCCCTCCACCCTCTTTGGTACGTCGTTGCGTGAAAAGCATTCATGTTTTCCAGCAGGTTAACGATCGTCCACATACCGCTGTTGTAACCCAACATGCTCTACACAGTGTCGACATGTTGCCTTGACCTGCTCGATAACCAATCGAGTACATAAGGGGCATCATCGGACGTCAACTCCAGCGTCACCCACAAACAGCATTAACCGTTCCTCAATTGTCCGACCAAGTGCAACAAGCATGGAACTCCATTCCACAAACTGACATCCGGCAGCTGTAAAACACAATGCATGCACGGTGACATGCTTGCATTCAACAATCTGGTGACTACATCGGTTATTAATGTACCAGGGTTTCACATTTAGAATGGTTTAACCCGCGCTTCTCCCCAATGGGGAGAAGAGGAATTTGTGGCACAACTTGACTAGAAGAAGGAACCGGTTGGTAGGACATGTTCTGAGGCATCAAGGGATCACCAGTTTAATACTGGAGGGAAGCGTGGAGGGAAAAAATCGTAGAGGAAGAGCAAGAGATGAATACACTAAGTAGATTCAGAAGGATGTGGGATGCAGTAGTTCCTTGGAGATGAAGAAGCTTGCACAGGCAAGAGTAGCATGGAGAGCTTCATTAAACCAGTCCCTGTAATGAAGACAACAACAACAACAACATCCCGCGCTTACATTAACCTGTGATCTTTTAATGTTAATCACTTAAATTTGTTACCTAGACTAACGTATTCCCGAAACTTCATTACTCTACATTTATTATTTTTTGGCGTTGCGATTTTTTCCGTTGATGTTTTAATGATGTGCCACTAAATGTCATAATGACTCAAAAATTGTTATAGTGAAAGACATGGAACGCCATAGAGGTGATGTAGCTAACAGCATAGTCAGCAATGTAAGTACGTGGGTTTCAGAGAACAGATTGCTGCAACAAAACACAATGCATACAGTTTCTGAAACGAAACCCTTGTGAAAGCGAAATTTTATTGTCTCAAGATAGTTAAACGGTCACTGAAGTCAACCATATTACATTAGGGCTGAGGGTGGAGGGAAGACTGTCTTGGCCGGCCGGGGTGGCCGACCGGTTCTAGGCGCTACAGTCTGGAACCACGCGACCGCTACGGTCGCAGGTTCGAATCCTGCCTCGGGGATGGATGTGTGCGATATCCTTAGGTTAGTTAAGTTTAATTAGTTCTAAGTTCTAGGCGACTGATGACCTCAGAAGTTAAGTCGCATAGTGCTCAGAGCCATTTTGAAGACTGTCTTGGGCGTACCATTTCAACATCATGTGCAGAAAGTGAATGTTCTTATCTTCACTGTAAGAATGATCACCGCTGTTTCTGGTACTGACAATCAGCTTACTGTCACGCCATTGCCTAGTATGGGGTAACTCTGTGCACAGCTAGAATACTTTTAGCCCAGAAATGAGCTGTCAGACTAACCAACGCATCGAGCTTCGCGTAGTCCATTGTTTATGCGTCTCGGAATTCCAACTCGGCTGCCGCTGAAAATACACACATCATAAAAAGCTTTGCATCACCTCGGTCCCGAGAGTTCCGGAACCTATACAGAAAATTGGAATAGAGATCAACACAAACATCATTTCCGCCCTTTTTATTGCTCATGAAAACCACACAATGCATGTTGTACCACAATACAGCGAGACCTTCAGAAGTGGTGGTTCAGACAGCTGTACACACCGGTACCTCTAATATTCAGTAGCACGTCCTCTTGCATTGATGCATGACTGTATTCGTCGTGGCATACTATCCACTAGTTCATCAAGGCACTGTTGGTCCAGATTGTTCCACTCCTCAACGGCGATTCGGCATAGATCCCTTAGAGTGTTTGGTGGGTCACGTCGTCCATAAACAGCCCTTTTCAATCTATTCCAGGCATTTTCGGTAGGGTTCATGTCTGGAGAACATGCTGACCACTCTAGTCGTGGTATTTCGTTATCATGAAGGAAGTCAATCACAAGATGTGCACGATGGGGACGCGAATTGTCGTCCATGAAGACGAATGCCTCGCCAGTATGCTGCCGATATGGTTGCACTATCGGTCTGAGGATGGAATTCCCGTATCTCACAGCCGTTACAGCGTCTTCCATTACTACCAGCGGCGTACGTCGGCCCCACATAATAACCACAACAAAACAGCAGGGAATCTCCACTTAGCTGCACTCGCTGGACAGCGTGTTCAAATGGTTCAAATGGCTCTGAGCATTATGGGACTTAACAGCTGTGGTCATCAGTCCCCTAGAACTTAGAACTACTTAAACCTAACTAACCTAAGGACATCACACACATCCATGCCCGAGGCAGGATTCGAACCTGCGACCGTAGCAGTCACACGGTTGCGGACTGCGCGCCTAGAACCGCGAGACCACCGCGGCCGGAGGACAGCGTGTCTAAGGCGTTCAGCGTGACCGGGTTGCCTCCAAATACGTCTCCGACGATTGTATGGTTGGAGGCATATGTGACACTCATCGGTGAAGAGAACGTGATGCCAATCCTGGGCGGCTAATTCGGCATGTTTTTGGGCCAATCTGTAACGTGCTGCATGGTGTCGTGGTTGCAAAGATGGACCTCGCCATGGACTTCGGGAGTGAAGTTGCGCATCATGCAGCCTATTGCGCACAGTTTGAGTTGTAACACGACTCATGTGGCTGCACGAAAAGCATTATTCCACATGGTGACGTTGCTGTCAGGGTTCCTCTGTGCCATGATCCGTAGGTAGCGGTCATCCACTGCAGTAGTAGCCCTTGGGTGGCCTGAGCGAGGTATATCATCGACAGTCCCTGTCTCTCTGTACCTTCTCCATGTCGGAACAACATCGCTTTGGTTTACTCTGAGACGCCTGGACACTTCCCTTGTTGAGAGCCCTTTCTGGCACGAAGCAACAATGCAGACGCAATAGAACCGCGGTATTGACCGTCTAGGCATAGTTGAACTACAGACAACACGAGCCGTGTACCTCCTTCCTGGTGGAATGACTGGAACTGATCGGCTGTCGGACCCCCTCCGTCTAATAGGCGCTGCTCATGCATGGTTGTTTGCATCTTTGGGCGGGCTTAGTGACATCTCTGAACAGTCAAAGGGACTGTGTCTGTAATACAATACCCACAGTCAACGTATATCTTCAGGAGTTCTGGGAATGGGGGAGATGCACAACTTTTTTTGATATGTGTACATTCAGTCACGAAATTTGCTGTTGACAGTAGTGGCTGACTCATAAGAAACTGCAAGTGTTCCAGTGAACAATAGACGGAAAAATGATGTACACTTTGATAACACTTCCTTAAGAAGTGTATAGAGTGGTGGGTACTTTTCAACAGGTTTTTCAAATGGTTCAAATGGCTCTGAGCACTATGGGACTTAACATCTGTGGTCATCAGTCCCCTAGAACTTAGAAATACTTAAACCTAACTAACCTAAGGACATCACACACATCCATGCCCGAGGTAGGATTCGAACCTGCGAGCGTAGCAGTCCCGCGGTTCCGGACTGAGCGCCTAGAACCGCTAGACCACCGCGGCCGGCTCAACAGGTTTTATTTCCATCAAAAGGAAATTGAGTGATAAACCACAACGCACTCTAATCCAAGTTGAAAGGCTTCCTTGTGATACATTCGTTATATTCTGCACAGTACTTCCTTGCAGTAGTCGAGAACTTTCCTCTGTAATGTGTTTTTTATTTGTAAACTCTCTCAAAATTATTATCTTCTTATACTAATTTTTTAATTTTTTGTTTATATATTTTCTAATCATCATTTTGTAATCTATGTAGTAACTCGAACCGTGACCAAGTAGCTTTGGCTCACGTGATCCCACAGACCCTAAGAAATAAATAACATAAAAATATGTTTTAAGTATTTTTTCTACTTTTGACAATACCACGTGTTTTATGAGTATAGGGCACGTTTTATAAAACCCTGTATTCTGGTAACTGCAGCTATTCCTCAACGGACCCGTTACTACTTTGTGATAATGGTGCAAAGAGTAGAAATGATTGGAGTTCAGAGACCCACTGACATCGAAATCATTACCCGGGGAAGGAATTGCCCTTCAGCGAGTTTGAAGAGCTCATCCACGCATTCGCCTGAACTAATTTAACAAAACCACAGAAAACTAAATTAGTCTGAGTGGACGGGAATTTGAACTCTGATACTCCGTGATATGAATCCAGTCCCTTAACCGCTACGCTCTCTAGCTAAATGAAATGATAATTTTGCCGTAATGTTAGGTATCCTGTAACTCTGTCTCCACCAACATTACTCGTAACTGTCAGTTACAGGCGACTGCTGGAATTGCTCCTTCTTGTGCAGTCCAAGCTTGTGTACTGTCTCCAGTGGTTTTCGTCGTTCCTTCTGTTTTGCTCGGAACGGTAGTTTTAGTTCATACTACTACACTTCTCGACAGTGACATTACGACTCTACGTAACAAAATCCTTCCAACTTTGCTGGTCATTACCTCTACTGCCTGTGTCTAAATCATAATTTACCACTTGATCTCACAATGTATTGACGCTAAGAATAATATAACAGTCAGTTTCGTGATTTTGGGAACTTTTAAAGTATTCTAGAATCCTTTTCAAACTATAAACAGAAAGAATACTTTTTCTGATCTCCGTGTTCTGTCCGAAAAGTGGTGAAATCTTGTAGCTTACTTAGAATTATTTTGCTTGCATTGCTTCGAGTCTCATTTATTTAGAATACACATCCAAATATTCTACAGTTACATCTCAAATAATTCACCTCCACCGTCGTATTTAATTCCAGATTTGTTTTGTACTGTACCGCCTCCAGTGGGTCAGAATTTAGTTTCAAGCGAGTAGAACCCTAGTGAAGTGAATTCCTCTCCAGAGCAAACCTGACTTAGCTGACAGGTAGACACGTCATACTCTGCACATCCGCTTTTCAGAATTTAGCAAACTAGGAATTTTCAGGTGCGCTGCACATCGCCCAAATGAAATAAACTGCTACGTCATGCAAGTCTCAACTACTTGAGGAGTGCGATGAACCGAGGCTGTTGAGCAGGTACGGAAATACTGTTCACTGTTCCGACCGGGTCTATGATCCGTTTTAATGACGCAATGGTAATGCACGGGAGAAGCAAAGTCACGAGTCCGGCGATTTTCCTTCAAATTCAGTTGGAATCAGTCAGCTCATACTGGTTACTGGTGATAGTCTTCAGCTGAGTTTACGGTGCTGGAATCTGAAGAATTATTTGCCAAAAAAATTGCAGCTTAAACCTGAAAGGTAACGTCACTGTCGTGCAGTCTTATGCTAGGTTAGATACTCATGTGCTCACTATATGCAATAGCCTAGCGGCATTTATTACCGATTTCTTTTAATTAAACACAACATCAGATTCTCGTGCGTCACCTAGAGTTATTGATTATCCACTTCCTATATTTTAATGATCACTGGTTGTGGAAACAGAAACTTTGAACGTGAGTGCGACAGTGTAAGGTCTCCTGTACAACCAACAGTCAAACAATTTAGCGGCCGCAAACCGTTCTAGCAGCCTTGGTACTGAAAAAAAATTTTGTTCGCGTTTGGCACATGAGTTTCACAACTTGTAGGGATATGAAATGGAATGATCACATAGGCGCAACTGTGAGTAATGCAGGTGGTAGTTTATTTGTAGGACCCTGGGAAAATGTAGTCAGTGTACAAAGCAGACTCACTGCATAATAGTAGTAGTAGTCATTTTCAGTACTGTCGAGTAAAACGTCTTTTCTTACTATTTCAGCATTTGATGTGCTGTGAGTTTCTTTTCATAACAGCTTTCATCCATGACGGAACTTACAGACTTGTATACACGATCAAAATATTCAGGTTTAAAAAATTATTTGTGAATCTGTTACCTCTGAAGTAATACAAAGATTAGGTCAGTGGGCTGTTATTCTAGGACTGCGTGGTTTAAAACTGTGTCCTGTTTCCGGTGTGCTCGTGTTTCCTTTCCCTTTTTGGTATCTGGGATTTATTTGCGAATACAATATTTTACGGTCTTGATGCTTCCAAGAAACTGTCGGCATAGTTTAGTTATATAACTCTGAAGAAAGGAAAGCTAGCAAAAATACGTAGAGTACATGTACCCTGAAACGATGCAAGTACAATCGCTTCCGCGAGCTGAATATTGGAAGTGTTTTTGCTGCCCGTGAACGACACAGTAGGGGGCTCGTTTGGCGATGTTAATCATTATCTGGAACAATCAATACGGCAGGCTTGCGCACTGACTGCTGTTAATAAAGACTGGCACACAGACTTGTTGCCGGCCGTCCACCTATCACTTCCGTAAATAAACGTTTTAACTTCCGTATTTCAATGATGTTCGCTTTTCACGGCCACAGCTTTCTCTCAGTGATTCCGTTTTATGGTTTTTCCTTTATCTGAGTAGGGAGACTTGTCAAGTGGCGACGAGCTTAAAATGTCCGCTCTAATACGAACAATTATTCGTATAGATACTCTTCTGACAGCATAAAATCTAACACTGTGAGCAGCGGCCTTATGTTGATAGTCTTAGTGGAAGATGCGTAAGTGTTTGGAACCTGACCGCTGCACAAGTTTCCTCAAAAAGATTTGACCTTTAGACGGTCAAGGATTTGATAACAGCGTGTTTATAAAGCCTGCAGCGGTTTACTGTGGCTCACTGTACAACGGTATCTATTCGGAGCACCAGGAATCTATGTGAGTAAAACAGCTTAAGGCTATGTTGTTGCAGTTGTTAGCGGCTAATTTTCGAAAGAACAGGAATTTTTACTATCGAGGATGGGAATGTTAATAAGCGGTGCTCTTGATTAATGTCGCCAAATACCAATACAAACACGACCGTTAATTGTAGTACAAAATTCTGATAGTGCTTACCTCAGGGTATTCTTAAACATTTATGGAAAGTCATTGTAAATGGAAAAATCCAAGAAGCTGGTTAATAGTGAAACTCAGATTTTTCAGTATCATACGAGACTTCTCGCATTTTAGGCCTGTATTACACTGTAAAATAAGTTTGTCAAAGGTCTTTTATAAAAGAATTTTTATAAAATATTTGACCGTGCACCGAGGTGCTTTTATCACATTTTGTGTAAAAGCTGGAACGTCGTCGTGCTTTCATAAAAGGTTGGTCAGACCTATATGGCAGTGTAGTTGGGTCTTACGCAAGTTCTTTCCGACTTCATATCGTCGAACATGCCCTACTTGTCAGCGAAACACGAAAGGTACGTCTACATCTATATAGATATTCCGCAAGCCACCGTACGGCTTAGGGTACCCGGTACCACTACCGCTCATTTCCTTTCCCGTTACACTCACAAACAGAGCGAGTGAAAAACGACTATCTATGTACCTCTGTATGAGCCCTTATTTCTCGAATCTTTTCTTCGTGGTCCTTACGCACAATGTATGTTGGCGGCTGTAGAATCGTTCGGTAGTCAGATTTAAACGTCGGTTCTCTAAATTTTCTCAATAGTGTTTCCCGAAAAGAACGTCGCCTTCCCACCAGGGATTCCCATTTGGGTTCCAAAAGCATCTCCGTAACACTTACGTGATTTTCGAACCTACCGGTAGCAAATCTAGCAATCCGTCTCTGAACTGCGTCGATGTCTTCCTTCAATCCGACACGGTACGAAATCAATACACTCGAGCAGTACCCAAGAATAGGTCGCACCAGCGTCCTATATGCGGCCTCCTTTACAAGTGAACCACTCTTTCCTAAAATTTTCCCAATAAACCGAAATCGACCATTCGGCTTCCTTATCACAGCTCTTACATACTCGTTCCATTTCATATCGCTTTGCAGCGTTACTTCCAGATATTTAAAGAACTTGACTGTGATAAAATGGTTCAAATGGCTCTGAGCACTATGGGACTTAACTGCTGAGGTCATCAGTCCCCTAGAGCTTAGAACTACTTAAACCTAACTAACCTAAGGACATCACACACATCCATGCCCGAGGCAGGATCCGAACCTGCGACCGTAGCGGTCGCGCGGTTCCGGACTGTAGCGCCTAGAACCGCTCGGCCACTCCGGCCGGCTGATGTGTCAAGCAGGACACAAATAATACTGTAACCGAACGTAACACGTTTGTTCTTCCTCCTCATCCACATTAACTTACATTTTTCCACGTTTAGAGCTAGCTGTCTTTCATCACACCAACTAGAAATTTCGTCTAAGTCGTCTTGTGTCTTCCTACAGTCACTCAGCTTCGACACTCTACCGTAAAGCACAGCGTCATCAGCAAACAACGGCAGACTGCTACCCACCCTGTCAGCCAAATCATTTGTGTTTATAGAGAACAACAGGTATGTGACATCAGGGCCGGTACTAGGTACAGTCATCTGTTGTAATTACTCAGCTTTTAGAGAGTTACCTGCCTCCAGTAAACAAATGAACCGACATTTTCTCATCCTGACTTCCTTCACGATGTTGCGAACTCGTACCTCACATCCTCACGATTTTTTGGCTCACACAGTGCCAGCGACGACGTGGATGGTGGGCAATGGAACTTTCTTATACAGTGAACAGTAAATCATAAATCACTTTTCTGAAATTCCCTAAATAGGTGGTGTTCACAAACTTAGTATTGCACTGTTGCAGACCATCTTCAGGTAAGGACGCTTAGTATTTGCTTTGCTGTAAGGAGAGTAGTGGGTGTACAAAAATGGTTCAAATGGCTCTGAGCACTATGCGACTTAACTTCTGACGTCATCAGTCCCCTAGTACTTAGAACTACTTAAACCTAACTAACCTAAGGACATCACACACATCCATGCCCGAGGCAGGATTCGAACCTGCGACCGTAGCGGTCACGCGGTTCTAGACTGAAGCGCCTAGAACCGCACGGCCACTCCGGCTGGCAGTGGGTGTACATGTGGAAGTTATTCGACTGCGATCTACCCGAAGGAAACATCCCAACATTCGCTTTATGCGACTTCAGGATACCACCGAAAACCCAGATCTTCATGGCCGGACAACGAGTTGAACCCCACTGCTACGAATACGAGTTCAGTGCCTTAACCACTGAACAACCTCGGTCGTTGATGTTGTACCAGTGCCATTTTCCATCTTTTCTCTTCGATTCAAAGATTATGCATACGAATAACGATTGTAAGGATCACCAGCAAAAGCCCGAATTTTTCTAGTTTCAACAAAATGGTCATTACGTTGGATGTATATGACAGAAAGTAGATTGTTTACTGACTTGGTACTGCAATGTTTGCAGACTAATAAGGATATCTGTGTCGATTTTAAACAGGTGAGAAGAACTCACCAGAAATTTAATAATAAAACGTAAGCGCTATCACGATTAATTTTAGCATCAGCCCGTACGACGCGAGGGTGGCCGAGCTGTAACGCTAGATAACAATGAACGGTACAGTACGGCACAGTCGTAGTGCTTATCGAACTCAGAGATTTCAGAAAATATTCTAAAAAATAACGCAGATCATGTAAATCATGTAAAATAAGCCGATACACTACGAGCCTCAGATGCACACTCCTATCTGCACTTCTTTCTAAAAGACCATTCCAGCATTCGCCTTAAGAGGTCTAGGGATACTACACGAACCTGGCACTCGACGGCCGGATGTGAACCCTGTTCCTGTCGGATGAGAGTCCACTGCCGTAATCGTCTAGCTGGAAGATAACATCGTCTTGTTAGGTGAACTGTGAAAAGCTACTCGTTGCTCAAATTACGTCAAACACTTCCGGAAACAGGTCAGTTTCAGTTATATATGGAAATTTCACTTCTTGTGATTTGAGGCAATGATTATTTTTCTGCTTAGTAGATTGTATGTTGCGAAGAACATTCCTGAGAAGTTAAAGTGGCTCTGAGCACTATGGGACTTAACAGCTGAGGTCATCAGTCCCCTAGAACTTAGAACTACTTAAATCTAACTAACCTAAGGACATCACACACATCCATGCCCGAGGCAGGATTCGAACCTGCGACCGTAGCAGTCGCGCGGTTCCAGACTGAAGCGCCTAGAACCGCTCGGCCACACCGGCCGGCGAGAAGTTAAGGTGTTGAGCAGAAATCCGGATTACAGTTTGTTTGCATCACACAATTTTACTCGTCATAAAAGTTGAAATAGTACGAAGTCACAGTCGAGAAATATAATTCCAGTCACAAAGCATAAAATCATTCAGTAGTTGTCTGCGGAAACATGAGTGCATACAGAGTCAGAAACTTACGTTACGTTCACGTAAGGGCGCTGATGACCTCGCTGTTGAGCGCCCATAAACCCCAACACACACACACTCGTTCACGTAATAACGGATGAAGTGCATACTGGTGAATTGAAGACAAACTGCCTCTCAAGAATAGATAAAGTAGTTTTGGAAAATAGCTTCAGTTCTATCGCAACAGCACCAAATATTCCACCCTGCAACTGAAATGATTTTCATGCGTGCTCCAGGCCAACCGAGGGGACGTCCGAAATTTAGTGATTTATACGTAGTTGGACATTTAATAAATTATTTTGGAATCTTCAGCAAAAAATCGAAACTTCTGAGATGTAGAAAAAGGATGACGAATGATCTGCAGGAACTATGAGCAAAAGCATCTCCAGCGGATACTCCGAAACTTAAAGAAACAATCAATTAACGCTTTCTGTCTTTGATTCTACTTAAGGACTGTGTGACTGAGTGCTGTAAATTGTTTGTATTTCTACATATACTTATTATATGATAGTTATAAGCTTCTTAGTTGATGGAAATATTTCACTCGTACTTTGCAAATGTCTTTTTCGTGTGTGTGGGAATGAAGTATTACTCCATTTGGGCTGCATAAGGTCGTCTGTTTTTGTTGTATGTACGTCGCCAATTTCGACGTAAAGCCATTTTGAAGTAGTGAAGATAGAAACAGTCGCATGACATCGCTGGCTGGGAGACCCCGAGGTGTAGGTTCAGTAGCCTAATCCGAAAGGATTTCCTTTTACCGGGCAAAATAGCCACTTTACACATGGTGATTGAAAGTTGTACTGTAATGGGTGTGTATGCAGTGGCGTGTCATGTTTGTGTTGTACATGATGAGAGAATGAGCGCGGAGTGGGGGAAGACGGGGGTGGGGGGTGAATCCTGGAGTCGGGGCATAGCCTGATCCTCTGGAATACCACCAATGGGACCACTGGGTGTTACGTCTTCATCCGACGGACGGATCGCCATCACATCGAGACACGCTGCGGAAAGGTCTGGAATTTAATACAGAACATTGGCGCGAAGTCTGGCGATCAGGAACCCTACGCCAACACATCGCCTCCTCTTGCCTGCCAAATACTGGTTTTTCAAATTTCACTCCCCGCTACGATTAGAACTGGCTATTTGGGCTACTTGCCACCGGACGGACGTGCGCTTTGCGGCCACATCTACGGAAGTGGGTTTTCCAGCAGTAAATATGATGAAAGCAAACATTGTATCACCTATGTGTTGCTTGAGGCTTTCCCGACGGACATGTTGTATATATGGTTCTCGGGCGAGACGTCGGATGTCATAGTGAAAACTATGACATCCGACGTCTTGCCCGAGAACCATATATACAATTGTATCAGCTAGCTTTCCATCCCATTTCAGTGTATTTCACATACAATGATCCAACTTGCTTGTTAGTATGAGAACTGGGTAATGGATGCCGGCTCCAGCGTTGAGCGTAACATCCAAATAAAACACAGTGTGCTGGTTCCACCATTCGTTATATGGTTTTCATATTCACGCGTAACCTGAAACTCTGTACTTGTAACAAAATGGTAAAAAAATGTAAATGTCCTTTGACACTGTTGGCTGAAACATCACAAGGGGATGAGTTCAGGCATATGTCGGAAAGGGTATGCTTCCTCCGTGCACACTGGCTCCTTTCCTTTCGGATATGTGAAAGTTGTTTGGTATGGGTATTTGTGGAGTGCAGATGAGAATAATGGTGTAATGTTATGTTTGTGTCGAATGATAATGATGACGATGATGGTGATACTGAGGGAAGGGAGAGGGTGGAACTCGGTGCCTGCTCCTCTCGAACAGCACCACCAACGGGGCCACCTTGTTCAACGTCCTCACCTGACGGACGTATCACTTCGTGAGACACTGTGTACAGGTTTGGAATGTAATACAGGACACTGGAGCAAAGACTGGTGGCCGGCCGGGGTGGCCGAGCGGTTCTAGGCGCTACAGTCTGGAACCGCGCGACCGCTACGGTCGCAGGTTCGAATGCTGCCTCGGGCATGGGTGTGCGTGTTGTGCTTAGGTTAGTTAGGTTTAAGTAGTTCTAAGTTCTATGAGACTGATGACCTTAGAAGTTAAATCCCATAGTGCTCAGACCCATTTGAACCATTTTGAAAGACTGCTGATCAGGAACTTTACGCCGTCACCTCTCCTCCACTTGCTGACCAAGTACTGGCGGTGAAATTTTCATTCACCAACGGGATTCGAACCAGCTTACCTCCGAGTCGAACGCCAACGCACAGGCGTCCGTTAGTCATCTCGGCTGTGGAGGCGGATAACACACTGTTATGGGATGGAAAGCATTCTGAAATGACCTTTGCTTACCTCATACGTACTACTTGAAGAGCCGCTACCCGTTATCGGTTCGCATATTAACGTGTGATGTGAAACATTTTGGCCTGCCGTTGTGGCCGAGCGGTTCTAGGCGCTTCAATCCGGAACCGCGCTGCTGCTACGGTCGCAGATTCGAATCCTGCCTCGGGCATGGATGTGTGTGATGTCCTTAGGTTAGTTAGGTTTAAGTAGTTCTAAGTTCGAGGGGACTGATGACCTCAGATGGTAAGTCCCACAGTGCTCAGAGCGATTTGAACCATTTTTTGAAACATTTTGTTTGAAATACACTGACGTGGAATGATCTTTGCTTGAGCCATAGTTACTGCTCGTAAATGGCTAAAAGAAGACAATATTGTTTAGCTGATGTGTAACATTGGTTATATCCTTCCCACAGCGCGTGGAGGCTGTGGAGCCCCAAATCGACAAATTATATAATTTTCACTTATTTTTCAAGCAAACATGGTCGGCCATCTTGTACTCGTATGTCGCTCATTCTGTAAATACAATTGTGTCATAAATCTGTTATTGTGCCGAGGACAGATACGCAGGGATCACTACACGCAGGCTTACATGCAGCTCGCTGTACTATGTAGTTGTTTTTATTTTGCAGGTCCCTCTCGATCACACAAACTTTTACACTTCACTATTACCTGTTTCAGTTACTGCTATTTCCAGATCTGTTACAGACAAAAAAGTGGTGTAACCAACTAAGTTCAATTTCCTGCAGATGAATCTATAAAGGGCCTGGTGCTGCATATGAAAAATATAAAGTATTCACATGATTAACAATCTTACATACCAGTCATACACACCATAAGATATTCAGATGTAGGTATCAACGTCCAATTATACATCCCGGTACATAGTAAGTGCTAATAATGACATGGACGCGTCTGGTGTTTATACAAATAACTGAGGTCAGCAGAGGGCACTTGTTGTGTACATAGTTCCGCGTAGTCAGCGCGTATACAACTTTCCCACTAGAGCGCGCCCCGCTAAGCACAACAGCGCAGGCGCAGCGCTCGTCCGTCTCCGCACTACGAGACGGCGCTGTCATAGAGACGGACCAAATTCTGCTTCCGCCGATCTGCCTATTAATATGTAACGCAGCCAATGAGATTGCTGCTAACGTAGAACCTTTTCTCCTCGCGGATCACACTCGCGCAGTGATACCTGAACGCGCGAGGTATTATAACGACTGTACAGACCTCAGATTAGTCTGCATTTGTCTGCATTAGTCTGTATCAGTCTATAGTCAAGTTTCAGTCTGCGCCTAATAAGATAATCATATTCCTGTACATAGCCATGAAGAGAAATGTATAGACACTTTGTCAAGTATCAGAGATATGTGAGAATAAGATTAACGTACCAAGACCAAAGGGCCGACCGATGTGGCCGAGCGGTTCTAGGCGCTTCAGTCTGGAACCGCGCGACCGCTACGGTCGCAGGTTCGAATCCTGCCTCGGGCATGGATGTGTGTGATGTCCTTAGGTTAGTTAGGTTTAAGTAGTTCTAAGTTCTAGGGGACTGATGACCTCAGATGTAAGTCCCATAGTGCTCAGAGCCATTTGAACCAAAGGAACATCAGATTATCAATTGTAAATAGCATCCAGAACCAAGTTAAGTTATTTCTATGCTTTTTATTATTTTAATAAATGTGTGTGAAAATTAATCAAGTTCTGTTTAAAGTTGGTCACCGTCATTCTGCTACTCTAAGCGTGCAAGTGGCATTTCTATCGTCTGACCTAACGGCAGAAGATAAACACGCCACGATAAGACCACGAGACATATTGCTGACGCTCGCCTACTTCGCTAGAGCGACAAGTCAAATAATCTGATGGTGTGTGTACCGAAGGTCTTGCAGTACGCACACCACAGTACTATACCTAAGGTACATGGGTAACCAGTATCGCAAAGTTAACAGTTAAAAGGCACTATGCGTAGTCATTAATTAAAATTAATTCACATGGCAAAATAAGTGCCTGACAATAAAACATGTACTGTCACAAATTATGTGGAATTAAATCCATACTTAAAATCCACATAAAAGTGCTAATAGTAATAATACGAATCGCCTAGCGTGGCAAAGTAAAACACAATTGTGTAAAAGCCAGTATAAGAAGTTTAAAAATAAAATCACATCTATAAATCGAAACCTTCCAGCATGACAAAACAATTAAACCACAACCGTAAGTGTACGGTGATAAACGAAACAGTGACTATTAATTAAAAAGTCCATAGTCTGTAATACACCGGGAGAAGGATCTCAATGGCACCGCCTCGTGGCTGTTCTGAAGTTCTTTTCTTGTGGGGAAGAAGGCCCAGTGTCTTCGCCGCTTGTTGAAATGGCTCTTGAACACTATGGGACTTAACATCTGAGGTCATCAGTCCCCTATAACTTAGAGCTACTTAAACCTAACTAACCTAAGGACATCACACACATCCATGCCCGAGGCAGGATTCGAACCTGCGACCGTAGCAGTCGCGCGGTTCCGGACTGAGCGCCTAGAACCGCTAGACCACCGCGGCCGGCCGCCGCTTGTTGCCGGCGCACACGACAGCACGCCAAGCTGCTGGGGTGCTAGACGCTGCTCAAACTAGTAGGTTTCTGTTCACATCAAAATAAGCATTCAGGTCAGTAATTCCAGTTGCGGTTTTCTGTGTACATAAATCTCCATTTCCTCGAGTTGGTTCAGTAATTGTCCCTTGGGCGCCCTATGCAACACGTTCATATTATCCTCTATGTTTCCTGCCGGATGTTTTTCTCTGTCCAAATGTGTACCGAAAAAGCTCTACAACGAGTCTTGAAATTCCTTACCATCTGACCGTTATAAAACTTGTCACAGTCTTGGCAGTTGGTCTTATTGACATCAGATTCTAAATTGGCGTAGCGTAGAACCAGTTGTACCTTTCGTTTGAAATCCAATTTTCACTTTCGTTTTTCTGAGAGCTTATGCAATTCTGTCGGAAAGTGCACCATTATATGGCACAGCAACAAACTTCTTGCCTTCTGGTTCTACTATCTCCTTCTTGTCACGTATTTTTGACTAAGTTTATTATAAAGGAGGGGCATGTGATCAGCACACCACTGTCCCGGCCGGTGTCAGCTTTCGCGACTGGAGGAGGAGGAGGAGGAGATTAGTGTTTAACGTCCCGTCGACAACGAGGTCATTAGAGACGGAGCGCAAGCTCGGGTGAGGGAAGGATGGGGAAGGAAATCGGCCGTGCCCTTTCAAAGGAACCATCCCGGCATTTGCCTGAAGCGATTTAGGGAAATCACGGAAAACCTAAATCAGGATGGCCGGAGACGGGATTGAACCGTCGTCCTCCCGAATGCGAGTCCAGTGTGCTAACCACTGCGCCACCTCGCTCGGTCGCGACTGGAGACGCTACTTCTCAATCAAGTATCTCCTCAACAGCTGAGTGCATCCCGCTTGCCAACAACGCTTGGCCGTTCCGGCCAGTCACCCATCCAAGTGTTAGCCAAGCTAGACAGCGTTTAGCCTGGGTAACCATATAGACTGATCAGCCAGAACATTGTGAGCACCGACCTACTATCGATATAAACCCGTTCAGACGATAGCAGCGTCACCTGGCGAGGAATGACTGCTAGTCGGCCACACACACGGGGCCTGCAGTATCAGTGAGTGTGCTGTCGATGCGTAGAATAGGGAAGGCGCGCGATCTATCTGAGTTAGACCGAGGGCAATTATGATGGCCCAGCGACTCATCACGAGAATTTCTGAAGCTGCACGACTTGCCGGGTGTTCGAGGAGTGATGTGGTGAGTGTCTTCAACACGTGGAGAAACCAACAGGAAACCGTGTCCAGACGTCGTGGGATTGGGCGGCCACCCGTTGTTACAGATGTCGGAGGTCGTAGGCTGTGCTGTCTGGTAAAACAAGACAGGCGGCGAACTGTGGCAGAACTGTCAGACTTTGATGCTGTGTGGAGTCAACACACAGTACACTGAACACTCCTAACGGTGTGCCTCCGCAGCCGACGATCCGTGCCAAAGTTAACACCATGAAACCGGCAACTACGAAAGAAATTGGCACATGACCATCGGCACTGGACTTTGGCGCAGTGGCAGAGCGTTACGTGATGAATCCCGATACCTTCTTCATCGTGCCAATGGGAGGGTGCGAATCCGTCGTGTTCCAGGGTAACAGCTCCTTGAAACCTGTACTACGGAGACAAGCAGGCAACGGCTCCATTGTGCTCTGGGGAACATTCACGTGGACATTCATGGGTCCAGAGGAGCTCGTGCAAGGCACCATGACGGCCACGGAGTATCGTAAAGAATCTGGAAATCTGTGGTAGAGTGTTACGGGATCAAACTGTTGAGGTCATCGGTCCCTAGGCTTACGCACTACTTAAGCTAACTTAAACTAACTGACGCTAAGGACAACACACACACCCATGCCCGAGGGAGGATTCGAACCTCCGACGGGGGCAGCCGCGCTGACCGTGACAAGGCGCCCTAGACCGGGCGGCTACCAGGGGGTATAGTACACTGGTTGCAGACCACGTACACCCTGCGTGACGATCATGTTTCCTGACGGCAGTGGCATGTTTGAGCGAGATAATGCACCATGTGACAAGGCCAGGTGTGTGATGGAGTGGTTCGAGGAACACGATGGCGAGTTCCGATTGATGTGCTGGCTCCCCAGCTCACCAGATCTTAACCCAGTCAAACACATCTGGGATGTGATTGAACGTGGCGTCAAATTTCAACGCCCTCTCCCACGGAATTTACGGCAATTAGGTAACTCGTGTGTGCAGATGTGGTGCCAGCTTCCTCCAGCGACCTACCAAGGCCTCATTGCTTCCATGCCACGACGCGTCTCTGCTGTTATCTGTGCCAAAGTGCGAAAGGGGGACATACCTGCTATTAGTTAGGTGGTCAAAATGTTCTGGCTGATCAGTGTGTATGTTTAGCAAAATAGATAAGCACTCCGTCTTCAGGCCACAAGTGGCCCATCGGGACAATCCGACCGCCGTGTCATCCTCAGCTGAGGATGCGGATAGGAGGGGCGTGTGGTCAGCACACCGGTCTCCCGGTCGTTACGATGGTTTTCTATGACCGGAGCCGCTACTGTTCAGTCGAGTAGCTCCTCAGCTGGCATCACGAGGCTGAGTGCAACCCGAAAAATGGCAACAGCGCATGGCGCCCCGGATGTTCACCCATGCAAGTGCCGGCCACGCCCGACAGCGCTTAACTTCGGTGATCTGACGGGAACCGGTGTATCCACTACGACAAGGCCGTTGCCCTCAAAATAGATAAGCAAGATGTTATATCATTTCTTAAACAGGAAATAGAACCATTTGATTCAAGCGAATAGTTGACGAAATTCTATAAAATGTGTACCTATCAGAATAAGTAAAGGTGGTGGAGACCCTCCTTGACATACAGGCAATATTAGCAGTACCTACTGCAAAACAGGTACAAAACAAAGTCTAAATCCGCCGATAGCAGATGTTTATTGAAACGATCTCGGCTGTCAGAAGACCAATGTGTCTAGGCTTCAAGAACTGGCGCAGAAAAATATCACAGGATCTGTCTCGAAACCCGAAGCAATTCTTGTAATATGTTAAGGCTGTCAATGGTACAAACGTTAGTAAGCCTGAATGGTGAATTCTGTCTTGAAGTGTTCTTTTACAAAGGATACTTATGTAGTGTCATTCGATAGTCCTAGAGTCGTTATGATGAGTGACTCAGTAGTCACTGAAAGTGGTGTCGGAAAGAAGCTTCAGTCGTTAAAGTCAATAAAAGCCCCTAGGACGCGATGAAGTCTATTAAATTTCATATAGAATTCAAATTTAATTATCTCCACTCTTGACCGTAATTTGCCGCAAATCCCTCGATAGTCGATGTGTCCCCTGTGATTTGAAAAGTGCATGGGTCACACTCATCTACACAAAGGAGGGATAACTAGCGTCCTACATCACTCACATATACTTGTAGCGGAATTCCAGAACGTATTTTGAGCCAAACATTACGACGTACCTGAAACAAAATATTTTTGCCATAGAAATTAGTACGGGGTTGAAAGCATCGATCATGCGAAATTCATTTCGCGCTCTTCAATTGTAATATTGTCATTAAAATGTGTAGAGAAAAGAAGCCTGTTTCGGTTTTTTTTAGAAATTCGGATAGCTTTTGATTCGTTACCACATTTACGTTTTCTAAAGAGAACGCTTTCTTGCGGCAAAACTAACCAGTTTGTGATTGAATCGTTAATTTCCTGACGTGTGGGACATAACTCGTTATCCTGAATAGATAGTCTTCTACAAACACTGAAGCAGTATCTGATGTTTTCAATGAGAGTGTAATAGAATCGTTGTCATTCATTTTAAACATAATGACTTAGCGAAAGGTATAGTTGCAGCTTTCACTTTTCGCAGTTGATGTGGTGACCTACTAAAAAATTCTTTCCTGTAAGAAACTGTACTAAAATCCTGTAAGATCTCGACAAAATATCACATTGATACCAAGACTCGTAACTAACTCTCGATGTGTTAATGTCCTTGTAACTAAACGAAGCGTAAAAGATTGGTATACTTTGACTGCAGGATTAGTGACTCACAACCGAAGGCAGTTGTCAGTTGCAGATAACTCATACGGCAGGCTACTGGTATAATACTGAGAAACTGCAGGAAGAGACCGCACACTAAAGCGTTGTACGGCTCATAGTAGAGTGTACGGGAGCCGTCCCATAGCGGACTAGAAGGGACAAAGAAGGGCTGCGCGGATGGTCACAGGCTTGTTAGACTGACGACAGAGTGAAAAATGTTAGCTGTCAGACTCTCGAAGAGATACGCTGTGCACTTCTCAAGAAACTTCTCAGAGAACTTGAAGAACCGACTTTCAGGGCAGAAATTGCGAATATTCTTCAGTCCTCATTCATCATCTGGTTTCGAACCTCTACCAGTAACCATGTTTACACACTAAATTACTGGATTTCAGGTCCGCCAATTACACAAGCAACTGTTTCCTATTACTGCCCAGGCTGGTTTCAGCACCTTTGTGCCATCGCTAGTGGGTACTTTTATTCATCTCTGTAAAGCGCAAAGATGTTTTAAGTAATAATTATTCTAACTAAATTACGCCTAAAACAGTTTTTGTCTATTGTTGTTATTACTCAATTTTGTTTCTAAATTGTCGGGTTATGTACTACCTCTTTATATTACTGGAAGTTGATAGCTTATCATCAGCAATTAAGTGGTGTTACTGTGAGTTTAGTTGGTAAGTTAACAAATCATTTTATCTAAACTACATTAAACAGCTCTCATGGATTAGGCCTTAGACGGCCCCTCCTGCCGGAGGTTCGAGTCCTCCCTCGGGTATGGGTGTGTTTGTTGTTCTTAGCGTAAGTTAATTTAAGTAGTACGTAAGTCTAGCAACCGGTGATCTCAGCAGTTTGGTCCCTTAGGAATTCACACACATCTGAACATTTTTAGGCCTTAGATTTGTTCCGACTGGCCGTCTGCTTCCTATGACGCAGTACGAGCAACATCTATGATCGTGGAACATGTGATCAGCATGTTACCAATTCCTCCAGCCATTATTACCAGTAGGAGAATCCTTGTGGTGCCGCTCCTTCTTTATTCAAGCAGCTCCTCATTTGGCCTTGCGAGGCTGGGCGGAGTCGACACAGGCCTCCATATGTCAGAAAAAATCCGAGGTGGAACCAAGAGTCGAACCTGGCTCCTTCCACGGCGAAGGCAGCGACGCAAACTTTTTTTTTGAAAGAGGTCTATAATATTTATGCCTGCTAAAAAGCCCGAAAAAAAAGAAATATGTGTACGGCATTATTTTTTAAGGGAACATGAAAACATTATTTCCAGAAAATACAGCAAATCAGCAGATAACGTCAGAAAATGCAAGTGAGGAAAACTGATCGTTCCTTATAAGTTGATCGAAGGTAGGGACGATGGGAGATGTGCACGTATGGGGTGTCTCTGGCTCGATGACAGGGCGGGGTTCCGAATGGGCAGGGGTCGACCACACGAAGCGTGGCCATGGCGTCCCCAATACCAACGACAATGGTCAGTCAAGGAACGAGTTACCCAACTGTAGTCATGAAATTCCATGGTCTGTCACAGCAGTGGTAAGTGGGGGAGAGGGGACCTTTGCCTTTCGCAGGCAAGTGCGCTACAATCTGTCCCGAGGTCCCGAGTTCGAGTCTCGGTCTGGCACACAGTTTTAATCTGCCAGGAAGTTTCATATCAGCGCACACTCCACTGCAGAGTGAAAATCTCATTCTGGAAACATCCCCCAGGCTGTGGCTAAGCCATGTCTCCGCAATATCCTTTCTTTCAGGAGTGCTAGTTCTGCAAGTTTCGCAGGAGAGCTTCTGTAAAATTTGGAAGGTAGGAGACGAGGTACTGGCAGAAGTAAAGCTATGAGGACCGAGCGTGAGTCGTGCTTGGGTAACTCAGACGGTAGAGCACTTGCCCGCAAAAGGCAAAGGTTCCGAGTTCGAGTCTCGGTCCGGCACACAGTTTTAATCTCCCAGGAAGTTTCATATCAGCGCACACTCTGCTGCAGAGGGAAAATCTCATTCTGGAACGAGGTGCGATGTCAGAGTTGGTGCAGACCGACAGGACCACAAGTAAGGACGGCAGCGACGAAAGAGAGACACGCCCATACGCCACCGCTGCCAGAAGAGTACTTACGTCAGAGCGCAGCGCCGCTCTCCCCACTCTCTAATCATCGTCACCTAAGACGCCAGCATCGTCTTACTACAGATCCAGCAACGTGTGTTGCATTACAAAGTTTATAGTCAACTGTACGTTGAGATGAGACAATCATTCTGTAATGTATCGAGTGATAAGCTATTGTGTTCGAGCGACAGTAACATAGGCATTTATCGCATTTATCATTCCTGTGGACCGGGATTGTTTCCATGTTAAGTATTCTATCTCGTTCACGATTCAATAAAGTGATTTAATATTTAGTGCGTGCTGTAGTGTCTGCTCGATCTCCTCCAGAAGTAATCCTGGGCTTGCTAGGGTCCACTACAGCGCCAATGCGATTGTCTCGAATGGTTTCTTCGTCCACCACTACAGACTGTTCAACCGGTTGGGAAAGGAAACGGGCACATATTTTGAGCTCTACATGATCCAGGAAAAGTGTGCCCCCTACTGCTCCAAATTCAGGACACAGAGAGAGGGCATCGCCAAATCTGTCGCCATGCGGCAGTAACAATGGCACCTACTGCATATACACCTTACAGGCATCTAAACCTGCACTACATTTGCTTCGATGGTGTTTCACCCCTCAGTATCGCGTGGTAAGTCTCAGTTCACGCACAAACGCGACGACAGAAAGAGATATGATTACACATTATGGTCTCTCGGCAACCACTCTTGAACCGTGGTGCAGACGTGGTAGCGGAAGGATTTGATTCCATAGTGGGCAAAGAAATAATCCAGAAGCTATAACTGAACGCTGTGTATTATAAATAGGTTGCAGAAGGGGCCTTGAGTTAGTACTTTTCATTCTCGCGTATGATTATTTTTTTAGAGATGAACAACTCCTCTGCAGAAATCGGTAAGGATTTGTAATCGAATAAACGGTCCAGTTGCACTTTTTTCTTTTAAATAGCACGACCAGTTTCGGCTCCCATCCCTGTCTGTGTACCCTCATGACGACAGACATATAGCCACTGAAAAATGAGCTGCCGTGCCATCTAAAAGAAAAAAAAAGTGCAACTGGTGCGCGTATTCGATTGTAAATCAGTACTACAGTTATAAAACCTGACCCACAATGCACCGCAACCTGGACAAGAAAATAATCAGTAATAATTCCGCAAACGTCGATTGTATAACTCTCAGATTCTTCTGTTCTTTCACGAGATTTAGTAGGCTGCAGTTGGCGGAGCCGGAGTTGATGAGATATCTCTTGACATCTCAAAACGTCCTGTAGCACACTAAATAAGTGCTTATGTTGTTTAGAAACATACATGCGACTGGACTGAAAACTTCCTAGCAGACAGAACTCATATGTCGCCAATAATCTAGAAGCACCGCCATAAGCTAACGTAGTGTTCGGAGTGTGACTGTTCACGATTTGCAGTATGCTTTCGTGACGAAGCTACTACCTCTGAGGGAAGATGAAGAAGTGAAAGTGTATTAATCTGAAACATCGGACCCCGACCCGTAACCTCCTGAATCTAAAGTTATCAGCGGAAATGAGCACATTTAGATTTTACCGTTGGTCCGCTGACGCTAATAAAAATCCAAGAAGGCGAATTTTGTAACAATTTTACTCACTTGGACAGTGTGTTGCATTCGTACCAGTTGTTCCAGAAGGCATGCCCACGCATCTCCGCAGACAGTACGTCGTCACTCACGAGCTCTGCCGTACACGATCAAATAACGCTGGGGTTGTTGGAACAGTGCCGCAAGTAGCGATAATTCTTGTCAGAAGATCCTATTCGGGTTCTACAACTTCTTCGTACACAAGACTTTTCACATG
Organism: Schistocerca piceifrons; assembly: GCF_021461385.2. Taxonomy (NCBI): domain Eukaryota; kingdom Metazoa; phylum Arthropoda; class Insecta; order Orthoptera; family Acrididae; genus Schistocerca; species Schistocerca piceifrons. The sequence goes on along the minus strand of NC_060149.1, from coordinate 863,913,437 downwards.
GTGCTATAAGAAGAAACCAAATAGGGTCGGATCATATGGACGAGTTGGTCACGAAACTGACATTCGTTTTTCTACATACCTCTCAGAGAATGTTTTCTGCATCCGTTCACAAGCAATTTGTGCAAAGTTTCCTGATACGCCATATTGCTGGAACGATATAGTTTCACGAAGATCAGATTGGATCTCTACTAAGAAAATGGAAACGTGTCTGTCAGAAACCCTGTGTACACAGTGTGCAGTCAAGTTGGGAGAAAACATACACGGGGCTTATTTCTTCATCTACATCTACATCTTCATACATACTTCGCAATCCACCTTACGGTGCGTGGCGGAGGGTACCTCGTACCACAACTAGCATCTTCCCTCCCTGTTCCACTCCCAAACAGAACGAGGGAAAAATGACTGCCTATATGCCTCTGTACGAGCCCTAATCTCTCTTATCTTTGTGGTCTTTCCGCGAAATGTAAGTTGGCGGTAGTAAAATTGTACTGCAGTCAGCCTCAAATGCTGGTTCTCTAAATTTCCTCAGTAGCGATTCACGAAAAGAACGCCTCCTTTCCTCTAGAAACTCCCACCAGAGTTCCTGAAACATTTCCGTAAAACTCGCGTTATGATCAAACCTACCAGTAACAAATCTAGCAGCCCGCCTCTGAATTGCTTCTATGTCCTGCCTCAATCCGACCTGATAGGGATCCCAAACGCTCGAGCAGTACTCAAGAATAGGTCGTATTAGTGTTTTATAAGCAGTCTCCTTTACAGATTAACCACATCTTCCCAAAATTCTGTCAATGAACCGAAGACGACTATCCGCCTTCCCCACAACTGCCATAACATGCTTGTCCCACTTCATATCGCTCTGCAATGTTACGCCCAAATATTTAATCGACGTGACTGTGTCAAGCGCTACACTACTAATGGAGTATTCAAACATTACAGGATTCTGTTTCCTATTCATCTGCATTAATTTACATTTATCTATATTTAGAGTTAGCTGCCATTCTTTACACCAATCACAAATCCTGTCCAAGTCATCTTGTATCCTCCTACAGTCACTCAACAACGACACCTTCGCGTACACCACAGCATCATCAGCAAACAGCAGCACATTGCTATCCACCGTATCCAAAAGATCATTTATGTAGATAGAAAACAACAGCGGACCTACCACACTTCCCTGGGGCACTCCAGATGATACCCTCACCTCCGAAGAACACTCACCATCGAGGACAACGTACTGGGTTCTATGACTTAAGAAGTCTTCGAGCCATTCACATATTTGGGAACCAATCCCATATGCTCGTACCTTAGTTAGTAGTCTGCAGTGGGGCACCGATTCAAAAGCTTTCCGGAAGTCAAGGAATATGGCATCCGTCTGATACCCTTCATCCATGGTTCGCAAGATATCATGTGAAAAAAGGGTGAGTTGCGTTTCGCAGGAGCGATGCTTTCCAAAGCCGTGCTGATCCATGGACAGCAACTTCTCTGTCTCAAGGAAATTCATTATATTCGAACTAAGAATATGTTCGAGTGTCCTGCAACAAACCGATGTTAAGGATATTGGTCTGTAATTTTGAGGATCCGTCCTTCTACCCTTCTTATATACAGGCGTCGCCTGCGCTTTTTTCCAGTCATTGACGATGTGTAGCTACAAGTTCAATACGAAACCACGTCGATGTCTGTCCATTAATGTAATGTGCGGAGTCTCAACTGCCCAAACATGAACACAGAGCACTCAGTCTCTGGTAGAGCGCGTCCGAAAAAATACATACATAGAAAAATGAAAATCGATCATAGAGCGCAGCAGCACCCATTGTCTCGACACGTCGCGAGGTCCCAAGTTCTCACTCTTTAAAGCATTTCCTGTGATGAAAGGAAGAGGCGCGGTTGCAGTTCTCGTTTGCCTGCCCGACAACGTTAGCAGCTGCGTCCATAATAAGCTTCCCGGACAAAAAAAAAAAAAAAAATTCATCCCAATGCTCACGCACAGATGATTCGTTAAGCCGTTACAGATGGCGCAGCGATCGAGTCACGTGGTCAACCGCAGGCGACTTGCACAAGGCAGTAGCGACCACTGAGATATTTATGTTTCAAGAGGACATTGTACGTAAACACGGTAAACGTGACTGAGCGGCAAAAAAGGGGCAATCGCGTATGGTCGTGCAGATGGTCATATGGTGTGTGAAGTTGCTGGATTTGGAGGTACAAGGAAGGATAGGAATACAGCAACAGTCGCACTCAGTTGGTTTTTTATTATTCTTGCATAACCAGATTTCAGTTATAAACATCCATCTTCAGTGGATTTGAGTGAGTTATAATCGAACAACCTCCCAGCAGTACATATCACCACATGAATTTACCGATTTACAGGCGGAGAGAAACATCCTTCTGCTGAAATATGTATGTGCAAGAATAATAATGAAAATAATAATGCACAGTCGCTGTGCACAATGGCTCCGTAGGGAATCAAAGTTGCATTTATTGGCGGTTCGCGGCGGATTGTTCACTGTGTCGACAAGCAGTGGTGTAACACACGGGGTCGCGAAACACGACGCCAGAACTGCGGTCGGAAAAAAAATTCTGAAGAGAGGGATGGGAGATGCGTTTCACGGCTTCAGAATTATGATCACTTCCAAACCCGGCTGAAATTGCCTCTAGCAGTGAATAGATCCATGCCCGACTGTCAGCGACAGAGCATTGGAACGGGAACTACATGCAATGAACATTTAGAGTCGGTCATCGCGCAAGAGGCCGTTGCCCACACGGGCACGTAAAGACGACAGGGCAAAGTTCATTGGACAAGAAGAATATGGGACTGGTTTTAATAACACATCTCGACTGACCTGCAAAATCACTCCATAGAAAATCTGTGGGTACGTTGGAACAGCGGGTAAAACGCCGACATCAGCATCCCCACAATTTGCTGGAACTGCGCGATCAGATCCTCATTACCGAAACGCCCTGTACATACACAAGTTGGCAGACTATGTTTTTGGCTGTCTGAGGTGTAGTCACGTGCACCTCGTTATAGAATTGTTAGAACATGCCGTAAGACCTGAAGACAATTAGCGCTTATTGTAAAGACTGGCATCTGATACTGGATATAAACATATTTAATGTAATAAGCTTAAACAGCTGAATAGATCCAACAACGTTTTACCACACGATTGGCATTCATTCACAGGGATCAGTTGCAGTGCCTACTAACAGCTATGCGGAGGGCCTTCAAATACAGCGACGACACAGATGTGGTTGTCAAACTGAAATTTATCGGAAGAATCATAAGGAACTGTAATTCAATCGCGATGGAGGCCGCTTACAAAGCCCACGTTTGACCAGTTGTTTTGTTCGCCGAATAGGAAGCCACAAAAAAGCTGAATTAACAGAAAAGGGAGAACATTCAAAGAAGAGCTGTGCGGCTTATAATAGGGTTGTTTAATCAGAGTGAGAGCATCGCAGAAATGCCGAACAAACCTGAGTGGGAAACGCTACAGAAAAGGCGCTGCCCATCACAAAGGGCCTTCTTGTGTGAGGAAGGAAGAAGATTAGAGTATAACGACCCGTCGACAATGAGGCGGACAATGAGACGGAGCACGAGCTCGGACTGTGTCAATGATGAGGAAGGAAATCGGCCATGCCCTTGTCAAAGACACTATCCCGACATTTGCCTGAGGCGATTTTGCGAAATCCAGAAAACCTAAATGTGGATGGCAAGACGCGGATTTGAACCATCATCTTCCTGAATGCGACTTATCTGTGCTGACCACTGAGGGATTCGCCCTCAAAACCCCAAGAGCCGCTTTCCATCACAAGTTTCGAAACACATTCCTTTCTCTAAACTACTCCTCGCGTAATAAGATTAAGTTAGGTACAACGGAGAGAAATAGCGCTTTGTCGAGCTGGCAGACCACTTCCTGCAGTTTTCGTGTGGCGTGCCGAACACCGTTATAAGAGGTGTGTGAGATTTTTTACCTGCCAAACAACTATATCGTCCCCTTGAAAGTAGTTCCCTTCGACAGCAATACACCAGTGGAATCGTTGTTCCCAGTCTTGGCAGCAGCGCTGAAAGGCTTCAACTGATAGGGCGTTTAACATGTCCGATCACTCCAGAGTCCCAAAATGACGTCTTTTTAAAAGACATTTTTCAGTTTCGAGAAAAGAAAACAAGTCACAAAGACTCAGATCAAGTAAATAGGGGGCTGTAAGAATGCCTTTTGAGGTGAAAACTCCCATGATGGAAGTGGCCGTGTGGCAAGGTGCGTTGTCATGGCGCAGCATTCACTTGTCTGCAATGTCTGTTCTCACTCGATTTACCCTTTTCCCGAGCGTTTTAAAGACGTCTTTGTAAAACAGTTGGTTGATAGTTTTTCCTGGAGGAACAAATCTTTTATGCATGATACCCCCACTGTCAAAAAAGCAAATGAGCATTGTTTCGATTTGGTTATTCGAGCGTTTTCCGGGCGAGGAGATATCCCAGTGTGTCACTCCTCACTTCGCCGCTTTCTCTCACTATCTACTAAGAAATCCAGGATTCCTCACCTGTGACAACACGACTGAACCATTCGTGGTCATTGGCAGTCCTCTCAAGAAGATCAACGCACTCGTTTCCTCTATTATCCTTCTGCTCAGATTTTGGCACAAACCTTTCGCATTTGCAAATCTTCGGTCAAAATTCGATGTACGTTGAAAGTTTAACAAGTCACCCATCATTCTTATTGTTAAACGTCGGTCTGATCTCACAAGACCGCGCACACGTTCGACGTTTTCGTCGGTTTTTGAAGTTGAAAGTATCCTTGAGCGAAGTTCATCTTCGATGTGTTCTCAGCCCTCCAAAACTGATTTATGCCAGCGAGAAACTTGTGCTCTTGATTATGACTGTCCCCCTTAGCCCTGTTTCAACTTTTCAAAGGTCATATTCGCAGATTTCCTGGTTTAATACAAAATAACGTTTTATTTTCGTAATGCACAAAGTAAACACAACTTCACTTTCAATAATGACGTGATGGCTGTACGGAGCTGAAACGCGGACTGAGCATCTGGAAGGTATGGACACACCGCTCTACACAAGCAGAACAACACAGTATTGTAAGATCTCTCGCAGTTTTGTCAGCCTCATTACTTTTCTCACACACCTCTTAGAGCACGACAATGCAATAACATACATCTCAGTACAAGCAAAAAAGTCTGTGATATATTATGACAGATGGCCACTTGTTACGACTTCTGCACCACTTATTAGCAGCAGACACAGTGGCTGCGCCAAAGACTGAGACGGCGTGGAGTTTTACAATTATTTATTGAACTTTCTTTACAATGTCTCCCTCGTCGTCGCTGCCCAGCCCTGCGGATCCCTCCGCCTGACTGCTGCTGTGTAGATTCTCTGACAATGCGTGCCACCAGTGCTCCGCTGAAGCCAGGATGCCCTGTGGTTGAGATGAACTCGTCGCCGCTCGGCGCCCCCAGTACGGGCACGCCCACGGAGCCGCGTCGCCGTGAGGTCAGCTGCCGACGCCTGCTGCACCAGCGGCTGGGAAGCCGTCAGTCGCGATGTCCGCGAGCTCCCGTCATGGACGGACCACGCGCCATGGGGCCAGGTTGCCGTGAAGTCCGGGCGTCAGTCCCCAGCGGCGCTTGTGACCGAGACCGTGCTGCGGCCGGTCCCACTGGAAGTTCTCGCTGTAGTTAGTCAGCCATGGTGCCGACCGGACTCGGGCCGGCCTCCAGAGCTGAAGCTGACATCTGGCGGCGAACGGATGACTCCTGCGAGCTGGAACAGACTTCCGGAATCGTCACCTACGAAGATTGAACATTCGGACACGGACCACGTCCGTTCTCAGATCCGAACTGCTTCCTAATGGCTTCTGTTCGTTGCTGCCTGCGCTCCACTATTTATATCCAGCAGGAGGACGTTTTTTACCCTCGGTGGTAGCTTCTTGTTATTACTCCCGCAGTATATTGCAGTGTAACTTAGCGTGCTGGCCTCACTTCTCCTTACTCAGCACTCTCCAGGCTTCGCTTGGCGCTCGGTCTGTGTGTGTCCTTGCGTCAGCTTGTCGGTAGACTGCAACTGTCAGCAAGGCTATCTGTGCCGCGCTTACTTCGCAACGCCTCGATCGCCAGCTGCCTCTGTTTTGCCATTCTCCACTGTGTGAAGCAACGCTTACTACATGTGGCCGCAACAGATATGGTTCAAATGGCTCTGAGCACTATGGGACTCAACTTTTGAGGTCATTAGTCCCCTAGAACTAGTTAAACCTAACTAAGCTAAGGACATCACACACATCCATGCCCGAGGCAGGATTCGAACCTGCGACCTTAGCGGTCTCGCGGTTCCAGACTGCAGCGCCCAGAACCGCACGGCCACTTCGGCCGGCGCAACACATATGTTAACACCATTCTGTGATCTATAAGGACCGTGAATTTTCCATTGGCTGAACACATTCAGGAAGTATTAGCACATGATATGATTCACAATAAACTCAAAACTCAGACACTGGACGATCTAAGCAGGGATGACAGTGGCAGAAGAAGATTAAAGTTTCACGTGTCATCGGTATCTACGTCATCAGAGACATCGTAGTAGCTCTGTTACACAAGAATAGAGGGAAGAGTTGGGAGTACTCTTATTGAAAGCACTGTCCGCCATTCGCCTGAAATGAATTAGGAAAACCACCGTAAACTTGAACTCCATTATTTTCGAGTAAAAGTCCATTTTCATTAGTAATGCTCCTATTCTCTAGGAAGTAGTGGCGGAATGTGCATCAGGACACCATTCGGAACATGTTTAGTGTTACTCGTCATTGCATCTATTCCTATATCAGTGATAGGACTCACCGCGCTAGCTAGTGGCCTCACAATTGGCGCTCTTTGTGTCTAGCGTCACGTGGACGTCACTACCCTTTGCTCTTCTACTTTCCCTATAGGTGTGGTTCAGGTCTGGTTGGTAGCTGATGGGGCCTTGTCAGTGACACGATTTACATATTCATCTGCGTTCTATCCTTGCGTCTCGATATAAGTGTATAACCATTTTTTCTTGTAACGACGTGTCATCGTTAGAATACATCAGCAATATTTTGTGCAGCTGATCATTACGTGGGCTGGGGTTGGTGGGAGGGATACACGAGAAACTGGTAGTTAAGTGAAATGCCACTCAGTCTGAATTTTAAAGCTGATGGTTGAAACATCAGCTCTTCAAAAGGCTCGTCCCTCGGTTACAAGTGCAGAGTTCCCTTTTATTCTTACTCTCAACTGCTTCTCTTACATATTCCGCTAATTACCTTCGTAGAGGATTTCGTTGAATACGTTAAAAGAGTAAGAAGGTTCGACTTTAACGTCCCATCGACCTGCAGTTCATTACAGGCAGAGCATAAACATGCAATGTATAAGGGAAACAGATGCGAAGTTTTTTTAAGGAATCGTAATCGAATTTGCCTGTAGATCATAGGAAGACCACGGAAATCTCTTTGTTGTGCGTTAATCACTTTTGTTGTTAAAGGGAGCTGGAAATACTTGAAGCGTAACAAACCGAGAAATTGAAAGGTCTGTTTCAAGTTATTTGTTTACTGTTCTGCAGAACAACTGCACTAGCCACAACACAACAATGCTGTGAACGCTATTCTCAGGCATGGGACGAGTTAATTGCTGTTCCCGACCAGCAACTGCCCTGACTACTGTCACGGGATTGGAAGCTGCTGCTAATCGATGTGTTGGGAGGGTTACTGAGAGATGCATACCAGAGATGCTAAAGGTACTTCACGTATTGCCCCCTCCTGTGGATACTGATATTTTACTACTCGTACCCCATACGAGGGATCAAAGAGATCTCAGGTTATTACACCCATCCACCTACCGAATAAATCGAGCGAGGTGGCGCAGTGGTTAGAACATTGGACACGAATTCGAGAGGACGACGGTTCAAGTACGCGACCTGTCATCCAGATTCCGTGATTTTCCTAAAGCGCTCCAGGCAAATTCCGGGATGGTTTCTTTGAAAGAAGCACGACCGATTTCCATCCCCATCTTTTCGTAATCTGAGTTTGCTCTCCGTCTCTGATGGCTGCACTGTCGACGGAATGTTAAACTCTAACTCTCCTTCCTTCCTAGAGAACAAATTAGAGCTGTTGTCTTCGACTAATATTGAAATGGCGCAATGACACTCACTTCACCTCTTGAGAAACCTGCCACGTCCTGTGTAAAAGGGGAGGCAAATGCAAAAGGACAGGGGACCATTAACCATTGGCAGTTCAAACGTGTGGCACATTACTGTCAACTTAAGGAAGTGACAGCAAGGGATGAGAAGGATCACCACATGCACCCAGTGTGTAAGCCTGGGGCCTCACTCAACGTGTTAAGAGGCTATTCCGGCAGCCATTGACGGTACAGGATGCAGCCAACTGCAGATTGTGGCGCACATCGCAACAAACGAAGTTGGCTCGGCTGCGAGATCATACTTGGATCATTCCAATGACTGGCACAGAAGGTTGAGAAGACCAGCCTTACTCACAGAGTTTCAACGAAGATAACAATCTACAGCATTGTCTCCAGTACTGATTAAGGCTTGAACCAAAGACTTCGAAGGCTCTGTAACAAGCTAGCCTGCGACTTCCTGGACTTGCGCCATAGGGCTGAGAAATGTAGGGCCCTCATAACCGGGTCAGGTGTGGACTACACAGAGATTCTGCTACCCAGGTAGATGACTGTGTGTGGGGGTGCACACAATAGCTTTAATGGACTAGGCACCTCTCCATCCAGTTCAGATAACGATAGCTGTAGGGGACCCACAAGTGTGAGTATAAGATAAAAAAAATGGCTCCCACAGAGTGCAGTATTAAATCCTAGTGATTAATTGCCGAAGCATTCGCTCATAGTGCCAGGGTTTCAAGCCCTCCTAAAAAGCGACGGAGCCTACGTAAAACTAGGTGTAGAAAGCTGGCAAAAATTAGGAAAAATTCAATCGTATATCGAAAGGATACACTAATGAGAAATAAGGGTGGTGTGCTTATCGCAGTAGACAAGAAACCAAAATCCCCCGAAATAAAAATTGAAGTTGGATGGGAGACTGTTTGGACAAGACTCTGAATCAAGGGTGGGAGTAAACTTACTTTATATCCTTCTATCAGCCACAAGACTCACCCTCAACTGTAATCAAAAACTTTAAAGAAAACGTCATTTCGCTAACACGTATGTTCCACAATCATACTGTCATCATCAGAGGAGACTTTCATCATCCAGCAATCAATTTGGATAGTTACATACAGTTTTGTAAGTGATGGGCGTGCAAGAGATCGTGTGAAGCAATACTAAATGCATTTTATGAATACTACCTAGAGCGGATAGTTCAGACGCCCACTCATGATGGAAATATATTGGATCTAACTGCAACTAACAGACCTGACCTCTTTGAGTACGTTCACCATGAAACTGGTATCAGTGACGTGAGGCAGCTGTAGCAACAGTGATTACCTAAGTAAAAAGGGTAACTAAAACAAGTAGAAGGATTTATATGTTCAGTAAACTAGACAAAGGGGTTGTGTAACTTCAGACATTAATCTCTGTGTAGGAACACGTAGAAGAACTACTGCTCATGTTAGAATAATTGACCATGCACTTGACAGATATGTACATAATAGAACAGTTCGTGATATGAGGGACCCTCCATTGTATACAGTCACTCTAAACAAACTTCTAAAGAAACTGAGACTATTGCGTAACAGGCACAAAACAAAACATGGCGCTATAGATAGAGAGGAGCAGAATGACACACGTTTGGTTGTCAAGAAGTCAATGCGTGGAGCCTTCAACGATTACTGTTGAAGAGCATTGTTGAAAGATCTCTCAGAAAATTCTGATAATATGTAAAGGCTGTCAGTGGCACCGAAGATAATGTCCAGACATTCATGGATGACACAGAGACTGAAACCGAGGACAGCAAACCAAACGAAAAAAGCTGTACTACATTTCAAGTTTTCCTTTGCAAAGAAAAATTCAGGTGTAGTACTACAATTTAATTATCGCGCCACCGTAATGCTGAGCGACGTAGATATTAGTGCCAGTGACACTGAGAAAGAACTGAATATTCTAAAACTGAAGAATGTTCCAGGGTCCAATGGAATCCCTATCAGATTCTATACAGAATTTGTGGCTGAGTAAAACCCTCATTTAGCCCGCCCGGTTAGCCGTGCGGTCTAACGCGCTGCTTCCCGAGCGGGAAGGCGTGCCGATCCTCGGCACGAATCCGCCTGGCGGGTTAGTGTCGAGGTCCGGAGTGCAGGCCAGTCTGTGGATGCTTTTTAAGGCGGTTTTCCATCTGCCCCGCCGAATGCAGGCTGGTTCCCCTTATTCCGCCTCAGTTACACTATGTCGGCGATTGCTGCGCAAACACTTTCTCCGCGTACGCATACACCATAACTACTCTACCACGCAGACATTGGGGTTACACTCGTCTGGTGTGAGACGTTCCCGGGGGGGGGGGTCCACTGGGGGCCGAACGGCACAATAGCCCTGGATTCGGTGTGGGGCGGCGGTGGGGTGAGTGGACTGCTTAGCCTGTTGTGGGGTTGTGTAGCACTATGGGCTACGGCGGGGACGAAGCCTCTCCGTCGTTTCTAGGTCCCCATTCCCATACAATACAATACAAAACCCTCTTTTACCCCTCGAACAAAAAAGTATGCTTACTACACTCCTGGAAATGGAAAAAAGAACACATTGACACCGGTGTGTCAGACCCACCATACTTGCTCCGGACACTGCGAGAGGGCTGTACAAGCAATGATCACACGCACGGCACAGCGGACACACCAGGAACCGCGGTGTTGGCCGTCGAATGGCGCTAGCTGCGCAGCATTTGTGCACCGCCGCCGTCAGTGTCAGCCAGTTTGCCGTGGCATACGGAGCTCCATCGCAGTCTTTAACACTGGTAGCATGCCGCGACAGCGTGGACGTGAACCGTATGTGCAGTTGACGGACTTTGAGCGAGGGCGTATAGTGGGCATGCGGGAGGCCGGGTGGACGTACCGCCGAATTGCTCAACACGTGGGGCGTGAGGTCTCCACAGTACATCGATGTTGTCGCCAGTGGTCGGCGGAAGGTGCCCGTGCCCGTCGACCTGGGACCGGACCGCAGCGACGCACGGATGCACGCCAAGACCGTAGGATCCTACGCCGTGCCGTAGGGGACCGCACCGCCACTTCCCAGCAAATTAGGGACACTGTTGCTCCTGGGGTATCGGCGAGGACCATTCGCAACCGTCTCCATGAAGCTGGGCTACGGTCCCGCACACCGTTAGGCCGTCTTCCGCTCACGCCCCAACATCGTGCAGCCCGCCTCCAGTGGTGTCGCGACAGGCGTGAATGGAGGGATGAATGGAGACGTGTCGTCTTCAGCGATGAGAGTCGCTTCTGCCTTGGTGCCAATGATGGTCGTATGCGTGTTTGGCGCCGTGCAGGTGAGCGCCACAATCAGGACTGCATACGACCGAGGCACACAGGGCCAACACCCGGCATCATGGTGTGGGGAGCGATCTCCTACACTGGCCGTACACCACTGGTGATCGTCGAGGGGACACTGAATAGTGCACGGTACATCCAAACCGTCATCGAACCCATCGTTCTACCATTCCTAGACCGGCAAGGGAACTTGCTGTTCCAACAGGACAATGCAAGTCCGCATGTATGCCGTGCCACCCAACGTGCTCTAGAAGGTGTAAGTCAACTACCCTGGCCAGCAAGGTCTCCGGATCTGTCCCCCATTGAGCATGTTTGGGACTGGATGAAGCGTCGTCTCACGCGGTCTGCACGTCCAGCACGAACGCTGGTCCAACTGAGGCGCCAGGTGGAAATGGCATGGCAAGCCGTTCCACAGGACTACATCCAGCATCTCTACGATCGTCTCCATGGGAGAATAGCAGCCTGCATTGCTGCGAAAGGTGGATATACACTGTACTAGTGCCGACATTGTGCATGCTCTGTTGCCTGTGTCTATGTACCTGTGGTTCTGTCAGTGTGATCATGTGATGTATCTGACCCCAGGAATGTGTCAATAAAGTTTCCCCTTCCTGGGACAATGAATTCACGGTGTTCTTATTTCAATTTCCAGGAGTGTAGTTGGAAAAAAAGCACAGGTCAAACCCCCGTACAAAAAGAGTAGCAGAAATGATCCACATTCCACAAAACTACCGTAATCTCATCGACATCCATTTGTTGCAGAACCCGAGAACATATTCTCAGCTCAAAGGTAATGAGATATCTCGGATGGAATGATGTCCTCCATACCAACCAGTGATGCGAAACCCAACTCTCGTTTTTCTTCTCACATGAAAGCCATGGATCAAGGTAGTCAGGTGGATGCAGCGTTTCTTGGATTTTAAAAGAATTTGAATAATACTATGCCTACGCTTATCACCAAGAATAGGAGCATATGGGATATCAAGCGAAATTTGTGACTGAAGATTTCTTGGCAGGGAGAATACAGCGTGGTGTCTTGAAAGGAGAGTCACCGACAGGTGTAGAACTAACTTCAGATGCTTCCATGGGAAGTGTGTAGGAGCCTGGTTCTTAATATTGTACATTAATGATCCGAGTGGGAACCGTACCAAATAGGACTAAAGAGGGATATTTAACGTTTATAAGTAACAGCAGCACAAATGGCTACAGATTTTTTGATGCATGGGTCACGGAGATGCAGAAAAAACTACAGTGCCTATTTCTTGAAGATAGACACAAACTACGGTGTGAAACCCTACCTACAAAGTTTCAAGAACCGGCTTTAAGCGAGGAATCTAGGAATGCATTATAATCCCCTACGTATCATTACCGGAGGCATCGCATGGAGAAAATTTGTCTAATTACAGAGCGCAGACAAGCATATAAGCACGGGAAGAAATTTTAACGTACGTTTCAGTGGTAGGTACCCTCCGTCATACATTTCCAGAGTACAAATGTAGATGTAGATTACTGTACAGCAGTTTTAATCCCGAAGTTGGTTTTCTGCTATTGGGGGCAGACTAGGCACCGTCACGCCATCGTGGCCCGTGACATAAAGGAAGTTCCGGATTCTCTCACTGCCCACGAATCACGATATTAAAAAAGGGACTGGTTTCATTCAGTCGTCGGCACGACATTGAAGAAAAATAGTTTTCTCTTCGTGTACAAAAATTACGTCTTTATTGTAGCTTTCGAGGTTTCTCAGCGGGCTACGGAACTCGTATCGTAGGGAGTGGAGTAATAATCTCTGTCCGGTTAACACGATTTAGGCTCTTCATGCAAGTGTCCAGGTGATTTCTGTGTAAAGGCCACTGCCAGTTTCCTTCTCTGTAATTATCTAGCTGTTCAAAATGACTACCTCATCGACTGAACATTTTATCCTCTTAAACTAAGAAATTAAAGATTACGTGTTTCGAAGACGATACATTGAAAATGTACTTTGTAACACATTCTTGCAAGAAAACTAATAAAGTCATGTTAATGTTTCAGTCGGTGATGTCAACACAGAAGAACACTGTCGTTCTAGCATATAGCGGAGGACTGGACACTTCATGTATCCTCCGCTGGCTTATCGATAAAGGGTACGACGTCATCGCTTATATGGTAAGTTTTTGTGTTTGTTATTTACGAAACTAAATGCAGAAAAATATTTTCGCAATATATTACTTATATGAGCGATGTAGTCCCAGGCGTTCGTGAGGTTTAACATGCACTGAATGATTAGTTCACAAACTGGCATTGTTGGCTGGGAGACTGCGAGAGGCCTAATTGCAAAATGGCCTCTTTCCGTGCATTGTGTCTTAAGTGTATCTGTTGAGTGTAGGTGACTGTGTGTATAGCGTGGAGTCATGAGTTGTTGTATGATGAGATAAGGGGGAGGTTGACACCTTGCGCCAGCACATGCCCTACCCTCATCAAATGACAGCAAGAGGACCGCCGAGCTTAACGCCCTCATCTGATGGACGGAACGCCATCCACAACGCCACGTGTCCTCACTCCGTGAGACACTGCGGATAGGTTTGGAATTTAATTCAGGACATTGGCGCAAAGTGTGGTGATCAGGAACTTTTCACCCTTGATGCAAAAATAGTGGTGATGATTCGAACAGGCTAGTTCCGATTCGAGTGCCAACGCACAGGTCTACCTCGACTTTGGCTACAGACACAGATAGTTTGCCAGAGACAAGCTAATTTCTCGTACACGGCTCTTGCTCCATCTTCGCTGATCCACTTAACTGTGCTTACTAAAGCAATTCGCTGGTGTGAGTAAACAGAGAATCACTGGTTGTCAATGGTATGTTTCCGCCGTTGCTTCAGTATGCAGAGTGGCGCTGGAAGACACCTACGTATGCAATAGCAGTAGGGTGTAACACTCCACATATGACGTATGGTAGATAAACAGTTTTTCTCTGAAGTGATAGTATAGCGTTACCACATTATTTGCGTCAAATTAATAGTCACGGGAGCGGCCAATCTTGCCTCGAGCACTCGGGTGCTTAACACCTCGATTCTATTCCACTGTCTACTTCGTCATAAGCGCTTACACATAGAACCGCATATTAGCCATCACTCTGAGGAAAATAATCCATTCTTATTCTATCTTACAGATTAGTATAAGATTGGTCCATTTCATACATTGTTTCTGTTCTTCGTAAAATTAGTGTGTAAGAAGAAATCAAAGAATAATGAGAATGGATTAGAAAAATGCTTTAAGGCTTCGTGTTAAAGGAAATTCGATAAACTTTACACCTTTGGTTCTTCACCCAGACATAAATATGTTACTTGGTTGAACTGTGCCATATTTATTTGTTATTAGGCGCTTCCTCGGTAACAGCGGAATGATAAAACGCACTTCTACAAAGGAAATTTAGAATAATTTGTTTAAATATCGCATTTCAGCTGAGAGTTAAGCTGTTTTCACACGGGACGTGTTTCTCACCGCCAGAAGTGATGTCCGTTGTGATTGGTGCACGCTCTGAAACGACCTGCTACATCGCCCGGAACGTGCTCCTTATCGCTCTCCATTGGCAGTTCCCGGCTACTTCTGGCGCGTAAATTCCACAGTTTCTTTACGACATTGGAAGCGCGTCAGACAGCAGCATTAACTGTCGTACAAGAGCGGAGATAATCGTAAAGAAGATTCTGCGCTCGTCGATGGCTTGAACAACAAATTACTGGTAGTGGAACACTACGTAATGATGTATAAAGATTTGAAATACATACTAATAGCAGTTCTTCGTTAACACACTTGGATATTCTCTCCATTTCCGGTTTTAAACTGAATATAGTTAAAGTATAGTGTCTAAAGTCGGTTTACGCATGCATACTACACACATTCTTCATGTTGCATTAACTACCATCACTCTGATGTAATTTACTTCATCATATAATTTCAAGAGGGAGCTTTGCTTCGTAATTTCATTTGAATGGAAGACGAGATTTTTTCTAAACTGCTGACCATCACTAAAAGAGATTTTTACTGGCAAGATACAGACACGAGGCAGTCTACAAAAGCAAGAGATAAATATTATGTACGCTACACAGAAGTTTCATAATAGCAAAAACTTCCAGAGTGTACTTTTGTTTACTTTCTCACATAGACTGGCCAGTCACGTTAAGATTTCAGACCACTGTGTAAACATTCCAGCCGCTGGCCTTTGCAACAAGAATTGCAGCAAATACGTTATTCATAATAAATAACATAGTCTATTGCAAATAATATTCCTATTTAGTTAATAAGATTAACCCAGAATCTTTTAGAAAACAATAGGTGAAAAAAAAATAATTCTGAGGGAGGTGAAAACGAATATGCTACGCTTTATTTCACAGCTCATAACTCTTCTACTACACTATAACTCTTGTACTACACTACAGTTCCAAAACCGCAGCCAGCTCGCCGTATATGGTCAAAAATGTGTGTGAAATTTTATGGGACTTAACTGCTAAGGTCATCAGTCCCTAAGCTTTCACACTACTTAACCTAAATTATCCTAACGACAAACACACACACCCATGCCCGAGGGAGGACTCGAACCTCTGCCGGGGGCCAGCCGCACGGTCTATGACTGCAGCGCCGTGGACCGTTCGGCTAATCCCGCGCGGCGTATGTGGTGTACACTAAGGACTGTATCTAGAAATGTTATTTTCCGATTTCTAACTATGACAAATTGTATCGAAACGACGCGCTTTTGATAGATCGTCATTGTGCCGTAGCACTGAAACGGTGTACTTTCACAGGACACGAGTTACAACGCTAAAAACATCAAATACAGGAAGCTTTTAACTGTCGATACATTGTTTCCTGTCATTTTTCCATAACAAACCGTAACTAGAACTACGCGTTTTCGACACGTCCTCAGTTTGCTGATGCTTTGGAAGAGCTTATTTTTCATACCACTTACGCTGTTATAAAGGAAATCGACCAAATGAAAATTTGAGTTGCATATAATATGGCTGTCCCTAAGTTCTGCCTGTGACGCAAAAACAACGTCGCAGCTCAGTGGCCACGCTCCACTGCGGGAGGCAAATCTCTGACGTGCCAGAGTCTCCATTTTACGCTCTGTAGTGTAGTGGAACGTGCAATTCCACGATGCGACGTCACCAGTTTCTCGTCCACTTTATACTATTTGGGTAAAGAAGAAAATTTTACTTCTATCACTAATTGGTTTCGCACGAATAATAATAATAAAATAATAATAATAAACGTTACCACGATTAATACGCTGCAGGAAAACCGTTAGCGTTCAAAACAGCTTACATTCATCTCGGAATGGATAAATACACTACTGGCCATTAAAATTGCTACACCACGAAGATGGTTTTTTCTCGTGTCAGACAGGCCATGATCCGACAGTGTAACCTTTGTTTACGTGTCATTAGAGGCATTTTTGAAAATCTACTGTGATTGAAAATGAGTTGTGTTAATGTGTTGTCTCTTGGTCATAAAAAAATGGAAAAGTGTTTGTTGGTTTAATTAATTTGCCGCCAAAGAAATCTTCCTCTACCTGTTTAAATACTCCTCATAGGGAAAAATGTCACTAGGGAAAAATATTTGTTTTGATGTCCCCTACAACCTCCCAGAGTTTGTCCGTTTAAATACTTTTCACCCTGTATATCCCAGCACCGCAAACCATCATACGGTGTGTGGCAGAGGTTACACTGCGAACCACAATCACAATGTCCCTTTTTTGCTCCAGTCGTGAATGGTACATGGGAAGAACAGTTGTCGGGACTTTTCTGTATAAGCCCGAAGATAGTACCGACTATGCAATTACTGTTTGAACGGCCAATGCAACGAGCAATTTCAGCGTTTTAGGGAAAGACGCCTACCCAGCTTACCACATCCCTCATGCTCGTAGTATGCTTCATTCCTTCGATTACAGGCGGCTGAAATTACAGATTCATTCATAATGATATTTCACATCTTGTGGGTTGCTGAAATCACTATGTCAGATTACTGACTTTATATGGTATTTACTGACGAGTCAAGATATCGTTCATCACTTTAGATTTCTCTTCAAGCTCAAAAGGCACTCCACATTAAACAATTCTTACAGAACCTATCACAGGGGCACACACACACACACATACACACACACACGCACACACACACACACACACACACACACACACACACACACACACACACACACACACATGCATACACTATTGACCATTAAAATTGCTACACCAAGAAGAAATGCAGATGATAAACGGGTATTCATTGGACAAATATATTTTACTAGAACTGACATGTGATTACATTTTCACGCAATTTGGGTGCATAGATCCTGAGAAATCAGTACCCAGAACAACCACTTCTGGCCGTAATAACGGCCTTGATACGCCTGGGCATTGAGTCAAACAGAACTTGGATGGCGTGTACAGGTACAGCTGCCCATGCAGCTTCAACACGATACCACAGTTCATCAAGAGTAGTGACTGGCGTATTGTGACGAGCCAGTTGCTCGGCCACCATTGACCAGATGTTTTCAATTGGTGAGAGATCTGGAGAATGTGCTGGCCTGGGTAGCAGTCGAACATTTTCCGTATCCAGAAAGGCCCGTACAGGACTTGCAACATGCGGTCGTGCATTATCCTGCTGAAATGTAGGGTTTCGCAGGGATCAAATGAAGGGTAGAGCCACGGGTCGTAACACATCTGAAATGTACCGTCCACTGTTCAAAGTGCCGTCAATGCGAACAAGAGGTGACCGAGACGTGTAACCAATGGCATACCATCACGCCGGGTGATACGCCAGTACGGTGATGACGAATACACGCTTCCAATGTGCGTTCACCGCGATGTCGCCAAACACGGATGCGACCATCATGATGCTGAAAACAGAACCTGGATTCACACGAAAAAATGACGTTTTGCCATTCGTGCACCCAGGTTCGTCGTTGAGTACACCATCGCAGGCGCTCCTGTCTGTAATGCAGCGTCAAGGGTAACCGCAGCCGTGGTCTCCGAGCTGATAGTCCATGCTGCTGCAAACGTCGTCGAACTGTTCGTGCAGATGGTTGTTGTCTTGCAAACGTCCCCATCTGTTGACTCAGGGATCGAGACGTGGCTGCACGATCCGTTGTAGCCATGCAGATAAGATGCCTGTCATCTCAACTGCTAGTGATACGAGGCCGTTGGGATCCAGCACGGCATTCCATATTACCGTCTTGAACCCACCGATTCCATGTTCTGCTAACAGTCATTGGATCTCGACCAACGCGAGCAGCAATGTCGCTATACGATAAACCGCAATCGCGATAGGCTACATTCCGACCTTTATAGAAGTCGGAAACGTGATGGTACGCATTTCTCCTCCTTACACGAGGCATCTCAACAACGTTTCACCAGGCAACACCGGTCAACTGCTGTTTATGTATGAAAAATCGGTTGGAAACTCTCCTCATGTCAGCACGTTTTAGGTGTCGCCACCAGCGCCAATCTTGTGTGATTGCTCTGAAAAACTAATCATTTGCATATCACAGCATCTTCTTCCTGTCGGTTAAATTTCGCGTCTGTGGCACATTATCTTCGTGGTGTAGCAATTTTAATGGCCATTGTGTATTTGAACAAGCGATGCAGGCCTACCAATGTGTAGTTAGGACAGCTAATCAAAGAATATTGATATCAGTATGCTTCTCAGGGAGTAAACCAGTGAGTTAATCGAATCTCGCTTTCACGTGTTCTGTTCAAATAACTCCGGAACTTTTTCCACGTTTACGATTTACTTATTGTGCGTGGTCTTCTTCGCAATACCATCCTCCACAACTGATACACCGCCACCAACGCCGTTTCCACTTCTGGAAGCAGTCTTGGTACGCCTCTTGCTGGATCGCGCGAAACGTCGCCTGCGAATTTTCTTTTATATCGTCTGTCGTTCCAAATCTTCGTTCTCTCAACGGGGTTTTCAACTTTGGAAATAAAAAAAAAGTGCGCAGGGGCCAGGTCTGGAGAGTACGGGGGATGAGACAGCACAGTGATTTCGTTTCTTGTGCAGTAGCCACGCACCAAGAGCGATGAATGTTACGGTGTGTTATCGTGATGCAAGAGCCATGAATTGCCTCGCCTCATATCAGGCGGTTTCCTTCTCACATTTATTCGCAGGCGTCGCAACACGTCCCGATAGTACTATCGATTAACAGTTTGTGCCTGTACTCGAATTCACGAGGAACTAATCCTTCAACGTTAAAGACGACTATCAGCATGGCTTTGACATTTGACCTGACCTGACGAGCTTTCTTTGGACTTGGAGAACCTTTCCCGACCCATTCTGAATACTGAACATTGGTCTCAACATCATAACCGTAGATCCGCGTCTCATCGCCAGTTATGATTCTCTTCTCTTTCTTATTTGTCCGATACAAAAGCTCTTCACAGATTGCGTGGCGAAGGTCTTTCTGGTCTTGATTGCTGAGACGTGGGACGAACTTGGCGGCAACATTATGCACTCCAAGATGCTGCGTCAGGATTTCATGGCATGATCCATCTGAAATGTTACATTCTTCTGTAATCTCTCGCACAGTAAGTCTTCGATTGGTACGCGCGATTTCGTCGACGTCGTCGGTAGACGTCATTGGGCGTCCTGAACGAGGGTCATCTTTAACTTTCTTCCGACCATTTTTAAACCGTGTGAACCATTCGTAACTCCGAGTGCGGCTTATGCACTCGTGACCGTAGACTTCCTGCATCATTTTGTGTGTGTCTGTAAAGATTTTCTTGAGTTTAAAACAAAGTTTAATCCATACGCGTTGCGCACAGGTTAAAATATGCCATTGTCAGGCCTCTCTACAAAAAGGGGGACACCACAGATGTCAATAATTATCGGCCAGTATCCTTGCTTACAGCATTTTCAGAAATCTTCGAGAAATCAAGCTACTCAAGAGTGGTTAGCCATCTCAACAGTAATGGGATACTTAGTAAATCACAGTTCGGATTTCAAAAATGCTGTTCCACTGAGACAGCAGTATACAATTTCACTGTCCACATAATAGAGTCTTTAAATAGTAAATTGTCACCAATAGCAATTTTCTGTGACTTGTCCAAAGCATTTGATTGTGTGAACCATGACATTATGTTACAGAAATTACAATTCTATGGTACAAATGGAATAGCATATGAGTGGTTTAAGTCAACCCTACAGAACAAGAAGCAAAAAGTTTGCTTATATGTGTCAAGTGATTTAAATAAGTTTGCCATTACATCTAACTGGGGTGAAATTACTTTAGCTGATCCACAGGTTTCAATCATGGGTCCCCTTCTCTTCTTGATATATGTGAACGACCTCCCTTCCTATCTGAAACAGGAAGCTGAACTGACACTGATCATACAAGCATCATTATTAATCCAGTAAAAGAAACTCCAATTGAAAGTTATACAAATAAGGTCTTTGGAAAAGTCATTAATGGGTTTTCTGCAAAAGGGCTTCTCTAAACTTCGAAAAAACACAGTACGTCCAATTTTCTGCTGCAAAAAGTATAGCTCCTTCATTAAATATAACACACCAACAGAAGTCAGTAGACAGGGTAGAGCGTACTAAGTTTTTGGGTGTACATATAGATGAGAATCTTAATTGGAAAATTCATATTTTGAATCTTCTAAAGCAAATAGGTTCAGCAACTTTTGCAATCAGAATAATTGCCAATTTTGAGGATATAGAAATTAGTAAGCTAACATACTTTCACCCTCTGATGTCATACGGAATAATATTTTGGGGTAACTCAACATTTAGACAAAAAGTATTCACTGCTCAAAAGAAAGTGGTTAGAATACTGTGTGGGGTTCATAGTCGCACATCCTGTAGGCAGCTTTTTAAAAGATTGGGAATTCGTACAACAGACTCACAGTACATTTACTCACAACTGAAAATTGTTCTCAACAAGATGGACCAGTTTAAAAACAACAGTGACATTCACGATTATAATGCCAGACAAAGAAAGACCTACACTATCCTTTACTCAACCTATCTTTGGCACAGAAAGGGGTAAAATATGCTGCTATAAAATTTTTCGACAAATTACCAGATGAAATAAAATGTCTGACAGACAGCAGTAATAGCTTCAAAAATAAATTGAAATCATAAATCCTTGACAACTCCTTCTATGGCGTAGATGAATTCTTGAATAGGAATAAATAAATCTATAAATATAGTATATGCATTTTGTGCCATTTAATGGAATGGGGTAAATAATAGAAATATTAATCTTTAACTCTGTATTGTAATATACACTCCTGGAAATGGAAAAAAGAACACATTGACACCGGTGTGTCAGACCCACCATACTTGCTCCGGACACTGCGAGAGGGCTGTACAAGCAATGATCACACGCACGGCACAGCGGACACACCAGGAACCGCGGTGTTGGACGTCGAATGGCGCTAGCTGCGCAGCATTTGTGCACCGCCGCCGTCAGTGTCAGCCAGTTTGCCGTGGCATACGGAGCTCCATCGCAGTCTTTAACACTGGTAGCATGCCGCGACAGCGTGGACGTGAACCGTATGTGCAGTTGACGGACTTTGAGCGAGGGCGTATAGTGGGCATGCGGGAGGCCGGGTGGACGTACCGCCGAATTGCTCAACACGTGGGGCGTGAGGTCTCCACAGTACATCGATGTTGTCGCCAGTGGTCGGCGGAAGGTGCACGTGCCCGTCGACCTGGGACCGGACCGCAGCGACGCACGGATGCACGCCAAGACCGTAGGATCCTACGCAGTGCCGTAGGGGACCACACCGCCACTTCCCAACAAATTAGGGACACTGTTGCTCCTGGGGTATCGGCGAGGACCATTCGCAACCGTCTCCATGAAGCTGGGCTACGGTCCCGCACACCGTTAGGCCGTCTTCCGCTCACGCCCCAACATCGTGCAGCCCGCCTCCAGTGGTGTCGCGACAGGCGTGAATGGAGGGACGAATGGAGACGTGTCGTCTTCAGCGATGAGAGTCGCTTCTGCGTTGGTGCCAATGATGGTCGTATGCGTATTTGGCGCCGTGCAGGTGAGCGCCACAATCAGGACTGCATACGACCGAGGCACACAGGGCCAACACCCGGCATCATGGTGTGGGGAGCGATCTCCTACACTGGCCGTACACCACAGGTGATCGTCGAGGGGACACTGAATAGTGCACGGTACATCCAAACCGTCATCGAACCCATCGTTCTACCATTCCTAGACCGGCAAGGGAACTTGCTGTTCCAACAGGACAATGCACGTCCGCATGTATCCCGTGCCACCCAACGTGCTCTAGAAGGTGTAAGTCAACTACCCTGGCCAGCAAGATCTCCGGATCTGTCCCCCATTGAGCATGTTTGGGACTGGATGAAGCGTCGTCTCACGCGGTCTGCACGTCCAGCACGAACGCTGGTCCAACTGAGGCGCCAGGTGGAAATGGCATGGCAAGCCGTTCCACAGGACTACATCCAGCATCTCTACGATCGTCTCCATGGGAGAATAGCAGCCTGCATTGCTGCGAAAGGTGGATATACACTGTACTAGTGCCGACATTGTGCATGCTCTGTTGCCTGTGTCTATGTGCCTGTGGTTCTGTCAGTGTGATCATGTGATGTATCTGACCCCAGGAATGTGTCAATAAAGTTTCCCCTTCCTGGGACAATGAATTCACGGTGTTCTTATTTCAATTTCCAGGAGTGTATATATACAGGGTGTTACAAAAAGGCACGGCCAAACTTTCAGGAAACATTCCTCACACACAAAGAAAGAAAATATGTTATGTGGACATGTGTCCGGAAACGCTTACTTTCCATGTTAGAGCTCATTTTATTGCTTCTCTTCAAATCACATTAATCATAGAATGGAAACACACAGCAACAGAACGTACCAGCGTGACTTCAAACACATTGTTACAGGAAATGTTCAAAATGTCCTCCGTTAGCGAGGATACATGCATCCACCCTCCGTCGCATGGAATCCCTGATGCGCTGATGCAGCCCTGGAGAATGGCGTATTGTATCACAGTCGTCCATAATACGAGCGCGAAGAGTCTCTACATTTGGTACCGGGGTTGCGTAGACAAGAGCTTTCAAATGCCCCCATAAATGAAAGTCAAGAGGGTTGAGGTCAGGAGAGCGTGGAGGCCATGGAATTGGTCCGCCTCTACCAATCCATCGGTCACCGAATCTGTTGTTGAAAAGCGTACGAACACTTCGACTGAATGTGCAGGAGCTCCATCGTGCATGAACCACATGTTGTGTCGTACTTGTAAAGGCACATGTTCTAGCAGCACAGGTACAGTATCCCGTATGAAATCATGATAACGTGCTCCATTGAGCGTAGGTGGAAGAACATGGGGCCCAATCAAGACATCACCAACAATGCCTGCCCAAACGTTCACAGAAAATCTGTGTTGATGACGTGATTGCACAATTGCGTGCGGATTCTCGTCAGCCCACACATGTTGATTGTGAAAATTTACAATTTGATCACGTTGGAATGAAGCCTCATCCGTGAAGAGAACATTTGCACTGAAAAGAGGATTGACACATTGTTGGATGAACCATTCGCAGAAGTGTACCCGTGGAGGCCAATCAGCTGCTGATAGTGCCTGCACACCATGTACATGGTACGGAAAAAACTGGTTCTCCCGTAGCACTCTTCATACAGTGACGTGGTCAACGTTACCTTGTACAGCAGCAACTTCTCTGACGCTGACATTAGGGTTATCGTCAACTGCAAGAAGAATTGCCTCGTCCATTGCAGGTGTCCTCGTCGTTCTAGGTCTTCCCCAGTCGCGAGTCATAGGCTGGAATGTTCCGCGCTCCCTAAGACGCCGATCAATTGCTTCGAACGTCTTCCTGTCGGGACACCTTCGTTCTGGAAATCTGTCTCGATACAAACGTACCGCGCCACGGCTATTGCCCCGTGCTAATCCATACATCAAATGGGCATCTGCCAACTCCGCATTTGTAAACATTGCACTCACTGCAAAACCACGTTCGTGATGAACACTAACCTGTTGATGCTACGTACTGATGTGCTTGATGCTAGTACTGTAGAGCAATGAGTCGCATGTCAACACAAGCACCGAAGTCAACATTACCTTCCTTCAATTGGGCCAGCTGGCAGTGAATCGAGGCAGTACAGTACATACTGACGAAACTAAAATGAGCTCTAACATGGAAATTAAGCGTTTCCGGACACATGTCCACATAACATCTTTTCTTTATTTGTGTGTGAGGAATGTTTCCTGAAAGTTTGGACGTACCTTTTTGTAACACCCTGTATATATATTTTAGAAAATCTTGTTTCATATGTGCATTGCTTGTGCACTTGACACGTTCCACATCATAACGGCTACCGTACCGTGCCATTGATCAATGGAACACGCAACCAACTAACTAACATCTGACTCCGCCATCTCGGTCTTCGCGAACTGTCAGACACAACTTTCTACCCAAGACAGCATCTAACAGTAACTAACAGATATACAACAATGAAACTTCCACAGTTACACAATAAACACAGGCGTGCCAGGCAGGGGTGCCAACCACATTTCGCTCCAACACACCAATGGCGCGAAATTACGAATATTCTGGAATTTTTTGAACGGACCTCAAGTTCTGGGGTAAGGACGAGTGTTGTTTGAGGGATCCGTGTCCATGTCAGAAGATATCAACGAAACAATGAAGTAAGGCAGAGAACTACGTAATTCTGTAGCACTCGCGGATGTCGATGTGAGCGGTACCGAAGTCACGGTGATATAAAAATTCATCTAAATGCGTAGTGTTGCTGTTTAGATCGAAGCAGGCGCGTTTCGTATCCGTAGAACCGGGAGCGATCGATCACAGTTGGAGGATGCTCGACGGCCGCATGCCACAGACAATGACCGCTATACATCTTCGAGCGAAGGTTAACACGTTAAGGGCCCTCAGATAAGGTGACCCCATTGGTCATTTGAATAATGCGTCATTGGTCTCTTTCGTAGCCAGCTCTGACGAACTCTCGAGACTTTATCTGTGTAAAATGTATTTGAACAAGAAAATAAATGAGCAAAGGAAAGAAAGGGCAGTGCCCGACAGTTGAGCCACTTCTGTTAGGTCTTTGGAGACGAGTATAATTCATATTTTTCCCAAAAAGTCTTATTATTCTCTTCCGTATTGTATTCTTCAGGAATTATTTATATAAATTAGTTAAGTATCATGTCCCCCCATGAACCATGGACCTTGCCGTTGGTGGGGAGGCTTGCGTGCCTCAGTGATACAGATGGCCGTACCGTAGGTGCAACCACAACGGAGGGGTGAGGGGTATCTGTTGAGAGGCCAGACAAACATGTGATTCCTGAAGAGGGGCAGCAGCCTTTTCAGTAGTCAACAGTCTGGTTGATTGACTGATCTGGCCTTGTAACATTAACCAAAACGGCCTTGCTGTGCTGGTACTGCGAACGGCTGAAAGCAAGGGGAAACTACAGCCGTAATTTTTCCCGCGGACATGCAGCTTTACTGTATAATTAAATGATGATGGCGTCCTCTTGGGTAAAATATTCCGGAGGTAAAATAGTCCCCCATTCGGATCTCCGGGCGGGGACTACTCAGGAGGACGTCGTTATCAGGAGAAAGAAAACTGGCGTTCTACGGATCGGAGCGTGGAATGTCAGATCCCTTAATCGGGCAGGTAGGTTAGAAAATTTAAAAAGGGAAATGGATAGGTTAAAATTAGATATAGTGGGAATTAGTGAAGTTCGGTGGCAGGAGGAACAAGACTTTTAGTCAGGTGATTACAGGGTTATAAATACAAAATCAAATAGGGGTAATGCAGGAGTAGGTTTAATAATGAATAAAAAAAAATAGGAGTGCGGGTTAGCTACTACAAACAGCATAGTGAACGCATTATTGTGGCCAAGATAGGCACAAAGCCCATGCCTACTACAGTAGTACAAGTTTATATGCCAACTAGCTCTGCAGATGATGAAGAAATAGATGAAATGTGTGACGAGATAAAAGAAATTATTCAGGTAGTGAAGGGAGACGAAAATTTAATAGTCATGGGTGACTGGAATTCGTCAGTAGGAAAAGGGAGAGAAGGAAACATAGTAGGTGAATATGGATTGGGGGGAAGGAATGAAAGAGGAAGCCGCCTTGTAGAATTTTGCACAGAGCATAACTTAATCACAGCTAACACTTGGTTCAAGAATCATAAAAGAAGGTTGTATACCTGGAAGAATCCTGGAGATACAAAAAGGTATCAGATAGATTATATAATGGTAAGACAGAGATTTAGGAACCAGGTTTTAAATTCTAAGACATTTCCTGGGGCAGATGTGGATTCTGACCACAATCTATTGGTTATGAACTGCAGATTGAAACTGAAGAAACTGCTAAAAGGTGAGAATTTAAGGAGATGGGACCTGGATAAACTGAAAGAACCAGAGGTTGTAGAGAGTTTCAGGGAGAGCATAAGGGAACAATTGTCACAAATGGGGGAAAGAAATACGGTAGAAGAAGAATGGGTAGCTCTGAGGGATGAAGTAGTGAAGGCAGCAGACGATCAAGTAGGTAAAAAGACGAGGGCTAATAGAAATCCTTGCGTAACAGAAGAAATATTGAATTTAATTGATGAAAGAAGAAAATATAAAAATGCAGTAAATGAAGCAGGCAAAAAGGAATACAAACGTCTCAAAAATGATATCGACAGGAAGTGCAAAATGGCTAAGCAGGGATGGCTAGAGGACAAATGTAAGGATGTAGAGGCTTGTCTTACTAGGGATAAGATAGATACTGCCTACAGGAAAATTAAAGAGACCTTTGGAGAGAAGAGAACCACTTGTATGAATATCAAGAGCTCAGATGGCAACCCAGTTCTAAGCAAAGAAGGGAAGGCAGAAAGGTGGAAGGAGTATTTAGAGGGTTTATACAAGGGCGATGTACTTGAGGACAATATTATGAAAATGGAAGAGGATGTAGATGAAGACGAAATGGGAGATAAGATACTGCGTGAAGAGTTTGACAGAGCACTGAAAGACCTGAGTCGAACCAAGGCCCCGGGAGTAGACAACATTCCATTAGAACTACTGATGGCCTCGGGAGAGCCAGTCATGACAAAACTCTACCATCTGGTGAGCACGATGTATGAGACAGGCGAAATACCCTCAGACTTCAAGAAGAATATAATAATTCCAATCCCAAAGAAAGCAGGTGTTGACAGATGTGAAAATTACCGAACTATCAGTTTAGTAAGTCACAGCTGCAAAATACTAACGCGAATTCTTTACAGATGAATGGAAAAACTGGTAGAAGCCGACCTCGGGGAAGATCAGTTTGGATTCCGTAGAAATGTTGGAACACGTGAGGCAATACTGACCTTACGACTTATCTTAGAAGAAAGATTAGGAAAAGGCAAACCTACATTTCTAGCATTTGTAGACTTAGAGAAAGCTTTTGACAATGTTAACTGGAATACTCTCTTTCATATTCTGAAGGTGGCAGGGGTAAAATACAGGGAGCGAAAGGCTATTTACAATTTGTACAGAAACCAGATGGCAGTTATAAGAGTCGAGGGGCATGAAAGGGAAGCAGTGGTTGGGAAAGGAGTGAGACAGGGTTGTAGCCTCTCCCCAATGTTATTCAATCTGTATATTGAGCAAGCAGTAAAGGAAACAAAAGAAAAATTCGGAGTAGGTATTAAAATTCATGGAGAAGAAGTAAAAACTTTGAGGTTCGCCGATGACATTGTAATTCTGTCAGAGACAGCAAAGGACTTGGAAGAGCAGTTGAACGGAATGGACAGTGTCTTGAAAGGAGGATATAAGATGAACATCAACAAAAGCAAAACGAGGATAATGGAATGTAGTCAAATTAAGTCGGGTGATGCTGAGGGAATTAGATTAGGAAATGAGACACTTAAAGTAGTAAAGGAGTTTTGCTATTTAGGGAGTAAAATAACTGATGATGGTCGAAGTAGAGACGATATAAAATGTAGACTGGCAATGGCAAGGAAAACGTTTCTCAAGAAGAGAAATTTTTTAACATCGAGTATAGATTTAAGTGTCAGGAAGTCGTCTCTGAAAGTATTTGTATGGGGTGTAGCCATGTATGGAAGTGAAACATGGACAATAACTAGTTTGGACAAGAAGAGAATAGAAGCTTTCGAAATGTGGTGCTACAGAAGAATGCTGAAGATAAGGTGGGTAGATCACGTAACTAATGAGGAAGTATTAAATTGGATTGGGGAGAAGAGAAGTTTGTGGCACAACTTGACTAGAAGAAGGGATCGGTTGGTAGGACATGTTTTGAGGCATCAAGGGATCACAAATTTAGCATTGGAGGGCACCGTGGAGGGTAAAAATCGTAGAGGGAGACCAAGAGATGAATACACTAAGCAGATTCAGAAGGATGTAGGCTGCAGTAGGTACTGGAAGATGAAGAAGCTTGCACAGGATAGAGTAGCATGGAGAGCTGCATCAAACCAGTCTCAGGACTGAAGACCACAACAACAACAACAACAAGTATCATGTAATTTCAAAATGTAAAATTAAAATTTACTTGTGAATGGCTAGCAGTTCTTTTCCCTTCGAGGTATTTTAAAAGCAGTGGTGGCAATCGGACCCTGACTTAAGAATAGTTACACTACTGCGTTTTGACGCAGGTACAATAAGTGTAGGTCCTCTCAAAATGCCGCTTACCCCTGTGTAACAGTAAACTCACAATGTCGGTTTTGCCAATCGGCAAATAGTTGCTGAAACAGGAAAGTGTCGTCAGTCTATGTGATGTCTGTTCATTTAATACGAACATAGGAAGAAATTGCGTAATTACTCTTACTATCTATGGGATATTTTCCAGTGACATAGCCACCCGGTGTGGCCGAGCGGTTCTAGGCGCTTCAGTCTGGAACCGCGCGACCGCTACGGTCCCAGGTTCGAATCCTGTCTCGTGCATGAATGTGTGTGATGTTCTTAGGTTAGTTAGGTTTAAGTAGTTCTAAGTTCTAGGGGACTGATGGCCTCAGATGTTAAGTCCCATAGTGCTCAGAGCCATTTGAACCATTTTGAACCAGTGACATACACAGCAATTAATTCTCGACTATGTGAGAAAGTAGAAGAACGCAAAATACAATGGCGTCAGTCTCATGTAGGATTTCCGAGGTTTTGTATGTCAACTTGAGTCTTAACGATTATCGATTAATTTATCCGTACAACAACCGTGCTTCCAAGTTGATGAAGCTGGATCCTTTTTCTTCATTTGTGTGGCCACATTATCTTTACTTGCTTTACAATTCCTGAGGACATTTTCGTTCTGTCGTTCTTTCTTTTATTTTTTTTTTTTTATTTGTTAGTTGCGATGACAGAACGAAGATACCCTCTGGAATTGTATCCTTTATCGCCTTAAACACACTTCGACTAGGAATTTGTGCACATGAGCTTTATATCCCTTATGTAGACGTGGATAGTTTGAGTTTTCAGGTTGTTCTCAAGGAGAGATTCTGACTTGTTATTTGAACTCAAGTGAATGAAATACGTTTTGTAATATATACGGCAGAGCAACTTATGTAGAGTATTTGGAAGCAAGTTGGCAATTATAACGTTGCTATTCTGGAAATATGTATTGAATTCAGCGTAATTCGCTTTAACGTATCGACAAATGAGGTATATCGTTTCAATAACTCTGTTCATTACAGAGAATGTCAGTATCTACCTTAATTCCAGTCCCAATGAAACTAAATTCCAACTAAGTCCTGAGGTCCGGACTTTTTTCTTTCCACCGACGTAAATGATAATCGTTTCCAATCCTATCACATGAACGTCTCAGTAGGCAGTGACAAACACACTCGCGGATTAATATTTTAGTAGGTCTCTTATTTAAGCTGTTAGCAACAAGTACATTTGGAAGTAGTAAGGCGTTGCATCTGTGTCGTGTAAATCCTAAACCGGTAGTACAAGGGCAAAACTGCAATATCATCGTAGAAATCAGGCTAATATAATAATGTTTTCGGCTGTGTTCTGAAAATTCAACTACAGAAGAACATCGCAAAATATTCCGAGATACGTTTTCAATATTTTTCGTTGAGTCTACGTATTACCTTATACAAACATACCGTTTCGCTGTGTTGCAGCTATGGTTTCTATCTGTTATTCCTAACTTTTCTAAGTGGTTCACTTTTGTTTGGAGCGATTTGTGTGAATTTTTTTACACCGATGAAAGACTTCACTAACGTACATTGGCAGTTTCCTGACGACAGTGGATGTTCTAC
This sequence comes from Schistocerca piceifrons, assembly GCF_021461385.2. NCBI lineage: Eukaryota > Metazoa > Arthropoda > Insecta > Orthoptera > Acrididae > Schistocerca > Schistocerca piceifrons. Next base: position 863,882,765 of record NC_060149.1, on the reverse strand, counting down.
GCTCAGGGAGGAAACCAATTTTCATTAGTTTTTATGGCTGAGACAGCCTATTCATTATACCGCTAGTATGTGTGAAAGCCATAATCGAAAATTTAAGTAATTTTTCTTCTTCTGCCATTATTGAGAGATTTAAGTAGAAGTAATGAAATACAGACGATACCATGCAAATTATGAATTTTGTCTCATCTGAACAACCTACTCGGTGTATTTCATGTTTTGTTTATCATATCTGTTAGCATTACCTTATCAAGAATTCTGCAGCGGCTTCAGACCACGTTCACGTTCCATTCTGGTAGTTCGCTGACTGCGTACGAAAAACTGAACTAAACTTGCACGGCACATGAGTGGTACCCACACTAAAAGATTATCGAATCGTCTTCGGGTTGAGTGGATGGGAATTACAACTGCGCCATATTTTTTATCGCTTAAGCGCCTGGGGATGTACAGGCGGTACAGTGCATCGTAATAACATGCGGGAAGTTGTGTGTTAGTCGTAGATTTAAGTCTACAGAGCGAAACGTGACTCATATGTGGAAGCAACCGTGCAGCTTTACATTCTGAGTCAGCCACATTAGGTCACAAATCCTGCGTCACGTGTTATAGGTTATCTGTGTCGAGCGGGAACCACATCGGAGACACTCTTATACAGGAAAACGGAGTTGAGAACAAAGTTAGCCCGAATTTAATGAGTTACATTAAATGTTCTCGTGTAACTGCTTATATTTGTTTTATGGGCATAAGGCCGTGGTACAAGGCATAATTCTCGGCCTAACGTTTCCTCCTGCAACGCTGGAGACATCATCAGAGGGTTAAACGATTCGGAAAGCAGTTACACTCGAACAAGCTCAGCTAGCCGAACTGTTTATATGTATCCACGCAACGGTCTCTTCGTGACGTCATCAGACCGCTGCATAAAATCGCCGAGTCCTACCGACGCATGCTATGGGGCTTGTAGAGGGGAAGAGTTGGTGCTGTTTGTTTTGTTTAGCACTAAAGCCCACAATGTGTCTTATTTCAATCGTTCTTCTTTCCTGTTGAAGTTATTTTTGTGCTTTTGAATTTCTATGGCCTCTTTCTACATCCTAACGCAGTAATTATTAGCTACTGCTAAAATCACAGTGTCTGAGAAACTAATCCCGGTCCTAGCACACATTCTGCTATTGGTGATTTATCCGTCTTGCCCAGGCGATAACTGCTCTTATATTACTTAAGATGAGTGTTAATCCTTGTTTTAGTAGTACCTGTATACACTTGGCCCCAAGTGCAAGGAACTTATCTACTCCTGCTGTGGCAAGCGGCGGGCGTAAGCCCTTTACAGTGTTCAAATATTCGCGCGCTTTTGCTGTTGGTTTGAACACAGTATCAATACCGTGCTTTCTGAGTACTTTGCTGATGCTCCCTCTGACAATTTTTATACATGAACGGAAAACTTTCTTTTAAGTCGTTCTTTTTCATTAGAAGCTGTAGACCTTTTAGGATGTAGTGTCCTATTTATCTCTTTGTCTGAGTAGCCGTTTCTTCTTAAAGCAGTTCTTAAATGATAGAGCTGGTGCTCCAAGTACAGGGTTATTACAAATGATTGAAGCGATTTCACAGCTCTACAATAACTTTATTATTTGAGATATTTTCAAAATGCTTTGCACACACATACAAAAACTCAAAAAGTTTTTTTAGGCATTCACAAATGTTCGATATGCGCCCTTTTAGTGATTCGGCAGACATCAAGCCGATAATCAAGTTCCTCTCACACTCGGCGCAGCATGTCCCCATCAATGAGTTCGAAACGGTAAGGCTTCTGCTTTAGCCTTTTCCGTAAGATTTTCCAAACCGTCGGCTGTGGTACGTCTAGCTCCCTGCTTGCTTTATTCGTCGACTTCCGCGGGCTACGCGTGAAACTTGCCCGCACGCGTTCAACCGTTTCTTCGCTCACTGCAGGCCGACTCGTTGATTTCCCCTTACAGAGGCATCCAGAAGCTTTAAACTGCGCATACCATCGCCAAATGGAGTTAGCAGTTGGTGGATCTTTGTTGAACTTCGTCCTGAAGTGTCGTTGCACTGTTATGACTGACTGATGTGAGTGCATTTCAAGCACGACATACGCTTTCTCGGCTCCTGTCGCCATTTTGTCTCACTGCGCTCTCGAGCGCTCTGGCGGCAGAAACCTGAAGTGCGGCTTCAGCCGAACAAAACTTTATGAGTTTTTCTACGTATCTGTAGTGTGTCGTGACCATATGTCAATGAATGGAGCTACAGTGAATTTATGAAATCGCTTCAATCATTTGTAATAGCCCTGTACTGTGGTTCACAGATTCTTTCAGCCCTATCCACCAATGTTTTGATCACTCATCTTTTTTGCCTGGGATGGTGATTAGAATTTGTGTGCAGGTATCTACCCGACTGAGTAGCCTGAAATTTGACCTTCCTGTGCTGCCTGTGTTGTAGACGGGTGTGACCTGTGCTTCCTCGCAACTACTGAGCACGGTTTTTTTGTTTTAGGGATCTATGGTAGATAATGGTTAAACGGGGGGAAATTCAATATAGAATCTGATATGGATTACATCGAGCCTTGGAGCTTCGTTCAGTTTTAGCGATACAGCGATGCCTGTATCATTTATCTTTGCAGTGGTGCGCGGTGCGCACGGTGGTCCGCAGAATTTCTTGCGGAGGGTGGAGCGGGGGAACAACAAGGCAGAAAAGCTTTAAAATTGTCATTTTCGATATAAATGAGTTGGTCAGTTTCGAGATATGTTATGTTACAAGAACTTATGATACAAAAAACTTATTATATCCCAGAGAACTGATGGTTCCCCACTATACAGAGTGTAAATTTTGAGTTGACAAACCAGAATAACTCGAAAAATAAGCTTCACACGAGAATATCTGTAGAATCCAAAGTTGATTATTTTCGAGGGGGAGATCTGCTGGTGCTAAAATTAGCCCGTCACCCCAGCCCCCTGGGGGTGCGGCGGGGGGCAACCCTAAACTTTCAAATAGGAACACCCATTTTTTATTGCAGAATCAGATTCTACATAAAAAACTACGTACATTTTGTCTTAAACATTTGTTTTCATTCTTGTTAATTGCCGCTGTAATTCAAGAAAATCCATGTTCTCATTTTTGCGTGAAAAAATGGTTACGGATAAATAAAAAAATACTTATTTACTTCGTAAATTTTGATTCGATAGAACTAAAACTCTCCCTCTCTCCCCGTAGGGTGGGGTTTGAGAGAGAAGAACTAGAGTTTTACAAATGTTGACCCAAATATTAATTTTATCCGCAGATTCGGATAAGTTTTGTTTGTTTCGTGGTCATGAGGTCACACAACTTTTAATTATCAAACAAATCATCTGACTAGCTAACTAACTAACGAAACATCATACTTACTAACGAGTGAACTCATTAACTAAAAAACTGACTGACTCACGAACATAATTTTTTATTAGATTCGGAGTAATCACTCTTGTTTGTCGAGAAGTCTCACAACTGGAGTGCTTGCTTAATTTGAGTCTTTTAATTTAGGGTGGAAAAACGTAGAAAACAGCATACATAAATTTATTGACTTAACTCACATTGTTCACACCTTTATTTTATTTCGGAATATCGCAGCTGTTACGTCGTTTATCTATTTAGAATTATCTACGATAATCGATATCCCACTCAGCCCTGATCGGTAATCGATGCTCTTATCCAGCCCTTGCTGATGAGCGAGGTAATGTTTCGGAGTGCCGCCGATAGGTAGCGCAGGGACGAGAAATTCGCCCTTTCTCGTAATAAGACTGGGCTTTAGAAATTATAAGTATTAATGTAATAAACGCACTGTATCTTTTACCCGTCTGAACATTCATACAGCGATACATCGCTTACAACTATTATCTTTTGGGCGGCTTATGTTTGATTACCTTGTGTGACTGCGTTCGCGGCTTTTGCTCGCTACCAGTCACGTTTGACGCGGAGTTAGTACTGCTAGGTGGAATTACGACGAGCGGGCCTCTTCTCACTCATAGAAATTCTAATCCTACCTTTCTCGACGCCCCTTATCTTTCCTCTATTGAGATAAATAGATGGCATATGTCATTATGAATTATATTTCTGTGGAAGAAAAAATTGAGATGGTGTACATTTATGGAGAAAGTGGGAGAAATTTTGACGATGCAGTCGTGCTTTATGCACAGCGTTTTCCTGGCCGAGTACGATCACGGTCCTCTTTTGTTCGAGTTATTAAACAATTTACTGCGGAAGGTAGTGTGAACCAGAAAAAACGACCCGTGCAGCTACTGTTTGTGGAGAAAACAATCAAGTGGCAGTCCTAGCTGCTGTGGCTCATAATCCACATGACAGCATAAGAGAAATATCAAGGCAATCAGGAATCTCACACATGAGTGTTTGGAAAATCCAGAAGCTCCACAAATTGCATCCATACCACGTATCCATGCATCAGGAACTACATGGTTATGACTTCCAAAACCGTCTAACGTTTTGTCACTGGGCAGATCAGCGAATGCAAACAAACAAAAACTTTTTTGCCAGAGTACTTTTCTCCGATGAGGCAACATTCACAAACCACGGCGAAGTTAATGGCCATAACATGCATTACTGGAGTGAACAGAACCCATACTGGATTCGAGAAGTCAACCATCAGCGACCTTGGTCATTTAATATTTGGTGTGGTATAATTGGGGATAAATTGATCGGTCCATATTTTATCGACGTAATTTGAATGGCAACAAATATCGAAACCTACTTGAAAATGAACTGCCAGATGTACTTGGAGACCTGAGCATCGAACTTCGACAAAACATGCGGTTTCAACATGACGGTTGTTGTCCAGCGCATTATTCATTAGTAGCGCACGATGTACTAGATCGACTTTACCGTGGTCGCTGGATCGGCTGGGCAGGTCCTGTGAATTGGCTAGCCAGATCGCCTGACGTTACCTCACCAGACTTTTTCTTATGGGGTTCTCTAAAAGATATCGTTTTATCAGGAAACGCCTACCACTCACGAAAAAATCATGCAAAGAATATGAGATGCTTGCGCTGCAATTACAAGAGGTACGTTATCAAGATGTGTGCAGGGATTTACAGCACGAGTCAATAAATGCATCGAAGTTGGAGGTCATCACTTTGAACATTTGATTTCATAAAACAGTGAGATGCAAGGGATTTACGGACAACAAGCAGTGAGAGGCGAGGGGACTCACTGGAAACAAGCACCCCGAAATTCATTTACTTGCAACTGTTTGCAAATAAACAACAATAAAACGAAACCAATCGTTACTTTTCAGGACTGTCAAAACTTAAAGGATAAAACGTTCACTTTTAGTTAGCGAGTGGGTTAATCTCTTCCTCAGTTAGTCTTTTACTTTGTTTACTCTGTGAGTTAATGAGTTCACTCATTAGTAAGTAGGATGTATGGTTAGTTAGTTAGCTAGTCAGATGATCTGTTTGATAATTAAAAGTTGTGTGGCCTCATGACCACGGAACAAGCAAAACTTATCCGAATCTGCGGAAGAAATTAATATTTGGGTCAACATTTGTAAAACTCTAATTCCTCTCTCTCAAACCCCACCCTACGGGGAGAGAGGGAGAGTTTTAGTTTTATCGAATCAAAATTTACGAAGTAAATAAGTATTTTTTATTTATCCGTAACCATTTTTCACGCAAAAATGAGAACATGGATTTTCTTGAATTACAGCGCCAAATAACAAGAATGAAAACAAATGTTTAAGACAAGATATACGTAGTTTTTTATGTAGAATCTGATTCTGCAATAAAAAATGGGTGTTCCCATTTGAAAGTTTAAAGTTGCCTCTCGCCCCACCCCCACGGGGCTGGGGTGGCGGGCTAATTTTAGCACCAGCAGATGTCCCCCTCGAAAATAATCAACTTTGGATTCTACACATATTCTCGTGTGAAGCTTATTTTTCGAGTTATTCTGGTTTGTCAGCTTAAAATTTACACCCTGTGTATGAACGAAAACTATGTTCGTCAGATTACATGGGTGGTGACGGTGGGATGTGGGCCAAGAGGTTCCCTCTTGCCCCTCCCGTTGTGGACGCCTATGGTGGTGCGAGAGTTAGATTGTGGCAATACCACTGGGTTTTTATTTGTGAAGGAACGTCAGAAAGCAGAATTCATTGTTTTTGGTTTTGCTTTGCTGCCCTCGATTTCAGACCCTGTCTCGTCCACAAGTGCCAGGACGCTCTCGGGTTTGTGAGTTATCGTTCGAGAATATTGTGTTACAGTAGTCTTTGAAGGTTTCAAGCGTTGCCCTCTCGACGAAGCTGATCCATCTTCAGAAAACAGCTACGACAATGAAGAGCAGCAATAATTTATTCCACGAACTAAATGTAATTTCGAAGAGAGCCGACGGGAACACTCTGAGTACAACAGCATTCGCTTTAGTTTATTCGTCAGTCGAGTACTCTTCAGATTTAGACTGATGAGCCAAAACGATTATGGCCACATGTTTAATAGCGTGTTGGTCCACTTTTGAAACACAGTACAGTGCCGATTCTGCTTGGCATAGAGGCTGCAAGTCCTTGATAGGTGTCCAGAAGCATGTCTACTCACAGGTCACTAAATTACCGCAAATTAGGGGACGGTCGTTTGTGGGTACGCAACTGGCACCCTATTAGGGGCATTAGCTGGCTAAGACATCAATGTGAGTTCACTATCATTCTCCTCAGACCATTGCAGCACGATTGTGGCCTTTTGCCGCGGAGAGCTATCCTGCTGATAGATGTCATCGCCATCAGAGAAGACTTCAACCATGATGGGATGCAGGTGGTCCGCAGTAATGTTCACGTAGTTCAGTGCTGTCATGGTGTCTTCGATTACTACCATAGGCCCCCTAGATGCCCAACTCAATGTACCCCATAGCATTATTCTGCCCCCACTAGCCCGCATCTGTGGCACGGTGCCCGTTTCAAGCACCCATTCGCCTGGCTGAGCGCGTGTAAGGACCCAGTCATTGACCTGGTGTAACTAGAAATGCGATTCATTCGACAGGCCACACGTTTCTATTGACCCTCAGTGAAAACTCAGTGATGCTGTGCCCACTGCAGTCGTAACTGATGATGTCGTTGGATTAACACAGGAACACGTAGGAGTCGTCTGACGTGGAGCTCCATGTTCAACAATGGTCTTTGAACGGTGAGCTCCGAAACACTTGTGCCTTCACCAACATTGTACTCTGTCGTCAGATATGCCACAGATTGCTGCCAATCCTGGATAACACAGTGGGGTTTCCTCCGACCTCTATGTTTTGTCACGAGAAGTGGACGTCCAGTACCATGCGGCCTACGTGTTCTTCCACTATACTTCAACCGCTTTCCATAGGTGCTCACAACAGTACTACGCAAACAGCCGACCAGCTTCGCACCTTCAGAGATTCTCGTTTTCAGCTGCCGCCTCACAACAATGTGTCCTTTGTCGAAACCGCTTACATCAGTGGCTTTCCTCATTTGCGGCCCGTAGCCTCGCTACAATGACTGCCCATTTGTCTCTCTTCCGATTATACTGCGTCACATGCCCGCAACACCACCAGAAGGCATTCAACCTCGTGATGGGCAGTGGTCATAATGCTTTTGGCTCATGGGTGTATAGCTTAACAGTTGCCAAAGTTAGCCACTGGAGGATAAGCTTCGATAGTGTTATATCCTAGCCAGTAATGCCACCCGAGCCCGCTGCCAAAAGGTTGGCAGCATCAAAGTCCGGACGCCGTCCGCATAAGCAGCGCCAGCGAGACAGGAAATCGCCGCAAGTCTGCGCGCGCCACCGCTGGCTTCTGGCTTCTTAAGCGCTGGAGTCGCGAGCGCTAGGACAGTTCTGTATTCGCCGCTCAGTTGTATACTCGCCACCGAATTGTGTACTTGCTAGTCAGTTGTGTGTTCATCGCAGCAGAGTTGTTGTTTGTCGTCAGCCGACGCTGACCTAGCCGCTCCGACTCGAACTAGACAGATTTCTGTAGACACGGAGTTCACTACTGTTTCTGTATCTTCGTTAATAAAGATAACTACCGACTTTTATTTAATCAGTGTTTGGGTTTTCATCTTTCTGTTCACTGTTCCAGCGGACCGGTCGGCCCGCTATTAAAAGTGTGGCGGTGACTTCGTAAGCCGTTTCTACAGCGAATTGTTTGTCGCTACGAACGCCGCCACAAAAGATAGGCCATGCATATTGTAGGTGGTACACTTCTGCCTATGCTTGTCGAGTGGCTCCCAGTGCTAAGCAACGTCCGTTGATCTCACGTAGGAGACAGCAAGCTCTTGCTACCTAGGTTGTCAGGCAACACTTGGCAAGGAAGCGCTTTGAGGAGAGGCAGTTGTCACCCATTGTTGCAATGTAAGGTACTGTGTACTCGACGAGGCGTATTTAGCGTAGGAAAACAGGTCACACCTCAAGTCCTTGCACGCTCAGAGATCTCGTGTTTACTGTCCCTAGAACGGAGGCACAGTTGATAATGAAGATCGGCGGCTTGTCCCAGCCAGTGCATGTCCAGCGTTAATACAATGATTCCAGTCGCAACGGTTCATCAAAGAATAAATACAGATAACTGGGACCCATAGTTCCATAAACAGAGAGGTCATTCGAGGCAGAGCACACACACCAGAGGCAGCTGATCGTTGCGTCGACTAAAAGAAGCCTCGCATCATCCATCTGGACTGATTTACAGAAAAAAAGCAAAATTTAAATCTTTTATGTTTTGGCAGCTATTCGGAATAAGGAAGGAAATATAGAGCTTAACGTCAGTATCGAGGCGTTGACAGGCGGAGATCAATCTCGGCTAGAAAAAGGAGTGATATATGGGATTTAGCATCCCGTCGATGACGAGGTAGTCATAAACGGAGCACAAGCTGAGCTACGAGAGAGGTGGGGAAGAAAATCAGCTTTGCCTTTTAGAAAGGAACTGTTCCGGCTTTCATTTTAATCGATTGATGGAAGTCCTGGAAAATCTAAATCCGGATAGCTAGACGGGAAACTGAGTCGCCGTGCTCTTAACCACAGGCTCAACTGCCCTATTTGTTGGAGAAGGAATTGATAGTAGCTACCTTGAGGGGGAGCATCGTGGCAGTCGATCGATGTGATTTACAAAACTGTGGAAAATCTAAATTTGGAGAGCTGCGCCAGCATTTAAACCTTGCTTTTACCGAGTATGGCACCAGTGATTTAACACTGTGCCACTTCGTTCTATGCGGTTCTCTAATCGCGATTATCCCATGTCAGATTCCAATGATACCAGGCAGTACGTGACGGGAATACTTATTTCGTGCTCAGTATACTTATATTTCTCGATTTCAAAGGATACTGCCAGAAAAACTTGCATCTAAACAGGATGCACTACAAAGAAATCGGTTGACGATAAGGAACAGAACGCTGGTGTAATTCAATGTTCATATTTAAAGAAACAAAGGCGCCGTCTTTACTACGGCATTATTTCACTCTGTAAGATTGAGAGAGGTAGTGTGGTCGTTAGCATATTAGAAATGCATTCGGAAAGAGTGAGATTCAAATCCCTGTCCAATCATCCAGATTTAGGTTTTCTGTGATTTCCTTAACACGAAGCAATGGTGCCTTTGGAAAGCACTAAGCCAATTTCGTGCCACATTCGGGTTTGTAATCTGTCTCGAATGGTCGCAGCTATTCGTGTTGTGGTTAGCGTTACTGACACTTGGTAACGGGGCTCTGGGTTCGATTGCAGGCCGGGGTGGGGATTTTCTCTGCCCGGGACTGAGTGTGTGTTTTTTCCTCATCATCGTTGACGCGCAAATCGCCGAAGTGGTGTCAAATAAAACAACTTGCACCAGAGAGCCAAACACCTCAGAAGGGGCCTCCCGGCCAAAAATGCCATATGTAGATTTCATTTTTTGTCTCGAATTACACCGTCAACCACGGGACGTTGAGCCCAAGACATCCTTCCTTCCCGCTTATCCCCCATATGTTAGGTTTCCGGATTTCAAAAAGTTGAAACGAAATTAGACCTAAATGACTTGTACAGTGTAGCTGATAAAGAATCAATAAAATTTTCAAGGAAGAAAAAAGACGATTGGGAATAAACATCCCGCCGGAAAGAGGTCGTTGGAGATTGAGCACCAGTTCGGATTAAGCGAGGGTGTGGAAAGGCGTGGGTCGTGTGCTTATCAAAGAAACTACTCTAGTATTCGCTTTACTCGATTCATGGAAACTTCGGGAAACCTAAATCTGGATGCTGTAGGCTCAAGCTGGGTATTGTTGGGTCTGAAAAATGGTGCTGCGCACTTACTGCCCTTACATGTTTTCAACGTTGTTTTTCATGTTTCCAACGTAGTTTTCTGCTTGGTTAAGCCTATATTACGGCGTTAAGTGTCAACTTTCTTACTTTTTCAAGTAAGCAATGGCGATTTCTGGGCGGGAAGGCGTGTCGGTCCCCGGCACGAATCCACCTGGCGAATTAGTGTCGAGGTCCGGTGTGTCGGCCTGTCTGTGGACGGTTTTTAAGGCCGTTTTCCATCTGCCTCGGCGAATGCAGGCTGTTCCCCGTATTCCGCCTCAGTTACACTATGTCGGCGATTGCTGTGCAAACATTGTTTCCACGAACGCGCACACCATAATTACTCTACCACGCAAACACTGGGGTTACACTCGTCTGGTGTGCGATGTTCCCGGAGGCGGGGGTCCACTGGGGGCCGAACCGCACAATAACCCTGGGTTCGGTGTGGGGCGGCGGTGGGGTGAGTGGACTGCTGTAGCTTGTTGTGGGGTTGTGTACCACTGAGGGCTATGGCGGGGACGAAGCCTCTCCGTCGTTTCTAGGTCCCCAGTTCAATATGATACAATACAACACAAGCAATGGCGTATACCACCTTGGTTAAATAGAATGTATGCCATGTGAAGTTGTCACAATAGATATTTTTCCATTGTGAATATGGTCCATGATCGAAACTGGTAGTGAATAAATGTATTGTAAAACAACACAGTGTGTATCATGCATTTTTTCAAGTAAATTGATGCGGTTGACAGGTGCCTGAAAAAAAAAATTAATCTGGATGGCCTGACGGCGATTTGAATCTCCTCTTCACTCACACCTATCTTCGGACACAGCTGTTAACTTCTGAAGTATCATATCTGTTGTCTAGCTCAGTCTAGTAAAATAATTTCTGCTTTATTAAATAATGAACTGTAGACTTCCGATATATTTATTTCGAAGCTAGCATTAAAAATTCATTCAGTTATTTCGTACGATTGCCATGCTTCGAATAGTTTGATATTTGTATTGTATCATACTGAGATATGTGACTTAGACGTGTCAGCACTTTTTCTGTGCCCAGATCTATAGGTGGTCTTTACGGATCGAAATTAATTGCCAGTTAAAGTTCTGTGACCGGCAACTGGAAATAAAAAGCAACATTTATTTATTATTTTCTGTTTACTTGCGTTCTACAAATAACAGCATTTCACGCCCAGACTGTTAGTAAATGTATTTACCGGGTGATCAAAAAGTCAGTATAAATTTGAAAACTGAATAAATCACGGAATAATGTATATAGAGAGGTACAAATTGACACACATGCTTGGAATGACAAGGGGTTTTATTAGAACCAAAAAAATACAAAAGTTCAAAAAATATCCGACAGATGGCGCTTCATCCAATCAGAATAGCAATAATTAGCGTAACAAAATAAGACAAAGCAAAGATGATGTTCTTTACAGGAAAAGCTCAATACGTCCACCATCATTCCTCAACAATAGCTGTAGTCGAGGAATAATGTTGTGAACAGTACTGTAAAGGATGTCCGGAGTTATGGTGAGGCATTGGCGTCGGATGTTGTCTTTCAGCATCTCTAGAGATGTCGGTCGATCACGATACACTTGCGACTTCAGGTAACCCCAAAGCCAATAATCGCACGGGCTGAGGTCTGGGGACCTGGGAGGCCAAGCATGACGAAAGTGACGGCTGAGCACACGATCATCACCAAATGACGCGCGCAAGAGATCTTTCACGCGTCTAGCAATATTTTTTTTCTTTTTGTTCTAATAAAACCCCATGTCATTCCAAGCATGTGTGTCAATTTTTACATCTCTATCTACATTATTCCGTGGTTTATTAAGTTTTCAAATTTATACTGACTTTTTGATCACCCGGTATATACGATCGCCTTTCGGCTGTTGTGCCATTCTCAGTTGGACTGATAACGCGAAACAGAATGACCACTGCCCACCGCAAGGCTGGATGCATCCTGGTGGCGTTGCGGGCGCATGATGCAGCAAGCGAAGTAAGCCGAGCAGATGGACGTGTGATTACCCTAGCGAAGACACGCGCTGAAAATGAGAGAAGCGACTTTGCCAGAGATTAGATTATTATTTGGGAAAACCTGTGTGAACGAGTATTTCGGAAACGGCGAAGCTGATCGAATGTTCACGTGCTACTGTCATGAGCATCTACGGAAAGTGGTAGCGGGGCAGTGAAATGACTAGTAAGCGCTAAGTGGTTAACGTTCACGACTCTTCGCAGAATGTGGGGTTTCGAGGCTTGTCTGCTCTGTAAAGTAGGATAATGGCGATCTGAGGCATCTCTGGCGAAAGAGCACAATGCTGGTGAACGCACGAACACACCGTTCAGTGCTAATTGTCGAAAAAGGGGCTATGCAGCAGACGACCCCTGCATCTACACACGTTGGCCGTTACAATTGTAGTGGGCTCGTGGTCATCGAGGTTGGACCGCGTCTCACTAGAAATGTCTCGGCTTGTCGGATGAATCGCGTGGTCGACGGTCTTCTCCACAAACGTCGTCATCCTGGCGGACGGTTGCTCGAAACGTGCCTCGCGCCACGGACGCAGCCTGGTGGGAGTAGTATTATGCTACGACAGACATTCTCCTGCTCTTGAATGGGACCTGTGGTAGTAATCGAAGACACCAGGTGAGCTGCGGACCACCTGCTTCCCTTCATGCTTGACGTCTTCCGTGATGACGATGTCATCTTTCAGCAGCATAATTGTCCGTGTCTCGAAGTCACAATCATGTTACCGTGGTTGGAGGAGCATGTTAGCGAACTGACGTTAATGTTTTGGCTACCATATTCGCCTAATGGTTCGCATATGGGTCGCTATCGGGCGCCGTTCACGCGTACATAAATCAGCGGAAAGTTATTTACGTGAATGACATGACTTGCGTAAACACACCTGGTGCCATATAGGTCCACAAATCTACCAACGAACTGTAGAATCGATGATACGCAGAAACGGTGATGTACTGCTTTACAAAGATGGCCAAACAAGCTATTAAACAGGCAGTCATAATGTTTTGGCCAGTCAGTGTAATAACTGTAACAACGTAAGTTGCTAAAATATGCCCGACAGGAGGACGACGCCCTCTCAAGAGAAATGAATATGCATTCACGCACTTCATAGTGAGGTATTAACTGATGTAACGTTTTAAAAATAACTTACCCTTAGCAAAAAAATCTGAGAAAAGGATGTACCCTCAAAACTGAATTGATCGCTTAGCAATTTGTGGTAGTATAGCTATTACTTGAGAATTATTTTTGCTCATGTATCACTGTGCTTCAATCACCACTATGTTTCAACTTGCGAATTATAGGTTTCCCATCAATATCTGTGTAACAAACAGCCCACCTCCCATGCACAGGCTGCTCAGCTTACGCCTCCCGCCTACATTGTTTAACCACCGAAACACTAGTGCTGACGTTGGGCGCTTGCACTTTCGCGAGAGTTGTACAACGCCTGAGCCAGCTCCCGACCCCAACTTGTCTTTGTTCTGTATCAAATCCACTACCTCAGTTTATAGTACATATGTCCGTTGGTCTATTATTCTTACGAAACTGAATTAACGAAAAACAGCGAGAGAGTGAATTAAAAGACGAACTGTGCGCTTCGTTACAGGTCGCTCAGTCAGTGCGAAAGTCCTGGTTGGTGGCGCAGTGGTAAGACTCCGGACTTGCATTTGGAGGAATGGTGATTCAAACCCCGTCTGGTTACCCAGAATGAGTTGTTTCACGGTTTCCCCTAAAACGATAAAGCCAAGATACAACGCAAATATACACTGAGGTGACAAAAGTCGTGGGGCAACAATAGGCAAATGAACACATGGCGGTAGATAACGCATAAAAGGTCAGTGCATTGACGGAGCTAGTCATTGCACACAGATGATTCATGTAAAAAGGTTTCCGACGTCATTATGGCCGCACCACGGGAGTTAACAGAATAATACATTCATGCTCATAAATTAAGGATAATGCTGATACATGGTGAAAGAACGCTCTGATGGGCGGTTTGCGGGTTTAGATCACCTCGGGATATGACCGTGAGGTGCATTTGGCCTGCGGTCGTCACACGGTGGCGCTGGCAACAGTCCACATACCCAGAGGTGTGTTGGTGCATGTCAGAGTACGGTGCAGTGAGAAAGGTACAGACGTTTTCAGACCTGCTAGTGTTGACTGTGTGTTGAAAATGGTTCAAATAACCCACATTAATGACGTTACGAGGGGTAGAATACTAGGGCGACTGGAGGCTGGTCAAACACAGCAGGTCGTAGCACGGGCCCTCCGTGTGCCACAAAGTGTGATCTCACGATTACGGCAGCGATTCCAGAAGACAGGAAACGTGTCCAGGCGCTACAGTATGGGACGTCCACAGTGTTCAACATCACAAGAAGACGGATATCTCACCATCAGTGCCCGCAGACGGACACGGAGTACTCCAGGTAGCCTTGCTCGGGACCTTACCGCAGCCTATGGTACAGTTATCTCCAGACACGCAGTCTACAGACGACTGAACAGACATGGTTTATTCGCCCGGAGACCTGCAAGGTGCATTCCACTGACCCCTGGTCACAGGAGAGCCCATATAGCCTGGTATCAAGAACACACTATATGGTCATTGGAACAGTGGTCCCAGGTTATGTTCAGAGATGAGTCCAGGTATAGTCTGAACACTGATTCTTGCCGGGTTTTCATCTGGCATGAACCAGGAACCGGATACCAACCCCTTAATGTCCTTGAAAGGGACCTGTATGGAGGTCGTGGTTTGATGGTGTGGGGTGGGATTATGATTGGTGCACGTACATCCCTGCATGTCTTTGACAGAGGAACTGTAACAGGTCAGGTGCATCGGGACGTCACTTTGCACCAGTATGTCCGCCTTTTCAGGGGTGCAGTGGGTCCCACCTTCCTCCTGATGGATGATAACTCACCACCCCACCGAGCTGCCATCGCGGAGGAGTACCTTGAAACAGAAGATATCAGGTGAATGGAGTGGCCTGCCTATTCTCCAGACCTAAACCCCATCGAGCACGTCTGGGATGCTCTCGGTCGACGAATCGTTGCATGTCTTCAAACCCCTAGGACACTTCAGGAGCTCCGACAGGCACTGGTGCAAGAATAGGAGGCTATACCCCAGCAGTTGCTCGACCACCTGATCCAGAGTATGCCAACCCATTGTGCGGCCTGTGTACGTGTGCATGGTGATCATATCCCATATTCATGTCGGCGTACATTCGCAGGAAACAGTGGCGTTTTGTAGCACATGTGCTTCGGAGCGGTTTTCTCAACTTATCACCAATACCGTGGACTTACAGATGTGTGTCGTGTGTGTTCCCTATGTGACTATGCTATTAGCACCAGTTTTATGTAGTGCCACGTAGTGTGGCACCACATTCTGCAGTTATCCTTAATTTATAAGCATGAGTGTAGTTGGAGCTAGATGCATGGGGCAATCCGTCTGGGGAATCCTTAGGGAATTCAATATTCCAAGTTCCACAGTGTCAAGAGTGAGCCGAGAAAACCAAATTTCAGGTATTACCTCCCACCACGGACAATGCTGTCATTGATGGTCTTCACTAAACGACCGAGAGCAGCGGCGTTTGCATAGAGTTGTCAGACAAGCAACTTTGCGTGAAATAACGTAATAATCAATGTATGATGTACGATGAACGAGTCGGTTAGGACAGTATGGCGAAATTTAACGTTAATGGGCTACAGTGGCAGATGATCGACGTGAGTGCCTTTGCTAACAGCGCGACATCGCCTGCAGCGCTTCTCCTGAGCTTGTGACCATCTCGGTTGGACCCTAGAGGACTGGAAAACCGTGGCCGAATCAAATGAGTCCTAGGATCAGAGCGTGACGCAGATCCTACGAAGCCGTGGACTCAAGTTGCCAACAAGACACTGTCCAAGCTGGTGGTGGCTCCATAACGGTGTGGGTGGGCTGTGCTTACACGGAATAGACTGAGTCCTCTGGTGCAACTGAACCGATCGTTGACTGGAAATTGTTAGGTTCTGCTACTTGGAGACCATTTGCAGCCATTCATGGACTTCATGTTCCCAAACTACGAAGGAATTTTTATGGATGAAAATGCGCCATGTCATAGGGACACAATTGTTCGCGTTTCCTTTGAAGAACATTCTGGACAAATCGAGGGAATGATTTGGCCACCCAGATCGCCCGACATGAATCCCGTCGAATATTTATGGAACATAATCAAGATGTCAGTTTCTTGCACAAAATCTTGCACCGGCAACAGTTACAAAAACATTGACATGAATAGAGGCAGAAGGGCTTAATATTCCAACGACTTGTTGAGTCGATGCCACGTCGAGTTGCTCCGCTACGCCGGATAAAAGGATGTCCGACTCGATATTAAGAGGTGTCACATGACTTTTGTCACCTCGGTGTAAAATTAGGATAGCTGAATATTTTTAGGTGTCGTATCACCGTGAGACTCCGTGTTAATGGCGAAAGTTCACAATGTCTTCAAATGGCTCTGAGCACTGTGGGACTTAACATCTATGGTCATCAGTCCACAATATCTTCATGAGTTACACAAACAATGAGAAGTCCTCAGACACGACCAACCGATTCGGCTCATATTCAGAAGGTCGCATGTGTACAAGTTGAAGTGAAAGACTGTAAAAGATTTTGGCTCAACAACCTCTCTCTCCCGCTGTTCCTCCTCGTTTTACAGAAAACCACCCCTAAAGTTCATGACACGTAATCGATGCAGAATTTACGGAATTAATAGATAATTGAAAACTGAGCATTTTTATCATCATGTGTAGGGTTCGTAACCCCGTATTTTCCTAGATATCTAGGAAAGAAACTGTTACGACTGCCATTTATGTACCCATAAGGAAAACACTGTTCAAGGAAAGCGTCGCTGGTGTAGCGACCGAGACATCTCGCTTGGGAGTAGACAACCTGTGTTCGATCCCCTAATGCATTATGCAGTTTCTTTCACTTGTGTTTTTTTCCTTAACGAAGTTGGTAGGAATAGCGTTAATAAGGTAATCAACAAGAAATAATAACAAGGTAGGCAAATAAATGTCTCAAACGACTTGGATTAGTAAAAAATTAAAATTTTAATCCTGCTCACCTTACAGTGGGTCTTTCACCCACTCTGTTACGTATCCTCATTTTCCTTCCATCAACTACATAGATGGTACTTCTATATAAACATTCGAAGCAAATATACTCGCTGCATCAAGAACATTTAACGAATGCTTCTTCACGCAACTAGAACTTTCCTTCCGAAGATTTGGCAGAAAAAGAAGTTGGTTTTTATTCAAAAATATTCCTTCTTCGGGAATTAATTTTAATTCTTACAGCACATACAATAACATCGCTGATAAATCAGTGCTGAGAGTTGATCACGAATTATGCTGTGTATTGTTGTTACATCTGCGCTGTTGTGCAATTGGCACGAGGTTTCCAGAAAAACACTGCAATTTTGGAATCTCCAAATGAAGTTCTGTACCGCTCCTCGCTGTAAACAAGCATCGCGCAGTCAGCTGTCTGTGGTCCTACCTCATGAATTCACAGCAATTTTACTCGGAACTGTTTTCACACAAGGAGGTTATAATTCTCCAGCAATCCAGATCGTTTCAGAAAATTGTTTGCCACTTTCTTATTATTCCTTACCGATTATCTTGTTAATCGTCCTGTTCCTACAAATCTCGATACCGAAAAAAAAATAAAAATAAAAAAGTGTATAATGCATTGGAGAATCGAACACAGGTTCTCTGCTCCACAGCGAGATGCCTCGCTAGCTACATCAGCAGCGCTTTCGTTCAACAGCGTTTAGCTTGTGGATACCTAAGCAGCAGTAGTGACAGTTTCTTTCCTCGATTTCTAGAAAAATATGCGTCTGCGGACGTCATATACGATGACGAAAAATGCTTAATTTTCAATTATCTATCTATTCCGTCAATTTTGAGTCGTTGGTGGTCATGTACTTTAGAGGTGATTTTCTCGGAACCGGAGAGGTGTTGAGCCAAAATATCTTAAGGGTCGTTCTTTTTCGGTTGTACACAAGCGTCCTCCAAAATATAGGCGAATCGGTTGGCCATGGAAAATTTGGAAATTTGTGGTAAGGTCGAATGGGACGAAACTGCTGAGATCATCGGTTCCTAAGCTTACACACTACTTAATCTAACGTAAACAAACTTACGATAAGCACAACACACACCCATGCTTGAGGGAGGACTCGAACCTCCGACGGGGGGACTGCGGGAACCGTGACAAGGCGCCCTTAACCGTGCGGCTGGTTGGCCATGTCTGAGGCCTTCCCTTGTAACGGAGTAGTTGTTTATCAATCTGGAAACTAATAAAATCTACCGCGACATCGCGGTAAACGCACATTGGAAGCGTGTATTCGTCATCGCCATACTGGTGTATCACCCGGCGTGATGGTGTGGGGTGCCATTGGTTACACGTCTCGGTCACCTCTTGTTCGCATTGACGGTACTTTGAACAGTGGACGTTACATTTCAGATGTGTTACGACCAGTGGCTCTACCCTTCATTCGATCCCTGTGAAACCATACATTTCAGTAGGATAATGCACGACCGCATGTTGCAGGTCCTGTACGGGCCTTTCTGGATACAGAAAACGTTCGACTGCTGCCCTGGCCAGCACATTCTCCAGATCTCTCACCAATTGAAAACGTCTGGTCAATGGTGGCCCAGTAACTGGCTCGTCACAATAAGCCAGTCACCACTCTTGATGAACTGTAGTATCGTGTTGAAGTTGCATGGGTAGCTGTACCTGTACACGCCATCCAAGCTCTGTTTGACTCAATGCCCAGGCGTATCAAGGCAGTTATTACGGCCAGAGGTGGTTGTTCTGGGTACTGATTTCTCAGGATCTATGCACCCAAATTGCGTGAAAATGTAATCACATGTCAGTTCTAGTATAATATATTTGACAATTAATACTCGTTTAACATCTGCATTTCTTCTTGGTGTAGCAAATTTAATGGCTATAGTGTACTTCTAGAACTTTTTGAAACTGAATCCGGCCTTTTGACGTGGCGTCACCTCTGTCGAACTTGAAACCGAATTTGTGACGTGTCTGTGTTCCATATCAATAAATACACATCCTGAAAAAAAAAGTGCAACACCCAGAATATAAGGTCGGATGACAGTGTAACTTCGTGCACATACACACCATCGGTGGTATGTAAATGATTGAGAGTTGTAATTCTGTGTGACAGGTAGAACGGCCACGGGGATGTATTTGTTTTGTTCGCCTTTAGTGTTGTTACCACGCCTCGCACGGTGTGCTGTATAAGTGGCGCGATCAGCGTCAGATGTTGAGAGATCGCCGTGAAGGACGAGGAGCTGTGAGACAGCGTTATCTGAATGTGAGAGACCTCGAAAGGGGCCTCGTTGTGGGTCTAAATTTGGTCGGCTGGTCGAATCGTGCAATGCTTGACTTGTGGAGCATTAGGGTGTGGCAGCAGCCCGATGTTAGACTGCACGGGAATTTGAGGGCAGGCATACTCATCGTCAAGGTTCCAGTTGACCACGTCTCACCACCACAAGGGAGGACCGCCGTATTGTACACCAAGCACATCGAAACCCCTTCACATCTGCGCCTGCAAGTCGGGAGCAAGTAATGAACCCTCTGCAACATTCTGTGTCATCCCGCAACGTGGGTCGGAGACTAGCGGGAGTTACCGTACAACGCGTCGGCTGCCGTTGACACTGTAACGCAAACTGCTACGTTTGGAGTGGTGCCGTGACAGACAATCGTGGACTGCTGACGAACGACATCGCACTTTGTTCAACGTCGTATCAATACTCTGCACTACGTCGGATGGCCGTCGTCGGCGATTATGGCAGAGACCTGGGAAGAGGACCCTTTCTTCCAATGTTTTGCCGCGCGGGGTAGCCGCGTGGTCTCAGACGTGTTGCCACGGTTAGCGCGGCTCCCCCCATCTGAGGTTCGAGTCCTCCCTCGGGCATAGGTGTGTGTGTGTGTGTGTGTGTGTGTGTGTGTGTGTGTGTGTGTGTGTGTGTGTGTGTGTGCGTGTGTGTGTGTGTGTGTGTTGCCCTTAGCGTAAGTTAGTTTAAGTCAGATTAAGTAGTGTGTAAGCCTAGGGACGGATGACGTCAGCAGTTTGGTCCCATAGGAACTTACCACAGATTTCCAATTTTTCCAATGTTTTGGAGAGGCACTGCGGTGCTCCTGGCGTCATAGTGTAGGTAGCCATCGGGCATGACATTAGGAGACGGCTGGTAGTGAATGAGGAAACTCTGACGGCACAACGTTACATCCCACGGCCTCACGTGTTACCTCTCATGCGACATTATCCTGGTGCCAGGTCACTGCTCATGCACACGTGGCACGAGTCTCTACGAACCCGCTACGTGAGGGTAAGGTATTCCTGTGACCAGTAAGATCCCCAGATCTGTTCCCAATAGAACACGTGTGGGTCAAATGGTTCAAATGGCTCTGAGCACTATGGGACTTAACATCTGAGGTCATCAGTCCCCTAGAACTTAGAACTACTTAAACCCACCTAACCTAAGGACATCACACACATCCATGCCCGAGGCAGGATTCGAACCTGCGACCGTAGCGGCCGCGCGGTTCCAGACTGAATCGCCTAGAACCGCTCGGCCGCCAGCGGCCGGCAGAACACGTGTGGGGCCAGTTCGGAAGTCACTCCGTCGCAGTGGCTATCGAGGACCAGTTACAATAGCTCTGGGCCAGATTCCGTCAGCAGAGGATACGGCGATTTTACAATTCTCATCCGAATCAGGCCGTGGATCCTGGCCAGAGTGGGTGCAACGTCTTACTGATTTGTGGGCTAATACTTCCAACTTCTTTGTAAAGTGAAGTTTCTCTCGTCCCTTTCTGGCTGCTTCACTTTTTTTGCGAGGCAGTGTATTTTCGATAGCAGTTTCGTGTGTTTCTCATTAGTTGACATAGCTCGTAGAGCAGCAACTTGTGGGACGAGTACATTATCATGTAATAACCCCTCCTCTTCCCGTCTTTGAAAGGAAGAAAGAAAACCGTTTTCTGTCGACATCGAGATCTACGAGAGCCGGCGCACTAGCTCAGCTGGAGGAGGACGAGGAAAGCAATGATCACTTTGTCAAAGTACGATCTTCCCCGAAAAGGAATCGGGTCTTCGCTACTGCACCACTTCGCTCGGTACAGCTAACAGCCGGCCGGTGTTGCCGAGCGGTTCTAGGCGCTTCAGTCTGGAACCGCGCGACGGCTACGGTCGCAGGTTCGAAGCCTGACTCGGGCATGGATGTGTGTGCTGTCCTTAGGTTAGTTAGGTTTAAGTAGTTCTAAGTTCTAGGTGACTGATGACCTCAGATGTTAAGTCTCATAGTGCTCAGAGCCATTTGAACCATTTTTGAACAGCTAATAATATTAAAATCATTACTTTTCTTTTTAAATATTCTACTGGTTTCTCTTTGAGTTTCCTTCCGTTTATGCAATTTAAATATTACTGACTTTAAATAAATATTTTCGCTCTTCTTTGACAGGCTAATATCGGGCAGGAGGACGATTTTGATGCTGTCAGAAAGAAGGCCACGAATATTGGAGCAAAGAAGGTAGGTGATTTCTTCCTACATCTGTTTTGGTGTTAACTATGTTGTGATGCATTCACTTATTAAATACATCTTAATCGGCAGAGAAATCTAGAAACGTTCCTCTGTATTTATCAGATGGAGAGTATTTTAGTTTTATATCTATGATGTGAAGTACATTATGCTCAGAATTAAGTTCAACACAGTAGCCAACATAATACTCCCGCTATATTGAAGGGTATTACAAAGTAAAAGACGTCCTTGTAGCTGTTACAACAACATGCATTCAGGTAAATAATAAAAGATTTACAGACGTTTCATGTCCAAGAAAAAGCAAATAACAGCGCACCAGAAATGCGTTCATTGACACTTATACAACTCCAATATAGCGATCTGAGTGATAGATAATCTTGCAACTTTCTTGAGCAATGTGGCGCTTTGAGACACTGAACTAGTAATTAACTGTGCATTAGCTTATATTTGTTTATTTGTTTAACCTACCCGTATACTACTAATCATTTATGCTCCACATGATAATGCGTCGTTCAACTAAGCTGTCTGCATTTTACGACTTTCTTATATGTTATATTTGTACATTCATTGCTAAAGCTTACAGATTTGCTTTGCAAAACTGTTAGATGGTAAAAATGTTGCACATCACTGCCCAAAACTATGGAATAATTAAGAGTTGGTTATGCTTGTGATGAACGCAGAAGAAACTGGATGAGGGTTACGTCTGAGTACACGTATTTACTATCAAACACAGAATCAATATTAATACGCGTGTAGAATCAAAGGTGTCACTTGTGGATAATAGCCGGCCGAAGTGGCCGTGCGGTTCAAGGCGCTGCAGTCTGGAACCGCAAGACCGCTACGGTCACAGGTTCGAATCCTGCCTCGGGCATGGATGTTTGTGATGTCCTTAGGTTAGTTAGGTTTAACTAGTTCTAAGTGACTAATGACCTCAGCAGTTGAGTCCCATAGTGCTCAGAGCCATTTTGTGGATAATAGGGTGTCTGTAGACGCTCTAGGAAATTCATTGCAGATGATGATGTGTTCACTGAAAAAGTGACTTCGTATCGATGAGAAAAGGCTTCACTGATCTGTTTCATTGGATAAGGCTAGACATATATTCATTTGGAACAGACTTGTCAAGATAAGACGTAACGACAATACAGTAATAACGCTCAGCGACGCGCTTAGAATATTGAGGAGCCAACCGTACGCGTGTTCCAACATCATTATGACCCCAGATATATACTGGAACTATTTATGCGACGATTAACTTTAATTGATACAAATCTGGTAAATATAACAATACTGCATGGAGCTCAATCCAGCAAAATACGTACAAACATTTCCGAAATATCTGTGATGCAGCAGATGATTCTTTTGAAGCCAAAGAATGCCCAAGGGCCTGCCCGGCTAGCAACGAGGTCTAACGAGCTGCTTCCGTAGCGGGAAGGCGTGCCGGTCCCCGGCACGAATCCGCCCGGCGGATTAGTGTCGAGGTCCGGTGTGTCGGCCAACCTGTGGATGACTTTTAAGGCGGTTTTCCATCTACCTCGGCGAATGCGGGCTGGTTCCCCTTATCCGCCTAAGTTACACTGTGTCGACGATTGCTGCGCAAACACAGTTTCCACGTACGCATACACCATAATTACTCTACTACGTAAAAATTTTGGGTTACACTCGTCTGGCATGAGACGTTTCCGGGGGGGGGGGGGGGGGGCGGCACTGGGGGCCGAACCGCACAGTAACCCTGGGTTCGGCGAGGGGCGGCGGTGGGGTGGGTGGACTGCTGTGGCCTGTAGTGGGGTTGTGAACCACTGAGGGCTCCAGCGGGACGAAACCTCTCTGTCGTTTCTAGATCCCCAGTTTAATACATACATACATAAATGCTCAAGGAGTCAAAATGATCATAATAACAGACACGGTTTAAGTGAAACAGAGTTGACTTGTGTTCCGTGTTTGGCTAACTCAGTCACCAATGGCACAGTCCACAATCACGTACTACAATAATGTTTAAAATATCCAGCAAGTCTGCTTCTCTTTCTCATTGTCAATAGTGGTTTGATTTGTATTTTATAAACTCTACTAGTCCAAAGTTCTGTTTGGTGCTAGTCATGTTTAAACCCACGCAAGGATTTATAGGGCGTTTCGTGTCGGAAGTCGACCCGGCTTTGAACCGTTTGTCCATCCATCCTATTAAGCGATGGCAGCCAACGAGATGTAGTCTTCCTACTGACGCGAAAATGTAACTAGGATACGAGCAAAGGGTATGAGGTGGCTGTTAATGTTATCTTAGAGGTGAATGACGAAATACTTATGATATTTCATGACAGATACGTGCAAATGCACTTACTATTCCTCAATATCCATTACATCATGGGTGTCAGCAGAAATTGTTCCAGGTAGGGAGGGGGACGAATGAGGGCGCAAAACTCTAAAATTTAAATGAATTCTTCAGCTTCGAGTCATATTGTACCATAATAACTACATTTTATAGATGACATTAAAATTTTATTATGTCCCAGAAAACTTATGGTTATCTATTTAGTAAATGTATAATGCCTTTGTACTCCCAATGCGCGGTTGGGGGGGGGGGGGGGAGACAAGCGCCTGTTCTTGCTCGCCCCCTGTTACCTCCCCCCTCGTGAACATCTATGCATTGCATATTCTAGTTTTCTTACTGATGCTGAACTGATGGCTCGGTCTTTTGGATGGCTCGGTCTTTTGGCTAAACAGGATGGAAAATCAGCTTACGAACATTTTTGGGGTGGAGGGGGAGCAAGCGGAGGGGGTGCAGGTGGTCTCTCCCGGGTACGTCGTTCTGCGGACCCCTTGCCACGAATAGCTTTGGACGGTGCTGATAACTGCTCTCCCCCATCTTGTCTCTCTCTCTCTCTCTCTCTCTCTCTCTCTCTCTCTCATTCTTCTTTGTGCAAAATCACATTCCGATGTGACGCACCTTGTAATTGAAATGCTGCACCATTGCAGGGGAAATTAAGTATTACTTATGGCTGTACGATCGTATGAGATATCAAATGAAATTTGTGATTCGATTGACGACTTTTCTGTAGGGAGGGCGCAGCATATTATCTTGGTTGGTGAATTATTGACAGATGCAGGGAAGTGCCCCAGAGAAGTGTATTATGACCCCTACTGTTCATGTTGTCTCTGATGGGGAATGTTAATGGTTACACCATACTTTTGGCAGATAACACAGTTTTCTTTAGTGAAGATGGAAAAGAAAACCCACACATATTTTCAGTCAGATCTTGATGGGATTTCAAAATGGTGTAAAAATTGATAACTTGTTTCAAACGAACAGAAATATAAATATTCAACGAAATGAAAAAACATAGTATCCTATGACTACAATATAAATGAGTCACAACTGAAATCAATCAACACACAGAAATATCTGAATGGAATGCCCCTTTTACACGATGAACGAGTTTTTAATCGATTGGCAACCAGTTGGCCGGCCGCGGTGGCCTAGCGGTTCTAGGCGCTCAGTCCGAAGCCGCGCGGCCGCTACGGTCGCAGGTTAGAATCCTGCCTCGGGCATGGATGTGTGTGATGTCCTTCGGTTAGTTAGGTTTAAGTAGTTCTAAGTTCTAGGGGACTGATGACCACAGATGTTAAGTCCCATAGTGCTCAGAGCCATTTTTTTAGCAACCAGTTGCGTGATTGGCGGCCGTCTGTCGTGTGAATGTGTGGCACTGTTATGCCAGTAGCGGTACGTTGTGTTTACGGTTATCACTTCTACAAGATCTTGTACGAGTTTTAGTTCGGGCCCAGGAAGTTGGAGCGCTTCAGTGGACCATAATCTTTCTTGAATACTTTCGTTCATCCTGTAACAAGGGCTTAATAATCCGTAGGAACGAGAAATGGAATGATCACATGGGTTTTATCATGGTTACAGCAGGTAAAAGACTATCATTCGTCGGGAGAATGTTAGGAAAGTGTAATCAGTCAATAAAGGAGACTGCTTACGAAACGCTTGTGTGACCCATCCTAGAATATTGCGCAAATGTGTGGGACTGTAGCAGATAGGACTCACAGGAGATATTCAGTATATACAAAGAAGGTAGCATGAATTGTCAAATGTGTGTACATAGGGTTGGTTAACTCTTCTAGGAATATACGTTCTCGAAACTTCAACAGTAAACTACATCGTTATGAACAAAACATCTCTCTTGTAGTTCCTGCCACTGGACTTGGCTGAGCATCTCCATGACATCAGTAGGTTTCCAGTGCAGGTATAGGAATGTGTTATGGGAGTGCAAGACTATGCGGAACTATAGGTAAGGGAACTAAGGACAAAAGGAGCAGCCGTGCGGGATTAACCGAGCCGTCTCAGGCGCTGCAGTCATGGTCTGTGCGACTGGTTCCGGCGGAGGTTCGAGTCCTCCCTCGGGCATGGGTGTGTGTGTTTGTCCTTAGGATAATTTAAGTTAAGTAGTGTGTTAGGTTAGGGACTGATGACCTTAGCAGTTAAGTTCCATAAGTTTGACACGCATTTGAACATTTTTTGGTAAAAGGAGTAACAGTGGAAAACGTAACTGAAGTAAACATGCAGACAAGGCTAGAGCTGCTGGTGGGAAACTTCCTGATCCTACCGAAACTGACAACTGAGTTGATTATCGGTACCGATTTTCTACGCGAGTATAATGCAATACTGGATCTAGGACGTGGTACAGCGACATTAAATAAGGATAAAAGCATCATTCTTCGTTTCATTGATCGGGCAATAAGAGAGCAAGTCCCGGAGAGGTGCCTTAAGATCTGCACAGGTTCAGATGACTGGCATTTAGTGAAGGAGAAAAAAGTGCCGAGAGATGGTAGGGATTTCCGCTATGACGGAGACTATACCGAGGACGACGTCCGTCATGCGATACAAGAGAGCGTTTGTGGTATTGACAGTATTACGGAAGAGGAGAGGGCAGAACTACAAATCGTGCTACTGAACAACATGGAAGTGTTCCGACCTAAGACAGGAGCGATCAATAATTTCCAATATGCGTTCCGTGTCAAAGAACATCAAAAGTTCTTCGTCCCACCTTATCTCATTCCCATCGCATACAGAGAGAGAGTCCGAACAGAAGTACGGAGGATGCTGCAAGAAGGGATCATTGAAACCGGTGTGTCCACATACAATAACCCATTGCAAGAAGTTGAAAAGAAAGATGGATCGATACGTCTGGTGCTTGATTCGAGGCAGATCAACACGATAATCTTGCCAGAAACAGACCATCCGGAGAAGCTGGAAGATCTCTTGCAAAGATTTCATGAGGTCAAAGTCTTTTCGTCCATTGACCTCCGTTAAAGTTTCTGGCAAATTGAGTTACACCCTTCGTGTCATCAATACACGGCTTTCTTAGTTGAAGGACACTGCTATCAGTTCCGGCGATTGCCCTTTGGCCTCAATATATCGTCCGCAACATTTATCAGCGGGCTGAACGGAATTTTATCGGAGAGTTTGAGGAACGACATCACGTCCAATGTTGATGTTATCCTCGTCACAAAACCCTCTTAGGACGAACACAACAAGGTCCTTGGCGAACTACTAGGAACACTAAGGCAACATGATGTCACAGTTAATTTAGAAAAATCATGTTTCGGAACGAGGAAGGTGGATTTTATTGGGCACGTAATTTCTGCAGGAGGAATTGCACCTAATCCGGAAAAAATCGCTATAGCACAATTCCTGAGACCACGGACTAGGAAGGACCTCAGAGGCTTCCTGGGCGTCGTAAATTTTTATAAGAAATTCATTAGAACGGAAGAGAATGGTGCACCAAGGCTTTGTGCCTTAACAGGAAAGAAGACACCGGGGCTATGGGACGAGGCAGAGGATCATGAATTCAATTCGCTAAAAAAGGCTCTTGTGGAGGCACCCTTCCTAGCTCACCCTGACCTAACAGCGGATTTTTGCATGTGGGCTGATGAAGCGAAGACAGGTCTTGGCGTAGTAATATTCCAGCAAATTATGGAAGAGAGGACATTAGTAAACAAGACCATAGCATTTGGGAGCCGAGTCCTTACAAAGTACGAAAGGAATTATTCAGTAACTGAGTTGGAGGCACTGGCTATCGTGAGGGCTTTCAAAAAATTCAAATATTTCCTAGTTGGACACAAGACCCATGCCTTTACAGACCACAGAGCGTTGGAATTTTTGCTGTTGGCAAAATTGGGACAC
This sequence comes from Schistocerca piceifrons, assembly GCF_021461385.2. NCBI lineage: Eukaryota > Metazoa > Arthropoda > Insecta > Orthoptera > Acrididae > Schistocerca > Schistocerca piceifrons. The sequence continues at coordinate 863,854,734 of NC_060149.1, read as the reverse complement.
GACAGGCTGACACGGTGGGTTTTATTCCTACAGCAATTTGACTTTAGCATCACACAAACAAATGTGATTGCGGACGCGCTTTCATGTTCACCGATTGGGAGACCAGATGAAAAGGGAGAAGATGCGGAGGATAGTCACTTTAGTCTATACTATCTGCGGGGAGTCGCTTTCGAGAACTTCATGACTGTATCATTACGTGATATAAGAAGAGAGCAGGATAAAGATCCGGAACTGAAGCAGCTGAAAGAACGTTGGAAGGACTGCCAGGAAGTCGAATTACGAACGTTCTACCCGGTAAGGAAGGGGATTTTATTCCACCGACGCAACGCAACCAGCACGATATGGAGCCTTTGTATATCAGACGAGCTAGTCAATAAGTTAATCTGGTACACACACTTAAGTTATTGTCACTTCTGACCACGGAAATGCTTCCTTAAATTCAAGGACCTGTGTCATTTTAAACATATGGAAAGACGTATAGCCGGCCGCTTTGGCCGAGCGGTTCTAGGCGCTTCAGTCTGGAGCCGCGCGACCACTACGGTCGCAGGTTCGAATCCTGCCTCGGCCATGGATGTGTGTGAAGTCCTTAGGTTAGTTCGGTTTAAGTAGTTCTAAGTTCTAGGGGACTGATGACCTCAGATGTTAAGTCCCATAGTGCTCAGAGCCATTTGAACCATTTTGAAAGACGCATAAGGAAGGTTCTGTACGTATGCAAGACCTATCAGAAGGCAAAACCTGACAGCCATACAATGAAGGCACCCCTACATCCAATCGTTCCAAACAAACTGCGACACATGGCGGCCGCGGAATTAATGGGACCGCTCCCGGTCACTCAGCGTGGTTTCCGATACATTTTAGTAGTCGTTGAATTAACATCGAAGTTTGTTACATTTACTCCGTTACGACGAGCCACGGCAGTCACTGTTTGCAAAACGTTAACGAAAGACTTCCTAGCGCAAGTAGGCAGGGTGGACAAAATTATTACAGATAACGGGACTCAGTTCAGGTCAAAACGATGGAAGGACACTCTGGAGAGATAAAGGATGGCACCCATCTACATATCGGGACAAAGCTGAATCTTTTTCTTCCGTTTTCTGCCAATTAACTTTAAAGTCTCTGATTGGTCAAATCGGTTTGCAGTGCAAAGACCATTCTCCGAGCTTAGAATGCCAGGCACCAGCTCGCGCTTGGCTTGTGCGAAAGTGGGGGAAGTAAAAAAAAGAGAAATGTGCTTTTGGAACCGAGCTGAGGAGGAAACACGGAGGAAGGAAGAAGGATCACTCTTGTACAAGTCTCTTGTATTGGCGCTTCGCTAGTAAAGAACTGCAGGTCCCTACCTAAACGGTGAGACTTGTGTCCTTTCCTAGTGTGCGACTTAGAGCCTGTGGCGGTCACCTTCTGAAACGTCAGAGGTACTGTTTATATCATCACGGTCACAACGAGTGACGTGTGCGTGTACTTATTTGTCTTGAGTGGGCCGTCTAAACATTTGACGTAGTCTGACACGCACAATCGTGGCACGGAGTCAAGTTGGTTTGGCAGACCAGCAAAGGGGTCCACCTGCACATTGGAATCCATCGGGGTTTCAGAGGCTCATAGAGAAGTACCTGCGTTCTGAATTAACCGAACGCGAGACAGAGCACTTGCATTTTTCGGGAACCCGCATTCAATAACAGATTGCCGCCGTCCATGACTTGGGTCGCCGAACGCATCATGGTGTGCCACCTTGACCAGCATGACGGTAAAGTATTCGCTGCTGCGACGTAGGGCTATAATATATATTTCTTAGCACCCTGTTCTTTCGAACCATATATATATATATATATATATATATATATATATATATATATATATATTGTATGGTAGAATATAGACACTTAGTGGTGGCGTAGTTTGATGCCATAACCTGGATTCACGTGTATGAAGTCAGATAGAGTGAGTAGTGTTCTGGTTAGTGTCGTATGTCGATCCCCAGCAGATCACTTTGTCCACCATAGATCCCATGTTAGTATGGCGTTTGTTAAATAAAAATTTTTTGTGTGATGTTTCTTTAATAATTTCGTTGTCTTGTCATGTTTAAGATCAATAAATCGATTGTGAATTAGACTACAACTTCTCCCTGAGTTCTGATTAACAGTTCCTTCGCATTTTTTTATGGCAGTCTAGATCTTTTTCACTTGGTGTCCACTGTGTGGATCTTTTACTTCATTAACAATAATCATCCTTCAGTGTAACGATCTCACGGTCGCTATAAGGACTTCCCGTGTCAGGTTACACACTTGGCTGACTTATATTCACGGTCCCCCCCCCCCTCCCCCTCCCATCCCTCCTCTGCCCCCAGGGAATCACCAGAAACTAGAAACTGATCAGGTGTACTGAGAGAAATCTCTACACAACTTAGGCAATTCTGTGATTTATATTTGAGGTCATCCAGGGCAACCCGTGCCCTACTCACACACCTTAGGCAAGTGGGCTGCTTAAATTCAAGGTCATGACGTAACTCGATACTGGTCACATGACATAAAATTAGTGGGAACGCCTGGGACCAACAGGAGCACATTAAAATATAGGGAAACCCCATTGTAGGGAAGCAGCCTACTCACGCCGTAATAAATGCACATCAGTCTTTCCATTGTGTGCCAGCCAGTCCGCTGAAACTAGCTCTGACGTCATAAATGTTGCGCAATACTTTAAAAATCAAGTAAATAACCTAAAATGTTTCTAGCATGTCAGGACTAATACTAAATTAATATGTGTTGAATATCAGTTCAATAACTTTAACCATTTTCGAAATTTGGACGTTTTTCTGTAAAAATCATTGGCGCAACAGAAAAGAGCTAGAGATTTAAAAATTTATACTTAGATTCCTTTTCAATAATAATTTAATAGAAACAGTACTTTGGATCTCACAAATTAAGATTTTAGTTGAAATTCATAATTTTTTGGTTTTTGTCTTAAAACTTAAGGAAGCAAGATAGATTAAGTAGGCTAATAAATAAGGCTAGTATGTTTATATTTAAGTAGAATGGAGATCCGCTATAATCATAAAGATGTGAGAAGTTTCATTTAAATAACTATAAAACTATAGCGATAGCGTATCTCAAAAGGGCAAGTTCAGAGCTCGTCTACTGCGTGCAGTATAATTAAATTAATTCTCTCGCCCAAAATATTTAACTTAGCCACGTCAAACTTTTATTATGATTACTTACCTGTGTGTTGAATGCACATTTAAATTAAGAGCTTCATCGTCCATCAGCAAAAGAAGCTATGATTTATTCGGTAACTTAATGTGGTGCATTACTAGCCCAGCGGCTAGTCGGGAGAGCCGATTTGATCAGGCGTTCCCTTAGCCGTCCGCACCGCGGCTTTATATATAAGAAAGCTGCGCGAGGAAGAAAGGCCCCAGTTCTCTCCAGACGCTGAATAGCACGCCATCTGTGTCGATAGTCGCGTCGCGTTGGTATCATTGCTACAAACAGCCTCGGATGCCGTATTAAGTTACTCGGGATACGCGTAACCATGAAATCATTTTCGAGTGAAGTGTTAATTCTGGGATGACTTTAATTATCGATCTTCAGTTTGCGTATTGTCGTAGTTTCACGTGCCGCTGCGGGACAAACATTCTACCATTATTTAGCGTGGCGTTTGATGAACCTAATCATCAAATTATGGCGAGCATTCATTTAAATATTTAATTTGGACAGTTATAGTGGCATCAGCACATTAGACTCTGAACTGCTCTGTTAGTTAGATTGTGTGGATTCTTTTTTTTTTTTTTTCATCTGTGATTTTCAGAATATAGAGAAAGTTTTTTTTCACGATCGTTTTTGATTATAAATCCCAGACAATCTCCTAATTCCTCAGAGCTATAAGCTGTAGTTATAAGTGTATTTCTCAGATGAAGTGGGCTCTAGGAATTCTAATTACAGGCTTCACGTTTTGCTAATCACTTTCTGGTTGCCAATATTGTAGTTAGAGAGCCAGTGTTGAGAACGGCAAACAACAGCATAAATAATAGGAACATTATATAACAATTAATTCCACCCGCTGCCCCTCTTATGGTTAATCGGCCGGGAAGTGTTTCAACATTCAAACATTTATACAACAGTAAATTTCCTACCAGCCGCCCCACACCATAGCTCAATAATATTCGATCTTCCACTTTCCTTATCATCCTTTATGACTAACTCAGCTGTGTTGTCCTCCTCATTCCATGTCTGTGCATCATTGGGGAGAGGTCCAGTTTTGTCATATGCAATAATTCTATATTGGAAGGGTTTGAAATAATAACAATGATATAGCAAAATTAGCTATAGTTTATCATGAACAATTGCTTTTTGCATTATACTTTCCGGAAAAAAAAATTGTTCATCTGGAAAAACGATATCGATTTTGATCCGATGATGGCATATGCCACCTGTGGGATAGCAGATGTACTGATAATGGTTTGGACATCGTCTGGCAACAGACAATGTAGTCGTATAGCTACCAGAGCACCGTCTGTGCCTACCCCGTAATAGGGAACCCTCACTGCCAGAAGGCTCGGTGTGGTGCAGATGTGTGAAGCAAGCAGGCAACCATGCCACAGAGACACTCATGTTTCCTACAGTCAAGTGAACGAGTTTGAAAGTGTTCAGATTGTGTCCTTTCGAGTGGCAGGATAGTCCTTTTGGAGAACTGCCACACAAGTTGGACGTGCTACATCAGTTGTGCAATGATGCCGGTATCAGTGGTCACGTGAACATTCTCACACCTGCAGATGAGGTTCTCAACATCCACGCAGTACATACACCTGCCAGGACTGTTGTATTGTAAGGGCAACAGTAGCAAATCGTACAGCCACCACAGCACAGATAAGAGAAGGCTTATGAGCCCAGATGAGTCTACATGAAGCGTGGAGAACTGGTTATTAACAGTGGGACTACTGGCACACACACCTCTAGCCTGTCTTCCACTTATGCCACAGCATCAACAGACACGGCTCAACTGCTGTCGTTACAGGATCACTTGGAAGATGGAATGGCTCATTGTCGTCTTCAGCGATGAAAGTAGATTCTGCCTACATACAAGTGATGGTCGTTCGCACGTATGACGGACCTGGTGAGCTCTGTTCCATTGAGTGCATTCATCTGAGACACACTGGCCCCACTCCAAACCTTATGGTTCATAAATGGTTCAAATGGCTATGAGCACTATGGGACTGAACTTCTGAGGTCATCAGTCCCCTAGAACTTAGAACTACTTAAACCGAACTAACCTAAGGACATCACACACATTCATGCCCGAGGCAGGATTCGAACCTGCGACCGTAGCGGTCGCGTAACTCCAGACTGTAGCGCCTAGAACCGCTCGGCCACTTCGACCGGCTCAAATCTTATGGTCTGGGGTGTCATAAGCTACAACTCTCGTCCACATTTAGTGTTTCTAGCGGGACGCTAACCAGCGCTCGGTACATACAGAATGTTGTTAGACCTGTTCTTTTGCCATTCTTGCAACAAAATGGTGATGTGTTGTTCCAACAGGTAATGCTCGCCCACACATTGCCTGTGAAACTCAATGTTCTCTATAAGACATGCAGCAACAATCTCCAGACTTGTCCCAAATTGAACATGTGTGGGATATGATGGGACAAGAAGTGACTCATGCAACTCATCAGCCAACAACTCTTACAGAATTACGTGAACATTTTGAGCAGACATGGCATAACATGACATGTTCATGGGACCTTTTTTCTTCCATTTCCAGTCAGAAATCTATCCACTCAATTTTTAGATTTTATTAATGTATATAGTATAGTATTTAAAATTCTGTCAATATATGCAATATTTACATTTCTGATCATTTCTGTATTTTTCAGTTTCAATAGTTTATTCCGTTAAACAGCATATAAATGGGAAACTGGGACAATATTTATATGCACATGTAGTGTGCAGTCATGTAGATGGTATCGAAAATACATGTACAGTAGATGCTCATATACTGTGCAATCAGACATGTATACTCACACATAACTATGACAATTGGTTCATTCAACTATTCTTCACATACTCACACATACATGCACTATTTGCAAATGAATAAATACGCAGTAACTCCAGTGAATAGTGTGAGGATGGAAGGTTGTTAATCCTGTACCCATAGCCGTTTGTCATCATGATACGACAGCCCTACTTTCAGCTGCAGTGCAGTATGTACTTCATACCCCATGATCAAGAGATAACTTGGTAGACCATATGTGGAGCTATTAAATGCCCTCGTGCAGGTATCTCTTGTTATCATTGATCGTAAGAGCCTTTGAAGTCACAAAATGCACAGCCCTATCCTGCCTCTGGGAGGCACCTGCATCTATGCAGAATGTGTACACCTTTGACCTGAGCACAATCTGGGACCCATTTGCGTCGTGATTCATCAGGTCAATAACATTCTTTTTTTGATGTGTTATTTCAAAACAATTTTGGATCATATATCCAGAAATGTCGAATATTTGGGGCTGTCGCTGATTACTTCGTATGGATCACAGTCTCTCACCCAGTAGGTGAAACTATCTGTTTCCATATAAAGTTAGTTGGGATCTGCGAAGTTTGGCTTTGCAAACTCACAGTGAAAGTGGTACATACTGTGTTTGGAGATGTCCAGATTAGACATACCAATACAGTCAGGCTTTGTGAACTGCACTAAAACCTTGGCTATCCCCACAGCGTCTAGTGCTTCATTGAAGACTGTGGCCCACTTGAAATTTGACCTTGCGAAGCAAACTCTTGTGCCATAACGCCCATCACAGCAGCAAACTAAATGAATTTCGCGATATTCTCTAACATTTACCATGGATTTTCTGAAAACTGAATTATTCATTAACTTGTAAAAATCTATTTGAAAGTCACACATTGTGATGGGCCTGCCACCAACCCTGCTTGATTGAGATGCCGTGGGTGACACTAAACAGTTCCATCCTTAACCTGAGACATTGCTGGAGGTTTCTGTAGAGCAGAATACATCGCTGTTTGTAGCCCAACATTGTCAGCAGCTATGGGATGAAACCAGTTCGAGGGAGTAGGTACCCTATACACAGCGGCAGGTCACTATGCTCGTCACGCAAATGGGTGGCATATGCCACTTCTGCCTCCATAACATATCCCTCGCCAACATTCTCATGCACACCATGGATCTTTTCCTTCAGTCTGGCGATTTGCTCCTCAAGCAGCCGTCAGAACCCAGCAAATGGTTGAATTTGATGCACACTGTACCTATAGACGTTGTTTAAATCCAAGTAAAGGATGTAATTTAAATCGTTAATATGGCCTGTACTCCTCCTCACTCATTCACAGGTTATTTGCATTGGCATACCTCTGCATGCATTGGCAAAGTCCCCCACGAATCCTGCGTTCAAAGAAGAGCTACATATTAACATCATTAACAGTTCAGTGCTGATACATGTTATTCTTAACACTGCATCTCACGAAAGGCCTGACACAGTGAAATAAAGGGCAGGATCCAGATACTTTGTGCGCAGGCATACACACCGGAATTTCTTAGAAATCTCCACGAGCAGGTGTACATCTGTGTTCACATAGAATCTAGCATATAAGGGATGCCGGACTCATGGTAGACCTTCACTGTGTGCTCATACTCTGCATCTGTTATGGCAGTGCCTGTTAGTTTACTGGAGAATGTGGCTATGTAAGGCAATGCGGCTTCATAGAGTCTCTCCGTCGAATAAAGGTATTCGTATGGAAAAACCACCTTATTCGTCACAAGTTGAAACTTAGCATCATCAGTGTATGCAGCTCTGACGATATGCGTATCCTCCTGATCTGAGGAAGTTTCTGAAGAGGTGCTTGCATGAGACAAAGCAAATCCCAGAAACAGAATGTTATTCTTGTTGTGATTGTCTTGGAAAAATAAATGTGCTTTTCAACAGCATCAAGAATAAAACTTGCCTTGTCATCCCTCAGATCGAAATCATCCATGTGCTCTATGGGAAAGTGAGCATCATACTCACGCAAACTGTGAAAAAAATGGGTATGTGCCATGGCAGTTGGTAGTTCAAATTACATGCACTGTGAGCTGCACTGTGGAAGTTCTAAGTTAGATACCAATTGTCTGTACATGGAATGTCCACTTCTCTATCCAAAAGCAGCCCAGGAATGCTGCTGAAATAAATTCTATTAACTTCCTAAGCAAGTTTTTTAAGCTCAGTGGGCAACCATCTTGCTTGACTTTCCCTGGTGTATGATTCGAATCTGTCATGACTGGAGCCACACGATTATACAACTTGATATGCTGCTGCATATGGAGATGCTGCTCTGTGAAGTTATTATGGGAAGCGGTGGGGTCACCTTCACAACTTGCCACGGGAGCTTGGAGGCACTCGAAGTCAGCGAAACGAGGAAGGGACATTGCGCCTGGTGATGGGGATTCTTAATCTTTAAGAACCTTTTACTCTGGGTAGGCATATCCACGCACAGAGATTATAGGCTAGAGCAAGCAACGAGGTGCCTTTGAAGATAATTATTCTTTGTAAATGAGTTGAGCCATCTATGCGAACAGTACATTGACCATTTATTTTTTGACATTTGTGAGGAAACTAGGTGGGACATGCTTTTGATCCACACATAGTGTTGCTACTAGCCCTTGGAAAAGAGCAACTGATCTACCTGTTTGGGGCACTGATTGGCTAATTGTGAAAAGTAGAAGGATCCAAGTACATTATGCTTGACTTCTGTTTCCTGCAAAATGTGTTCATGGTCATATCTTCTGGCTTTCTGTCATCAACATCCAGGCTTTAAACATGAACTGAGTAATCAGGGCTCTGCCTCTCGAATTTTGGTAGGTCATGGAATTTTATGCGGAATGAGATGCATTGGAAATTGTAATACCTGTGAACATCAGATGTTTGGTATATGTCTGTACAATTTGAAAGGTAACACTGTTTGGATTATATAAAAATGGGTGAGAATATATGCAAAAATTGTATTGTACTGGCTCCGTCCCCGCCGCAGCCGCAGTGGTCCACAACCCCACGACGACTACCGTAGTCCACTTCACCCCTCCGCCGCCCCACACCGAACTCAGGGCTATCGTGCGGTTCGGCCCCCGGTGGACCCCCCCCCCCCCCCAGGGAACGTCTCACACCAGACGAGTGTAACCCCTACGTTTGCGTGGTAGAGTAATGGTGGTGTACGCGTACGTGGAGAACTTGTTTGCGCAGCAATCGCTGACATAGTGTAGCTGAGGCGGAATGAGGGGAACCAGCCCGCATTCGCCGGGGCAGATGGAAAACCACCTAAAAACCATCCACAGACTGGCCGGTTCACCGGACCTCGACACAAATCCGCCGGGCGGATTCGTGCCGGGGACCAGGCGCTCCTTCCCGCCCGGAAAGTCGTGCGTTAGACCGCACGGCGAAACGGGCGGGCTATGCAAAATTTAGTTTACTAACAACATTTATTTTCCCAAAACAAAGACACATAAATTATGCTAAACGAGTTTTTGTTGTACACTGTAAACAACTAACAATTGGTTTAAAACACCAGTGGACAAGGACCCTTGGTGGCAGAAGTGAATCAAATGCTCTGGCCCTAAAAATGTGGGTAACGCAATCTGAATTGATCTGACGCTGAGCAGACTTTGATTGATGATCTGCAGAAGTTTCTCAATATTGGTGCAGCTGAGAGCAAGTGGCGATTGAGATCTGTATGCTCTGACAAGGCTGGAGTGGCATACGTTATCCTGTGATGTAACCTGCAGCTGGCGAGTGTGCGCGGCAGAGGCGAGACGTGAGGCGGCACCTGTGAATCGACTGCGGCCTCGAAAGAAATGCAAAAATCTCACGGTCTAGCGATCAGGCAGACGGATCGCAATTTGCTCTCTACCAGAGTCCTGAAATCACGGTAGATTTCAGTGTGTGACACACCGGTTCGCTGCTCGTACCAAGGACCAATTTGGCTCACTTATACGACAGAGTGCACAAGGATACCAAACGTCAAGACTGGTAAACCAAAAACGAATAAGTGTGCTCTTGGCAAACGAGTAGTCCGAGACATTTATAGTCACACTGTCGGTACAGTAAGAACTTCACCACAGGCTCCCCAGTCGAAACTACTCGCAAGTGAAGTCAGTCTCAGGACAGGTCCCAAGCACCACCCACACGTGCCAGAGCATCGACCACAAGTCCCCTTACCAGACCAAAGTCCAGCACCCGAGAGCCTCGCACCTCTTGAGAAAAAAAATCTGTTTTCCCGTTAAGTGTACGAACGACACCGCCCTCTCACCGTCTTGAGCCAATCATATGGGCTCTAGAGGCGCTAAATCTCCCCTCCCACACGACAGCACAAACTCCTGTCGAACCAGTGCAAGTGTTAAGAAACTCACGTCTCTAGAAAAAGAAGAAACCGTTAATTATTGGCTTTTTTAAGTTTTCGTGGAGGGGTAAGATGTTTTTCTCTGAAGTCGCGTCGCTTCCCGTGGCAACAAGCAAACAGATACAGTCTTGTAGATCTTTATCTAAATCGCCTGTGCCTTGGAGCTTGCTAGTCGTAGCTATGAGGTGTAATAAAGATTCTATCTCTAAACGTTTTTCAGACGCCGGAATTCTTATAAAACCGAGGCGGCCAATGGAAGTGGGTCACAGGCCTATTTGCAGTATCGGCGAACACAAAAACTTATGGATTTTTATTATACGTGGCTCTGCACACAATGCCTGGTTTATGACTCCACTGTGAAGACGCGTCCCTTCAGTCCGTCGCCCCCAGCCCAGCCTTTGGCTGGCGCCAATGCAAGTATTGTTCTGCTGTAGACCTGTGTCAACAAGGGGCTGCTCTGTCTGCCCTGTACGGCTGTGGGCCTGTCCGGCAAGATTTACTGAGGGATGGGCTCTCTGCCAATTGCTTCAAACTCCCAACATCCCATTTCTATGAGCTAAGAACCATAAAAATAGCTTATGCTTTTATAGGTCTACCAGACTCCATCAACATCTCCTCAGGCCGTTAACTTTCTAGAGCCTCGCTCAAGGTGCGTCAGGTTATAGTAAAATCTTTAATAATTTTCTGTATACTAAAAGTAGGTGAGAGAGTATTTTGTCCTCTCTCAAATTTGCCTTTTTAGGGTAACTGCTATTGCTAGCAGGGAGTGACCATGCAAAATAATATATATCCCTCTCATCTAGAGTCTAGACATAAACACATGCCTGTTTAGTGGCAATATCTACTGGAAGAGGGGTGTAGCTGGATCCCTCCAGTAAGTGGAAGAGAGACATGCAAGTATATGTTAAGGTGAAGTATACTGCTCAACAGCTTACCGGACTCTCTTACCCATGTTTCAGAAAATGGGCCAGCCTGATGCTCTTGGTTAAACTTCTGGTGATTACTCATCCTTAGATATCACATCATTAGCCCTCCCCCCCCCCCCCAATTTGGGGGCCAGCAAGCACAGAATAGTCCACTGTGAGTGCAGGACATACTTGGTGGTATGCAACAGTGTGGGTGGGGCTGCTGCCGTTGCTAGACACAGCACGATGTCCCAGAAGTTTCCGATGGTGCTGACATTTACGATATGGGTCTTGGAAGGTGCTGAGGGTGTGGCTGAGACCACAACAAATGGACCAGAGTAGTGATGCCATGCCATAATCAGTTCTGTGGCATTGACAGCCTGGACCGCATCACTGATGACATACCAGACTGTTGCACACCAGCTGTGGGTACATCGCAAATGAAGAACTGGGCTGCTAGTTATGGAGATATCATTGATGATGGGCTGTGCTGTGTGTACATCGTCACAGATGATGGATCAGGCTGCTGCATGTCCAGCTGCAGATGCACCATCATCGTCAAGTCACTTGTTGTTGCTGCTGCAGGTGCAGTTCTGCCTCCCATTATCTTCTCCATATCACCAGAAAAGAAGAAATGAAGATATTATGATGCTGGGGCGATATCACACAGACATAAACACACACACACACACACACACACACACACACACACACACACACATATATATATATATATATATATATATATATATATATATATATATATATATATATATATATGACATGAACCACGATCGACAGACTGAGCTGTACTGGATATTACTGGAGATGATGGTGATAACTTCCCATGCACTTATATATATAAAACTATCATGGAATGGACTGAGTCCTCTGGTCCAACTGAACCGACCAGTGACTGGAAATGGTCATTTTCGGCTGCTTCATGTTCCCAAAAATCAATAGAATTTTTTTGTGAATCACAGTGCACCATGTCACCAGGCCATAAGTGTTCACAACTAGATTGAACAACATTCTGAACAAGCTGAGCAAATGATTTGGCCACACATCGAACATTTATGGGACATAATCAAGAGGTCAGTTTGTGCACAAAATCCTGCACTGGCAACACTATCGCAATTATGGATGGCTATACAGGCATCATGGCTCAATATTCCTGCAGGGGACTTCCAATGACTTCTTGAGTCCACGGCACATCGAGTTCCTGAACTACAATGGGCAAAAGCAGGTCCAACATGATATTGGAAAGTATACCATGACTTTCATCACTTCAGTGTATTTCAGTGCAGGTGCGCGGTATATCACATTTTGGGTCATACTGGACTGCAGCACGTCCAGCAAATACTCGTCCAACAGTTTACAGGCCTTCCCCATTCATGGTAGAAGTGCTACCCACTCACTCATGTGCCAGCTGCCACCAGCTACCGCTAGCCGCCATGAGGCCACTCTCTGCAGAGTCGTGCCTACACACCTGCTGCTGGGGCGATATCACCAGCCGCATGTACAGACATATCCGCTGCTGCTCTGCGCCGGCCGGCCGTCACAGCTTGGTTGGTTCAAATGGATGGCTCTGAGAACTATGGGACTTAACTTCTGAGGTCATCAGTCCCCTAGAACTTAGAACTACTTAAACCTAAATAACCTAAGGACGTCATACACATCCATGCCCGAGGCAGGATTCGAACCTGCGACTGTAGCAGTCGCGTGGTTACGGACTGAAGCGCCTAGAACCTCTCGGCCACCGCGGCTGGCGGCAGCTTGGTGTTGAGTGCTGACTGTGATGCACTGTGCATACATGCAACTGTATATAAAAAAAGGATAGTGACATAGACGTGGAATGTATAGAGAACCTTGTATGGGCCCTCAGATGCAGATTGCTGTGGGCAGGTAGCGCTTCAAGAAATGTGTTGTGACCCTGGTGCTCAGTGAACCACTCGGGCAGTGTAAGCATCCTGCAAGAGCTTTTTAAAAAAAAGACAATATCATTTATCGATAATCCAACTTAAAGGTATTTGTACATTATCTGAACGCATATATAATCACTTACGTGTCCACCTTTTTCCTTAGTCTCGGATTAGCTGGGCAGTCATAATCTTCAAGTTTCCAAACTGACACAGTTTAGAAAATGTCGTGAAGCAACAAAACTTTGTCTTGGTCTTTGATGTAAACAATGTTGCCATTGTGATGGTAGAATCAGAGCGATGTTACCATTTCTTCGTCGTCGTCCCACAGCTTTCGTTGGTGATGATGCGTTAACCAGGTACCCATCCGTTGATTCTTGGGACTCCGTAGCATTCTAAACGCTTTGGTGATGCAACGGTAGTTGAAAACATTGTCAATACCCATCCAGGGTTGTTGAATACAATGAATGCAAAGTCTTTAAACACGAATTGTTGATATTTGTTGTAAAAGCCCTGCACGTCTGCGACTGTGTTCACACTTTGAGGTGTCATCGTTGAATTCCTCCAGTGTGCAGTAGCACGGTCACGTTTGTACTATTTTGGAGATAAGACCGCTTCATCTGTAAGTACTTTGCTTATAAACGTGGCCGGTTTTGCAGCACTGTAGGTGCATCATCAGGTGCAATAAAATCAAGTCATGTTCTGATCGAGAAAAGAGAATGAGGTAACCCAGCGTTCACAGTCACCAATGAACGATCGGTAAATTACTTCATTTTATTGCACCTGATGATGCCGCTACAGTGCTGCGAAACTGGTCATGCTTACAAATAAAGCACTTACAGCTGAAGCAGTCTTACCTCCAAAATGGCATATCCAGGCTATTGCACCCTGACTAAAAAGTCTTCTGCAGATTTGTACTGGTCGCTGCACAATTCCAGTGAGGGGTGCTTAATTAATAACTGGATTGAACAAAAATAATGTACATGCCATACTGGTTGGAGGGAAATTGTCTGATGATTCAGACTCAATACGGATATCTATAGGACGTACCTCAATACTCTAGTTTTGCTTCGAGCAATCAAACACAACAACAGTTGCTGTATCTTTGAACTTCTGTAGGCTGAGCATACATCCAAATTCATCACCTTGAGTACATGTCATACAGTAGACTGATATTATCATTGTTCGAGCCGTGCTTTAGACTACTGTACAGGAAATACACTGAATTCAGTAACACTTTTGGACCGGTTAGGCCACAGTTCTCAAACACATTCCCTCTCCATTCCGTCTGCAGCCCAGAACAACGAACACAGATATTTCTAGTTGAACCGTTGTCTTACTCGACCGGCTGTGTCTTGATGTCGTCGCTAGAGCTGGATACTCGTAGAGTCCCCATGAACAGAAACTTAATGGCAGCAGAACTCCATAATTTACCCCATGTAAAAGTTTCAGAAGATTCTCATCTGATATTGGTATGTGCGGTGCTTTCCACACTAACTTATCCAATACAGTTTTATATTGTGCTGCTTTCGCTCCTTGAAAGTACATATTATTATTTGTAGCTCTTCAAATGAGGGTCATTTCCTACTTGACGTTCATAATGACACACTTATTATCTTCAAAGAACCCCATAAGCATTCTGGGAGGGATACACATATAAAGTGATTATTTATCGATCCATCATTGAAGCATCCTACATTTTGAAGAACATTCAAGTCCAAATTTGATGTGAATGCTTAAGTTTTGAGTTTAATATGGTTCCAATCTTTCTTATGCTGTCAACTTCGACACAATTATGTCTGTATCGTATTTCCTGAAACAGAAAGGTGAACGTGTTGTGTGTAATCCGTGATGTTTCTGCTGGAGCGCCTCCATCAGTCTTCATAAATGTACTTTCCAAGCATAGGAAACTGCTGCTCGGAATTGTTAATTCATCATGATGTTGAATCAGAATACTTATTTCATCGTTACAATTGAATATCGCCAAAGCAAAACGTTTGTGGGAGATAGATTTCTGACTGGTGATTTGTTCATCATGTTGAACTAGAGTTGTTATTTCGAGTAACATCATTACGAAGTTGCAATGATATCGACTTGAGGTCACAAATGTGTATGAAATCTGATGGTACTTAACTGCTAAGGTCGTCAGTCCCTAAGCTGACACACTACTTAACCTAAATTATCCTAAGGACAAACACACACACCCATGCCCGAGGGAGGACTCGAACCTCCGCCGGGACCAGCCGCACAGTCCATGACTGCAGCGCCCCAGACCGCACGGTCGACTTGAGGAACTTATAATTCTGACGTGTTATCAACTTGTCCTTCCGCTGCATGATGGAACACTGCCTGGTGTGTAGGCTGGTTTTAAACTTTACAGCCATAGTGCTACTGCTTCAAATGAACATGTTCCATGATTTCCTTCCCTCGAAAATCAACCACATTCCCGTCTTGGCCAATGATGTTCAACTTGAGATGATGTAGGCCGGCCGCGGTGGCCGAGCGGCTCTAGGCGCTATAGTCTGGATCCGCGCGACCGCGCGACACTTTTGCTCTTACTATATTAACATGTAACGAAATTAACTATTCTTCTTTGGATCTTCTGTGTTTCCTCTATGAAATGAAATGATCGTACGGCATTACTGACCAGGAGACACTCTCTGAGATAGTTCGGCCGCCTGATGCGAGTCTTTATATTTTACGCCATTTTGGAGACTTGCGGGACGTTGGAGTTCAGATGAAATGACCAGGAAAACACCAATACCCAGTCCTTGAGCTGGGAAGGCCAGGCCCAAAGAATCTAGAGCAGCAACGCAAACCACTAAACCACAAGCCTCACAGACCTGTACGAATCCTTTCTGGTATGGATCACAGACTGACTAGCAATATTGGAGCACTGGTAGAACGATCGTTTTGCCGATGGACCACTGTGGTGTCACCGCCAGACACAACACTTGCTAGGTGGTAGCCTTTAAATCGGCCGCCGTCCGTTAGTATACGTCGGACCCGCGTGTCGCCACTATCAGTGATTGCAGGCCGAGCGCCACCACACGGTAGGTCTAGTCTAGACAGACTCCCTAGCACTCGCCGCAGTTGTACAGCCGACTTTGCTAGCGATGGTTCACTGACAAAATACGCTCTCATTTGCAGAGACGACAGTTTAGCATAGCCTTCAGCTACGACCTAGCAAGGCGCCATATTCAGTTACTATAATTACTTCAACAATGTATTCTGAGCAGATAATATTGTGAATCATGTACCGTCAAGAGCGACGTTCATCATTAATGGATTAAAGTTAAGTATTAAACTAATTATGTCCGCTTTCTGAATTCTCATTCCTTGTCATGTTCCAGACTTCACGTCAGTATAGTTCTTCCCCCCTCACGCCAGCCTGCGTGAGCTAAAACGCGTGCACTTCGGCCTCCACTCGTAACACGGTGTTGGCTCTTCTGCTAACACAAAACCACAATTCCTCAGGATTCTTACAGTGAATCTCGGTATGGAGTCTGCCTTAGCTGCAATTAGTTACATGTGCCGTTGCACTTCAATCTGCTTTGTACGCATACTCCTAGATGTTTTATGGATACGACTGCTTCCAGTGATTTTTCAGCAGTTGAGTAGTCGTACAGTAATAGACCTCTGTGCCTACTTATGCGCAGTATGTTACATTTGTGTATGTTGAACGTCAACTGTCAATCACTGCACCGAGCGTCTGCCCTCTGAAAGTCTTTTGATATTTTGGTACAATTTTCTAGCGTTTATAACAATTCTTTGGGGTACACCCAAAGCTAATTTTAGGTTTGAAGATTTCTCTCCACTGGGAATGACATGCTGTATCGTGTTTGCTACAATTCACACAGCCGGTCTGATATAGCCTGCGCTCTTGTTTTATTCGTTAGCCGGAAGTGAAGGTGTAGATTCCTGCAGTTACATTGTTAACTATTTGACGCAGGTGATAATAGAAGACTTGCAAGAGGAGTTTGTGCGGGACTTCGTGTGGCCGGCGGTCTGTGCCGGGCTGCTGTACGAGGGCCGCTACCTGCTGGGGACTTCTCTGGCGCGGCCGTGCATCTCTCGGGGCCTGGTGAAGGTGGCGCGCAGAGAGGGCGCTCAGTTTATCTCGCACGGCGCGACCGGCAAGGGCAACGACCAGGTGCGCCTCGAGCTCGGCTGCTGCGCCTTGTGGCCACAGGTCAAGGTACGTACCACCAGCCACAGTCGCCTTTCTACCTCTCTTTGGACTGGTCCCAAAAAAAATATATGTAATTTGGGCCCAGTAGAAAAAGGGGACAGGTTGCACCTCGGACCCTACATCTGCAAAAAGGAACAATCACATAAACATATTATTTGAAAAAAAAAGAAAACGAACTATTTTGCTTATTCCGCCATCTCTCTGCCGTTCGTCTGGGATTAGTATTACTTCTTCTTCGGATATTTCGGTTGATTATCTTACTGCCATCTTCAAGGTTACCAGCCAAAATATCGAAACAAGAAATGATGCTATCCCTCATGCTTGCCCAAAACATAGAGGGATATTCTGTCCACCAGGAGAACTTCAAGAAACACGACACTTATTTGTAGTTGTTTCAATAATTATTTATTTTTGTGGCCTAGGGTTTTCGTTATTACCCCACTGTCCGGGTTAACTGACAAAGCTGATATTGTGCATAATGTTGCAAACATTAACACCAAGGAATATACATTCGTTGAAGAAACTAATTGCAAATGCTAAATATACAAAATAATACACTCCTGCAAATTGAAATAAGAACACCGTGAATTCATTGTCCCAGGAAGGGGAAACTTTATTGACACATTCCTGGGGTCAGATACATCACATGATCACACTGACAGAACCACAGGCACATAGACACAGGCAACAGAGCATGTACAATGTCGGCACTAGTACAGTGTATATCCACCTTTCGCAGCAATGCAGGCTGCTGTTCTCCCATGGAGACGATCGTAGAGATGCTGGATGTAGTCCTGTGGAACGGCTTGCCATGCCATTTCCACCTGGCGCCTCAGTTGGACCGGCGTTCGTGCTGGACGTGCAGACCGCGTGAGACGACGCTTCATCCAGTCCCAAACATGCTCAATGGGGGACAGATCCGGAGATCTTGCTGGCCAGGGTAGTTGACTTACATCTTCTAGAGCACGTTGGGTGGCACGGGATACATGCGGACGTGCATTGTCCTGTTGGAACAGCAAGTTCCCTTGCCGGTCTAGGAATGGTAGAACGATGGGTTCGATGACGGTTTGGATGTACCGTGCACTATTCAGTGTCCCCTCGACGATCACCAGTGGTGTACGGCCAGTGTAGGAGATCGCTCCCCACACCATGATGCCGGGTGTTGGCCCTGTGTGCCTCCGTCGTATGCAGTCCTGATTGTGGCGCTCACCTGCACGGCGCCAAACACGCATACGACCATCATTGGCACCAAGGCAGAAGCGACTCTCATCGCTGAAGACGACACGTCTCCATTCGTCCCTCCATTCACGCCTGTCGCGACACCACTGGAGGCGGGCTGCACGATGTTGGGGCGTGAGCGGAAGACGGCCTAACGGTGTGCGGGACCGTAGCCCAGCTTCATGGAGACTGTTGCGAATGGTCATCGCCGATACCCCAGGAGCAACAGTGTCCCTAATTTGCTGGGAAGTGGCGGTGCGGTCCCCTACGGCACTGCGTAGGATCCTACGGTCTTGGCGTGCATCCGTGCGTCGCTGCGGTCCGGTCCCAGGTCGACGGGCACGTGCACCTTCCGCCGACCACTGGCGACAACATCGATGTACTGTGGAGACCTCACGCCCCACGTGTTGAGCAATTCGGCGGTACGTCCACCCGGCCTCCCGCATGCCCACTATACGCCCTCGCTCAAAGTCCGTCAACTGCACATACGGTTCACGTCCACGCTGTCGCGGCATGCTACCAGTGTTAAAGACTGCGATGGAGCTCCGTATGCCACGGCAAACTGGCTGACACTGACGGCGGCGGTGCACAAATGCTGCGCAGCTAGCGCCATTCGACGGCCAACACGCGGTTCCTGGTGTGTCCGCTGTGCCGTGCGTGTGATCATTGCTTGTACAGCCCTCTCGCAGTGTCCGGAGCAAGTATGGTGGGTCTGACACACCGGTGTCAATGTGTTCTTTTTTCCATTTCCAGGAGTGTACATTCACTATCATACAACAATAAAGTAAATAACTGGCAGATCCTTTGATAGTGGGGCACAGTTCAAGAAAAAGGACACTACAGTCAGTCAGCTTTAGCAGTAATGAAAAATGTGAAACGCTCGTTCTCCTCCTGTCCATGGAGCTTCTGTAGTGTTTGGCCGAAACCCACTCTCGATCACGACCAGAATCT
Organism: Schistocerca piceifrons; assembly: GCF_021461385.2. Lineage (NCBI taxonomy): Eukaryota > Metazoa > Arthropoda > Insecta > Orthoptera > Acrididae > Schistocerca > Schistocerca piceifrons. Next base: position 863,835,188 of record NC_060149.1, on the reverse strand, counting down.
ACGCGAGACAAATTACGCGACATATTGCTCCGTAAAATTCCTGAGAAACGTGTCTTGGAGGACCCGGATTATTTCTATGCACTGATTCATAAATACTGTGAAGCTAAATAAGGGTCACCAGCCTCACCTTGACCTGTGAGATTGGGTTAAAATAGTGACTTCTTCTAGATTTGTCATCGTTGCCTTGCAGCAATCCAACTACTTTCAAAAGTCTCCCAAATCTGACCTCTGGCTCAGATGACAAACACCCCCCCCCCCCCCCACCTAGTCAGTCACTACACCAATACCAACCAGTTTCTACCATCTCCTCACACACAGCACAACACAGCATCACAGTAGAAAGTAAAAAAGCGTAAGGACACTGACATTATCTTCTAATAACCTTCGCCAAGTCTAATTCGTTTAAAAAGCAACACCTCGGCACTCTTCCACACAGCCTTTCTGCTGAGTCCGCGTATGCCCTCTTTGACGGCAACACGCGCTTTGAAAACAGGCAAACGAAAAAGCCAGTACCTCCACCACAGCACGGGTATGCACTCGCCAACTCTTTCGAAAATTTCCACACAGAAAGTTTTTCATCACTAACAACCGACTTCGGAAATACCCACCGCAATAGCCACTATAACCCAGAAGGCTCTAAACTTGCCTCCTTCTTCCCACGAGAGCTGACGATATCGCCGGCCCCAAGCTGCTCCACACAATTATTTTAAAGGGCAGGCGTTTGGGCTAATCATCCTCCAGAGCAGAATGTAGGAACTTCCACTGGCCATTTCCTGTTAATACTCGCTGTGCCGCTACATCATACTTCTTCCTGCTGATACTCTTAGAACTATGTTTCCCAAAATACATTAAGAAACACAGGCCATCCAGAGGAAAGCACTCGCCTCTGAAAACAGTAGGGTCGGGCAGATGCAAACGTTAACGTGAGCATGGTTGTTCACCTACCCCCACTGCACCCCCTACTAACAGCTGCGCGACTGGAAGCCATATTGGTTTTGTTGTATTCCGCTGGTTTCTTATTATAACCTCCAGTAGGACGTTTCTAGGCAGTGGCACACTGAAGACATCATAAACACATCTGTCTCTGTACGGGTTCTTATAATTAAATGTCAGTCAGTGTGAACGAAATACAAGTATGCTATACAATATATGGTGTTATTTATACATATGACTCCGCTCTCTCAGGAATGAGCTTCTTCGATTTTGTGACATCTGTCTGATTTGAAAACGACGGACGAAATTGCTACAAGTGAAACGATCGCCAATGACAGTTGTATTCTTGCTTGTCACAAAGATTTGTCCGTTTTTTCCGAATATATCGCGATTTCCGAGGGTGTGGTTAGGCAGAAATCTAAGAAAACATCTTAAATTTCAGCGACTGAAATATTTAGCTATTGTTCCTGGGATTTCTGAGGATCCACTCGTTCATGGGAGGAGCTGGTGTGAGTGTGACGGTTGGCTTACTCGAAATATGCTGGTGGACACGTACATGTCGTTTTGACATCACTCTCGAGCAAGCGCTGCCAGTGTGGTATATGGGTCCTGCAACGCACTTGTCGAGAAAGCAGGGCGTCTGAATAGCTTCTCCCGCCCAGTTAAGCCCACTCTACCCTCCGCAGCCGTACTGGCGTTAAGCTCATGTCGGGCAGACCACCACCATTTATCCGAATTAAGCAAAGACTGGACCATTATGTGCAGCTTGGAGATTAGCCCCGTCCCCCAGAAGCTGGAAAATCTGCACTCGCTCACACTAGCCGACGTTCGTGGCCAGACAAAGAGGACAGAGTGACGTAGATCTGTTTACTTGTTCCGTAGCTGTTCAGAGTGGCTGTTGTCGTGCTTCTTGGTCTCCACCACGTCGAGTAAAGACAAAAAATGGTTTAAATGGCTCTGGCCATATGGAACTTAACATCTGAGGTCATCAGTCCCCTAGAACTTAGACTACTTAAACCGAACTAACCTAAGGACATCACACATATCCATGCCGAGGCAGGATTCGAACCAGCGACCGTAGCGGTCGCGCGGTTTCAGACTGAAGCGCCTAGAACCGCTCGGCCACCCCGGCCGGCTCAAGTGAAGACAGTTCCTGCCCGTTGTATCCAGAGTTCAGTATTTATACATTTATTACATAACTGTGTCTGGTTTCCAGACAATGTCGCACCAAGGCGTAGTCTGTTTTTGCAACTGCCTCGTTAGGTTGTGTTCTTCAAGTCTGGTGCACATTTACCTATCTATTTTCCTTGAGCAGCGTTGTTTGGAAATCTGACACAGTTATACTAGACAGTGGGCTAATAACGCCATATATAGGGCCAAACATTAAACAATTACTGAAGCAAATGGCAAAAATGTGTGTTTTTACATGTAATCATACTCCACCAAGTAAAGTCAACAGTAAAAATCTCATTTAATTTTTATCCTTAAAATATTACTCAGAAGTAGCCGATTAACCAAAAATTTTGTTACATTCAAATTAATTACAAATATATTTGTATTAACTTTATCGACAACTCGGAACTATCTTGGTGATCCCTCGGACGCAACTAGTCTTTCTTCGCGAGTGATCGTAGATATTATTTGTCTACGGTGTATGGAGACAAAACTGTGGGGCCAAGTACAAGGATTTTATGGAGTGACGAAGTACGGTGCATGTAAATTGTAAATTTGTGGTAAGATCGTATGGGACAAAGCTGCTTAGGTCATCGGTCTCTAAGCTTACACACTACTTACCCTAACTTAAACTAACGTACGATATGGACAAGACACACACCCATGCCCGAGGGAGGACTCGAAACCCCGACGGGGTGAGCCGCGCGGTGGGCACCATGTTATACGATATTTACTTGAGTGTGTTGTGGCTACAGTGAATTCAGTACAGGTGGTGTGATGCCCCGCGGAAGTGTTTTTCACAGATGAAGAGTGGAAATGAAAAATTATCTAAGTGCCATTAAAAAAACGCCTTTTCAGTGTTATTGTGTTCTCGGTACGCTGTTGCATGTCCTTAGACCTTATCCAGGTGTCAAACTACGAAGAAAGTCTTTCAAAATTGTGTTAGCAGATGGCGCATGGTGTCTGTGCCAACCTGTGCTTCCGTGTGGAGTTCCGAAGTTTAAAAGATATAAGAGGTGGTTTTTGTTGATTACAGGTTAACTAGTTAAAAATAAAATACTGTATTTCTGTACATGTATTATCACAAATAAAACATAGTGCCTCAGTATTAATGGCGCCTGAGACAAAAACTTTCTTCACTCTATTTTGTCGAAAACTGACATTTGTAAAGCCGTGGCTGTGTACAAGATAAAAGCTGATTCTTGCAAAGAAAAAAACAGCAACCAGCCGCTATTAATAACGTTATTTATTTACACAAACACTGCTTCTACTGGTTTGAAACCAACACGTTCGTCTACAGACGCCTGTTCACGTTTATATTACATTGATGGTTGTTTACGTTAGATACTCGCTGTTCTTTCCGACAAGTAATGTAAACAACAACAAATGTAATATAACGTGAACAGCCGTCTGAAGATGAACGTATCGGTTCGAAATGGATAGCGGCGCCATTTGGGTTCAAAATGGAAGGCTCTATTTGTGTAAATAAATAGCATTATTAAAAGTGTTGGGCCGCTGTTTTCCTCTTTGCAAGAAACAGCTTCCTTTTGACAACTAGAACCAGTCAGTTTTTGGTATGGCACTTAAAACGTTGTTAATAAAGTATTTATTTTCTCATTCATTTCATAATTTTTGGCGGTGATGCGCTGAGCAACATAATTCGCTGGTATCAGGATACTTTCTCAATTTTACGGATACAAGTCAGCTACGCATAAACAGAGATACATTGCTTTTTCATTTTCCTGAGAAATGTCAGATTTGAAGAACTTAGAACGTTTTCCATTTCCACTCTTCAAATGATTTCGTCGAAGTGGAAAGCGAGAGGAATGTCAAGCCAGTAACGACATTCCCTGGCGACGAAATTTGTTTTCCTGTACTAAATAACGGCTCGGTTAATGTAAAAGACAACGGAACAGCGAGGGTCACGCCCATTGACCTACAAGTAAGGTATGCAATGCACGTTACTTTGGAAAGAAGGCGTCTAAATGATGTGAATCGATAAATTAGCGGTAACTGCATGATCTGTATTATACTCGATTTACCAAGGCTGCTGTATAATGGTGTCGGCGTAGTTTTTGAACAAGAAGCTTTCGATATATGCGAGGACGGGGGACGGCAGGGGGGGGGGAGGGGGGGGGGGGAATGATTCGCGGTGTTATTCACCAAAGAATCCTACACCTAGAGTCCAGTCAACGATGTTAAAATTGTCTACAATTACTGCGTCCCCTCAGAGCTGTGTGGCCAGCGAACAACCCGTGAGAGAGGTTCTGGACATCATCTCCAAAGTGCGCCCATGCTGTGGTTTGTAAGAGGACGGGGCCTAGACCTGGTGATATGGAACGTTATTAATATTTTGGAAGACGAATGGCGACTTGTAAGTAACCTTAAAAATTTACAGTTCCGACCTGTCAAAAACCTGTGTAATCATTTTCTTGAAAGAAAAACACCTGACTACACTATATTTTTTTTCTTTCCCTGAGAGTTACGGGGTTGCGGGCAGCACCCCTTCCCTGTTTCCGGGCATGGGCACCCTTGCATCGTCGTAGTTGCGCATTCAGTTGCCGGACCTGTTAATTTGAAATATTACGTACAGAATGGCAAAAACCCTAGTGTTACTCGCTGACATCTATTACAGGCCGCCCATTATCTGAACAATACTGCGATATTGTATAAATTACAGAAAATACTATTGATTGCATTTAGCATGAAAAGTGTTATTACCATCGTGATTGTGGTGTCAGGACGATCGAGAATGAAAAGGAAAAGGTGAGTAGAGTCCCCTCCCCCTCCCCCCTCCCCCCTCCGTTCCTTCTGAAGTGATGTCGCTGGAGTCTCTTTCTCCTGTTGAACTGTAAATTTCTCACCAACAGTGATTATATACAGGGTGTTCGGAAATTTCCGTTACGGACTTCAAGGACTTGTAGAGGGGAGTGAGTAGATAATATTCCGAATATTTTGAACTGGAACCCATGTCCGGAAACGTACCGTTACCCTGCTACAACCATTTGAAAATATGTTGGTTACGCGAGTACAAGTAAGTGGTCAGGCGTGACCCAGTGAATCACTTGTTTTACAGTTCCGCTCATTAATTGCTGAAGAGATTGCTCGTGTACTCGTTGACAGGTTCTCTTCAACGTGATGCAGTACAGCCTCTTCTAGTTCGGTTGCTGGTCACAGTGATGGTACCCTTTCTCGAAGCAGTTTTGTAATTGTGCCGAAAAGGGTATGCGATGGAATCGGACGTTGTCGAGAACGGTCTTGATAAAGGCGACGAGCAGCTCTTTCATTACCGTGAGCTCCGGCATTCAGAAGGATCATGTCGGCGTATTCTGCAAACGTGTACTCAACCAAGTTACTCTGACACTCAGCCCGAACCAGATCAGAGAGATAGGATAGACGTCAAAAGACTTCAGCCGATCTGACGTAAGTGCTTTTCCCCCAACCCCCAACCCCCCCCCCCCCACCTCCCACCACCATGACTAGCCTGTTGCATTGTGTGTGTGTGTGTGTGTGTGTGTGTGTGTGTGTGTGTGTGTGTGTTGTGTATTGAACTTGGGACCTAGAAACGACGAAGAGGCTTCGTCCTCGCCAAAGCCCTCAGTGGTTCACAGCCCCGCAACAGACTACAGCAGTCCACTCACCCCACCGCCGCCCCACACCGAACCCAGGGTTATTGTGCGGTTCGGCCCCCAGTGGATCCCCGCCTCCGGGAACATCGCACACCAGACGAGTTAACCCCAATTTTTGCGTGGTAGAGTAATTATGGTGTGCGCGTACGTGGAAACAGTGTTTGCGCAGCAATCGCCGACATAATGTAACTGAGGTGGAATGAGCAGAACCAGCCCACATTCGCCGAGGCAGATGGAAAACCGCCTTAAAAACCATCCACAGGCTGGCCGGCATACCAGACCTCAACACTAATCCGCCAGGTGGACTTGTGCCAGAGACCAGCACGCCTTCCTGCTCGAGAAGCAGCGCGTTAGACCGCGCGGCTAGCCGGGCGGGCTAGCCTGTTGCATACTTATATAGCAAATGTGGTGTCACCGCCAGACACCACACTTGCTAGGTGGTAGCCTTTAAATCGGCCGCGGTCCGTTACTATACGTCGGACCCGCGTGTCGCCACTGTCAGTGATTGCAGACCGAGCGCCACCACACGGCAGGTCTAGAGAGACTTCCTAACACTCGCCCCAGTTGTACAGCCGACGTTAATAGCAATGGTTCACTGACAAATACGCTCTCATTTGCCGAGACGATAGTTAGCATAGCCTTCAGCTACGTCATTTGCTACGACCTAGCAAGGCGCCATTACCAGTGTGTATCGAAATGGAAAGCATGTACAGTCAAGAGCGATGTTCTCCAATTGTGGATTAAAGTTAAGTATTCCAAGAACTACGTTCTTTTCTTTATAGGATAATTACTTTACCTTGTTCCAGACCTCACGCCAATCTGCGTGAGCTTAACGCGTGCCTTTCGGCTACCTCCGAGTGGCTTGGCTGTCTTGCCACGCCACTACAGCAAACATGTTTTCAAACGGCTATAACACGGAGACGGTACGTTTCAGGGCAAGGATCCCTGTTCAAAATATTATGTACTTACTCCCCTGTACAAGTCATAGATGTTTATAACGGATATTTCCGAACACTCTGTATAGATGAATTACCGTAATTATAAACATCTTGCAGAAGTGAGGAAAGCAACTACGACGCCACTTATCAGTAACGTCAGATACTACTATCATGCTCCATACATTCTCAAATAATGTAGATGGAGTTTCAGGAGAAGTCTAAAGCATTTGGATGACTCTTTTTCTTATGTATACCGTACAGACAGTGAACAAACTCGCAGTAGGTCTCAATGTGTTGTAGGGGCCCTGCCATTTCTGTGTTTTTTTGTTACGTTCAGTTCGACCAATGAATGACAACCATGTATTCTATAATTTCCAAAAGAGCGTTTTTTTTTTAAATTACAGTGGGGGGAGTCATGAAATGTGCAATGATGGACTCTCAGACAATTAAATATTCGGATGAGGTACCCCCCGGGACAAAACATATCGCGAGTTACAGAGCAGTTTAAAAGAAACCATCTAATATCGAAATCTGAATGTTAATTCTTTCATCGCGACAGTGTTCAAGCACATGTACCAAAAGCTTGTATTGACTACTCATAGCTAACTGTAGTGGGCTCCGAAATTACTGACCATCCTCTTTATGTCCCTCATCTTACTTCATAAGAAAGCCATAGTTCCTTACATGAAATATAAGCTGAAAGGCTTTCAACAGCTGATGAATTCTTATATGCAGCGGATGATGGAAATAGACGGTTAGAAGGCACATACTGAAATTTTTAGAAGGGTAAGGCACATTATCGAATGTAGTGAAAATGGTTTTGTTTCTGACTCTACTGTGTTAACTAAGAAATAACTGTGTAGTGTACTGCTCAGATTCGTTCGCTCAAGTCTGAGCTGCGTTTTGGTATGTGCTTGTTTCGGTGCAGTTCTCCGTTTGGAATTGTAGCTTCTCCTCTGGTGTTAATATTCATAAGGTGTATTTATCAACATGTTAAGGGATTTTTCATAAAGGTCCGTACTATTAAAACGAGACTGACCTATGAAATGAACTTTATAATTTGGCACGCCTTCTCTCGAACATCGACCACGAGGATAATGACGACATACGCTTTCCATTCTAAACACTTCGGCAAGCAGCGCTGCTTGTAAATCTTATACGTAAAAAAGACTTAAATTCACGAAGAAATGCAGGTACACTACGTGAAATGAGTCTGTAACATTTTTTGGTAATTTTTCATTTTGAAACTGATCGAATTGCTCGTTAATAAGTCACAGCAAAAGGTTTGGAGTGTCATAGAGTGAGTTAAACTTCGATAAAGTCAGTAGAGGACGTTGAACTACAGTGTTCATACGTGTGATTTATGTAAAGCGGTTAATGAAAACCCTGTAACAGCCCAAGTTAATCCCCATCGACACGCAAGTCGCCGAAGTGGCGTCAGTTTGAAAGGCTTGCAACAGGCGAACGGCCTACCCGACGGGAGGCCCTAGCCACACGGCATTTCCATTTCCAACAGGGTAACTGCAATTAATAACACCATGCATTCAGTTACATGTCCCTAACGTTGTTTAGAAAGATGCAAAATGTTTAGTTTTTTGATGAGTTATACTTTAACACCTCATTTATGCATTCCTTCAAAAATGAATTTTTTAGATACAATTTTTTATGTAGAAAAGGGAAAACAAGTGTTTGTAAGGAGCAGTGAACGTAATAACGCCAAGTTGAAATTCTCTCACATTTATGACACCCGACGTCCCATACATTAGCAAAAACTGAGAAAGGAGTACAATTGTAACCGATAATGGAAGTTATACATTCAACAGTTATGGAAACAATGCAAGATTTGAGCATATAACGAACTTCTAATTCAGTCACTTTAAGTTCAGCACAGCGATCTTCGAACAGTGTACACAGACATGATTTTGTTACAGATCCATTATCATATATTTCACGATACCATGTTTTATGTTGTGTCCACTGAATGCAATCCTTCTCTCCTTTTGTCGTAGAAGTAGCCGCCACAGTCACCGCTGTATAGACCCTTATTGCAGGAATTGGAGGGCGCTTTGATTGAGGTTTCCTTGCCAGAATTTGCAAGACAATATGCTGATGCTGCTAATGAATCAGTATTAAACAACTCTCTTTTGAGAACTGTTGCTTTGGATTACGGTCATGTTTCCTAGGTGGCGTCTTCCATTCATCCTTGTTCAGCCAGTCTCGAAGAATTCTTCGTGGGTTGTTAAATGTCCTTGAAGCCACCACAACAGTAATTCCAGATCTAACTGCTTGAATTGCCTTTCGTAGATCCTCGGTAGTCCACTTTATATGAAGATTTGGACAGCGTTTACCGATATCATCGCCTAGGTGAGAAAAATACAGAAAGAAGAGTTATTAACTGCAGGTGTCTTATTAATCTTTTTGCCAAATGCATTGAAAAAATATTTAAATATTTTAAGATCTATTTATATGCTTCAATACACGAAAGAACTTATTTTAATGACATAGTAATCGAAACATTAAATGAGAATAACGTTAGAAATTTATACGTATCTCCTTTATCTCACGCAAAACATTCAGTGCCAACAGAAAGCAAATCTCCAGCACGCAACCTCACTCTGACAGCTGTCCGACTCTCACTGAGGTTGCTGTTGTGGCAAAGACGCTACAAGCAAGCAGTGGAAGTGCACCGTTTGTTATTTGTTACTTACACGATGCTACCACCATGGGAATCTTTCCAAACTAGCTTTTAAACTACACACAGCCTTAAAACCTGCGTTGTTATTACCTTCAGTTACCCTATGTTCTTTAGTGCTGTACTCACGAATACCATAAACGTTTCAACTGCTGTTTTGCAGTAGGTCTCCGCTTATAAACAGTGTATTTAAATCGAGAGCGATAAAATTTCAGACAATTCGAGTAAGTAATTACAGAATACGGTCGACTTTCCTTCACTACTCTCCTTTACGTGATTGAAACGAACGACTTTTATAATGTAGAAGATGTGAATGAAATGCTTTTTTCATATTTTTCTGCGTTACTCCGACATCAATCATTTCATTTTACAGATACTGGCTCCTTGGAGAATAAAGGAGTTTACAGACAAGTTCCAGGGAAGACAAGATTTGCTACAGTACGCTGCTGCAAATAACATTCCAGTATCAGCCACAAAGGAAGCACCGTGGAGCATGGACGCAAACCTAATGCACATCAGGTATGCTGCATATTGATTGTCCGATAAGCTTCAGAAAGCAATTATTCACTCTATGAACACAATTAAGTTGCATAACTGACACATGCTGTTACCTCATCACATAGCGTGGAAAATTGCCTCCCAGGAGGCTGGATAATTAATTTCATCGTATTAGACATAAAATGCTTATGACATTTGATATAAGAGAGCGAAAAAATTCTACATAACTTCATGTTATCGCGAGGACGAGAACGGTAACACATGGACGAAGTGAACACTCTCAAGATGCGATGAGAAACAACTGTTTCGCATTTGTATAAAGTTATTTTGAATACGCAGCTATATGAAACATATTTTATTACAGTCAGCTTTGATCTCTCATGAAAACCACACATTGCATGTTGTACCACCACACAGCGAGACCTTCGGGGGTGGTGGTCCAGATTGCTGTACACATCGGTACCTCTAATACCCAGTAGCACGTCCTCTTGCATTATTGCATGCCTGTAGTCAGCGTGACGTACTATCCACAAGTTCATCAAGGCACTGTTGGTCCAGATTGTAACACTCCTCAACAGCGATCCCTCAGAGTAGATGGTGGCTCACGCCATCAATAAACAGCCCTTTTCAATCCATCCCAGGCATGTTTGATAGAGTTCATGTCTGGAGAACATGCTGGCCACTCTAGTCGAGCGATGCCGTTATCCTGAAGGAAGTCATTCACAAGATGTGCACGATGAGGGCGCGAATTGTCGTCCATGAAGACGAATGCCTCGCCAATATGCTGCCGATATGGTTACATTATCGGTCGGAGGATGGCATTCAGTATCGTATAGCCGTTACGGCGTCTTCCATGACCACCAGCGTCGTACGTCAGTCCCACATAATACTACCCCAAAGCAGCAGGGAACCTCTACCTAAGGCGTTCAACGTGACCAGGTTGCCTCCAAACACGTCTCCGACGATTGTCTGGTTGAAGGCATATGCGACACTTATCGGTGAAGAGAACGTAATGCCAATCCTGCGCGGTCCATTCGGCATGTTGTTGCGCCCATCTGTACCGCGCTGCATGGTGTCGTGATTGCAAAGATGGAGCTCGCCATGGACGTCAGGAGTGAAGTTGCGCATCATGAAGCCTGTTGCGCGCAGTTTGAGTCGTAACACGACGTCCTGTGGCTGCACGAAAGGCATTATTCAACATGGTGGCGTTGCTGTCAGGGGTCCTCCCAGCAATAATCCGTAGGTAGCGATCATCCACTGCTGTAGTAGCCCTTGGTGGGCCTGAGCGAGTCATGTCATCGACAGTTCCTGTTTCTCTGTATCTCCTCCATGTCCGAAAAACATCGCTTTGGTTCACTCCGAGACGCCAGGGCACTTCTCTTGTTAAGAGCCCTTCCTGTCACAAAGTAACAATGCGGACGCGATCGAACCGCGTTATTGACCGTCTAGGCACGGTTGAACTACAGACAACACGAGCCGTGCACTTCCTTTCTGGTGGCATGACTGGAACTGATCGGCTGTCAGATCCCCTCCATCTGATGGGCGCTTCTCATGCATGGCTGTTTACATCTTTGGGCGGGCTTAGTGACATCTCTGAACAGTCAAAGCGACTGTGTCTGTGATACAATATTCACAGGAAACGTCTATCTTCAGGAGTTCTGGGAACCGGGGTGATGCAAAACTTTTTTTTTTATATGTGTACATAGATCATCTTCACGGTATTTAAAAAATATCACACATTAACTGCGTATCATGTAACTCTGAGGTACCACATACATCGTAGCTAATTTTTTCTGTGGTCCTGTGTTATAGACGCTTTACTGTCGATACTTCATGGAAATTAAGTCATAAGCATAGAACTACAGTGAATATGAACGCTGATTAATGGTAAATGGTGACCATTTATTAATAATGAAAGATGCGTTTCTGTTATGTTTGCCACCTGCTGTGTCCCTGTATTGCATAGAATGTATCAGAGGTTGATGCAATTGCGGGCTCCATAGTAAGTGATTAGTACTGCCCAACGCCACTATGGAGCAGACCATGCAGGTTAGCACAGACCATGGACGGACGTTTCGACCGAAGGAAGATTGAAATGCAGCATTTCGTATGTATCAAAGTCGATAAAGGAGGAGGAGATTAGTGTTTAACGTCCCGTCGACAACGAGGTCATTAGAGACGGAGCGCAAGCTCGGGTGAGGGAAGGAAGGGGAAGGAAATCGGCCGTGCTCTTTCAAAGGAACCATCCTGGAATTTGCCTGAAGCGATTTAGGGAAATCACGGAAAACCTAAATCAGGATGGCCGGAGACGGCATTGAACCGTCGTCCTCCCGAATGCGAGTCCAGTGTGCTAACCACTGCGCCACCTCGCTCGGTAAAGTCGATAAAGATAACAGCTCCGATTGACAAGGATGGTGCATGGAATCGGCCACGACCTTTTTCAACGAACCCTCTCACCATTTCTACCTAACTTCGTTTATTGACATCATTTAGTAACCTGTATGTGACAATTCTGGAGTTACTGTCTTCCAAAACACTTATTTCAGTACTATATTAGTCCACTGCATCTTGTTAACTTTATGCAGTTCTTTCCCTATGTAATCATACTTACAACATAAATAAAATTTCCAGTACGAATGTAAGTCATAACACTTCGAAGACTGCTTTGATCACAGAAAGCGCTGATCAAAACTCAGCCACAGAAACGCCGTGTTCTAAAAAAATATAGCATCTATGAATGTAGAAAACAAATGTTCTTGGTCGAAGGATTAATTTTTTCGTAGGTCTTGCTTATATTTTCTTATAGATTGTAGCATTTCCTGTTTAAATTGTTACTTAAGTCACATAATTTATGGTGCTCTTTCTTTGTGTTCCTGTCTACCATTATTTATTTATTATGTGTATATATTAATGAGAAATTAATAATTTCATAAACATTTAAGCACAGTTTTTCAGTAAAATAGTTCTGGGTGTTTGACTGCGTCATTTGCGATTAAACTACCGACGTTTTGACTACTGGTACAGGTAGTCTTCATGAGGGTGAGTGATGAGAACTGCCTGCAATAGTAAACGAAACGTTGCTAGGTTTATCACATATGACACGATCACACCAAAAATAATGTTATTGAAACAGACTACAGTCGTGAAAGTCTACAGTGTTATATTGAAGTAAACTTCAGTATTAGATAAAAACAACAAACAAAGTAAGATTATTTGTTTCTTTAGCACATAAGCTAAGAACTTTGCAAGAAGATTCTACATTGCATTGTAATCATTTTACTTTTTTATGAATTTTCGTACTTCTTAATTTCAGAAAGCTTATGAATATTATGTGACTCATAACAGATCCTGAACTTAAAATACTAGCATATCGGAATGCTTGTTTGTATTAAATTGCCTCTATTTATGTCGTCAATATATTTTTTATTATTTTATATTTCCATTCGATTTTAATTGTCTATAAAGTATTTTAAATCCTGAAGATTTGAAAATCAGCTTCTTTTTCTTTATTTCTTTGCTTCTTTACAATCGTTAGTAGTACTTTTTTCTACACTGACGAATTTGTATTGATTATTTTAATCTTCTTTCTCACACTGAAGCGTACATCAACACAGGCTTAACTCATTCATTTATTCTTGAAGAGTACTCTAAAAGAATTTCAGTTTTCTCTTGAGTTTATTTTTCATTATTTCTGGAAATCGTTTTACATATTTCATATGTCCTGTTCTACTTAGCTGTAATGTTTGATTGTACATTACACAGTATTTCGTATGAAAGGACGTTGTTGTCCTTAAATCCTACAACACTCGTAAGCTGGGTATTCTATCACTTGATTTCCTTCTTTGTAAAGAAAAATTGTAGGAATTGGTATCGAAATTCTGTTAGGTGCAGTAGGCTACTCATTTACGTTTCTTTCACAATTACGTCTTTATGTGACCTATTTTGAGACACTGTAATCTGCTGCAAATTTCATCACACAAGTAAGTAATAATCTGAAAACTCTTCGAATGAAGCACATAACGTGCTAAATCGTCTGTGAATAAACGATAAATATTGTCTTGCACGAGTGGAGTTTCGATTACAAAAAAAAAAAAAAAAAAAAAAAAATGGTTCAAATGGTTCTGAGCACTATGGGACTCAACTTCTGGGGTCATTAGTCCCCTAGAACTTAGAACTAGTTAAACCTAACTAACCTAAGAACATCACACACATCCATGCCCGAGGCAGGATTCGAACCTGCGACCGTAGCGGTCTCGCGGTTCCAGACTACAGCGCCTAGAACCGCACGGGCACTTCGGCCGGCTTCGATAACAATTAGTTCAATATAACATGTTTTGTCAGCTTGCTACAATGAAAACGTTTCACTGTTTTTTTAAATTTAAGAGTATCTGTCAAATTTGTCCAGAATTTTATTGTTTCTATATCGACACGCATTTTGCGTAATTTTGTTTGGTGAAATTGTTTCATTCAGAGCATTTTGAAATGTTGTACTATTTTTCCGAAATGATCTGTTCTTTTATAAGGAAATATTAGTTACGTGAGTGTTTAAATGTCTAAGCCACGTTACATTATTTTATCGATCTGTTGGTTGTTTGTAATTCTTCAGCTAATACGCTACTTATGTCACTTGCACATAATTTTAATATTATATATTAAGAGGGGTACCCAAAAAACCGGAATTATTTTTTAAAAGCTAAATATTTTCAAACTGTTTGCAAGACAATCTTATCCCCTTCAAAATACTCTCCATTGGAACCAATACATTTGTCCCACCGCTTCTTCCATTGTTCGAAACATTTTTTGTAGTTATCATTAGAAAGGGCTGACAGCTCCTCCCTCGTTTTTTTCTTGACCTCTTCAGTGTTGTCAAATCGGTGTCCTTTCATGCCCTTTCCATGTGTAGAAATAAGAAAAAGTCGCACGGAGTCAGGTCAGGCGAGTAAGGTGCTTGGAGCATCGGAACCATGCCATTTTTATCGAGAAACTGTCTAACAGAGATGGCCGTGTGTGCAGGAGCACTGTCGTGGTGCCAGCAACCCTTTTCATTCCCAAATGTTCCGCTAAGATTCGCTGAACCGAGCTCCGAGATAACCCACTAATCTCTCACAGTTGATCAAATGTCTGTCAACTGTCTGTGAGCACAAGATCTCGAATTTTTTCAATTTTTTCGGCGATTCGGGCAGTTGATGGCTGTCCAGAACGAGGTTTGTCACAGTCGATATTTCGCCATTTTTAAATCCAGCAACTCACTCGTACACTTGAGTTTTTCCCATAACATCATCATGGTAAGCTGTTTGAGACATTAAAACAGTTTCAGCAGCATTTTACCGACTATAAAACAAAATTTCACAGCTGCACGTTGTTCACTTAACGAAACAAGAACAAAACAGAACTAGCAAAAACAATCACTGCAGATGAACAGAACAAGCCAGGTCGACAACGCAGCTGGCACTGAACTGGCAACGAGCTGCGTTATACAAGCCTGGCGGCAGAAATGCGTTCATGCGTACTTCACAAGCTTCGTTCGCAGCAATGCAATTTCTTTTTTTTTTGGGGGGGGGGGGCTACCCCTCGTATTTTATCGATCTTTAATTTTAATATTTTATCAGTTGTAGTGATTATATGCTTTTATGCCTGGAAACTTTTAGATGCATTTGAAAAATCTCTTTTTTTTTACATTTTTTGTTTTTCGCGTGACGCTCCCTTAGGTTTCCTCCAAATCCTTATTTTTCTTTCATGTTTTTCTAATGTTGTCGGAAAAAAAAATTATCTGCCACTGATTGTATTGTGCCGGCCACTGTGGCGGAACGGTTCTAGGCGCTTCGGTCCGGAAGCGCGCGGCTGCTACGGTCGCAGGTTCGAATCCTGCCTCGGGCATGGATGTGTATAGTGTCCTTAGGTTAGTCAGGTTTAAGTAGTTCTAAGTCTAGGGGCTGATGACCTCAGATGTTAACTTTCATAGTGCTTCGAGCCATTTGAACCTTTTTTTATTGTACTGTTGTACTGGAAAGAACTTGTCTTAAAAATGGCGTCTGTAGCGGAAGTGCGTTCCAACCAGACACCTCTCACGGAGTTTCTTTTGCCGGAAAACCAAAGCATCGCAGAATGTCTACGGAGACCTGGCAGTGAACAAAAGCACGGTGAGTCGTTGGGCTAGGCGTGTTATCATCGCAACAAGATCGCAAAAACCTGTCCCACCTCCCGCGTGCTGGTAGGCTGCACACAGCTGTGACTCCTACACTGTTGGAATTTGCGTCCACTCGTTCGAGGTGATCCGGGGGAAGGGTTAGAGAACGTCACCCGCCATCATGCGTAGTGCCAACGGTGAAGAACAGACGAAGCGGTGTTACAGCACGGGCGGGTTTTTCGTGATTAGTGTGTGATCCCGTTATTCCACTTAAGAAAACGTTAAATGCAGAAGATTATGAATACATTTTATGCTATTGCATGCTGTGTACGTTAGAGGAACAGTCTGGAGGCGATTACTGTATCAGCATAATGTACCCTGTCATAAAACAGCATTTGTGAGGCAATTTAAATGCAATGGCCAGCCCAGAATCCCATACAGACGTATGACACAAGTGACACCCAATCACCTGACCACGTTTGAAGTCCGTGAGTTCCGCGGAGTGCCCCATTCTACTCTCTCACAATGTCTAATGACTACTGAGGTCGCTGATATGGAGTACCCGGCAGCAGGTGGCAGCACAATGCACCTAATATGAAAAAGTATTTTTTGGGGGTATTCGGGTACTTTTGATCACATAGTGTATGTAAAGCACACATTTTCAGTAGGCTCCTAACTCTTAGAGCCAAAACGTAGGATTTAAAACCTATGTTGTGGGTGTGGTGTCACCGCCAGACACCACACTTGCTAGGTGGTAGCTTTAAATCGGCCGCGGTCCATTAGTACATGTCGGACCCGCGTGTCGCCACTGTCAGGGATCGCAGACCGAGCGCCACCACAAGGCAGGTCTCGAGATACGGACTAGCACTCGCCCCAGTTGTACGGACGACGTAGCTAGCGACTATACTGACGAAGCCTCGCTCATTTGCAGAGCAGATAGTTAGAATAGCCTTCAGCTAAGTCAATGGCTACGACCTAGCAAGGCGCCATTAGTAACATTGCATGTATCTAAAGAGTCTCACTTGTATCGCCACAATCTCCAGATGTACCAAAAGGATGGATTAAAGTTAAGTATTCCAGAAGCTACGTACTTTTCTTTATAGCATTCATTACGTATCCTATTTCAGACCTCACGCCCATCTGCGTGAGCGTAGCGCGTGCCTTTCGGCTTCCTCTCATTGTGTCTAGGCTGTCTTGTCTAGACACAACAGTGGGCGTTTCTTCTGAAAGCTTCTATTCACTGTAACAATACTTTAAACCCAGGTAACTGTTTTGCATTAATTTAATCTACGAAAATGACCAGAACCATAGATAATTTATTTATTTATTTTATTTATTTATTTATTTAACCTGGTCTTACATCAAACTAGGGTTTATATATACAGTGCCAACGGCCTTGGCGCAGTGGTAACAACGGTTCCCGTCGGATCACTGAAGTTATGCGCTGTCTGCCTTGGGTTGCACTCGGAGGAGTCACCATCCGGGTCTGCCGAGTGCTTTGGGCAAGCAGCGTGCATTCAGCCCTTGTGAGGCCAATTGAAGAGGTACTTGACTGAGAAGACACCGGTCACGAAAATTGACGACGACTGGGAGAGCGGTGTTCTGACAACATACCCATTCTCATCTGGTGACGCCTAAGGACTGAGGATGACAAGGCGGCCGCTCGACACCTTCGAGGCCTGTTCGGACGGTGTTTATTCGTTCATACACACACACACACACACAGTATAATTTTTACATCATAGTTACCCAAGGTATGATATTTTTAATATGACAAATATCGCCGGCCGGGGTGACCGTAGTTGTTTACAATTCCACTAATTTCTGTTTCACATATACACCACAGTCATTCTCTATTTCAGTCTAACAGTATAACATATCAAAATAATAATAACACATCAAAAAAGTTTTGCTTCACCTCGGTTCCGAGTGTTCCGGAACCTGTACAGACTATTGGAATAGATATCAATATAAACATCATTTCCGTCCTTTTTATTGCTCGTGAAAACCACACATTGCGTGTTGTACCACCATACAACGAGACCTTCAGAGGTTGTGGTCCAGATGACTGTACACACCAGTACCTCTAATAGCCAGTAGCACGACCTCTTACACTGACGCATGTCTGTATTCATAGTGGCAGACTATCCACTAGTTAATCAAGGCACTGTTGGTCCAGATTGTCCCTCTCCTTAACGGCGATTCGGCGTAGATCCCTCAGAGTGGTTGGTGGGTCACGCTGTCCATAAACAGCCCTCTTCAATTTATTTATTTATTTATTTACACGTCAAGTTCCATAGGACCAAATTTAGGAGCAAATCTCCAAGGTCATGGAACGTGTCAGTACATGAAATTACAACATAAAAGTGATAACAGATAAAAATAAAATGTTTATGAACCCGAAAAAAGTCAATCCATAAGTTTAAGTAAACGAAATCAACAATACAACAAGAATCAGCTTAATTTTTCAAGGAACGCCTCGACAGAATAGGAGCGACCCATGAGGAGCCGGCCAGAGTGGCCGAGCGGTTCTAGGCGCTACAGTCTGGAACCGCGCAACCGCTACGGTCGCAGGTTCGAATCCTGCCTCGGGCATGGATGTGTGTGATGTCCTTAGGTTAGTTAGGCTTAAGTAGTTCTAAGTTCTAGGGAACTGATGACCTCAGAAGTTAAGTCCCATAGTGCTCAGAGCCATTTGAACCATTTGACAAATAGCGTTAAAATGATTTGAGTGTCTATAGTGACAGTGCGAATAAATAATGCCAACTATGAACTAACGTAGTTAATACTGGCAGTACTTGTACCATAGCTGCTACTGCCACTAGTGATGATGATGATGATCATGATTATGATTACAATAATAATAATAACGCTAATGATACTGGCAGATATAAAAAATAATTTACAGGTGCACAAAATAAATGTTTACTGATATCGATAGTTCTGGGGAAAAGAAATTTAAGGAAACTGCTCCAACTAAGAATACTGGCAGACGAGGAGGATCTGGCTGGAAAGAAGGATGTACAGGAGTAACGAGTGCGTACAGGGACAATAGTAGTCGTTATTGTTGCTTTACGAGATATGTCATTAACTGTCTTCTGAAGGTGGAAGCGTTATACAGTTCTCTAATTTAATGCGGTAGGTTATCCCAGAGTCGGCTTCCCGCTACTGAGAAGAACTTGGAGAAAGTGGCTTAACGATGGGTGGGACGGAACGGTGGGAATGGGTGTTTCTGCCACGTTGTTCAGATAAGAGAGTTAAGGTTGAGTAGAGATATAAAGGACACTACTCGTTGATAAGACAGTGGAGAAGATAGATGGTATGAAACTCTGCGCTTGTCTGGACGCAGCCTTGATAGCTGTGCATATGATTGTGAAATATGATCAAAGAGTCGAACATTACAGATATAACAGACAGGCATTTATAACCAGCTCGAGGCGCAGTGAGCTTTCCAGAAAAAGACCTTGCCGTATAACATCGTGTAATTAATAATTGGAGGTATAGATGTTTATACACGTTTCTTTTTCAGGTCAAGAGATACGAGCCTTTTATACTTTTGTAGGACGTAGAGGGATGCCGATGCCTCCCTGCACATTGCAGTTATGTGCTCAGTCCAACTTAGATTTTCATCTGTTATTACCCCTAGACTCTCTGAAAATGGCTCTGTGCACTATGGGACCACACATCTGAGGTCATCAGTCCCCTAGAACTACTCAAACCTAACGAACCTAAGGACATCACACACATTCATGCCCGAGGCAGGATTCGAACCTGCGACCGTAGCGGTCGCGCAGTTCCAAACAGAAGCGCCTAGAGCCGCTCGGCCACAGCGGATGGTCCTACACTCTCTTCTGAGAGAAAGAAGTTGATATTTGTTCCATTAAGGGTTAAACATGGCAGGGATCTGTTCCATTAAGGGTTAAACACGGCGGAATTCACGATATTTCGGGCTAATGAGCGTAGAATGACCTACCAGTACTGCCTACTTTTATAGTGCACACAAGTCGGTACTGAGATTCTCGATTGCTGTTTTCAATACGTGTGGTATTTGCGATAGGACAGATCATCTATATAGAATGAAAAGAGTGTAGGACTTAATACCAAACGCCTGGTACTACCTGCCCCCAGAGTGCCATACAGGATGCACTGCTGGTGAGACGTCAGCCATTGCAATATCCTTTGGGAGACATTTAGGTGATTTTCTATGCTATTCGGTTGTACTGACTGAAGTAAAAACGATTGTTTACATGCCTCGTCAGCGAACTGTTGGTGCTACTGATTCTACCTGACCCTAGCCGTTCTGATTTGGGTTTTCCATGGTTTCCGAAAATATGCGAGGTGAATACCGCGATGATCCCTACTAACACCCAACACCACTTCGTTTTATAGCCAGTTATTAAGATTTGTAAGTTTGTTCTTATACTGCATATTTATTATTATTATTATTATTATTATTGGTGAATTCTCCCCAGAAATGGAAGTCGTTAAGCAGATAACTCGATCAATTTTTATTTGAATTGTTCTTGTTCTTCCTATAGCCTTTCATTCTTTCCCAAAAGGCTTGTTTACGCTCATCACACCACTTTGGTCTGTACTGTTTTTCTTTTGGTTGCTCCGATATAACTTCCCACTTGTTTACTTTGCGAGTGAATGTGTCTCTTTCTAGAGTGTCGGCTGGTCTTATGTTTGCAATATTTAGGTCCTTTCGAATTTCATCTAGCCAAGATGTGGAATTCTTAAGTGAGGTTACATAATCTATTATTCTCTTCGTCAATCGATTTTCTGGTAGTCGTCTGAGATGACCAAAGAATTTCATTCGCTTTTTCATAATATTAATTTTGATGTTTGAAAACTATTCTGTTGTTTTAATTGACTGTAGCGTATAACCCTCTTGGGTATGTCTTCCTCCCAGAATTTTCCTGATGATCTTTCTCTCTTATTTTTGATGTCTTCAAATTGTTGTTTTCTGTTAAGGGTTAGTGTTTCACTTGCTTAGAGGATTGCTGGTTTTATGTCAATATTGTAGTGTCGAATCTTTTCCTCTCTTGAGATTGATTTTTTATGGTAGAGGTTTTGCGTTAACTATAAACCTCTTTTAATTTATTGGAGGTCATGTTACTGTGAGATTTTTTCAATACCTGTCCGTTCGATGAATTCTCAAAGGTATTTAAGGTATGGGCCCCTGTTGATTTTACCGTACTTTGTTTTCGAGCTTGCAGTTTCTGTTTCTGAACAAATGAATTCTGTTTTCTCAAATAAAATTTGTAAATCTACTTTTTCTGCACACTCTTTGAGTATTTCCAGCTGTTTGACTGCAGACTGCTCACCCTCTGCTAGTATCACCAAGTCCTCCGCAAATTCAAGATATGGTATGTACAGGTTGTTCGGGCAACGCCCAGTCGGATTGGCTTCCAAACCCCACATTTCTTGAGTTCTTTCTCCCATTCTTCCATAACTTTGTCTAGAACTAAGTTGAACAGAATAGGAGAGAGTCCATCACCTTGTCTCACACCTGTTTGAATGTCGAAGGGTTCTGAGATCTCCCCCATAAATTTTACTTTAGATTTAGTGCCAATTAGTGTTTGTTTTATGATTTCTCGTGTTTTGGGATCTAATCCCCTCTCTTCTAAAATTTGGAATAGTGAGGGCCTGTCTACTGAAACTTATGCTTTTTTGAAATATACAAATGTGCATACTACAGGTTTTTGTCTGAGAGCTCGCGATTTGAGTATGGTTTTGAGGTTGAAAATTTGCTCCGGACATGATCTGTTCCGTCTAAATCCTGCTTGATATACACCTACTTTGGGTTCTAATTGCTGTTGTGTTCTATTCAAGAGACAAGCTGATAGAATTTTGTAGGTGACTGGTAATGGAGAGATCGCCTATAGTTGTTTACATCTGATTTATTACCTTTTTTACGTAGTGGATGAATCAGAGCAATCTTCCAGTCATCTGGGATTTTTTCGGTTTGCTAGATGTTTTAGATTATTTGAGTAATTTCTTTGAGCGAATTTGGACCTAAATTTTTCAAGAGTTCTGCTATAATTCCGTCCTCCCCTGATGCTTTATTGCTTTTAAGTTTCTTATCTTTATTAAGAAAATCCAGGTTTTATGATTATATTTGGCTTTCTTGTAAACTATTCTGGATATTTTATGAAATATTCTACGCAACCGTGTCATCCACACAACTTAATAAGTAAATAACTAAACACACCCGGCCTCCTGCTGCAGCTACGAGTCGGGCATCCTGGAGGACCCCGCACAGCCGGCGCCGCCCGAGCTCTTCCAGATGACCATGGACCCCAGGAGTTCGCCGGACGCGCCTTGTCGCCTGCAGATAGATTTCCAAAACGGTAAGCCAATTAAAGCGCAATATACAGACATTTCTTCGTCTGCACAAGCTGCAGCAACACTGATCCTAAGCACCGTCCCCCCAAAATGTTTAACCATCATTCATGTGTTCTCGAATCTCTTTTTGACTGCAAACATTCGCGAGTAAATACAAAAATAATGCTGAAAGAACTCGAAGATACAATCAAAAGTAAAATAAAGATACAAAAAAGTTGTATCTACTTCTTTGGTTCTGACTGCTATGTTGGCTACGATTTAAACTCATTGAATAGGATAGCTAAAAACGTGTTGACAACATTATATTTCGCTTATATGGACTTCTTTACCAACCAGTATCATTTGCTGTGGAAGGAGCGTCCGACGAACTTGGTGCGTTCATGTACAGTGTGCAACTAAATACCTTTTACAGACGTTGAGAACTTGTAGTGGGGACCGAGACGGTTAAGTTTAGCGTATGAACTCGTGTCCGGCAATGTACCGTTTTCCCGATACACGTAAAATACAACAGGGTATT
Organism: Schistocerca piceifrons; assembly: GCF_021461385.2. Taxonomy (NCBI): domain Eukaryota; kingdom Metazoa; phylum Arthropoda; class Insecta; order Orthoptera; family Acrididae; genus Schistocerca; species Schistocerca piceifrons. Next base: position 863,812,333 of record NC_060149.1, on the reverse strand, counting down.
ACGTACAGCGCGTTATTGACCGATCATCTGATGTTCCGTGCCCACTACAGATCTGTTCGTATGCCATTCAGATAACTTTGTGACCTGCCCAGAGATCGTCTTGACCAAGGATTTGGGCAACAGTAGATAGGTCGTGATGACCCGATTGCTCGGGCTGCACGTTCTCCCGACTCGAACCCGCTAGACTACCGCCTGTGGGCTCACATGAAACCCTCGGTTTACGAGACTCCTGTGGCATCCGAAGGCGACCTACTGGTGCGGGTTATGGCTTCGGTGGATGCTATAGGACCAGACACTTGTGATCGTGTACACCAAAACATGGTACGAACGTATCGTACCTGTGGTGATATAAGTGGTCGTCACATCGAGACCTACTTGTAAGTGGACCCAGGCGACAAGCAGCAGGAGTCAGAGAGCGACGAGTGTTGTAGTATTCTCCGTGCAGTGGGAAAACGGTACGTTCCCGGACATGCCAAACTTAACCATCTTGGTTTCTCACTACGAGCCCTCTACGTCTGTAAAGCGAATTTAGTTACACCCTGTATATACAGGGTGTCCCAGGAGAAATGGTCAATATTTAGGGATGTATGCAGGAACGATCACAGAAGCAAAAAACTCTAGTAAACATTGACTCTAAAATTCATACCTTAAGAGCTATGAACATCTTCGCTACCTTAAACACATCTCTTCTACTGAAGAGTTGCCCATAGTTCTCATGACATGCACTTTAGAGCCCATGTTTGCTGGGCATTTTTTTCTTATTTTAGTCCATGCCACCGACTCTCAGATTAGGAAAGCAAAGAACTTTGAAGTGAAAGAGATTTGTGCCACAGCAAATTTGATATTCTGTATGATAAATATACCTATCTGTTAACTACTATCTGCTCTCCATTCATTAAAAAAACTGCTAAATAATTTTGCCCACGAAAGGGTTAACTTTTTTGGTTCAAATGATTGTTCGCGTCATATCCCAGAATACTGGCCATTCCTTCTGGGACACCCTGTATGCATGAAATTGGAACGCGGGAGTTAGGAGCAAACAGCACGAGTATAGTTACTGTCTTCAATTCAATGCGCAAATGATTCTCCCAACGTGTCAACGCAATAAAAGTTTCTCGGGTTTCACGTCGCGCCACTTTCCCAAAAGATGACAGGAGAGCCCATGCCTTCCGAAACGTAGCGGACACGCTGCTAACCACTGACGCAGCAAGAAACCCGAGAACATTTTAGATGTTTGGTTCCACAGGTATGTGCATTTTAACGCAATACGTGGACGATAGAAATCTCTCTAACTAAAATTCCTTCAGCTGTTCCAAATTCCTATTCTGACGTGAGGCTAGATGCAAACTGAGACGTGGATAGTGCGTGTGGCGCTGCGCAGGGCAGCGCGCATTTTTGTAACGTAAACCCCCTTCACACCGAAGCGAACACGAGCGAACGCAAGCGAATGCGCATTCGCAGGCAATGCGTAGGGAGTTCGCTTGCGCTCGCCATCATTGACTTGTACCTGCCAATAACCATTTACACTGGAGCGAATGGAAGAGAAAGCATCCGACGTGTTTAGTTATTTGGCATCAAAACGTTGTCGCGGTAACGTTGCTTAGCCCATGTTCAGCACAGTGTGGCGGAGAAGCCAGCTCGTTGTCGGTCATGAAAGCAAAGTGATGTAGACACACAAAATGTGGGTGTCTGAATTTTTGCGGAGGCGAGAAAGAAGTGGTGGTTTGTCTATGTTTAGTGATATAGATCTGTAACAATCGCTTGCTTTATTCCAAAACTACACCCCCATGTCGATGGAATATTTTCGCATTCCTCTAGCTACGACTAGAAGTCAAATTATCGACGATCCATATCAGTGGAAGAGACGCTAGCACTGACGCTGCGATTGTTAGCAACACGTGACAGTTACGCAAGCCTCAAATACACTCCTGGAAATTGAAATAAGAACACCGTGAATTCATTGTCCCAGAAAGGGGAAACTTTATTGACACATTCCTGGGGTCAGATACATCACATGATCACACTGACAGAACCACAGGCACATAGACACAGGCAACAGAGCATGCACAATGTCGGCACTAGTACAGTGTATATCCACCTTTCGCAGCAATGCAGGCTGCTATTCTCCCATGGAGACGATCGTAGAGATGCTGGATGTAGTCCTGTGGAACGGCTTGCCATGCCATTTCCACCTGGCGCCTCAGTTGGACCAGCGTTCGTGCTGGACGTGCAGACCGCGTGAGACGACGCTTCATCCAGTCCCAAACATGCTCAATGGGGGACAGATCCGGAGATCTTGCTGGCCAGGATAGTTGACTTACACCTTCTAGAGCACGTTGGGAGGCACGGGACACATGCGGACGTGCATTGTCCTGTTGGAACAGCAAGTTCCCTTGCCGGTCTAGGAATGGTAGAACGATGGGTTCGATGACGGTTTGGATGTACCGTGCACTATTCAGTGTCCCCTCGACGATCACCAGTGGTGTACGGCCAGTGTAGGAGATCGCTCCCCACACCATGGTGCCGGGTGTTGGCCCTGTGTGCCTTGGTCGTATGCAGTCCTGATTGTGGCGCTCACCTGCACGGCGCCAAACACGCATACGACCATCATTGGCACCAAGGCAGAAGCGACTCTCATCGCTGAAGACGACACGTCTCCATTCGTCCCTCCATTCACACCTGTCGCGACACCACTGGAGGCGGGCTGCACGATGTTGGGGCGTGAGCGGAAGACGGCCTAACGGTGTGCGGGACCGTAGCCCAGCTTCATGGAGACGGTTGCGAATGGTCCTCGCCGATACCCCAGGAGCAACAGTGTCCCTAATCTGCTGGGAAGTGGCGGTGCGGTCCCCTACGGCACTGCGTAGGATCCTACGGTCTTGGCGTGCATCCGTGCGTCGCTGCGGTCCGGTCCCAGGTCGACGGGCACGTGCACCTTCCGCCGACCACTGGCGACAACATCGATGTACTGTGGAGACCTCACGCCCCACGTGTTGAGCAATTCGGCGGTACGTCCACCCGGCCTCCCGCATGCCCACTATACACCCTCGCTCAAAGTCCGTCAACTGCACATACGGTTCACGTCCACGCTGTCGCGGCATGCTACCAGTGTTAAAGACTGCGATGGAGCTCCGTATGCCACGGCAAACTGGCTGACACTGACGGCGGCGGTGCACAAATGCTGCGCAGCTAGCGCCATTCGACGGCCAACACCGCGGTTCCTGGTGTGTCCGCTGTGCCGTGCGTGTGATCATTGCTTGTACAGCCCTCTCGCAGTGTCCGGAGCAAGTATGGTGGGTCTGACACACCGGTGTCAATGTGTTCTTTTTTCCATTTCCAGGAGTGTACATGTATCGTATATCAACCGCATCTGTTTCCCAAATAATTCCTGAAGTATTTAGTGCCGTATGCTAAACACTCGTGGATTTTATAAAGGTAAATGCGAGGTAGTTACTGTCATTAAAAATGAGTAATTTAATACAAAAATATACAAAAGACCAGATGCATCTTTATTGGAGGGAAAGCAGTTTTCACGTATTCTGTTCCCGAATTTAATCTTGGTAAAATAATAGCAAAACTGTGAAAACAAGACAGATACCTTGAATGTAAGCCACGAGAATGATCAAGTCTTTCGTATATTTTTTTAAATATTAATCTACGTTAGCTGTTTATTTTGATGACATTTATCCCTCTTATAGCAGTTGCATGAAAGGGATGAAGAAATAAACAAAAAGAATTTCAGAATATCTCAGCAGTCAGCATCAAATATTCGGTGATGAGGACGAAGATGTGGAGAACAGATGGAAAAAATTCAAAAGCATCGTTCAATATACCCTAGAAAAGTATGTTCCGATTAAGGTTTTAAGGAAAATGAAAGATCCACCACGGCTTAATAGCAGGGCTAGAAAGGCGCCGGTCTAGGCCGTCTTGCCACGGTTCGCGCGGCTCCCTCCGTCGGAGGTTCGAGTCCTCCCTCGGGCACGGGTGTGTGTGTTGTCCTTAGCGTAAGTTACTTTAAGTTAGATTAAGTAGTGGTAAGCCTAGGGACCCATAGTCCTTACCACAAATTTCCAATTTCCAGAAAAGCGCTACATAAACTGTTGTGGATTGACAGGAGAGCCAACACCGGTATGAGAGGAAGCCGAAAGGCACGCGTTTTAGCTCACGCAGGCTCGCGTGAGGTCTGGAACAGGACAAGGAAATTAGACTTTAGCAAAAAAGGACGTAGCTGTGGAATACTTAACTTTAATCCATAAATGGTGAACGTCGCTCTTGAGGGTACATTATTCATAATCTCAATAGTAACTGGTAATGGCGCCTTGCTAGGTCGTAGCAAATGACGTAGCTGAAGGCTATGCTAACTATCGTCTCGGCAAATGAGAGCGTATTTTGTCAGTGAACCATCGCTAGCAAAGTCGGCTGTACAACTGGGGCGAGTGCTAGGAAGTCTCTCTAGACCTGCCGTGTGGCGGCGCTCGGTCTGCAACCACTGATAGTGGCGACACGCTGGTCCGACGTATACTAACGGACCGAGGCCGATTTAAAGGCTACCACCTAGCAAGTGTGGTGTCTGGCGGTGACACCACATAAACAAAGAGCGCTTCATCTGAGATTCAAGAGAAGTAAAAACCTAGCTGACAAACAAATGCTGAACGAAGCGAAAATGAGCGTAAGGAGAGCAACGAGAGAAGCGTTCAATGATTTTAAAAGTAATACGTTGTCAACCGACCTGAGTAAAAACCCTAAGAGATTTTGGTCGCATGTAAAATCAGTAAATGGGTCAAAATCATCTATTGATTCTCTTAGCGACCACACCGGCACCAAAACGGAAGATAGAGAGAAGACCGAAGTACTGAATTCGGTCTTCCGAAGTTGTTTCACCGCGAAAGATCATAGCTCTGTCCCTCCTTTCAATTGTTGTACGAACGTCGAAATGGCAGATATTGAGATAATCGATCGCGGAACTGAAAAGCAGCTACAATCGCTTAGTAGTGGAAAGGCTTCAGAACCAGATAAGATACCTATAAGATTCTATAAAGATTATGCGAAAAAACTTGCTCCCCTTCTAGCAGTAATTTATCGTAGATCGCTTGAGCAACGAAAGTTACCTAACCACTGGAAAAAAGCGCAGGTCATTCCAGTTTTTGAGAAAGGCCGTAAGACATATCCACACAATTATAGACCTATATCGTTGACGTCAATCTGTTGTAGAATTATGGAACATGTCTCATGCTCAAGAATTATGAGGTATTTGAAAAGTGAACATCTCCTCTATAAAAATCAACATGGATTCCGCAAACAGAGATCCTGCGAAACTCAGCTCGTTCTGTTGATCCATGAGATCCACTGCGCAGTGGACAACGGCGCTCAGGTTTATGGCGCGTTCCTTGATTTCAGTAAGGCATTGCCGTTTAATGAAAAAAATACGAGCCTACGGAGTATCGGAGCAGACCGGCGATTGGATTCAAGACTTTCTTGCAGATAGAGCTCAACACGTCGCTCTTAACGGAACTAAATCGACAGATGGAAAGATAACATCTGGAGTACCACAGGGTGCTACGGTCGCAGGTTCAAATCCTGCCTCGGGCATGGCTGTGTATGATGTCCTTAGGTTAGTTACGTTTAAGTAGTTCTAAGTCTAGGGGACTGATGACCTCAGATGTTAAGTCCCATAGTGCTTAGAGCCAGTACCACAGGGAAGTGTGATAGGACCGTTGCTGTTTACAAAACATATAAATGATCTAGTAGAAAGCGTCGGATGCTCTTTAAGGCTATTCGCAGATGATACAGTTGTGTATACCAAAGTAGCAAGGCCAGAAGACAGTAAGAATTTGCAGAACGACCTGCAGAGAATTGATGAATGGTGCAGACTCTGGCACTTGACCCTGTTCGTAAATAAATGTAACATATTGCGCATACACAGGAAAAGAAATCTACTACTGTACAGCTACACTATTGATGACAAACAGCTGGAGACAGCGTCTGCCGTAAAATATCTAGGCGTAACTATCCAGAGCGACCCTAAGTGGAAGAACTATATAGAACAGATAGTGGGAAAAGCAGCCACCAGGCTCAGATTCATCGGAAGAATCTTCAAGGAAATGTAACTCATCCACGAAAGAAGTGGCTCAGAAGGCCCTTGTTCGCTCGATTCTTCGGTATTGTTCATCTATGTGGGTTCCCTATCAGGTAGGACTGATAGAGGAGATAGAGGAGATCTAACGAAGAGCGGCGCGTTTTGTCACGGGATTGTTTATCTGGCCAGAGAGCGTTACGCAGATACTAAACAAACTCCACTGGCAGACGTTACGAGAGAGGTGTTGTGCATCACGGAGAGATTTACTATTGAAATTTCAGGACAGCACTTCTCAGGAGAAATCGGACAACATACTACTTCCCCCGACATGCATCTCGTGTATTGACCACGAGGCGAAAATTCGAGAAATTAGAACCAATACATACGTTTACCGACAATCATTCCTCCCAACCACTATTCGCGAGTGGAACAGGGTTGGAGGGATCAGATAGTGGTACCGAAAGTACCCTCCGCCACACACCATTAGGTGGCTTGTGGGGCGTGATGTAGATGAAACAGGACGTGCAATGCGTACCCGCAGATGTGGAGGGGGAAGAAGAGTATATCATACCACAGCGGTTTGAGGGCGAACCACTAGGAATTACATTTTTCGACAGGACCCATTCCCGTGATTGTACGTCATTGTCCGCAGCTCGTGGTCGTGCGGTAGCGTCTCGCTTCCCACGCCCGGGTTCCCGGGTTCGATTCCCGGCGGCGTCAGGGATTTTCTCTGCCTCGTGATGACTGGGTGTTGTGTGCTGTCCTTAGGTTAGTTAGGTTTAAGTAGTTCTAAGTTCTAGGGGACTGATGACCATAGATGTTAAGTCCCATAGTGCTCAGAGCCTTTTGAACCATTTGATTGTACGTTATTTATCCGTTTCATCGCTAAAAGAAGATAGTAGTGAGTTCATTTTCTTGTTAACTTCCTCTGTTGGCACGGTCAAGCACCCTTTTTTTGTTGAGCATTTTATGCTGAGGATCCGTAGGATGCGCTTTCATCACTCTATTGCCACGAAAATGACACAATAAACAACACCAACAACAGTTCGCGAGCGAAAAACAGCACACTGCGGCAAAGCGAGTGTACTGCGACTATCGACGATGCTAGCGCCGTAGGGGAGAACGCGAACTTCCTTTGACGGTTTGCCCAGCGGATCACAAGGGAACACTTGCGAATGCGGCCCATACACTACCTAACACCACGCGCCAAGCGTTTACAGCAGAGAAAATGCTCGTTCGCTGTTGCGCGTTCCCTTCGGTGTAAAGGGGGCTTAATAGGTTCGAGTGGGACCGCGACGCGCCGACCCGCGTCTTGCGTGTGCTTCAGGTCGCGTGGCGCTGTGGTTGAGGCACAGTTTCCTGCATCGCTCTGGCACAGCGGGAGAGGTGAGGCGGGGAGCAGGAAAGCAGTTCTCCCATATGCTTCCTTCGGCACCGCGCATATGGGCAGTTGTAGTACTGGCCGCCCGAGAAACATTGCCTTACTACTGAACTATATCGTCATTCAATAGTATTTCGTTTTTCGACATTCGAGCATTCGATATTTTTTCATTAGCACATTATATTTTTGGGAATTTCCACTGATGTATCCTCTATGTGCTCCTTGTAAGAAGCGTCAAGATCTGATGTATATACACTACTGGCCATTAAAATTGCTACACCAAGAAGAAATGTAGATGATAAACGGGTATTCATTGGACAAATATATTATACTATAACTGACATGTAATTACATTTTCACGCAATTTGGGTGCATAGATCCTGAGAAATCAGTACCCAGAACAACCACCTCTGGACTTTGTAACGGCCTTGATACGCCTGGGCATTGAGTCAAACAGAGCTTGGATGGCGTGTACAGTTACAGCTGCCCATGCAGCTTCAACACGATACCACAGTTCATCAACAGTAGTGACTGGCGTGTTGTGACGAGACAGTTGCTCGGCCACCATTGACCAGACGTTTTCAGTTGGTGAGACATCTGGAGAATGTGCTGGCCAGGGCAGCAGGCGAACATTTTCTGTTCCAGAAAGGCCCGTACAGGACCTGCAACATGCGGTCGTGCATTATCCTGCTGAAATGTAGGGTTTCGCAGGGATCGAATGAAGGGTAGAGCCACGGGTCGTAACACATGTGAAATGTAACGTCCACTGTTCAAAGTGCCGTCAATGCGAACAAGAAGTGACAGAGTCGTGTAACCAATGGCACCCCATACCATCACGCCAGGTGATACGCCAGTATGGCGATGACGAATACACGCTTCCAATGTGCGTTTACCGCGATGTCGCCAAACACGGATGCGACCATCATGATGCTGTAAACAGAGCCTGGATTCATCCGAAAAAATGACGTTTGGCCATTCGTGCACCCAGGTTCGTCGTTGAGTACACCATTGCAGGCGCTTCTGTCTGTGATGCAGCATCAAGGGTAACCGCAGCCATGGTGTCCGAGCTGATAGTCCATGCTACTGCAAACGACGTCGAACTGTTCGTACAGATAGTAGCTGTCTTGCAAACGTCCCCATCTGTTGATTCAGGGATCGAGACGTGGCTGCACGATCCGTTACAGCAATGCGGATCAGATGCCTTGTCATCTCGACTGCTAGTGATACGAGGCCGTTGAGATCCAGCACGGCGTTCCGTATTACCCTCCTGAACCCACCGATTGTATATTCTGCTAACAGTCATTGGATCTCGACCAACGCGAGCAGCACTGTCGCGATACGTTAAACCGCAACCGCGATAGGCTACAATCCGACCTTTATCAAAGTCGGAAACGCGATGGTACGCATTTCCCCTCCTTACACGAGGCATCGCGACAACGTTTCACAAGGCAACGCCGGTCAACTGCTGTTTGTGTATGAGAAATCGGTTGGAAACTTTCCTCATGTTAGCACGTTGTAGGTGTCGCCACCGGCGCCAACCTTGTGTGAATGCTCTGAAAAGCTAATCATTTGCATACCACAGCATCTTCTTCCTGTCGGTGAAATTTCGCGCCTGTAGCACGTCATCTTCTTGGTGTAGCAATTTTAATGGGCAGTAGTGTAAGTCTCACTGTGATTACTTGGATGTGGATGTAATAAGAGGTATTGCACTACACGCATGCGAATGTCACATTTTCACGATAAGCTAGAAAAAATCGGGAAACCCCTACGAATGATAATGTTTTAATTAGCGCGTCGTAACGAGAAAACGCATTTCAGAGGTTGCGTACACGATATCAGCTTTAATAATCTAATTATACAACAGGCTACACAAATGAAGAATGTAGTCGGCATGTGAGACGACAAGTGCGATCAACGCACGTCGGTTTGACAGAGGCGCGTTGCGGCGCCACACGCTCGGGAGGAGGTAGTGTGTTGGAGCTGCCACATCAGAGCTGGCGACAGCTCAGCCTCTGTTAATGGCGGAATGTAGCAACCACGAAGTAATCCACTTTTGATGGTAGGACAGCAAGTATAGTGAATGGTTACTGGAACTGGTTTTCCCCGGACGAGTGACCTCGCAAGGCGGTGTGTAGCGTTAGAGAGACAACAGGGAGCAAACTCAAAAGCCGCAAAATATTTCACGGCAGCTGCACGAGTAAAACTGAAACGTGCCCTTTGAACAATTATACATGACTGTGCTTAAACTGACACACAATATTTTGTTAGCGCAACGCAATCTGACTTTCAAAATTCCCTACAAAAGAATGGCCCTGACTAACATTAAACTATACCTTTCACAAATCACTTACCCCACAAAAATCTTCGCTGCTCAAGCTACTGCAATACAGCGAGCGCCACTACTGCCAGCTAAATAAAAGATTCAAACTATGGAAGGCACTAACTACTGATAGGGATAGTTAGCAAATGAAAGATATTAATAGACAACAAACAATGTATTTACCTTGATATCATCATATATAAATATAGCAGTTCATGACAAATTTCAAAACTCCGCCATCTCTCTCCCCACATCCACCACTGCTGGCGGCTCACCTCCAACTGCGCAACGCTACGCGCTGTTCACAGCCAGCTGCCTAACACTACAATGGCGAGTATTACAACAATGCAAAGCAGCCACAGACTGCACACAGCACAGCCAGTGATTTTCATACAGAGGTGGCGTTACCAATAAAAAACCTAAACAGCCAATAAAAAACCTAAACAGCCTACTTACAAAACTAATGCTAATAAAGCTACACAGTGGGCAATCGAATCACTCGCAAGACAAACCGAGGCTGGAATGCAGGTTTAACGACCCATCCTGCAACTGGAGATGGAGAGGGAGGAGATTAGTGTTTAACGTCCCATCGGCAACGAGGTCAGTAAAGATGGAGCACAAAGTCGGATTACGGAAGGACGGCGAAAGAAACCGGCCGTGCCCCTTCAAAGGAACCGTTCAGGCGTTTGCCTTAAGCGATTTTGGGAAATAACGGAAATCTCAAATCTGCATGGCAGGATGCGGGTTTTAACCTGCAAGTGGAATAGCACTTTAGCTGAGAGGCGTGCCAAGTCAATACTGCGCCACTGGCAGAACTGCTAAGCCGGCCGCTCCTCCCTCCTCCCTTCCCATAAAACTACGGTTAGAAAATTTTTCTACGTGACTTATATAAATTTGTAAGTGGTTCTGTTGTGTTGGCAGAAGAGCCAACACCGTGTTACTAGTGGAGGCCGAAATGCACGTGTTTTAGCTCACGCAGGCTGGCGTGAGGAGGGAAGAACTATGCTGACGTGAGGTCTGGAACATGACAAGGAATGAGAATTCAGAAAGCGAACATAATTAGTTTGATACTTAACTTTAATCCATTAATGATGAACGTCGCTCTTGACGGTACATGATTCACAATATTATATGTTCAGAATACATTCTTGAAGTAATTATAGTAACTGAATATGGCGCCTTGCTAGATCGTAGCAAATGACGTAGCTGAAGGCTATGCTAAACTGTCGTCTCTGCAAATGAGAGCGTATGTAGACAGTGAACCATCGCTAGCAAAGTCGGCTGTACAACTGTGGCGAGTGCTAGGGAGTGTCTCTAGACTAGACCTGCCGTGTGGCGGCGCTCGGCCTGCAATCACTGATAGTGGCGACACGCTGGTCCGACGTATACTAACGGACCGCGGCCGATTTGAAGGCTACCACCTAGCAAGTGTGGTGTCTGGCGGTGACACCACAGTTCTAATAAAAATGAAGCATTATTGAAAAAAATTTTCTTAGGTGATCTATAACAACCGAAAGTATTGGACACAACTAACTTTAGTAAATGAATTACAAATTGTTAAAACGTGGTAAGCAAACTGAAAGTAAAACGGAAAAACTGTGTCCGCTCCACCTTTTTTCGCTTGCTTCCTCCATCGTCGCGCCTCGCTCCAGTACTCTGTCGGCATAAATCGGCAAAAATAGAAATCGCTCGGTGAAATAGCGTAGTTGCTTCGGCACCCGCTCGCCGACTTTTGAGATGTACAATTCTGTTGTGAAGTAGCAGAGAGAAACACGATCTTCATCTAAGCGAACAGTGTATGCGGCAGCAGTGTGATACCGATAGAGGTACTTTTGGTAGTATTCATTTCTTTATTATGCTAACTGGATGAAAAGACGCTATAGAAATGACACTGTGATAACATCGTGCGTTTACAGCTGCGACCTGGAGAAAGGCTTTCTATCGTGGGCACAAGATAGTAACACGGACGTATCTCTTTCCCTTAATTCTTAAACCGTCTCTCTTGGTTGGTTTTTTCGTCGGTCAGGTTTTGTCCCCCTCCCCCCTCCCCCCTCCGTTTGCGCCCGTACCACCCCGTCGGTACGGTCCTGCTTTAAGCCTTCCTTACACGGGACGCATTTCTCATCGTTAAGCACGTCAGACATGGTTTAGATCGCCGTTGCTACACGCTCAGAAACGAGCTGCTGCTACACACCAAACGTGCTTCTCATCGTGATTTGCGACCACAGCGCTCTCCAGCGGGAGTTGTCGCCTGTATGTGGCTCGCGAATCATACAGTTTGTTTACGAAAATGGACGCGCGTAAAATCGCTACGTTAGCTCTATTAAAACATGCACTTCCTTCAAAAATGGTTCAAATGGCTCTGAGCACTATGGGACTTAACATCTATGGTCATCAGTCCCCTAGAACTTAGAACTACTTAAACCTAACTAACCTAAGGACATCACACAACACCCAGTGCACTTCCTTCCTTGACCATATAATAGCCCATGTTGTTCTTTCTGTAGTTTACGTAAGTAAAAACTTCATTATCCTTGAACATGATATATGGCACAAAGTACCATGTTCAGTCGGTAAGAGCACCATCTTTTAAAATATCAAAATGGTTCAAATGGCTCTGAGCACTATGGGATTCAACTGCTGAGGTCATTAGTCCCCTAGAACTTAGAACTAGTTAAACCTAACTAACCTAAGGACATCACAAACATCCATGCCCGAGGCAGGATTCGAACCTGCGACTGCAGCGCCTTTAACCGCACGGCCACTTCGGCCGGCTTTAAAATATCCATTACAAACAGTGCGATAGAAATTTACTGTAGTCTTCCATATAAGAAAAATAACATATCATCATTGTCAGTTTTTAGTGAAATGCCGATGTCATCGTTGCTAGATTACTGCATCTATTCATTAGCAGAATTTTTGAAACATGTGAAATACAAGACTTTATCCGAAGAAGTGCAAAATATCCTACACCAATTAAGTAAGCTATGTTGCAGATAAAATTCGTTTATTTATTGCAGTATTACTACTGAATTTTCTTTGCTTTGTGTGTGTGTGTGTGTGTGTGTGTGTGTGTGTGTGTGTGTGTGTGTGAGAGAGAGAGAGAGAGAGAGAGAGAGAGAGAGTGAGAGAGAGAGAGAAATGGTTTTAATGGCTCTGAGCACTATGGGACTTAACTGCTGAGGTCATCAGTCCCCTAGAACTTAGAACCACTTAACCTAACTAACCTAAGGACATCACACACATCCATGCCCGATGCCAGGATTCGAACCTGCGGCCGTAGCGGTCGCGCGGTTCCAGACTGTAGCGCCTAGAACCGCTCGGCCACACCGGCCGGCAGAGAGAGAGAGAGAGAGAGAGAGAGAGAGAGAGAGAGAGAGAGAGAGTGAGTGAGTGAGTGAGTGAGTGTGTGTGTGTGTGTGTGTGTGTGTGTGTGTGTGTGTGTGTGCACGTGCATACATGTACATGTCTGTTTGTGCACACAATCATACGCAATATTTACGAAGGAATTATGTATCCCACGATCTGGAAAGTTTTTTGGATGTATAAATAAATACTGAATTGCGATCGAATTAGGCAGTGACGTAGAAAGGAATCTTGCAGTTCGTCGGTCCACATTCCCGGGCATGTTTACAAAATCGAACAAACACACTCTTGAGGGAGACCTGATGTGCACGTAAGTTCGAATATTACAGAACGCAGTAAAGGAAGAAAATGTTATATTGCTACTAAACCATCGTACATTTTACTACTACAAGTTTTATTCAAAGGAAGTGATAATTTATAGGTTATGCGATAGCTAATTACAACTATTAATCTCCGATGGTATGTTACATACAAGATAAGTACAAAATGAGCTAATTTATACCCTATAACGACAATTTTACTGTCCAAAAGAAGTCTTAATTCATGTTATGCACTAGTTACAAATCATTGGTATAACTCCAAGGGTACTTTACACACAAAATGTGTAGAAAGTCTTCTGCTTTAGTCAATGTTATTACAATCTATGGAGTAAGCAAGACACAGCTCGGTGTTGTGCACAAATGGCCCTTGAGCAGTGGTTGCAAAATGTCGTCGTTTGCTAGTAGGACAAAATGATCATGCGTTTCTCCCTTGAAGTTGTTGTAGGTTCTGCTGCTTCTGCTCAGGTGAAATGCTTGAAGATCATTCAGCATGTTAGTGTAAAAATCAAACTCGGCACAATCCATATTGTGCTGATTTTAGGAGCAAATGACGAGATTAACACTGACGATGACAAATCTGATACAAACTACCACTCTTCTAACTGTAATTGCTTGTATTTCACCCAAGTAGCCACAATTAGACAAAATTCTAAGTGATAAAACAAATATGTAGACTATTAGGAAACAAGGAGACTATTACTAAACAGTCGTAATATTTACGACAAGCGGACCAGTGTCATCAAACCGTTGGAGTCAGGCAATAAATAATTCAGCCATTGTTAACAGTAGTGTTTGCAATAAAGGCACTCGAGAGCATGTGTCCTTATTGGCGGGAGCTGCGAAGAGACACCAAGTGCAATGGTAAATTTTACGAGGGTTTAGTAATTTAGGGTTCACAATGAATTAAAGAGGGTCTGCCTTCTTCCAAGAACACAATTTTTGTTTTGCTTATCCCCCAAAAATATTTCACCACAGTTGTGACATCTTCAGTGGCTTTTATTCTTTAAATGTTTCTGAGATATATTCATATATATTTTATATAGGATAAGAATATGTTGAAATGATATTTTGGTGTTGTTTAGATTAGATATGTACTTCATCTGTTTTGTATTATGTGTCTCCTGTGGTTGCCAACACAAATTAACCGGAAGTCTATATTAATACAGCATGCCATATGCAACACAAGTATGTCTGCATTGAATTTTTATTTACAATATAACTCCTAAATTATGTATTCTGGTAAAGTAGAGGCATAGGCCTGATTTCTTAAAGCTTGCCATTATTGTAATTGGCATGTTCTGAGCTGTGCGTTACTATTTGCTTGCTGAATGTGTTGTTCTGTTTTTATGTTTAAAGTAACCTTGTGGACATCGGTAACATTTCATGAGGTTTTTCATTGCAGATTACATGCTGTATTAATATAGACGAATGGGTCTGTCGTTGCGCTCATAGCAGTTAAACAAGTGTAAAAAAATATTTTTATTTACTAAACAGCATTAACATTGCGTGAAGGACGTATTATTTCGTCAACCATATCCCGTCTTCATTTTGTTCAGTAATTTGGAAGTTAGAATCGCAGTAATCGGGCAAATCGATGAATGTGTGGCCTTCTCCTAGGTAACCACACAACCACGAGAATTTAAAAATTGGCCACATGTCACGGCGAAGGTCAAAATGAACTCTTCCTTTAGGTTTTCTAAAATTCTTTTTCGAAACTGACACTGTAATGGCAAACAGGGTGGGAGAGACAAGGATCATTGGCACAGCTGTTTTGAAGGTGGGGGAAGTGGCAGATCTTGCTTTGGCAGGTCCCCTTTGCGTTTGTTCTCCTTGTGATTACCTTCATAAGAAGCGCTCTCGTTAGTGAGTTGTGATCGAGTCAAGGAGCCGCTATCTACTTTTGTCGATCTAGTGTTCTTCAGTTAGTTTCTATGATCTACTTCTTTTGTTTTAGGGAGTTTTATTTAGTATAGTTACTCTTCAGTAGAAATTTAGTGCCCTTAATTTGATATTCATAACTTGGCAGCAGAGAACCCTAGGATACGGAAGACATTAAACCTATGCACAGGCAGTTTTTTTAGGTGGATACAAACTAGACTGGTCACTGCGGCCAACAATGTAGCATGTTGAAACCAAGATGGATTCCAATTATGTGACCGGGAACACAGTGGAGGGCGAACGTTACGACTGCAAGCAACGTGAGCTCAGAAACAGTTCCGATGATTGGTTTGGGGGAGCGGACCAAACAGCGAGGTCATCGGTCTCTTCGGGTTAGGGAAGGGTGGGGGAGGAAGTGGGTCGAGCCCTTTCAAAGGAATCATCCTGGCATTTGCCCGAAGCGATTTAGGGAAATTACGGCAAACCTAAAACTGTATGGTGCCCTCCCGAATGCGAGTCCAGTGTGCTAACCACTGCACCACCTCGCTTGGTCAGTTCCGATGAAGAAAGCCAAAATCGCCTTAAACAGCACCATACGAAATACAGTTTCAATTCAGAATCCATCTTCGGAAGGCAACGTAGCAGTTGTATTTGAGAGCGTACAGAGGCTTCGTAAATAAGATACGAACTGCCTATCCCGCCTGCGGGAGGCTATTTATTTCCTGTAGCGGGTCAACGGCCATCTCCGAGGGGCGCAGTCACCTCAAGGGCAGCTATCTTCCACACCCATGAGACCGCCGCCACTCTTCAGCCTGCTTTAATACCGATCTTCAAAGGAAGGAACCGTTTCGACTACGATGAAACAGCTGACGGGTTGCTACTTTTATCCGCAATAAATATGGTGTAAGCGAACGAGAGTACACGCACTACAGATACCACAGGTTTTTTCCTATCTGCCCTGTTATTGATGCAGGTTTCGGTGCATGCGAAACAGTCGAGTCATTCCTACCGCAGAGTTAACAGGGGACCGTTTCTGATTAGGTTGCTCAGTGCAGAAGACAAATGAATGCACCAACGTTTATGCCACCCTCACATTCCTACGTAACGATTATGAAGCATTGCTGGATCAGAATAGTTTGCATCTACCGACACTTTGTACACATACATCTCCTCAACATCTATACTCTGCAAATTACTGTGAAGTGGATGGCAGAGGGTGCTTCCCACTGTACGATACGTAATGATTTTTTCCCCTCCATTAGCGTTTAGAATGCGGGAAGAATGACTATTTAAATGTCGCTGTCCAAACCGTAATTAGCCTTCGCGGACTCTACGGCAGAGGCACGTAGAGGTCGTGTGTTTTCACAGATTCCTCACTTAATGCTGGTTCTTCAGACTTTTTAAGGAGGCATCCACAGTATAGTTGGTACCAGTCTTCAAGACTCTGCTAGTTCAGTTTCTTTTTATTTTTGGATTTCTGTCACGCCCTCCCGAAGATCAAACAAATTTGTGACCATTCGCGCTGCCCTTCTTTATACACGTTCAGTGTCCCGTGTTAGTCTTACTTGGTATGTATACCACACGCTTGAGCAATATTCTAGGATGGGTCGCATGAGCGTGTGCTAAACAATCTCCTTCGCAGACTGATTGCAATTTCTCAGGATACTACTAATAAACCGATGTCAGCCATCTGCTTTACTTACTGCTAAACCTATGTGATCATTACATTTTATATCCTTAAAAATTGTTACATTTATTTGTATCGGTTGACGATTCCAACTGTGACTTATTACGACCGTAGTCATAGGATACTAACCGTTTCGTTTGTAAAGTGAGCAGTTTTACACTTCTTAACATTAAAAGTAAATTTCTAATCTTTACACCACTTTGAAATCTTATCAAGATGTGGTTGAATATCTCTGCAGCTTTATTCAGACAGTAATTCATTTTAGGTAACTGCGTCATCTGCGAGAAGTCTGAGGTTACTATTAATATTGTATGCAAGGTCATTAGCCTACAGTGAAGGCAAAAAAAAAAATGAAAGTTGGTAGGCGTGTTTCTACCTCTGAAAGGTGATGTCTATTCAAATTCATGCCAGTCGCATAAGAGTGGCGCTAGTAGCATCACTATGAGGATGCAAATCAGGTTTGATATAAATAGACGTTGTACAGGGCGTGCGGGTTAGTTACCTCTGAGGTTGGACGTGGTGAGCTAAATGTTAGTCAAGAATGCCTTTAAGGCGACAAAGACGCCTTTATCGACACCTCACTGAGTTTGAACAAGGTCGTGTAATAGGGCTACGAGAAGCTGGGTGTTCCTTCTGCGATAGCGCAGGAAGACTTGGCTGGAATGTAGCCACTGAACGTGGTTGCTGGCAGCGGTGGTCACGAGAATATACATTACTGGCCATTAAAATTGCTACTCCAAGAAGAAATGCAGATCATTAATGGGTATTGATTGGACAAAAATATTATACTAGAACTGACATGTGATTACATTTTCACGCAATTTGGGTGCATAGATCCTGAGAAATCAGTACCCAGAACAACCACCTCTGGCCGTTATAACGGCCTTGATACGCCTGGGCATTGAGTCAAACAGAGCTTGGATGACGTGTACAGCTGCCCATGCAGCTTCAACACGATACCACAGTTCATCAAGAGCAGTGACTGGCGTATTATGACGAGCCAGTTGCTCGGTCACCATTGACCAGACGTTTTCAATTTGTGAGACATCTGGAGAACGTGCTGGCCAGGGCAGTAGTCCAACATTTTCTGTATCCAGAAAGGCCCGTACAGGACCTGCTACATGTGGTCGTGCATTACCCTGCTGAAATGTAGGGTTTCGCAGGGATCGAATGAAGGGTAGAGCCACGGGTCGTAACACATCTGAAATGTAACGTCCAATGTTCAAAGTACCGTCAATGCGAACAAGAGGTGACCGAGACGTGTAACCAATGGCACCCCATACCATCTCACCGGGTGATACGCCAGTATGGCGATGACGAATACACGCTTCCAATGTGCGTTCACCGCGATGTCGCCAAACACGGATGCGACCATCATGATGCTGTAAACAGAACCTGGATTCATCCGAAAAAATGACGTTTGGCCATTCGTGCACCCAGGTTCGTCGTTGAGTACACCATCGCAGGCGCTCCTGTCTGTCATGCTGCGTCAAGGGTAACCGCAGCCATGGTCTCCGAGCTGATAGTCCATGCTGCTGCAAAAGTCGTCGAACTTTCGTGCAGATGGTTGTTGTTTTGCAAACGTCCCCATCTGTTGACTCAGGAATCGAGACGTGGCTGCACGATCCGATACAGCCATCCGGATAAGATGCCTGTCATTTCGACTGCTAGTGATACGAGGCCGTTGGGATCCAGCACGGCGTTCCGTATTACCCTCCTGAACCCACCGATTCCATATTCTGCTAACAGTCATTGGATCTCGACCAACGCGAGCAGCACTGTCGCGATACGTTAAACCGCAATCGCGATAGGCTACAATCCGACCTTTATCAAAGTCGGAAACGCGATGGTACGCATTTTTCCTCCTTACACGAGGCATCACAACAACATTTCACAAGGCAACGCCGGTCAACTGCTGTTTGTGTATGAGAAATCGGTTGGAAACTTTCCTCATGTTAGCACGTTGTAGGTGTCGCCACCGGCGCCAACCTTGTGTGAATGCTCTGAGAAGCTAATCATTTGCATATCACAGCATCTTCTTGCTGTCGGTTAAATTTCGTGGCTGTAGCACGTCATCTTCGTGGTGTAGCAATTTTAATGGCCAGTAGTGCAAGATCGCAAGAAGACCGGGCTTGGGACAGCCACGTGGCAGTACCGAGAAGGAAGGCGATAGTGTTCAGCGTGTGGCTTTGGTGCATCGCACTTCGCCTGCAGCACAATTTTAGCAGGAGCTGGCACCACAGTGACACAACCAACTGTTACAAATCGGTTACTTCAGGACAACTCCGAGTCAGACGCCCTGTAGTGTGCATTCCACTGACCCCAAACCACCGAGATTTGTGACTTCAGTCGTATCAAGCGAGGGCTCATTGAAGGGCAGGCTGGAGCTGTGTTGTGTTTTCCGATGAAAGCTGGTTCTCCCTCGGTGCCAGTGATGGCCCTGAGTTGTTTAGAAAGAGGCCAGTTGATTCCTGCAACCAAAGTATCAGCTTGCCAGACACCCTGGAGCTACACCTGGAATTATAGTCTGGGGTGTGATTTAGTATAACAGCAGGAACACTCTCGTGGTTATCTCACACATCCTGACTGCAAATTTTTAGTCCTATCTGGCGATTCGACTTGTTGTGCTGCCATGCATTAACAGCACGAAAGGGGTTGTTTTCTAACAGAACAATGCTCTTCCACACACCGTTGTTGCAACCTGTCGTGCTCTCCGGAGTGTCGACATGTTGCCTTGGCCTGCTCGATCATCAGCTCTGTCTCCAATCCAGCACATATGGGACATCGTCGGACGTCATCTAAAAACTGCATTAACCGTCCTTGCATTGACCGACTCCATCCCACAATCTGACATCCGGCACCTGTTCAGCACAATGCTTGCACGTTTGCATGCTTGCATTCTATAGTCTGGCTGTTACACCTGTTATTAATGTACCAGCATTTCACATTTGTAATGACTTACCTACGCTTAAGTTAACCCTTGCAAAGTTAATCACTTAAATTTGTTACCTAAACAAAAGCATTCCCAAAATTTCATTACTCTACGTTAATTACATTTTGTTGCCGCGATTTTATTCCGTCAGTGTACATAATTTACAGCAAGGGTTCTAACACACTGCCCCCCCCCCCCCCCCAAAGTTAGTTCTATAGTTCTACATCTGACGGCGATTCTCCGTCCAAGAAAACATGCTGCGTCCTCTCTACCGAGATGTCCTAATGTACACTCCTGGAAATTGAAATAAGAACACCGTGAATTCATTGTCCCAGGAAGGGGAAACTTTATTGACTCATTCCTGGGGTCAGATACATCACATGATCACACTGACAGAACCACAGGCACATAGACACAGGCAACAGAGCATGCACAATGTCGGCACTAGTACAGTGTATATCCACCTTTCGCAGCAATGCAGGCTGCTATTCTCCCATGGAGACGATCGTAGAGATGCTGGATGTAGTCCTGTGGAACAGCTTGCCATGCCATTTCCACCTGGCGCCTCAGTTGGACCAGCGTTCGTGCTGGACGTGCAGACCGCGTGAGACGACGCTTCATCCAGTCCCAAACATGCTCAATGGGGGACAGATCCGGAGATCTTGCTGGCCAGGGTAGTTGACTTACACCTTCTAGAACACGTTGGGTGGCACGGGATACATGCGGACGTGCATTGTCCTGTTGGAACAGCAAGTTCCCTTGCCGGTCTAGGAATGGTAGAACGATGGGTTCGATGACGGTTTGGATGTACCGTGCACTATTCAGTGTCCCCTCGACGATCACCAGTGGTGTACGGCCAGTGTAGGAGATCGCTCCCCACACCATGATGCCGGGTGTTGGCCCTGTGTGCCTCGGTCGTATGCAGTCCTGATTGTGGCGCTCACCTGCACGGCGCCAAACACGCATACGACCATCATTGGCACCAAGGCAGAAGCGACTCTCATCGCTGAAGACGACACGTCTCCATTCGTCCCTCCATTCACGCCTGTCGCGACACCACTGGAGGCGGGCTGCACGATGTTGGGGCGTGAGCGGAAGACGGCCTAACGGTGTGCGGGACCGTAGTCCAGCTTCATGGAGACGGTTGCGAATGGTCCTCGCCGATACCCCAGGAGCAACAGTGTCCCTAATTTGCTGGGAAGTGGCGGTGCGGTCCCCTACGGCACTGCGTAGGATCCTACGGTCTTGGCGTGCATCCGTGCGTCGCTGCGGTCCGGTCCCAGGTCGACGGGCACGTGCACCTTCCGCCGACCACTGGCGACAACATCGATGTACTGTGGAGACCTCACGCCCCACGTGTTGAGCAATTCGGCGGTACGTCCACCCGGCCTCCCGCATGCCCACTATACGCCCTCGCTCAAAGTCCGTCAACTGCACATACGGTTCACGTCCACGCTGTCGCGGCATGCTACCAGTGTTAAAGACTGCGATGGAGCTCCGTATGCCACGGCAAACTGGCTGACACTGACGGCGGCGGTGCACAAATGCTGCGCAGCTAGCGCCATTCGACGGCCAACACCGCGGTTCCTGGTGTGTCCGCTGTGCCGTGCGTGTGATCATTGCTTGTACAGCCCTCTCGCAGTGTCCGGAGCAAGTATGGTGGGTCTGACACACCGGTGTCAGTGTGTTCTTTTTTCCATTTCCAGTAGTGTATTTACAAATTTAGCTTAATACCTCAACCGACCCCATTTTTGGTAATAAGCTTATGTGTCGTATCGTACTGAGTGAATTGCTTTGCAGAAGTCAAGAAATACTGCATTTACCTGGCTCCCTTGGCCCATGGCTTTCAGAATGACACTAAAGAAAAGCTCGTGGTTGGTTTCATATGACCGAAGTTTTCGAAATAGTGATGGTTGGCCTGGAGGAGATCTTTCTGTTCCAAATATCTTACTACATCTGAGCTCAGCACATGTTTTTAGTTTCTACTACAGTTTGATAATAAAGATAATGGACGGCAATTTTTTGGATCGCTTCCGTTTTGACTTGCTCAATCATGCGATTAATCACACCTCGTCTCTTGTATTTGGGATGGATTATATAGTTTAGCTTGTTAGTCCAGCTGGCGTTAATAATAGTCTGCGAGTAGAGCACATAGGGTTAACGGCCTCAAGAAGGGAGATACATACATTTGATTTCTCTACCGGAAAGTAATTAAGCCCTCATGATCCGACAGGTTTACCGTAAGTTTCTATACTACATATGTGACAAACTGTCCCCACCTCTAGGTGTCATCTATCTAACGTGTGTCAGTCGAACTACGATGTGTTCCATAAAAGTCAAAGGAAAGGCATAACACCGACACCATGATGAAACAATGGGTGATACACGTGCAAAATTAGTCCTATATCTCTGACGTCAGATTATTCGGAGACCAAGTAGATACAACGTCTCTTAATAACTGGCTGTGCTCTGTTCCTCTGTGACGAAATCGTGGGGAATTAAACAAATAACTTTTTTTATTTAATTATAAATCAGTACGTAATATGTAAAGCACGCAGCATCTTGTTAATTTACTTTATTCTCGAATTCTGAAACTGCCTTATCATGTCGTGACTTGGATAATCTTCCTTACGATTTCATATGGCATACCTACCCATTTTCGTCCTTCCGATCGTTTTAAAACACTTTTTACAATGGATAAACTTTTTACCGTAATTCGATTTATTTTGAGACGGACCACTCCCCAGTTTCAATTTCTTTTTTTTTCTTTTTTGACCACATCACCTCAAATGTTTTCACTCTTTCACCTTGGAATCCTTCCATATTCAATATTTTTCCCTAAACACTTCTCTGTCAGTTGTTTCATCAGCTTTTATGTTATTTTTTTGTAAATCGTTTTTCGCTTCGTGGATCCAACTTGTTCTTGACTTTTTATTCCACAAATATTTGAAGACCTTTTTCTTTAAACTACTGTCTTGCATTCGATATAAAGGTCCACAAAACACCACTTTTCTTTTCCTCATTACTTTTGATATGTTAACTATGTTTCGATAAGTTTCATCATTACTCGTCATTTCCAACTTCCCATAGTTTTTCGTGGACGTAATATTTTCCTAATGATTCCCTTCTCTAGTATTTCTAATTTATCGGTATTAAAGTGTAATGCTAACCTTTCACTTGAATGTAGACATTCTGGCTTCACTGCTTTATTGTAATACTTTTTTTTCAATATTAGGCACGCATTTTTTTTAGTATAATAGTCTTTAGTTCTACCATATGGCCTTCTCATTTTCTGTATCCATTCCGCGATAGCGGTTTTTCTAAACCATTTTCTTGGATTATCTCCCGATGATGATTAAATTTCTTGTCTGTCTTTTGTTGGCCATTTTCTGTTTTTAAAACTTTCGGTGTGTTTTTAATGTCTGTTAAGTTGGTTGGTTGGTTGTCTTGGGGAAGGAGACCAGACAGCGAGGTCATCGGTCTCATCGGATTAGGGAAGGACGGGGAAGGAAGTCGGCCGTGCCCTTTGAAAGGAACCATCCCGGCATTGACCTGGAGCGATTTAGGGAAAGCACGGAAAACCTAAATCAGGATGGCCGGACGCGGGATTGAACCGTCGTCCTCCCGAATGCGAGTCCAGTGTCTAACCACTGCGCCACCCCGTTCGGTGTTAAGTTGATTTATTTATTTATTCTGCAGTACTTCATAAGCATACTGGCAATTTCTTCTAAAATATTATTGTTTCTTCATTTAATTGATAAGACAGATAGTCTTTCTGAGGCCGACTGAAATGTGTGCCCTGTAATGGCATCCCCTTCGTATTTGTGATTGATGGTTTTGCCATTAGAGATTTTTTACGAGAATCTGATTTCTCAAACTGCTGCAATTTGAATTTCATTTTTTTTCTAAAAGGATCTCTAGTTCTTTTGTTTCCAGTGTTGAGCAAAGAATTTACATTTAATTTAAAGGGTCTAAAAATAACTATTTCTTAAAATTTGTTTTAGAAGGATCCCGAGGATGCTCTGATTCAAACCTCTGCTGTTGCTGGGACTTTTCGAATTGCCATCTGGGGCACTGCATTACTTTAGTCTGATAAACAATTTATACAAATTTCTCTGGTCCTCATTTAACAGGTACTCCAGTCGGGGTGAAGAACATAACAACAGGAGAAGAGGAAACCAATCCACTGAAATTATTCAAACTGCTGAACAAGCTCGGTGGTCTCTACGGTGTTGGCAGAATAGACATCGTCGAAAACAGATTCCTCGGACTCAAGGTAAATAAGTACTGTAACAAGTTGTATAGGTATTTCACATCTGAAAGTAAGTTTCTGTGAATATTCTAAGGGAATCAAAAAGCTTATCGCATAGTTTTAATGTCGAACAAAATTAACGCATAGAAATAACGGCAAGGCTTCCACGGCATTGATTTTTACTCCATAATAGAGTCCTATATAGAGGGAGAGGCTGCTATGACAGGAAACTCAGAGTGTATCGAGAACGACTATATACAGCCGTGTGCTAGATTATAGAGGGCAATGTGGAGCGTTTTCTGACGTACGTGATTCATTTTTCTCATCGTTAACGAGGTAGGGTACCAACAATGTTCTTTAATGAAACTATATATTTTTGTACCGAAGGAAAGATCCTTCAAAGAGGACTTCAGTGACGTAACCTGTGTGGAAATTGAACAAGCAGTACAAGATAAGAGCGTAACAACCACTGTCCCACTGCCAGGGGAAGAAGATATGTCCACTGCACGAAATGTAAGCCATCGCATAACTCAGATACTATTCCTGTGTTTATTATTATTATTACTGTCATATCAAGTTCTCAAAATGTGAACTTGAGTATTGACCCATGGTATAAAGCGATTCCGGAGAGACATACCGCACGTTGACTATCATCTGGACTTATCGCGGCACAGAGCTGTGTTTTACTATATTTCGTATCTTCGAGAGACTTTGTTTCCAAATAGTCTCCTTCATTTAATTTTCTCCATTGATAAAAGTTCTGAAGCGTTAAGTCTGGTGAGCATGCAGGTAATTTTGCGTGTACCGAAACATCTAACTGCCTCCAAATATTCTCTTAAGATGGGTTGTAATTATCTTTGTGCAATAGCGGGACATCGTCATGTTTGTACCACGGGATTTCGTTATGTCTTGTGAGATTCCACATGGATTGTGAGATTTCTACGAGGATACTAGATCCTTAAGGCTACTTAGAGTCCTATGACTAAAGCGGGGACCAGTGATACAATTCATGAAAAGCCCACCCCATTCGTTGGCAGGCCAACGTCGTTGTTTATCTAGTACCCTAGGCCAGCGTGGATTTTCAACCGAACATTAAGCATATTGCGAAGATTAATTTGACCACGGTTTGAAAATGATGCTGGGACATGAACGTCGTGCCAGGCTAATGACAGTTGATACTTTGTGATACCTGTCGCAGATATTTGACGAGCCAGTCTATTAGAAATAGCGGGATGTTACCAACAATTAGTATATCTCGAAAGCCACAGACGGCAAAGCTGTAGCTCCTTGAAAACATTCTTGTGTCTGTATACAAACAAGTCAACCACCTACCGTATATCAGTAGGTGGCACGTTCTCTCAGGAGTGCCACATTGGTCAATCCTACTCTCAATTTTGTTTTTCTTGTATGTCGATGATATTTCGTCGGTTCTGTGCTTCTGTGGTATCATTTTTATGCCGGCTACTTTCAGCTTTACTTGAGTCGTGGACCTGAAGATATAATACCGTGGTCGTCTAGATGAATGATGATTTGTCTTCAGTGGTAACATTGGCGCAAAACCTGGGACATAAACTAAATGCCAAGAAAGATTTGTCTGTGTTCATACAGTGTCTGCATGTTACATTATAATGTCCTTCAGATACGCACGCATGCCGAAAGGAACAGACACTGTTTCACGATTCACAGCTGTAGTAAGTATTACCAAAAGGATTCGCAAATTACGAATACGTTTTTCACGTCAGTTGTATGTTTTAATAGTGGCACATGAAAATTTGTGCCGTACTAGGACTCGAATCCGGACTTCCCGCCTAACGCGAACGGCCGTCTTAACCATTTTTTTTCCTGTTAAAATAAAAAAAACGCAAAATATTGAAACAAAATGTGACATTCAATTTGTGATTTTGATTTATAGAGGCCTGTAATTCTTTTTGCTCAATTCCTTGCGGAATTTTCATGATGAATTATAAATTAAAACAGGCATTTGAAAACGAAAAGAAACAAAAGTAGCATAGACGGGTCTCGAACAAGGGTCGCCTGGACGGGAGTCTCGTTCACTTGCCACTTTTTGTAAAATTTTGTCGTCTTCCTTTTTTTGTTTATTTTTTTGGTGCATTCTGTCTTCTTCCTTTATTTTCAATAATCTTTATTGTACAAACTAACAGTACATATATATACACAATGCAACAGTTCTTAAAGGTACCATTTAAAAACATAGAAATGATTGTTAGTTAAACAAAAAATATTAGAAAAACATTAAATACTACAAAATATAACATATATATACTAAGATAGTATCTGTTCTTAGTATATATAGTTAAGGCTCACCGGCCACTTGACCATCTTCTTCTGTGCGAATGCACAAACAGTGCCCAAACTCTTACGGGAATCGGCAACGCGCCGCGAGTAATGAGTATAATGGGCGGGGGCACTACGAATGTAGTGCGGGACAATACGTTGAGAATGTGGGTTTCGTGGGAGGCGTGCCAGAGATAAATCCCTGCAGTCGCGCTATCCTCTGTGTCCTCGGTGGCTCAGATGGATTTGCCGGCACGGTAGCTCAGCGTGTTCGGTCAGAAGGTTAGCTGCCCTCTGTAATAAAAATAACTGAGTTAATCGATCCACAACGAACTTAATTACGACGTCCGCCCCGAGCAGAGGCAACGAACAAAACTGAACAAAATGAGATTAAAAAAAAATGGATAGAGCGTCTGCAATATAAGCAGGAGATCCCGGGTTCGAGTCCTGGTCGGGGCACACATTTTCATCTGTCCCCGTTGACGTATGTCAACGCCTGTAAGCAGCTAAGGGTGTTCATTTCATTGTAAAATATAACATATTCTGTCTTCTTCCTTCCTTTTTTTCTGAGGGTGGGTAAGATAGTTTTCGGTTGAGGGTGCTATGCACTGTCACAACTTTGTACCAGAAGTCAAGGACTGTATGCGGACCACTCTGAAAGAGGTATTCTGAAGCCTGTCCTCGAAACCAGATGAGTGTATGGTGCTTAGCAAGAGGGTGGTGAAATGTCTGGGGCAACAACAAGAAATCTGGGGTTACCGTCGTTGGCGGGCCACGATTCGTTGGATGAGGAGCCATACGTTTCGTTTGAGGGGGCGCGTAAGACGGTGCTCGTCGGTGTCTTCGAGCTGACAGGCAGGGCAGAGTGGGGAGGTGGCCAGTCCTATGCGATGAAGTCGACTATTAGTCGGGAATTTGCCATAGACTAAAACATACCAGAGTGCAGACACAGACGACGGTAAAAAGGGTGCATGCACACACCCCCAGACCGTTCGCCAGTTAATGTCAGTGTGCTGTAGCACCATGGCGTCGCAAGGGTTGGACAGCATGAACAAACGATAATAAGCTTTTGTACGGGGAGGACGGGTGACTGGAAGATCGGCCCGAGCGTAGCTGGTTCTATGAAACAATTGGCGACGTGGTACAATAATGGAGAAATAGGTGCCACAGTGGATCGAGAGAAAACCATTTCGGTTATCCGTGCGCGTCTCCCGGGCCGCCCCAAACTTCCATATGTCATGTTGTCCGTATCCCCTATGCTCGCACATCGTAATTCCACACAGGGAGAGACAAATTTTCATTATCGTTCTTTTAGCCCGTCGAGGCATATGTACCAATGAATCACACAATGTCGGTGTTTATACAGTGTCTGTATGTTACAGATATTGTGCAGATTGTAGATATGCATGCCTCTACGGGATAAAATGGGGATAATAAAATTTTTTCTCTCCCCGTGAGGAATTACGAAGTGCGAGCATAGGGGATATGGACAACATGACAAATGGAAGTTTGGGTCGGTCCGGGAGACGTGCACGGATAGCCGAAATGGTTAAGACGGCCACTCGCGATAAGCGGCAAGTCTGGGTTCGAGTCTTGATCTGGCCCAAATTGTCATGTGCCGCTAATAGAATATACCCTACAGATTTCCTGAAAACATATTCGCAGTTTACGGATCCGTTTCGTAATAAATGCAAGAATGTGATAAGTTATCTTGCATCCTATCAGAAATTCGTGAGTTCAGAGGTCCACGAACAATTGCCTCCTCTTCTGTTCAAAAGTATTCCAATACTGTATCAGGCAACAGCGAAGAACTTCGGTGTCACTTTGGATGAACACCTCAAGTAGGCAGAAAGTATTATCGCCATCTGCCAGAAGACTTCCGCCCGCCTCTGTGTCTTCAAAAATTTCGGACGGTATTTTCACACGATGTGAATCGGAAACTCTAGTGCTCAGAGCCATTTGAACCAACTAAAATAGCGAGAATCTTGCATTTCAGAAGAAGAAATAAAAGAAAATAGGAAAGTAAGTAGACTTGTATTAGAGATCCTACCACCTAGCTATCTCGGGTGTCAGGACTCGGCAAATCATCGAGCCTGTCATATTCGAGGTAACGTACAAAATACATCTTTAATACTAATTTGATAAATTTTTGTGCCAGATGTGTATTGTATTACTCTTATATTACATTTGTTACAGGTTATTTGTGCTTTATACAGAGCATAATTAATACATTATTAAACGGACAGCACAGCAGCTTCTAATCTGGCCTGACGTATCACCTATTAAAAGTAAATTGGCTAAGGATGCTTCGGAAAGGCCCCATTAGTGTCCTTCCTCAGTCACTACTACTGAATTCTAGGGCTAGAACAAAGCAGTTCCAAAAGCAACGCCCTGCACCTATATCTGCATCAATACTCCGCAAGCTACCTTATGGTGTTTGGCGGAGGGTGCTTCGTGTACCATTGTCGCTTCCCTCTTTCCTGTTTCAGTCGCGAATGATTCGCGAGAAGAAGGATTGCTGCTAACCCTCCTTCGGAGCTCGAATCTCTTTGATTTTGCGTTTATGGTATTTCGCGAGACATACATAAGAATACGATATATTGCTTGACTCTTCCATGAACGGAACTCCCGGAATTTTGACAGTAAACTACGTCGTGACGCAGAACGCATCTCTTGCAGAGTCTGCGACTGGAGTTGGCTAATCGGCTCCGTGCACTTTCGAGCTTATTAAATGAACCTGTAACGAAACGGGTGGCTCTTCTTTGGACCGCCGGCCTGGGTGGCCGAGCGGTTCTAGGAGCTTCAAAAAAATGGTTCAAATGGTTCTGAGCACTATGGGACTTAACATCTTAGGTCATCAGTCCCCTAGAACTCAGAACTACTTATACCTAACTAACCTAAGGACATCACACACATCCGTGCCCGAGGCAGGATTCGAACCTGCGACCGTAGCAGTCCCGCGGTTCCGGACTACAGCGCCTAGAACCGCACAGCCACCGCGGCCGGCAATCTAGGCGCTTCAGTCGGGAACCGTGCGACCGCTACGGTCGCAGGTTCGATTCCTGCCTCGGGCACGGATGTGTGTGTTGTCCTTAATGCTATGCGGAGTATACTTGTAAATTCGGAGCTCCCACGGGTCCTACGTGAACTAAAAAGTGACATTCTGTGCATACAGGAGCCCTACACTAGACAAGGGCGTATCCCCAACTTTCCTCCAAGTGCGGTGACAGTTGCGGAGGGGACAGGCTGCATGGCATCTGTCATAATCCTAAACAAAGAAATACATCCAGTCAAAATTACAGAACTCTGTGCCGAGCACCTAGTTACAGTTGAAGTCACACACAAGGGGGATACTTGGATCATCGCGTCGCTGTACGCCCAATTCTGTCATTGCATCAAACCATACGCAGACCTTATCAGAGATGTTGCGCAATACGCTGGCAACAAAAAACTTCTCATCTGTGCAGACATAAATGCCAGATAAACCCTGTGGCATTCAGACAGAACTGACGACAGAGGTAGAAGAATAAATTACATCATCTAAGAAAACAGACTACACGTACTCAACAAGGAAGGACATCACCCGACTCACATCGGACACAACGGTCATTCATCCAACATAGACATCACCCTCGTTAATAATGCCGCCATCAACCACGTACGAGACTGGACCGTACATGACCAGA
This sequence comes from Schistocerca piceifrons, assembly GCF_021461385.2. Classification (NCBI taxonomy): domain Eukaryota; kingdom Metazoa; phylum Arthropoda; class Insecta; order Orthoptera; family Acrididae; genus Schistocerca; species Schistocerca piceifrons. The sequence goes on along the minus strand of NC_060149.1, from coordinate 863,782,140 downwards.
TCACTGCTAGCGACCACAACATCATCACACTAACCTTAAGTGGCACACCGAACGTCAACACAGAAACACTACCAAAAAGACTATTATTTGACAAAACAGATTGGGACAGGGTCAGACAAAAATTACATGAGCACATACCGCAAGACATCACCGGCAGTGTTGATTACAGAGCACACATGCTGACAGATATCATCACACACACACAGAACACCTGCATACCCACAAAAAGAATGACAAAACACCAAAATATTCCCTGGACTACACAATTGACACGACTCAAACAAGACTCAAACCGTAAACGTAAACTTTACCAACGAACAATTTCAGATAGAGAAAGACAATTACGACTACACGACTACCGGCTTGCCAAGGATAAATATAAACTTGAGCTGAATAAGACCAGGAAAGACCATTGGAACAGCCATGTAGCAGCACAAACACAACTAAACATTTGGCGGGAACCATACAAAATCGTGACAGAGAAAATTAAGAGCCCACTGGTTCTGGGAACGCTGCGACAGGAGGATGGTGAGATGACTAAGGGCTGGAGACGCACAGCGGAGTTCCTGCTGAGCAAACTCCTGCCCGACGACATCGCAGACACAGACACACCACAACATGCAGCACTGAGACGCGAAGTAGACACAGTATACACCACACCAACTGTCACCTGTCCATTTGCGCAGGAAGAAGTGGCGACAGCGATCTCAGAACTCAAAAACAAAAAGGCGCCTGGACTGGATGGTATCCACTCTGAGGTACTTAAACAAATTGCACCGCAGATCACCCCGTTTCTCACAACGTTGTTAAACGATGCATTAAGGCCTCGCCGTGTGCCTGCAGTGTGGAAGACCTCGAAGGCGGTTATCATCAAAAAGGCTCCAGACAAAGACCCATCAGACCCCAAGTCATACAGACCAATTTGCCTTATCAATACACTCGGTAAAGTACAAGAAAAACTACTCTGCAAAAGACTACAAGCACACCGAACCCTACGGGGACTGACACCACACCAATACGGCTTCAGGGAAGGGAAATCTATAGACGACGCAATTAACAGAGCACTCCAAATAGTACGCGACACACCCTCCAAATACACACTTGCAATTATGATAGACATCTCAGGTGCCTTCGACAACCTCTGGTGGCCGGCCTTGTTCAAGAGGCTCAGACACCTGCAGGTACCGGAGTCTCTGTATAATAGTTTCATGGACTACTGCAGAGACAGAACGGTCGTTTGGCAAGTGGACAACCAGAAAGTGATTAAACGAATTACAAAAGGCTGTCCACAAGGGTCGATCTGCGGCCCCATCTTCTGGGACATAGTTATAGAACCGCTCCTACAGTTACTAGAGGAGCACATCTTGACAGATGGAGCTGTCGCTTATGCTGATGATCTACTCGTCGTAGTTTCAGCAAATAACCGTGCCCAGCTAGAAGAAAGAGCCAATGGAACACTTAGGACAATAACCCAATGGTGCACAGATAATAAATTAAAGATAGCAGGAAACAAAACAACTTATACATTGCTAAAGGGTATCCTGCTCAGGAACCCAATAGTCAAAATCGGGGACACAAACATAAAAAGACTAGCAGTCACACGCTATCTAGGAGTATACATTGATGAACGAGTGAACTTCCACGAACACATGTGAATATGCACAAACAAAGCAGAAAAGATACTACACAAACTGGCTAGGCTAAATTCGGAACAATTCAGACTACCCCTGTCAGTGACACGAACATACCATTGCGCTCTCTTCGAGTCAGTACTATGCTTTGCTGCCAGTACGTGGGCCCACAGGTTAAATCTCTCAACCAACAGAACCATTGTACGTCGAGGCCAAAGAAGTGTTCTACTTCGACTAACAGGAGCATTCAACACAACATCAAATGACGCACTATGTGTCGTCATGGGAATTTTCCCCATAGATATCACCATCAGGTACCGCGCAGCAATGTACTGGCTTAGGATGGGGAGAATAGACCAGGTTCGGCAGATCACTGGTGTACCGATTGAGACAACACGCCAACTCAGAGCATGGCGAGTGGATACCTGGCAGAGCGAGTGGGCCAACAGCGATAAGGGCCGCCGTGTATACAACTTCTTCCCTGACATCCGGGAAAGACTAAAACTAAAACATATTGATCCCAGCCGCGGTATGGTACATTTCATCACAGGACATGGCCCTTATCCCACGCACCTGTACCGCGTGAGTCTGCAGCAGACTAATAGATGCACATGCGGAGAAGAAGGTTCCCCTGAACATACTGTCTTCTTCTGCGGACAACGCACGAACATAAGACACACAGTACACATAAATCGCCTGAACACACAGAACGAACTACATGCCATAATACGCGACCCGGAAAGGTGGACTGAACTCAACAAACTAATGGACGAAATCTCGAAGATCCAACAAATAGAATACTTGCGCAACAGACCCTACCGAAGGCAAGTCGGTCCAAACAGACGTCACGATGCCCAGGGGGACACAGATATGATTAGCACCACGAGTGATGAAGAAGAAACGGATACAGACCAGGGCACCAACACAGATATTGAAGCGTCCAGCGCGGATGATCCATAGTGTCAACCAAGTCAAATTCAAAGAACAGAGTGGAACAACCGACAAGAGGTGCACAAGTCACATACAATCCTGAAAACAGATTGCACCTTATATATAAATAGTTAACAGCATCTCCATGTCCAATAAGAGCTTAAAGCTAAGTACCTCTTCAAGGGACCTACGCCTTCCTTTAAGAGGCAGCGCACAGTCTGTATGGAAGGATCTTAATTGTGTTCCCTCTCTTTTGAGCCCAACCCGACGGATACCTATGGTAGATCGGGGAAAACCACCGCTCAGGCTGTGTTGCTGGCGGGGCCGGAAGGTGCCAACTGCCACACCACGTATCATTGTAAGTCTCATTGGCTCAGTGTGAACTGTTTGTACAACCAACCTACACAGCCTATACCTCAACTTCCACTATACTAAGAACTTCTCATCTGAAGCTTAAAGTTGGGCACCTCTTCAAGGGATCTACGCCCCCCTGGTAAGAGGCGGCGAACGTCCTGTATGGAAGGATCTTAATTGTGGTTCCTCTCTTTTGAGCCCAACCCGACGGATACCTATGGTAGATCGGGGAAAACCACCTTTCAGGTCGTGTTGTCGGCGGGGCCGGGAGGTGCTTGCGCCTGATGTACTCTACTAGGAGCCTTGTAGGCTCAACACAAACCGTTAGCGTCATTACCTTATTACTTTTACCACGAGTACCCTTTCATTAGCAACTTTGAGCCAAGCACAAAATCAGTTACCTCTCTATTGTATATCGTAAATAGTTTAGCAGGCTGGACATGGAGGTCTTAGTCTTAGTTTCTAGCTTTAACGTACCCTAATCTCTTCTAGTTAAGGTAGTTTTTAGGATGGTAGATGTTAAAGGCATGGTGAGCGACGGCCAGCGTCTTGAGGGTCATTCCAAGACCCGGGCCGCCGCCCACAACCAGGTGACGGGCAATATTATACCTATAACTTCTCCATTCAGTTCTCTTCCTTCCTTCTTTCTAAATATTTAATTTCGTTTTGTTTATTAATATCTTACTTGATTTTGTATTAGTTAGAAGTTTTTCTAATGCTGCACAAAAAAAGATATCAAATGGATCTAAACAGAGCCCGCCTCCACGTGGCGGGACACGGGCAACGGTGTGAGTGGGGACGGGAGCCGGTGTGGTGTTACTTTCAGTCACTGCGGACCCCGGACCCAGTCACAGCGGCTAAGTGGCAATATACGACCCACCATAAGAAATTAGACGGTGGGTCATAAAATATAAGCAGCAAGTGAAAAAGAAGTGTCCTTAGGTTAGTTAGGTTTAAGTAGTTCTAAGTTCTAGGGGACTGATGACCTCAGATGTTAAGTCCCATAGTGCTCAGAGCCATTTGAACCATCTTCTTTGGACCTTTTTTATTTCCGCGATCGATTCTAATGGCACGGATCCCAGACTGACAAGCAATATTCAGTTACAACCCGTACGAGCGTTTTGGAAGCTACCTCCTTTGTGGGTCGACTACACTTCTCGAGGAGTCCCAATGAATCTCATTTTGGCATCTGCCTTACACGCAATTAGTTCTATGTGGTCGTCCCGCTTCAAATAGCTCCGTACGCATACTACTAGATACTTTATGGATGTGACCACTGCCCGCGACTATTCTCGGTCGAGTACAATAACAGGTATTTGTGGCTATTTATGCGCAAAGTGTTATAGTTGTTTATGTTGAGTGTCAGCTGCCACTCCTTGCACTATGTGGTGATACTCCACAGGTCTTCCCTCATTTCACCACAATTTCCAAGCGTTGCGACTTCTTTGTATACAACAGCATCATTCATGAAAAGCCTCATGGAACTGCAGACGTCATTCGCTAGCTCATTCATATGCAAGGTGGATTAGAACTCCACCGACAAACTTACAGAGGGTGTTCAGGGATGCCTTCTGAGTATTTTGGTGTAATGGACACACTCTCTCCAGTAGACCCGCCAGGGTAGCCGAGATCGCTAACGCGCTGCTTCCTGGACTCGGGTAGGCGCGCCGTCCCCGGATAGAATCCGCCCGGCGGATTAAGGACGAGGGCCGGTGTGCCGGCCAGTCTGGATGTCGTTTTTAGGCGGTTTCCCACATCCCTCTAGGTGAATACCGGGCTGGGCCCCACGTTCCGCCTCAGTTACACGCGTCGCAGACATTTGAAACACGTTCGCACTATTCCACGTTTTACACTAGATGCAGACAGCTGGGATACACTTATTCCATTCCTGGGGGTACGGGGTGGCGGCAGGAAGGGCATCCGGCCACCCCTAAAACTAACCTTGCCAAATCCGTTCTAACCGCGTCGACCCTGTGATCGCTGCGGGACTATGGCGTAAGCGAAAGAAAGAAAGGACACACTCTCTCCAGTGGTACGCTACAGAATTATTGCATTTCGTTTGGTAGCTTGCTTAATTAGCTTTGTATCTGTATCGCACTCAAAACAGTGCATAAAGGTGCAAATGTCGACGAAATGTGCTCTCTGTCTTGTCTGGAATCAAATTTGTTCCATTCACTCATGGTAATTGTTGTTGACAACAGTAATGTCCAATTTAGTCTATGCCCTCAAACTTGAATTCAGCACTGCTCGGCTATGTCTTGGGCTTGTTTTTTCGACAATCATATTCTACGTTAACAGTGATACATAGCAGTAAAGATGGATTTAGTGATGACGAGTAGCCCTCCTGTATGGGGTCGCTGAATGCAGCTGAAGAGCCACACAACGACGCTGTGCAGCGCTGTTGCTGTACAGACGGCAACCCAGTCGCAGTACTGCAGCATCACACCGAGGTGCGAAAGTCATGGGACACACATACAGATGGCGGGAGTATCTCATACACGAGGTATAGAAGGACAGTGTACTGGTGGAGCTGTCACTTGTACTCAGGTGATTCATAAGGAAAGGTTTCCGATGTGACGTGATTATGGCCGGACGACGCGAATTAACAGACTCTGAACGCGGAATGAGAGTTGTAGTTGTATTGCATTGTATTGTATGGGAATGGGGACCTATAAACGACGGAGAGGCTTCGTCCTCGTCGTATACCGCAGTGGTACACAACCCCACAACACTCACTCCACCGCCGCCCCACATCGAGCCCAGGGTTATTGTGCGGTTCGGCCCCCAGTGCCCAGTGGACCCCCCCCCCCCCCTCTACGCCCCTGGGAACGTCTAACACCAGACGAGTGTAACCCCAATGTTTGCGTGGTAGAGTAATTATGGTGTACGCGTACGTGGAGGGGAAGTGTTTGCGCAGCAATCGCCGACATTGTGTAACTGAGGCGGAATAAGGGGAACCAGCCCGCATTCGCCGAGGCAGATGGAGAACCGCCTTTTAAACCATCCACAGACTGGCCGGCACACAAGACCTGGACACTAATCCGCCGGGCGGATTCGTGCCTGATACCGGCACGCCTTCCCGCCCGGAAAGAAGTGTGTTAGACCGCACGGCTAACTGGGCGGGCTAGAGCTGTAGTTAGACGCATGGGACATTTAATTTCGGAAATCGTTAGGGACTTCAATATTCCGAGATCCACAGTGTCAAGAGTGTGCCGAGAATACCAAATTTTAGGCATTACATCACGATGGACAGCGCAGTGGCCAACAGACTTCGCTTAACAACAGAGAGCAGCGGCCTATACGTAGAGTTGTAAGTGCTAACAGACAAGCAACACTGCGTGAGATAACTGCATAATTCAATCTGGGATATATGACGAAAATATCCGTTAGGACAGTGTGGTGAAATCTGGTCTTAATGGGCTATGTTAGCTGATGACCGAAGCGAATGCCTTTGTTAACTGCACGACATCGCATGCAGCGCTTCTTCCGGGGTCGTGACCATATCGTTTGGGCCCTGGACGACTGGAAAACTGTGGCCCGGTCAGATGAGTCTTGATTTCAGTTGGTAAGAGCTGATGGTAGGATCCGAGGTTGTGCAGACCCCACAAAGCCATGGACCCAAGTTGTCAACAAGGCACTGTGCAAGTTGACCGCGCGGTCTTGGGCGCCATGTCACTGATTGCGAGGCTCCTCCCCCCCGGAGGTTCGAGTCCTCCCCCGGGCATGCCTGTGTGTGTGTGTGTGTGTGTGTGTGTGTGTGTGTTGTTCTTAGCATAAGTTAGTTTAAGTTAATTAAGTAGTGTGTAAGCCTGGGGACAGATGACCTCAGCAGTTTGGTCCCTTAGGAATTCACACACATTTGAACAGTTTTTTGCAAGCTGGTGGCTCCACAATAGTGTGGGCTGTGTTTACACGGAATAGACTGGGTCCTCTGGTCCATCTGAACCGATCATTGACTAGAAATGGTTATGTTCTGCTACTTGAAAAGCCGGCCGGTGTGGCCGTGCGGTTCTAGGCGCTTCAGTCTGGAACCGCGTGACCGCTACGGCCGCAGGTTCGAATCCTGCCTCGGGCATGGATGGGTGTGATGTACTTAGGTTAGTTAGGTTTAATTAGTTCTAAGTTCTAGGCGACTGATGACCTCAGAAGTTATGTCGCATAGTGCTCAGGGCCATTTGAACCATTTTTTTTTTTTTTTTTTTTTTTTTTTTGCTACTTGAAAACCATTTGCAGTCATGCGTGGACTTTATCGTCTCAAACATCGACAGAATTTTTATGAATGACAATGCGCCATGTCATAGGGCTACAGTTGTTCACGATTAGTTTGAGGAACAATCTGGAAAATTCGAGGGAATTATTTGGCCACCCAGATCGCCCAGCATGAATCCCATCGAACATTTATGGGACATAATAGAGAGGTAAGTTCGTACACAAAATCCTGCACCGGCAACACTTTCGCAACTGTGGACGACTGTAGCGGTAGCATGGCTCGATATTTCTGCTGGGGACTTTCAACGACTTGTTAAGTCAATGCCACGTCGAGTTGCTGTACTGTCCCGGGAGAAAGAAGGTCCGACACGATATTAGGAGGTATCCCACGACTTTTGTCACCTCAGAGTATTCCGATGTGTTATAGTTCTGTTTTTCTGGTGATTCCATCAAGACGGTTTCATTTTTGTTTCCATCTGTGTGCCTGCTTATTTGCAGCTGTGTTCAGACTTGTGCACCAGGTGACTGGCTAGTTGTGCTGGGAAGGCAGGACTCACAGTAAGGAACCCGTTGTTTAGCATGCAAGATGCGGCCCGTCTTATGCGTGCAGAAGGGACTGGTACTTGGAGCAAGCAGTACATCGTTATGCAGATCCACCAACGGTCGATCGTCGGTCATTCGCGCGTATGTCTTTGGTCTCACATTTCGTTCGATATCGTTCTAAAAACGGAATCAGATTCACTTCATCAATTAGATGGGTAAAATTTCATAGAAACACAAAAGCATTATTACGGAAACTTACAAAGCCGTAAAATCCACCGACAATTGGTGTGCTGCTGTCCGGTCATTAAGTGTTACAGCAAGTAAATGCGCTTTTCCTGTGTTTCGATACTGATCACAATGTCACCGTCGCTTGAGTAACTGTCCAGAACAACAGTAAGTTCAAATGGGTTGCAGTTGTGAATCTGAAAAACAAAACGTATGTAGTTTGTCAGCTAATAATATAGCCATATTAATCGTCAGTTATGAGACTGTGGCACTGCTGAGATGAATTTAGAAATGAAAGTCACGGATTTGATTTCGGGAGGTGTCAAGTTCTAATCCTGGGTCCAGTGGTCTCAGAGAAAATTAGCTCGTAGGGTTTCTGTTAATGACTTCTGGTGAAGAAAGATATATGGCAATAAATACGCACCTTGGTCGATTTGGATCAACAACAGCAACAAAACAAGAAAAGAATACGAAATTCTTGTAAATTACGGTTCCGTTCAATTACGGTTTCAATTAAGGTTTCAAAAAACCGTTATAAAGCTGGTATAGCCCTCGTTTTTCCTTACAATTTTTCTCTGCATAATGTTTTCCATGTGTTTTCACTTAAGTTTCGCATCTTGTTTGTTGTTTCTGTTGCTGCTGTTAATGGCTGTCTAATATCTCCTGTGATCTTCTCGGGTTGCCAGTCGGGTTGTACCGTCGTATTGTCGCAACATTTCGACGAGTTTCCTACTTGTCATCTTCAGGCAAAGTCTTTATATGTGTTGTGCATAGTTTTTGAACATAAACACTTTCATCAAATAATGCACACCCTGGACTCGCATTCGGGAGGACCACGGTTCAATCCCGCGTCCGGCCATCCTGATTTAGGTTTTCCGTGCTTTCCCTAAATCGCTCCAGGCAAATGCCGGGATGGTTCCTTTGATAGGGCACGGCCGACTTCCTTCTCCGTCCTTCCCTAATCCGATGAGACCGATGATCTCGCTGTTTGGTCTCCTGCCCCAAACAACCCAACCAACCCAAATCATGCATCTGAGTGTGCAGGGTGTTTAAAAATGAAGCATGTGATGGATGCGACAACTTTTTTTGTGTTTTAGATCAAAATCTTTTCTCTGTAAAGACTGTTAAGGGTGTGACGGAGGGAGCGTTTTATTGTTTCATATATTAAGGTTTTATCCCGTTCCATTCACAGAATATAGTGTGGGAAATGTAAGTGCTTCTCTGTGCGAGCAGTTAGTTAACTGAGTCTCTCTGCCCGACCTCTAGATGATACGTATTTTTCGAGCTGGGAAATATTTGTAGTTTCTTAACTGAAAGATGCTTCTTTAAGCTTTTTAAGCATGTTCTCAGGAAATGAACGACCGTCTTTCCTCAGAGGTCCGTCAGTAAAGAATTTGATACACTTTTTACAACTCAAACATATTTGTGGCCATTCACACTGCCCTTGTCGTTGAATGATCGACGTATTCTGTTAGTTACGGCTAGCAGGTGGCCTTCCTGAAATTCTTTCAGTACTCTCATTTTAGTTAACGTAATTAACTGCTAAAAATGGAAGGAAGATTAGACTTCAATGTCTTCCCAACGACTAGGGCATCAGAGACGAAGAACAAGCTCGGGTTGGACTTGTGAGTGGGGTGATGCAGTGGCTAAGGCACTGGACTCGCACTCAGGAAGAACAGTCCATTAATACACGTCGGGCAATCCAAATTTAGGTATAGAATGGTTTCCCTAAATAGTTAGAAGTGAATTTCGGCTTGGTTTCTTTAAAACAGTAATGGCCAATTTCCTCTTCACCCTTGTGTAGCCGGCCAGAGTGGCCGTGCGGTTCTGGGCGCTACAGTCTGGAACCGAGCGTCCGCTACGGTCGCAGGTTCGAATCCTGCCTCGGGCATGGATGTGTGTGATGTCCTTAGGTTAGTTAGGTTTAATTAGTTCTAAGTTCTAGGCGACTGATGACCTCAGAAGTTAAGTCGCATAGTGCTCAGAGCCATTTTGAACCCTTGTGTAGTCTAAGCGTGTATTCCACTCTTAGACTGCGTGATCTGTGGGATGTTAAATCCTAATCTTCCTTACTTTTTTCGAATAGGCTGAGGATGAAGCAGAATATCTGCAGTGAAGTTTTCGAAGGAACTGTCCTGGCGATGTCAGACTGATTGCAGGAGATACCACCTTCATACAGAAAGAAACTTTGCATTTTTAGAGTTAATCCTGGGATGAACTGATGTGGACGCAAACCTCTGAGTATCTATATCACATAAGAAAAATTGTTCTTGCAGAAACCTGCCAGTCTTTCTCGCATGGTTTGTGGAACGTCTGTTTACTACATGTCGCTGCGCCTGTGCTTTTTAATACATTTCTATTCCTGCCTAAAACTGCTCTCAAAATTCTAGTACAGTGATGTGTAACGACGCAATATTTTTTGTCTCCAGTCACGCGGTGTATACGAGACGCCCGCTGGTAAAATTCTGCATGACGCCCATCTGGACCTGGAGACTTTCTGCATGGATCGCGAGGTCCTTAGAGTTAAAACTTTTCTCAAAGACAAGATGTCAGATTATGTTTACAACGGTAAGAAACAAACTCTTTGCTTGATTTAACTGTAGCTTTTTAGGTTACCTGAATTACAAATCTAAAGATAACCCGTCTTATTTTATGATGTATTGCCATATACAGATGGGGACTTAAACTGATTGCTTGATTTTCGTCGTTTCAGGTTTCTGGTTCAGCCCGGAATGTAACTTTGTTCGCGAGTGCATAACTGCATCGCAGAGAAATGTCACAGGATGGGTGCAGGTGGAGCTCTTCAAGGGTTCAGGTATGCACAAATAAGGACACATTTTTACATCTCGCACAGCTGAGGAAAGCTGAAACTAACTACTCCATTTCAAGCGTACTACACATTGTATCGTCAGTTCTGCACATTGGACCAGATAGTTTCTTGATTACAAGAGGATAAACTAAACCACATTGCCACAGAAATGTATACAGCGTGGACAAAATAAAATTGGCTCGGAAAATATTATAAGACTGACACGGAATTTTACCTTGTTAATGGACAGGAGAACAGCCCGTCGCAGAAAATACTGGGAAGCATGATTTCGATGCACCAGTTGCTGTCAAATGTGTGCCCATTCACAGCTCCCACGCGCTCTGCCCCGAGTACTTCGCTGTGCCGTTACGTCTGAATGAATGAGAGGAGTAGACGTGATTAATGATCAGTTGAGTGCAACACGGAATGGTGCTTACGAGAAAACAGCGCGTGTTGATTGTCGACTGTTAAGTGAAGCACAGTGGAAAACATATGCGGAACTGTCTGAGCAAGAGCTTAAAACTGGAAGTGTTTTGGCAAAATCTCCAGCAAAGTCCTCAATCCAAAACTTACTGTATATGTGTGACTATTCTCAGCGCGTTCTGTGACGTTCGTTAGCAACGGTCAGTCCCACCTAGGACTTACTGTACATACACTGGCGAAAAAAAAATTGCAGCACCGAGATCCAGTTGCGCGACATAAACGAAAATTCGCAGGCGCTAGGCGCTAGTAGCGGCCTTGCTGTGCTGGTACTGCGAACGGCTGAAAGCAAGGGGAAACTACAGCCGTAATTTCTCCCGAGGGCATGCAGCTTTACTGTATGGTTTAATGATGATGGCGTCCTCTTGGGTAAAATATTCCGGAGGTAAAATAGTCCCCCATTCGGATCTCCGGGCGGGGACTACTCAAGAGGATGTCGTTATCAGGAGAAAGAAAACTGGCGTTCTACGGATCGGAGCGTGGAATGTCAGATCCCATAATCGGGCAGGTAGATTAGAAAATTTAAAAAGGGAAATGGATAGGTTAAAGTTAGATATAGTGGGAATTAGTGAAGTTCGGTGGCAGGAGGAACAAGACTTTTAGTCAAGCGAATTCAGGGTTATAAATACAAAATCAAATAGGGGTAATGCAAGAGTAGGTTTAATAATGAACAAAAAATAGCAGTGCAGGTAAGCTACTACAAACAGCATAGTGAACGCATTATTGTGGCCAAGATAGATTCAAATGGCTCTACGGGACTTAACATCTATGGTCATCAGTCCCCTAAGACTTAGAATTACTTAAACCTAACTAACCTAAGGACAGCACACAACACCCAGTCATCACGAGGCAGGAAGCGAGAACGCTACCGCACGACCACGAGCAGCGGACGCCAAGATAGACACAAAGCCCACGCCCACTACAGTAGTACAAGTTTATATGCCAACTAGCTCTGCAGATGACGAAGAAATTGAAGAAATGTATGATGAAATAAAAGAAATTATTCAGATAGTGAAGGGAGACGAAAATTTAATAGTTATGAGTGACTGGAATTCGGCAGTAGGAAAAGGGAGAGAAGGAAACATAGTAGGTGAATTTGGATTGGGGGGGAAGAAATGAAAGAGGAAGCCGCCTGGTAGAATTTTGCACAGAGCACAACTTAATCATAGCTAACACTTGGTTCAAGAATCATAAAAGAAGGTTGTATACATGGAAGAATCCTGGAGATACTAAAAGGTTTCAGATAGATTATATAATGGTAAGACAGAGATTTAGGAACTAGGTTTTAAATTGTAAGACATTTCCAGGGGCAGATGTGAACTCTGACCACAATCTATTGGTTATGAACTGTAGATTAAAACCGAAGAAACTGCAAAAAGGTGGGAATTTCAGAAGATGGGACCTGGATAAACTGAAAGAACCAGAGGTTGTATGGAGTTTCAGGGAGAGCATAAGGGAACAATTGTCACAAATGGGGGAAAGAAATACGGTAGAAGAAGAATGGGTAGCTTTGAGGGATGAAGTAGTGAAGCCAGCAGAGGACCAAGTAGGTAAAAAGACGAGAGCTAGTAGAAATCCTTGGGTAACAGAAGAAATATTGAATTTAATTGATGAAAGGAGAAAATATAAAAATGCAGTAAATGAAGCAGGCAAAAAGGAATACAAACGTCTCAAAAATGAGATCGACAGGAAGTGCAAAATGGCTAAGCATGGATGGCTAGAGGACAAATGTAAGGATGTAGAGGCTTATCTCTCGAGGGGTAAGATAGATACTGCCTACAGAAAAATTAAAGAGACCTTTGGAGAAAAGAGAACCACTTCCATGAATATCAAGAGCTCAGATGGAAACCCAGTTCTAAGCAAAGAAGGGAAAGCAGAAAGGTGGAAGGAGTATATAGAGGGACCATACAAGGGCTATGTACTTGAGGGCAATGTTATAGAAAGGGAAGAGGATTTAGATGAAAATGAAATGGGAGATATGATACTGCGTGAAGAGTCTGACAGAGCACTGAAAGATCTAAGTCGAAACAAAGTCCCAGGAGTAGACAACATTTCATTAGAACTACTGACAGCTTTGGAAGAGCCAGTCCTGACAAAACTCTACCATCTGGTGAGCAAGATCTATGAGACAGGCAAAATACCGTCCGACTTCAAGAAGAATACAATAACTCCAATCCCAAAGAAAGCAGGTGTTGACAGATGTGAAAATTATCGAACTATCAGTTTAATAAGTCACAGCTGCAAAATACTAATGCGAATTCTTTACAGACGAATGGAAAAACCGGTAGAAGCCGACCTCGGGGAAGATCAGTTTGGATTCCGTAGAAATATTGGAACACGTGAGGCAATACTGACCCTACGACTTATCTTAGAAGCTAGATTAAGAAAAGGCAAACCTACGTTTCTAGCATTTGTAGACTTAGAGAAAGCTTTCGACAATGTTGACTGGAATACGTTTATTTCGTGAGATATTTGGCCCGGTCACGATCAATGGACCATCCTGTGTATACGAAACCATCGTTGTAGCCAAAGTTAAAGATGGCATCATCTGTTGCCATGCCGCAAGCCACCGTCTTTGTCCATCGATCGACCGTGAACATTTTGTATAGATGTAGTAGACTTCTAGAAGCGCAGATGTGTTGCAGATACTGAAATGTTGCAGTGTCGGTGGTGGCGCGCTGGTCTCCGGTGGGGCTGTACAACCAGCGGCTGGCGTCGATGGACGAGCACGGAGGTTTCGACCCGTCGCACGCCGACGGCTTCATCAACATACACGGCCTCCGTCTCAAGGAGGCGTGCAGGGCAGCTAACAGCCAGCCGTAGCCCCTTCTCCGCTGTTGCCAAATTCTAGCCCTTCTGTTGTCCTCTTTGCCTTTGTTGATATTTCAGAATTGTTACGAAGAATCTCGTTTTTTGTGCATTGTCAAATCAAAACTGTTCTACATAGCTGTTTACACTGTGTCATGTACAAAATAAAAGAATATTTTCGACAGCGAACATTTAATTCGTCAGTTCTCACAACGGGCACTGCTCCAAGCAGACAGCAAGCTCATACAGTGTGACAACACCCCTGGCTCGTTTCGGCTTCTGCTAAGTATCATTCCAAAGAGCGGTTGGCACATACACACCACACGTTACTTCCCGTTACCAAATTTACTGGGCTCCACGGCGACCAGTGTGCTCTGTTACTAACGTAGCGTACGTCGAGCTGATATAGTACAAAAGCAAATGGCGTCCAAGCTCGCAGCTAGGACGCCGTGATTATATGGTGGTGCGGGCACACAACAGGAACTAGGATTCTGTCAAGCTTCCTTTGTTCGGGTTAACCTGTAACAGAAGACGTACATTTGAGATACTCGTGTTCTTATAGCCGTATGAGGAATGAAAACGCCAAACGTTCTAAATGTCAGTTGTTACACTTGTCAGGAGAATCAGAAAATAATGTATCTCTTTTTGCACAAAACTTATTTGTATCCAAAAAATTAAGGAGGTATTCTGATATCACGGAATTATACTGCTCACTTCATCACTGCAAAAAATTACGAGACAAATTAGAAAATAAATAATTATCATACCTACAGGGTGGCGTACGAAGTGTGTTACCAATTGTTTCTTTCACAATTTACGACGCACATTAGATATCCCGCTGGGATCTCTACGGCAGTACCAGCAGAGCTTTGAAAAACAAGTGAGTTACGAAATGACGTGTAATTCACGATACTGCCGCTAGGAGAGTAGTAAGCAGCAATGGCTGACAATGGAAGACTGACGACACAGCAACGATCGGCAATTGTGTTACTTTTTCATGAAACGAAAAGCCTTGTTGTGACTCAGAGGCGTTTTCGACAACAGTTTAACACACGATGGGTCCCTTGGAAGAAGACCATCCACAGGTTGTACGATAAATTTGTACAGGAAGGAACAGTATTGGAAGCGAAGCGACCTCGGCCTAAGCCTGTTTGCTCGCCGGAGAATACTGAACCGGTACGAGTTGCTGTACAGAGAAGTCCCGGGAAATCGTGTAGAAAGGCAGCAGTGCAACTGGGAATATCCAGACGCTCCGTTCAACGCATTCTTCAAAGTGACCTCCGTATGTACCCATACAAGATGACCTGTGCACAGAAGCTCACTGAAGAACACAAGCAGCAGAGACTACTGTTTGCTCAGTGGGCGGAGGATAGGGAAGAAACTCTCAACAACGTTTGATTTTCAGACGAGGCGCATTTTCATTTAGATGGTGTGGTTAACAAACAAAATGTACGCTTTTGGGCCACTGAAAACCCACAAGTGCTTCATGAACGACAACATTATGCTCCGAGGATTACAGCGTGGGCAGCAATTTCCAGTCGCGGACTTATTGGACCCTTTTTCTTTGAAGAAAGAGTGAACAGCGAGCGTTATTTGAGCATGCTTCGCAATAGCTTCATTTCACAGCTTCTTGCTACTGCCTTGCCCTTCAACACGCAGTGTTTCATGCAAGATGGAGCAAGGCCACATGCTGCAAATACTGTGTTGCAGTTATTACACGAGCATTTCGACATGCGGATCATTTCACTCAGGTTTCCAGGTCGCTTCAATGACGGACAAAATTGGCCCCCAATAGTCCAGACCTCAATCCATGTGACTTTTTTCTTTGGGGGTACCTAAAGGAAAAGATTTTCCCGAAACGTCCACGTGATTTAACGGAGCTCAGAAGACTTATTCTTCAAGCTTGCAGTGAAATTACGGAAGACATGTGCCGTAGGGTAATCACTAACTTCAGTGTTCGTTTGAAGGAAGTTGTTGTTGTTGTTGTGGTCTTCAGTCCTGAGACTGGTGTGATGCAGCTCTCCATGCTACTCTATCCTGTGCAAGCTTCTTCATCTCCCAGTACTTACTGTAACCTACGTCCGTCTTGAATCTACTTCGTGTATTCATCTCTTGGTCTCCCTCTATGATTTTTATCCTCCACACTGCCCTCCAATGCTAAATTTGTGATCCCTTGATGCCTCAGAACATGTCCTACCAACCGGTCCCTTCTTCTTGTCAAGTTGTGCCACAAACTCCTCTTCTCCCCAATTCTATTCAATACCTCCTCATTAGTTATGTGATCTACCCATCTAATCTTCAGCATTCTTCTGTAGCACCACATTTCGAAAGCTTCTATTCTCTTCTTGTCCAAACTATTTATCGTCCACGTTTCACTTCCATACATGGCTACACTCCATACAAATACTTTCTGAAACGGCTTCCTGCCACTTAAATCTATACTCGATGTTAACAAATTTCTCTTCTTCAGAAACGCTTTTCTTGCCATTGCCAGTCTACATTGTATATCCTCTCTACTTCGACCATCATCAGTTATTTTGCTCCCCAAATAGCAAAACTCGTTTACTACTTTAAGTGTCTCATTTCCTAATCTAATACCCTCAGCATCACCCGATTTAATTCGACTACATTCCATTATCCTCGTTTTGCTTTTGTTGATGTTCATCTTATATCCTCCTTTCAACACACTGTCGATTCCATTCAACTGCTCTTCCAAGTCCTTTGCTGTCTCTGACAGAATTACAATGTCATCGGCGAACCTCAAAGTTTTATTTCTTCTCCATGGATTTTAATACCTACTCCGAATTTTTCTTTTGTTTCCTTTACTGCTTGCTCAATATACAGGTTGAATAACATTGGAGATAGCTACAACCCTGTCTCACTCCCTTCCCAACCACTGCTTCCCTTTCATGCCCCTCAACTCTCATAACTGCCATCTGGTTTCTGTACAAATTGTAAATAGCCTTTCGCTCCCTGTATTTTACCCCTGTCACCTTTAGAATTTGAAAGAAAGTATTCCAGTCAACATTGTCAAAAGCTTTCTCTAAGTCCACAAATGCTAGAAATGTAGGTTTGCCTTTCCTTAATCTTTCTTCTAAGATAAGTCGTAAGGCCAGTATTGCCTCACGTGTTCCAATATTTCTACGGAATCCAAACTGATCTTCCGCAAGGTTGGCTTCTACTAGTTTTTCCATTCGTCTGTAAAGAATTTGCGTTAGTATTTTGCAGCTGTGGCTTATTAAACTGATTGTCCGGTAATTTTCACATCTGTCAACACCTGCTTTCTTTGGGACTGGAATTATTATATTCTTCTTGAAGTCGGAGGGTATTTCGCCTGTCTCATACATCTTGCTCACCAGATGGTGGAGTTTTGTTAGGCCTGGTTCTCCCAAGGCTGTCAGTAGTTTTAATGGAATGTTGTCTACTCCCGACTCAGGTCTTTCAGTGCTCTATCAAACTCTTCACGCAGTATTGTATCTCCCATTTCGTCTTCATCTACATTCTCTTCCATTGCCAGAATATTGTCCTCAAGTACGTCGCCCTTGTATAGACCTTCTATATACATCTTCCACCTTTCTGCCATCCCTTCTTTGCTTAGAACTGGGGTTCCCTCTGAGCTCTTGATATTCATACAAGTGGTTCACTTCTCTCCAAAGGTCTCTTTAATTTTCCTGTAGGCAGTATCTATCTTACCCCTAGTGAGACAAGCCTCTACATCCTTGCATTTGTCCTCTAGCCATCCCTGCTTAGCCATTTTGCACTTCCTGTCGATCTCATTTTTGAGACGTTTGCATTCCTTTTTGCCTGCTTCATTTACTGCATTTTTATATTTTCTCCTTTCATCAATTAAATTCAATATTTCTTCTGTTACCCAAGGATTTCTACTAGCCCTCGTCTTTTTACCTACTTGATCCTCTTCTGCCTTCACTACTTCATCCCTCAGAGCTACCCATTCTTCTTCTACCGTATTTCTTTCCCCCATTTGTGACAATTGTTCCCTTATGCTCTCCCTGAAACTCTGTACAACCTGTGGTTTAATCAGTTTGTCCAGGTCCCATCTCCTTAAATAAAGTTAGGAAACGAAATGGTGGGCATATTGAGCATGTGCTGAGTTAGAACAAATCTCCGTGGACGGCTCTCCATTGTAGTATATGTTCCTTTCAGATTGTATTGACAATAAAGTTTATATTCAAAAACTAAATGATAACACATTTCGTGCGCCTCTCTGTAGGAACTAATTGGTTCTCACGGACAATAAGCAAGTTTTTTATTTCGAGTGTCATTAATACTGAGGGTCTACGTTTTATTTGTGATAATACAGGTACGGAAATACAGCAGTAATGGTTTAACTAGTTGAACAGTAGTCGACAAAAATCATTTCTCATATCTTTTTAAAAAAAAATTTTGCGAGAGAATAATAAAATTGAATTCACGAAAAAATCTCTCAGTATTGACTTCTGTATCTTACACGATCCCCTTCTCGGGGTTAGTAGTTGAAAAGTTTACTGTAGAACTCCCTGTCGTATTGAGGAAGAAAGGCAGCTTCGTCAACAGGTCTTGCTGTTTGGAAACTGATAAATATCGCTGATCTTCCAAATGAAGCACTGCATGGCACACATCAGCCACGGTCTTTCATGTTTCGAAGAAAATGACATTTTTCCAGTCTTATATTTCACAACGAAAATTTTTAATAACTATTTGAGATGGGCGAATACGAGTCACTTTGACCACAAAATGGTTCAAATGGCTCTGAGCACTATGGGACTTAACATCTGAGGTCATCAGCCCCCTAGAACATAGATCTACTTAAACCTAACTAACCTAAGGACATCACACACATCCATGCCCGAGGCAGGATTTGAACCTGCGACCGTAGCAGTCGCGCGGTTCCGGACTGAAGCGCCTAGAACCGCTCGTCACCGCGGCCGGCATACTTTGATCACACTGCGTTTCGAAATATTAAACGCCTGCATTGACAAAAATGTTTCAGCAGCATCTTTAAAATCAAATGAGTAAGTTGTAGGAATTAGAATTACACTGAGTGAGTTCATAGCTTAAGTTGGCTCAACAATTCCGTGGAAATCTTGCAGAAAAATGGTTCAAATGGCTCTGAGCACTATGGGACTCAACTGCTGTGGTCATCAGTCCCCTAGAACTTAGAACTACTTAAACCTAGCTAACATAAGGACATCACACACATCCATGCCCGAGGCAGGATTCGAACCTGCGACCGTAGCAAATCCTGCAGAGAAAAGACTGGCGCGTGGCACTTGAAACTCCAGGCGGAAGCACTGCTTGTCACAAACACCGTGACTAACCTCATCAGGATTGTTTTTTTTTTTCTTTTTTTTCTACATCTACATCCATACTCCGCAAGCCACCTGACGGTGTGTGGCGGAGGGTACCTTGAGTACCTCTATCGGTTCTCCCATCTATTCCATTCTCGTATTGTTCGTGGATAGAAGGATTGTCGGTATGCCTCTGTGTGGGCTCTAATCTCTCTGATTTTATCCTCATGGTCTCTTCGCGAGATATACGTAGGAGGGAGCAATATACTGCTTGACTCTTCGGTGAAGGTATGTTCTCGAAACTTTGACAAAAGCCCGTACCGAGCTACTGAGCGTCTCTCCTGCAGAGTCTTCCACTGAAGTTTATCTATCATCTCCGTAACGCTTTCGCGATTACTAAATGATCCTGTAACGAAGCGTGCTGCTCTCCGTTGGATCTTCTCTATATCTTCTATCAACCCTACCTGGTACGGATCCCACACTGCTGAGCAGTATTCTAGCAGTGGGCGAACAAGCGTACTGTAACCTACTTCCTTTGTTTTCGGATTGCATTTCCTTAGGATTCTTCCAATGAATCTCAGTCTGGCATCTGCTCTACCGACGATCAACATTATATGACCATTCCATTTTAAATCACTCCTAATGCGTACTCCCAGATAATTTATGGTATTAACTGCTTCCAGTTGCTGACCTGCTATTTTGTAGCTAAATGATAAAGGATCTATCTTTCTGTGTATTCGCAGCACATTACACTTGTCTACATTGAGATTCAATTGCCATTCCCTGCACCATGCGTCAATTCGCTGCAGATCCTCCTGCATTTCAGTACAATTTTCCATTGTTACAACCTCTCGATACATGTTTGAAACATTTTCTCCACGGTTTGGCACTTGGAACAAGTCCAGGGGCAGGCGACAGAGTATCAAGAACACAGTATCATTGAAAACCCGTTTTGTGTAAAAATGGCGCTTGGGACGTTTGAATTTCCACTCTTCAGTTTTTTGCTTTCATCCCCTTCCCTGTCTAAAACAGTACCCACGAAGTAAGAAAAAGAACACTGGCATTACTGTTCATTGCTTCTTTATACTTGTTTTTGAGATCACTAAACGTCCTTTGGCGAGAGTAGAATTTAGCTCCTTGCTTCTTGACCGCCTTGAAACCAGTATCAGCGAATTTCACAAACAGCTATAGCCTAAGAAGCTTCAAGTAAATCTCACATCTCGATCACATAAATTGACAGAGCATTTACATAACTTGCTATATATGTATACACACGCTAACAATAAACGCTTTCTCACATAGCGTTTGTATTAAAAAAAAAAAAAAAAGCTTATTAACGGTATTTCTCAGTCCTCGTTAATTTTATCCGTTCGAGAGGAAGACGTTTTGCCTCGAAAGGTTGAATAACGACACGAGGTTATCTTCCTCATCCCTTTCCCCTCTTTTCTGTACCATTACTTTGTGTTCTAAAAGGAGCAAACTAGCAGGTGCACATGCAAGGATCCAGCTGCTAGAGCTTAAGCATGTTTCTCATTGAATTAAATATGCTTATTTTAGAAATTGCAAGGTAAAGCAGCTGCTTGCACACTTTTTTCTGCGGAAAGACCTCTTTAAAAGAGGACGGGACGAAACTAATAATCGTTTCGTTCAAATCGAACACATCGATGTGTTCTGTTAGTTCTTTAAGTCTATGCTCACCCTCGAAAGCGACACAGTCATATCTTCTGTTTAGGGTTTAGGTGTTGGTTATGAGATATATTGAGGCAGAATTTCGACCCCAAAATATAGTTATTAGCTGGAGGGGAGTGAACCCTGAAAGTTTCTTTTAAAAAATAAATATCATTGTTAAGTTTCTATTTTCTGATTTTGCATTGGTAATTTCTTTTCTTTGATTGTTTGAAAGGTTGTTTGAGAAGTAGCGTCTATTGAAAACCATGAAACGAAACAGAAGTTAATCTGACTGAGTGATTTCCAAGAAGGTGTACTGAGTCGCTTAATAAAGAAAACCAGATTCTACATAAGTTCTCTTCAAAAATCGTAACACTCTGTTTCATGCTTCTTTACTTATCTGACATGAAATTTGACAATACATTTACTGATTTCTGGTTGAATGAAAGGAAGTCCCTTTAAATCTGAAATGTATTTTTTTTCTTTTTCTCTTTTTGGCTTACTTCTGGCAATGAATAACGCTCGGGAAACTGCTCTCTGGAGACTACTCTCTGGAAACTGCTGCTGCTACTGAAAGCTACTAAAAAGTCTCGTCTCATTTACTGAGTGGTAAAGTAACTACAGGTGAACTCTGTGTGCAATGAGTCCACGTAATGTGTCTGCATTTTAAACTGCAGTTCTGAAACTTTATCTAGTGAATGACAAAGACTGGAAAATGGAAGATGGCGTGATAAATTACGTTAATGCTGATTCCTTTAAAAGATGTATTGGCAAAATTAGAAAAGTCGCTTTACAAAAGTATTCTTCGTTATAACCCAGAATTGCAAAGAAAAGATGTTAAAAATATATAGGTTCATCGTGTATTACAAAAAGGTTGCACTAATTGCGTTAATCTTTCCTGAATTGTCTTTAATGTTACCTAATTAACAAGACGGGAAAGTTCTGTGTTGGAGACCAGATTGTTATAATGGTGTGCAGGCAGCAGCTCGCGCGCAATTAAAGCAAGGAGAATTATTACCTTATTATGAAGTCTTCATTAAATCGTTCAAAAATCTTTCTCTGCCACAGTAAAGATATCAATAATCATATTATAAAATGAATTTCCTCAATAATGATAAATTTTCATCATTCTTGTCATGCCGCTCACTTCGCGATTACCCAATGCGGACTCACTGTCGCTGCGACCACCGTCCGTGCGGAACGGCCGACACAGAGATATTAATGCAGTTTGCAGCGTCGCAGATGACACTGCACGCTGTCTCAGAAGCAAAGTAAGGACGACTGCTGCCTGTGTATCCAAGTTATGAGGGAAGCTAGTAGTGAACATCAACACCCGCTGAAGAGGAGGGAGGGAAACGTTTTCGTAACATAAAGACGGCGTTAGCACCACAGTCCCAACTTGTTAAAGGCCTGAAGCGTCGCATTCCGGCACTGCAAGACTCAGTACGAAGTCTCACTTATATAGCAGTTATGATTGTAGCGGGAGAAAAACAGAACTACACTCCTGGAAATTGAAATAAGAACACCGTGAATTCATTGTCCCAGGAAGGGGAAACTTTATTGACTCATTCCTGGGGTCAGATACATCACATGATCACACTGACAGAACCACAGCCACATAGACACAGGCAACAGAGCATGCACAATGTCGGCACTAGTACAGTGTATATCCACCTTTCGCAGCAATGCAGGCTGCTATTCTCCCATGGAGTCGATCGTAGAGATGCTGGATGTAGTCCTGTGGAACGGTTTGCCATGCCATTTCCACCTGGCGCCTCAGTTGGACCAGCGTTCGTGCTGGACGTGCAGACCGCGTGAGACGACGCTTCATCCAGTCCCAAACATGCTCAATGGGGGACAGATCCGGAGATCTTGCTGGCCAGGGTAGTTGACTTACACCTTCTAGAGCACGTTGGGTGGCACGGGATACATGCGGACGTGCATTGTCCTGTTGGAACAGCAAGTTCCCTTGCCGGTCTTGGAATGGTAGAACGATGGGTTTGATGACGGTTTGGATGTACCGTGCACTATTCAGTGTCCCCTCGACGATCACCAGTGGTGTACGGCCAGTGTAGGAGATCGCTTCCCACACCATGATGCCGGGTGTTGGCCCTGTGTGCCTCGGTCGTATGCAGTCCTGATTGTGGCGCTCACCTGCACGGCGCCAAACACGCATACGACCATCATTGGCACCAAGGCAGAAGCGACTCTCATCGCTGAAGACGACACGTCTCCATTCGTCCCTCCATTCACGCCTGTCGCGTCACCACTGGAGGCGGGCTGCACGATGTTGGGGCGTGAGCGGAAGACGGCCTAAGGGTGTGCGGGACCGTAGCCCAGCTTCATGGAGACGGTTGCGAATGGTCCTTGCCGATACCCCAGGAGCAACAGTGTCCCTAATTTGCTGGGAAGTGGCGGTGCGGTCCCCTACGGCACTGCGTAGGATCCTACGGTCTTGGCGTGCATCCGTGCGTCGCTGCGGTCCGGTCCCAGGTCGACGGGCACGTGCACCTTCCGCCGACCACTGGCGACAACATCGATGTACTGTGGAGACCTCACGCCCCACGTGTTGAGCAATTCGGCGGTACGTCCACCCGGCCTCCCGCATGCCCACTATACGCCCTCGCTCAAAGTCCGTCAACTGCACATACGGTTCACGTCCACGCTGTCGCGGCATGCTACCAGTGTTAAAGACTGCGATGGAGCTCCGTATGCCACGGCAAACTGGCTGACACTGACGGCGGCGGTGCACAAATGCTGCGCAGCTAGCGCCATTCGACGGCCAACACCGCGGTTCCTGGTGTGTCCGCTGTGCCGTGCGTGTGATCATTGCTTGTACAGCCCTCTCGCAGTGTCCGGAGCAAGTATGGTGGGTCTGACACACCGGTGTCAATGTGTTCTTTTTTCCATTTCCAGGAGTGTACTTCGGTGAGTGTGATTGGTTGGTTTGGTGGAGGAGACCAAACAGCGAGGTCTTCGGTTCTGTCGGGTTAGGAAAGGATGGGGAAGGAAGTCGGCTGCGCCCTTTCAAAGGAACCATGCTGGCATTTGCCTGAAGCGATTTAGGGAAATCACGGAAAATCTAAATCAGGATGGCCGGACGCGGGTTTGAACCAGTGTGCTAACCACTGCGCCACCTCATTCGGTCTCGGTGAGTGTGAGAAATACTCTAAAATCCACACACGGCCGCCGAAAAGGTGTTGACCTCTTCTGTGGCATCCGCCCTAAGTCAAGATTAGTCGTACGGTTCACTATATGAATGCGAATTATGTGGAGTACTGTCGTTTTTATAACGATGGTTGTCTCTTGAAGAACGGCTCTTATAGTGTTAATCGTCAATGTACGGGGCAAGAACGGGTTCATTCTTAGAGAATGTGAACGTGACTTAAAACTTAGAACAAACCGTAATAGTGCACATAACTTGGCGGAACAAAAATTTCTCTGATCCATAAGACTTCTTTCACTCAGGGACGCTTCCCCTTGGCTGTAAGGCGATATGTACGACAGAGAGTGAAAAATAACATTGCCTTGGCAGTACCACAGAAAAAGCTAAGAAAATAATACTCTTTAACACGGATAAATGGAGACAAGATTGAAAACAGTCCTCCGACGTTATTAAACACTAGACTCTGCCAAGGCCGGAAATTCGAAACTGAACAGCTGCAATGGTTTCCAAAAATCAAGGAGGAATTAAAACGTCAGTTATAATTCAGAAGTTTATGTGTAAAATGTGATAAAACTTAGTCAAAGTGTAGAACATAAGAAACACCTAAAATAAAACACGTAACCACATTTTCAACCAAAGAGATTATGTTCGTACGTAAAACGTAGCTTAGACGTATACTGTGATGCTGTAATTTTTATAGCCGGCCGCGGTGGCCGATCGGTTCTAGGCGCTTCAGTCCGGAACCGCGCGACTGCTACGGTCGCAGGTTCGAATCCTGCCTCGGGCATGGATGTGTGTGATGTCCTTAGGTTAGTTAGGTTTAAGTAGTTCTAAGCTCTAGGGGACTAATGACCTCAGATGTTGAGTCCCATAGTGCTCAGAGCCATTTTTTTGTAATTTTGATATGGCACTAGTAACATCAGTGAAGATTCTGCTTACTTAAATTATGTTATTGACGATGCACGAGAGCAGATAAGATCGCACTGATATTTGTTGCGTGACATTTGCAATTTTTGAAATAGTAAAAATACGCACCGGAATATGGCAACATAATTTAAATAAAAAGGAAAAAAAAGAAAAACTAGAAAGAAAGAAAATTGAGCCATCTGCGAGGAATCTGAATGCTAGTACACCAGAACCTGTTTGGGCCACGAATGAGTAAATGTTTGTGTTTTTCTTATGGCTACTATATCTAGCAATACACAACGTTTACTTGACATTAAAAATCTTTACAAGAAAAATTAAATTGCATTTAATAGCAACTGAGAATGTATTTAAGTTACCTACATTATTAGAATCTCAGAGACTATTTTACAGAGAGGGCAAGGCTGTGACATCAGCTATCCTCGATCAATCAAGGACGTTCAATGCGCCAGTCTGCTTTTCCTCGATACAGAAAATCTCTTGTGGCAGAGTATCTTGTGTCCGCTGGCACGGTTACCGTTCGCTCAACTGTGGCACCGGAGGCTATCCCCAGCTAGCACGCAGCAGCTCCGCTAAAGAAATCCCAGATCGAATCTCTTCATCAGAAACGCCCACAGCAGACTCTCTCCCAAAAGTGGTCTCTCGTTTCTGCCAGTGTCCAGGAAACCTCTCACTGGGGACATTCTCAATCTGACTACCTAAAAAGTCTTTCAGTTTCGTAAATCTATACTGTGGTTATAAAATATATTTGTGCCAAACAACTATTATTAGCAAAGATAGAAAATTGTTACTCAAATATCTGCGTGCAGTCTCTGAACTGCAACAATTAACCGCTCCCCCCTTCCACCACCCTGATAAAGCATACCCAATACGTAATGCTGATCATTGGGATCAGATTGACCATGCTTTGAATCCTGAGCCTTTAACCGCGAAACGGTCTGATACACATAGTCGAGCATTGTCGGTTTGTAGAATGAAATCATCACCTGTAGTGATAGCACAAGAATGCAGAGGGGTACCAGTGCCTTTCTTCCTGCTTACCACCGGCGACCGGAAAGGGGGAAAGTAATAATGACCCATTATATACCCTCCGCCAGATGCCGCACATTGGCTTGAGAAGTAGGGATGTAGATGTAAATTTAGATGCAGATCATAAAGCATCAGCGATGTCGTCTTTATTGACACGTGCAGTCTCATTTTCAGGAGGAAAGATATGGTGGTTTGTGCTCCTTCTTTTAGCTGTATCACGCTACACACAGAAACTGCCTCGTCCAAAGGCGTTTCTTACACTGATGCTTGATAGAAGATAACTGGTTGCAATTTAAAGTCTAGTAATGTGTCATCATTCTGAAAGCTAAGCCGAGACTCACCCTCAAAAAGAAATCACGTCCATTGGTATGAGGTTCAATGTGAACGTTGACGTATTCATTGCAAATGCTTGCGGTTAATTACTCTCATTGTTTTTGTGTCTCTTTTTTGTGTCGTGTCTTGGGGTTAAGCTGAAATCAGAGTTTCTAACTTGATCTAACGTAATATACAATAGTTGAGAAATATTTATTGCCGAAAGATAAGCACATTATCTGATCAAAAGTATCCGAATACCTACTAGTTTACATTAATTATGGGCTGGTCCACCTTTTATGACTTCTTGAACTCTGCTGGGGTCACTTCCAATGAAGTATCTGAATGTCTGTGGAGGAATGGCAACCCATTCTTCCTCAAGCGCCGAAACCAGAGAACGTAGTGATGTTGGACGCTGGATGGTCGTAACCTCCTATGGGACCAAACTGCTGATGTCATCGGTCCCTAGGCTTACACACTGCTTGATCTAACTTGAACTAACTTACGCTAAAGACAACACACACAGCCATGCCCGAGAGAGGACTCGAACCTCCGGCGGGGGGAGCCGCTCCGACCGTGACAAGGCGCCTCAGACCGGGAGGCTACCACGCGCGCCCTGAACGCTGGGTTTGGAGTGAAGCCGATAATCTATCCCAAAAGTGATCCATTGGGTTGAGACAGTCCATTTCATGGATGTCACTGTCCGCATACCGTTGCCTCACAGATACTGCTTTATGACAAGGTGCACTGTGCGATCTGTCTTTCTGATGGCGTATTTTCCTGCCTAATTCTCGGATGTCCGCTCAGGTCATGTAAGTTCTCCACGGCCATAGTATACCGTAGATTACTACAAAACCAAGATACGTAGGTAATCTTCCTTCCTCTGGGACTGCGTGATTAAAGAGGTCATTGGAATCAGGGTTTAAGGGGATCTAATTAACAACTGAGTCAGGTGTGGACCTCAGCAATGCGCGGGAGCAA
Organism: Schistocerca piceifrons; assembly: GCF_021461385.2. Lineage (NCBI taxonomy): Eukaryota > Metazoa > Arthropoda > Insecta > Orthoptera > Acrididae > Schistocerca > Schistocerca piceifrons. The sequence continues at coordinate 863,754,783 of NC_060149.1, read as the reverse complement.
CCAGAATACCGTACAGTGAGGTCCACAGCTGACTACCATAGCGGGGATACTGGATACCGGACGTCGTCATCCTTACCACCATTACCACCGCCACCTCCCAGCATAGCGGCTGGAGCGGAGTGACGGAGGGGTTAACTGGTTGGTTGATTCGGGGGAGCGGACCAAATAGCGAGATCATCGGTTCCATCAGATTTGGCATGGATGGGGAAGGAAGTCGGTCGTGCCCTTTCAAAGGAACCATCCCGTTATTTGCCTGAAGCGATGTAGGGAAATCGCGGAAAACCTAAATGAGGATGGCCGGTACGGTTTTAAACCGTCGTCCTCCCGAAAGCGAATCCAGTGTGCTGACCACTGCGCCACCTCGCTCGGTGACGGAGAGGGTAACGGTCATTGCATACACGGTGAGTGAGGAGCGAACGTACAACTTTTGAGGGTCGACAGTATTAGTGATTCTGAACAAAAATCTTCATATAGATAAATGCCCTATTCCGAATGTTTTCCGAGATGGAACATATTAATATCACTTTCGTACGTATTTCTCAAATAATTAAAAAACTGCATCCTCCAGTGAAAATGTATCTCAGCACACAATTTAACTACATTAAATTTCCTACGAAAAACGACCTATCCATTTTATCTCTAGCACTAATGGCTTGCGCGAAGAGAGCGCGAGAATATCGGAAATCACGTGCGTCGCTCATGCGCTTGTAGTTTAGCTAGTTTTTGCAGATCAATTTGACGTACCTTCCCGACTTTACTTCCTTTACGCTATTGTGGTGCGTTGTAAACCCTGAAAATGTTTGACTAATACAGAAAATAAATAACGATGTACATTAAATGTCTTCTATCTCGGAAACCTTTCGGAATAGGGCATAACATGTCCATATGAAGTTGTTGTTCAGAAACAGAAATACTATCACCCCTCAAAGCGTGTATCTTTCCTACTGACTCACCCTGTGCAGAGCAGTGGTCATGAAAATGGCAACGAGTCTGTTTGCTGAAATATCGTGGACAACTTACGACGTAGCCCAGGCGGACACCCGTGCAGTCTACAAGACAGGGTAAATCGTCACACTAATACGAACAATCATCGCTCCCGACCTGTTCCTCTGTTGTACACAGTACATAATGCTGTACAACGTGTTCATATCTTTCCACACTAAGTGTTTTCTGAAACGCAACAACGGGTCCAAACACTAACCACAAAAAATACCTCAGCACTGTGACACCACTTTCTCCATATTTCACTGTTGTCACTACACATGATGGCAGGTAACGTTCTCTAGCCATTCGCCAAATCCAAAACATTCCATCGATTGGCAGAGAGTATATCGTGATTCATCGCTCCAAATCATTCGTTTCCAGTCATCCACTGTCCACTGGCGTTGCTGTTTACATCACATCAAGCGTGGTTTAGCGCTCACTACAGACTTGCGCAGCTTATGAAGAGCTGCTTGACCATTAGACCTCACTCCTTTGAGCTCCCTATGCACAGTCACTGTACTAGCTGGACTGCTGGTAGCACTTTAGAACTCACGGGAGGTTCCTTCTGTGGATTTCTTGCGATTTTTTACAACCTCCCTCCGCCATGTTCGACGGTCGCTGCCTGTCAGTACGTAAGGTCTTGATTGGTTTCTGTGCGGCTGGTCCCGGCGGAGGATCGAGTCCTCCCTCGGGCAGGGGTGTGTGTGTTTGTCCTTAATATAATTTACATTAAGTAGTGTGTAAGCTTAGGGACTGATGACCTTAGCAGTTAAGTCTCATAAGATTTCACACACCTTTGAACACATTTTCTGATTGGTTTCGGTTTAGCCACGGTTGTTCCTTCGCATTTACACTTCACAGCCACATCAACAACAGTCGATAAAGGCAGCTTTAGAAGGGTCGAAATGTCCCTGACAAATTCGTGTCTCAGGTTACATCCAATATAGTCTGGAACCGCGCGACCGCTACGGTCGCAGGTTCGAATCCTGCCTCGGGCATGGATGTGAGTGATGTCCTTAGGTTAGTTAGGTTTAAGTAGTTCTACGTTCTAGGGGACTGATGGCCTTAGAAGTTAAGTCCGATAGTGCTCAGAGCCATTTGAACCATTTTTTTGATGCTGAGGGAATTAGATTAGGAAATGAAACACTTAAAGTAGTAAAGGAGTTTTGCTATTTGGAGAGCAAAATAAGTGATGAAGGTCGAAGCAGAGAGGATATAAAATGCAGACTGGCAATGGCAAGGAAAGTGTTTCTGAAGAAGAGAAATTTGTTAACATCGAGTATAGGTTTAAGTGTCAGGGAGTCGTTTCTGAAAGTATTTGTATGGAGTATAGATATGTATGGATGTGAAACATGGACGATAAATAGTTCGGACAAGAAGAGAATAGAAGCTTTGGAAATGTGGTGCTAGAGAAGAGTGCTGAAGGTTAGATGGTTAGATTACCTAACTAATGAGGAGGTACTGAATAGGATTGGGGAGAAGAGAAGTTTGTGGCACAACTTGACTAGAAGAACGGATCGGTTGGTAGGACATGTTCTGAGGCATCAAGGGATCACCAATTTAGTATTGTAGGGCAGCGTGGAGGGTAAAAATCGTAGAGGGAGACCAAGAGATGAATACACTCAGCAGATTCATAAGGATGTAGGTTGCAGTAGGTACTGGGAGATGAAGAAGCTTGCACAGGATAGAGTAGCATGGAGAGCTGCACCAAACCACTCTCAGGACTGAAGACCATAACAACAACAGCACCGCCTCTCTGCCCAAGTTCAGCACTGAGTGACCAGACACAGTTCTCTTACCCATTTCTTCTAACTGCAGACACTACTCATAATCCCATCTAGGCCATGTTGCAAATTACGCCTCTTACTCAATGATCCATTTTCCTTTATTTCAGTTACTATAATTTTTCTTGTCATAATAAAAAATATTTCAATTTTGTCTAAGCACTATGGGACTTAACATCTGAGGTCACCAGTCCCCTAGATTTAGAACTACTTAAACCTAACCAACCTAGGGACATCACACATATCCATGCCCGACGCAGAATTCGAACCTGCGACCGTAGCAGCAGCGCGGTTCCGGATTGAAGCGCCTAGAACCGCTTGGCCACAGCGGCCGGCTAAAAAAGATTTACTTTGCATAATGACGGGTTAATGACTTACCTGCTCAACACTTTCGCTGCGGCATCGGTGCTGGCGCGCAACTCTGGCAACGCCTGGGAACGTGCCAGTGCGGGCCGCTAACACTCTGAAACGGCTGGTACCGCTCGGAGCCGACGCTCCTAAGCACGCCTGAGCGACAGGCCGACGTCAAGACCTTGTAAGATCTGTAGGATCATGTTCTATAATGACTTAATGATGACGCCTACACTTAGAGGTTTCCAGTTACAGATCCTAGATTCCTCTTTTGTATTTTCGCTCAGCAATATGTTGACTGCGTTATCGTTCGTTTCGTCACCTACAAGTTGCAACAATTCGTCTGTTACCAATAATCTCAAGAAATCCATAGGAGAATTGCCAGCAGGATGAATTTGCAGAACTTCTTTCTTCGTAAATGGGTGATACTGCATATTATGTGGTTTTTTATGCCAGGACTCACCTGGATTATCTCCGTGTGACAGGTCGGGCTCTTTTTCGCCGTCGATTTTCACACAATCGTCGTGATTCGTATCGTCAGATTCGGAACTGTCACGAAACAGATTTGAAAGCTGTGCTTCCACGCTATCATCACTCTGCAATTCTTTTGCTGCCTCTAAATGACAATCTTCGTGGTATGCCTCGTCCTCAGTACACAGAAAATCACTGTCGTCTAGTACACTAAGTAACAGTTCGTTTGTCAATTTGACACTTTTCCTGCTCCTTTTCACAGGTCCAGGTGTTGGTTCATTAGCCGCCATTACCAACAATATACGATCGATAACTGACCACACAAAACAAAAGTTTACACTCTTTGATGCCAGCTTAGACGCTGCAACTAAACTGAGTAATCCGACAGTGAGCGCAGACACTTATAAGCGCCAGCCGCACTGGCTCGTGGCTCGTTTTAACGCTTATAAGCGTCAGCCGCAGCGAAAGTGTTAATCTCACTAGTATATGTTATTTGTTTGTAATTTAGGACCTATTAACGACAAGATTATTTTATTCAGTCACACCCTTAGGACATATTGCCAAAGTTTATTGTTGTTTATTTTCTTCTACGAACAATCGTTGTAAACTGTATATAGTTCAGTAGTTAATGTGTCACATATTTAAACTTACTTAAATAATCTTAAATCGCATTTACACTAAAATAATGTTAACATTTTTTATCTCTGGAAATGGAGATACTCTGTAGTGCACTAGTCTAAAATCTTTGATCCTACAAAATTCCAATGCACCACTTATGATGATACTTTCTTACAAACTGCAGTCACGTGATCTCTCTAGACACCACCAGGTTCCGAGTAACACAGATTTCATTCAGCCTTGACATCCAAATTATTTCGAGCAGTTTCAATTAGGTTTTAACAACGTGGTTGTTTCTACGCTGCTCATTTGAAAGCTTGACCAGCCTTTAAAAAATCATAGCGTAGCACACTACTCTCCTGTAACATTTATTTTTGAATGTTAAATTTTGTAATTTCAGCTTTCCTTCTCCTGTTTTCTATTTAGTACTGCACTGAATAACGAATGAGTGTACGGATGATTTCAGTACGTCAAGTAATCTTACATCACATCACAGTTAAATGGTATTCTCTGAAGTTTCTTTTGCTATCGAAGGTTAAAGCTTACCTGTCTGCAACTGGGTAGGATGGTTTGAGTTTTTATTGATCTTGTTGCAGATCGAAATGACTATACTGAATTCTTGGCAGAGTAACAAGTACGTAGAGCCACATGGAATGCTGTCAGAATAGTAGTTGTGTTATGATCATCAGTCCCAAGACTGGTTTGAAACAGCTCTGTCTTATCCTGTTCTATCCTATGCAAGCTTCCTCCTCTCCGAATAATTACTGTAACCTAAATCCTTCTGAATCTGCTTACTATATTCCATTGTTGGTCTCTCTCAACGATTTTTACCCTCATACTTACACTCAAGTACTAAATTGGTGATCACTTGATGTCTCAGAATGTGTCCTATCAACCGATCCCTTCTTTTGATTAAGTCGTACCACAAATTTCTTGTCTCCCCAATTCTATTCAGTACCTCCTCATTAATTACGCAGTCTATTCATCTAATCTTCAGCATTCTTCAGTAGGGCCACATTTAAAAAGCTTCCATTCTATTCTTGTCTAAGCTGTTTATCGTCCATGTTTCACTTTCATACGTGGCTACACTCCAAACATATACCTTCAAAAAAGACTTTAACTCTTAAACCTGTATTCGATGTTAACGAGTGTCTCTTTTTCAGAAACGCTTTTCTTGCCATCGCCAGTCAACATTTTATAATGTTCCTACATGGGCCATCATCAGTTATTTTCCTGCCCAAATACCAAAACCAATTTACTACTTTTAGTGTATTTTTTTCTAATCTCATTTCCTGAGCATCAACTGATTTAATTTGACTGAATCCCATTACACTTGTTTTGATTTGTTGATCTTCATCTGTCAGTTTCCCTCTTCTTCTTCAAGATTAATGGAGATATCAACGATCCAAATATAATATTTAGAAATAATAACATTCAAGATCACAAGGCTAGTTTATTAAAATGTGTATGGACCAGCAACCGCTGAATGACGATTCTCAACTGCTGGAGAGAGCGCACTCGCAGCATAATCGCTCGAGATTTGTGGAGTTTTCAGCCCGTGGGGAATGACTCCGAACTCGCTTGGTGGACCTACAGTATTTTCATTGATGTCGGTTGCCACCTGCTTTGCTGTTGACAAAAACAGAAAAATAGAACATAGTACATGAGGAATTAGGTTTACCTCATGTGTGGTTTTATGGATAACATATGAACATTAATGTCGCCACCACAACTTCGACGTTTGTTATTTGTCACTTGTCCGTGGGGACATTACAATCTGTGACATACCACTCTCGTACAGCCACGCATTGATACAAGTTTTTTTCGTACTGGGAAATAGACTAGGAATATACTGCCCCAGTGATTCCCTTAATATAGTAAATAACCCCAGAACCTACCAAAATATCGCCGGCCGGAGTGGCCGAGCGGTTCTAGGCGCTACAGTCTGCTGTGTTTCCCCATGGCACCGCCTCGCCACTGATGCGAATTTGTGGCAGTGCATGTTGAAACGGGCTCCTGCTGATCGCCAGTATCTGGGTTTTGCTGGTGTTGAAGGAGAGGCACGATTTAGCTGCCCAGCCGACGAGATCATCACAGACCGTTTGTAGGTGGTGCTGTAATCCGCTGTTCTTGGTATGCTGGACTTATACAGTTTGTACAGTATTGGTCCCAGGACTGACCCCTGTGGTGCGCCTGCAGTTATGCCCCTCTCGGTGGAGATACCTTCATGGGTTCGAACGTGGAATGTTCGTCCTTCGAGGTACGATTTCAGTAGGTGGACGTGTGACATGGGGAGGCCTAGATCTAAATGTCTGTAAAGGAGCCCCTCATGCCACACAGAATCGAATGCTCGGGATACATCCATGAAGACAGCTCCAAAGTACTCTCTATGTTCGATAGCACACATCGCTTTTTCAACAAGTCGGAGCAGTTGATGGGTCGTTGCGTGGTCTCTCCTGAAACCAAATTGTTCTTCAGGTAGAACATTAGGCGGCAGAGATACAGCCTCTCGAATACTTTCGATAAGGCTGGTAACAGGCTTGTTGGTCTGTAGTTCGAGGGTTTTCGTGTATCTTTGCCTGGCTCTGGTATTGCCAGGACTTCTGCATGTTTTCATGCCGTGGGATACCTTCTTGTGCGCAGTTCTTTGTTGAATATTTCTGCTAGGTGATTTGAAGCCGCAGATTGGAGTTTTTTATCATCTGATCTGTTAGAAGGTCAGGACCGCCTGCTTTCCTGCTATTGAGATGGCTAAGCTGCTCTGCTACCCCCTCTTCAGTTATGGGAGTGTTGTCATCTTCTCCCTGTTCTTGCAGAAATCATGGGAGATGGTCTGCTGCTTCTTGGATCTTAGCAGGGCCTATGGGGTTCGTGATGAGTCTAAAATTTTCGGCAAACGCGTCTGCAAGGGCGGTTGCTTTTTCATCTGGTTCTGTTATTACTTCTCCACCAGCTTGTAGTAGAGCTATGCGTTGTGGCTTTCTCAGCATGGATTTGATTACTTTCCAAGCGGAACCGTCTTCTGGTTTGAGTTTGGCAATTTTGTTGCTCCATTGTTGATTTCGATGGGCTTCCACAGAGACTTCGACTTCTTTTGCGCATCCTATTTAATTGGCGCTTGGTGGTTGGCTGCCACGTGATCTGCCATTCACAATAGGTTCTATTTTTCTCCGCAAAGGCAGCCAGTATTCCTGATGGTAGGTTCTTTGGTTGGTATTGTTACACATTTTCAGGTAATGTAGTTGCCCTAACTGCGTCTAGGGCGCTGGTAGTAAAGTGTTGCAGCATTTGATCTGCTTCTGCTTCTTCTGCACGTGGAGCATTCGCCAGTGATGTGGCGAATTCTTCTGTGAAGGCTTGCCAGTTTGTCTTCTTGCTGTTCAGGTTCCTTTAAAATCTGTATACTGCATCAGCAGCTAGTCCGAAGACAACAGGAACATGGTCAGATGATAGGCCTGTCCTGGTCGAAGCTGTTACTTGCTGTGGTATTGCTTTTATCACCGTGATATATAGAATGGCAGGGGCTCCATGCAGCGAGAAGATAATGGGGCTGTTGGACCCTGCTGTTACCGCTGCGTGTCTTTCTGCTGCTCGGAGTAGTAGGCGGCCCGTTTTTGCTAGTTACTCTCAATCCCCATATCACGTGTTTTGCGTTGAAGTCACCGGCCTTGAAGACTTTATCGCGTAGAGATTGCAGAGTATCGGTGTCTTGTGGGTCTATGAGGTCTCTGGGTGGGCGGTACGCTGCCACGAAGGTTTCTACCACCACTGTAGTCGCCTCTGTCGCCATCAGTGGTGGCGTAGGCATACGATAGTGGCGTAGTGATGTGCGTACGTACACGGCAGTTCCGCCCATAGCTGTTTGTCTGTCGTTCCTATATCAGGAGTAATTTGCTACCCGCACGTGTTGTCACGCTTCAGGTGTGTCTCCGTGACGAGACACCGTCTACTGCCACATCATGAAAAAATTGGCGGAATTAACCTGCCTGACGCACGATACCGTTGGCGGTCCATGTACAGATGATGAAGTCCCTAAAGTGGTCAGCCATTTCATGTGGCATTCTGTGTTGTGATGTTTGCTGCCAGCTGTTAGAGGGCTTGCAGCGTGCTGATCATAACTTGCATCATGGTGTTCATGGCCGTCATGTTGGCATTTAGCAGTTCGTTGAATTCGTCAGGATTTTCGGCCGCGATGTCCTGTGTTTGTTGTTTCCGGGCATCTGTGTGTCTCGCTGGGCGCTTCTTGTGTGTGAGTGGGGCGTCTTTCCATGGGTGAGGGTGACTGTGGGACGCTACGTTTCCTGGCCGGCCGCAGTGGCCGAGCGGTTCTAGGCGCTTCAGGCTGGAACCGCGCGACCGCTACGGTCGTAGGTTCGAATCCTGCCTCGGGCACGGATGTGTGTGATGTCCTTAGGTTAGTTAGGTTTAAGTAGTTCTAAGTTATAGGGGACTGATGACCTCCGATGTTAAGTCCCATGGTGCTCAGAGCCATTTGAGCTACGTTTCCTGGGGGCTGGAACTGGGGCTTGGCGGCGTTTTGTGTGGGTGACTGGAAGGAGCAGTGTAGCTACATCGTAAATACTGGAAGCTCCGCCTACCGCTGACAGCATGTCAGCGTTAGCCAATCAGGTATAAGCCGAGAGAATTACATACAAAAAGATTTACTTGTTAGTAAATAGAACGTCATAAATAAGTAAAATAACTTTACAATAAAAACGAAACAGTTTGTTGACACAGTTATTGTTAAAGGAATAAACATGAAATTCGCTGTGTATAGATTGCCCTCTACGGACATACCGGAAAATAGTTACAATGTTGTTGGTATCTATGGCGATGACTGACCCCATACCAAAGATGTAGCACCAGGGCGATTTCCAAAGAGATGGCAGGGAATATCGATAGATGATGTCCAGCAGACGACCTTCCATAGACGTACGAAGCAGTCGGTTACTATGGAGATGGTAGACGCTGATCTTGGACGGTTTCCTTTGAATCGAATAAATGTAGTAGATAACGCTCTATACATACAGACCCGGGATATAAATATGCAGTTTCCGTTAATGTAGGTATCGATTTATAATGATTGCTGTAGATCGTAATACTCTAGCTAATAGTGACAAAAGTGGTATGAGAGGCTAGCAGTATTCGAGGAAAAATACGTGCCTATGTTTCTAAAATAAACTGGTGAAACTGAGTAACATCGAAAGGAAATAAATTAAAACGATTTAATGAAGAACAGATTTAAACTGAAGAGCCAAAGAAACTGTTACACGTGCCTAATATCGTGTAGGGCTCACGCGAGTACGCAGAAGGGTCACAAAACGACGCGGCATGGACTCCACTAATGTCTGAAGTAGTGCTGGAGGGACTTGACACCATGAATCCTGCAGGGCTGCCCATAAATCCGTAAGAGCACGAGGGGGTGGAGATCTCTTCTGAACAGCACGTTGTAAGACATCCCAGATATGCTCAATAATATTCATGTCTGGGGAGTGTGGTGGCCAGAGGAAGTGTTTCATCTCAGAAGAGTGTTCCTGGAGCCACTCTGTAGTAATTCTGTATGTGTGGGGCGTCGCATTGTCCTGCTGTTGTTGCCCAAGTCCGTCGGAGTGCATAGTGGACATGAATGGATGCAGGTGATCAGACAGGATGCTTACGTGCGTGTCACCTGCCAAAGTCGTATCTAGACGTATCAGGAGTCCCATATCTCTCCAACTGTACACGTCTAACACCATTTACAGACCTTCCACCAGCTTGAACAGTCCCCTGCTGACATGCAGGGTCCATGGATTCATGAGGTTGTCCCATACCCGTACACGCCCATTCGCTCGATGCAATTTGAAATGAGACTCGTCCGACCAGGTAACACATTTTCAGACATCAACAATCCAACGTCGGTGTTGACAGGCCCAGGCTAGGGGTAAAGTTTTGTGTCGCGCAGTCATCAAGGGTACACGAGTGGGCCTTCGGCTCCGATAGCCCATATCCATGATGTTTCGTCGAATGGTTCGCACGTTGACACTTGTTGATGGTCCAGCATTGAAATCTGTAGCAATTTGCGGAAGGGTTGCACCTTGTCACGTTGAACGATTCTCCCCAGTCGTCCTTGGTCCCGTTCTTGCAGGATCTTTTTCCGGCTGCAGCGATGTCGGAGATTTGATGTTTTACCGGATTCCTGACATTCACGGTACACTCGTGAAATGATCGTACGGGAAAATACCCACTTCATCGCTATCTCGGAGACGCTGTGTCCCATCACTCGTGCGCCGACTATAATACCACGTTCAAACTCGCTTAAACCTTGATAACCTGCCATTGTAGCAGCAGTGACCGATCTAACAACTGCGCCAGACACTTGTTGTCTTATATACAGGTAGGCGTCACGACCGCAGTGCCATATTCTGCCTGTTTACATATCTCTGTATTTGAATACGCATGCCTATACCAGTTACTTTGGCGCTTCGGTGTAAATGAAAAATACAGGGCTACGACTGACCTAATATGCCAGTTATTTTTAATTTTAATAACAGTGCACAAAGATTTAAGAAACGCAACCTTAAGAGTAATTAATATACACAATTGGCAAATCTAATAAATATAAAAATTTTAGCATCTACAAAATACAGTGCAACAATTGCGATAAACAATATATCTGAGAAACTGGCCGTAGCTGTCTAATGCATTTTAGAAAGCATTCTACCCGTATTGTATTGTATTGTATGGAACTGGAAACCTAGAAACGACGGAGAGGCTTCGTCCCCGCCGTAACCCTCAGTGGTACACAACCCCAAAACAAGCTACAGCACTCCACTCACTCCACCGCCGGCCCACACCGAACCCAGTGTTATTATGCGGTTCGGTCCCCAGTGGAACCGTCCGGAAACGTCTCACACCGGACGAGTGTAGCCCCAAGGTTTGAGTGGTAGAGTAATTATGGTGTACTTGTACATGGAGAAAGTGTTTGAGCAGCAATCGTCGACATAGTGTAACTGAGGCGGAATAAGGGGTACCAGCCCGCATTCGCCGAGGCAAACGGAAAACCGCCTTAAAAGCCATCCACAGACTGGCCGTCACATAAGACCTCGACACTAATCCACCGGGCGGTTTCGTGACTAAGACCAGCATACCTTCCCGCCTGGAAAGCAGTGCGTAGACCTCACGGCTAACCAGGCGATTTTACCCGTACTCCACGTACCAAATCCTTGTTTGGACAGCATCTGGAAAAATAAAATCTCTCCGATGTTTGCATTTCTAGCAATATGAAAATTTTACATAATGCAGGTAAAGGGCTACTTCTTAATACGTTAGAAGAAATCGAAATTTATTCACATTGCAAAAACAATCCCTCATCTGTTGTAAATGGGCAACTAGACTTCAAAGACAGACACTTCTTTGAGCTTTTTGACCATCTACATTAGAGTGCTTACTCTGATGTCCTGACTTTAAAACTTTATATCCTTCTTCACACTCTTTTTATTGTGACCCATACTGTCGTGTTTCTTTGTTATTTTACTTATATACTATCTGGGGTACCCGGCTTCTCTCAGGGAGTTGATATGAGATTGTGTGTTAATTGGAATAAAAGGATAAACTTCAAAGTACAAGAGGTAAAATAAATTTTATTTAAAACATATTCTAACTATTTACAATACTTGTTAAAGTATAAGAGGTAAATTTTTTATTGAAAATATTTTCTAACTATTTACAAGACTTGCTTATAAACAACATTTTTCATTTTGTTGTCCAGTGTATATACGTACAAATTTTTCGAATATCCTACTCGAGAGAGAGAGAAGTATGAGTATTTGAGGTTGATGCCACAATATTTTGAAGTTCGTCCTTGTGCTTTGTTAATTGTAAAATTGTAGGCTAATTTGATTGGAAGTCGCAGTCTTTTAAATTGGAATGGCAGTTCAGTGGCGATCACTGGTATTCTGGCGATAAATAGTGCGTGTCCCTTGTACTTTCCAGTCACAAGTTCGGCTTTGATGATGTTATTCGATAGCTGTTTGACGATCATCCTTGTTCCATTACGTAGTTTTGGTGAGTTGATATTTCTGAGTAGTATGTTCGGAGACCCAATTGTAAGTCGAAGACAGTGTAATGGCATTCCTGGTACTTGCAAAGAGTTTAGAAATCCTGTAGGGAAGTTCACTCTTTCTTCAACGTTTACCATCATGTCGATCGATTTGCATATTCCCTCTTCACTGGGCATTTCTTTGAATATTAAAGCTGATATCGTCTACAATATTAATTTTAGTTGCCAAAATTGCCTTTCAAATAGCCAGTCCGGTTTGATATAGCTGTGCACAATGTTTGGATAAATTTGGTCGTTGAGTTCGTTTTCAGCAGTGGCTATGTTGGAGAAATTACTACTGAGTTTAGTGAGGCCAGTCATCTGATCAGTAGGACATGTGTCTCCGCCTGTTTGTAAAAGTTGTTGAGCAAAATGTTTAGTTGTTTCGTCTTTCGATGGTTCAACTCTCAATTTTTTTGTTACTCGCAGTATTTATATGTGTGGCTAGTGATATGATTTTTTAAAATATGCATTAATCTCGTCTGCTACCGCTAACTGGAAGTGAAACTTCCTGGCTGATTAAAACTGTTGTGCCGGACCGAGACTCGAACTCGAGACCTTTGCCATTCGAGGGCAAGCGCTCTACCATCTGTGCTATCAAAGCACGACTCACGATCTCTCCTCATAGCTTTATTTCCGCCAGTACCTCGCATCCCACCATTATTCATTCTGGATAACTGGAAGTGTTTGTCGAAAATCTCCTGAGAGTATGAGTAGAGCTTCTCCCATCACTTCAGAGTTCCCTCGCAAGTCTTATAATGTTCTGTGCACGGCTTCGAGTAATTTTTTATGTGCCATTATGCATTCATCCCAGAAGATAATTTTAAATTGCCTTACAAGTTCACCCCGCCCATATGCTCTTGAGATTTTACATATCGGGAATTGTTCTTCGGCTATATTCAACGGTAGTTGTAGGGCGGAATGGGCAGTTAGTCCTCCTCCCATAAGTGTGGCTACAATGGCGGATGATATCAGTACAAGTGCGATGTGTTGTTTAGTATGTATTTCTGCCAGCAATGGATTTATTAGAAACGTTTTTGCCGGCCGTTGTGGCCGAACGGTTCTAGGCGCTTCAGTGTCGAATCGCGCGACCGCTACGGTCGCAGGTTCGAATACTGCCTCGGGCATGGATGTGTGTGATGCCCTTAGGTTAGTTAGGTTTAAGTAGTTCTAAGTTCTAGGGGACTAATGACCTCAGATGTTACGTCCCATAGTGCTCGGAGCCATTTGAACCATTTAGAAACGTTTTTCCGGTGCCGCCTCGTGCGTCCGAGTAAATAATTCTGCCAGCGTTGTTGCCGATCCGGTCCATGATAACGTTGTAAATTTACTTTTGGTTATCACTGAGGAGTGGCTTGTTGTGAGCAATGTTCTGAAGTAGTTCGTTGATGTTGTAGCTTTTTTTCTCTGTTATTTCGAAGTTTAGAAGACTGATAGCATTTTTTCACGGTGCTGCATCCCAAGTTGTACTTAGGTCTGTTTGTTTATTGCTAAATAATTATCTTCCGGGCGAAAGAGTGTTTCATTGAAGAGGTCGTCGTTGAATTCGACAGTCAGTTCAGAATGAGCTTGTCGGATATCATACAGTATGTCATCACTCATACTCTCTTTGAAGGAGTCCCATAGCTGTTTTGGATTCATCTCTCATTTATTCAGCTGAGGCTGTGGGTCAGACTTTTTGTAGGGTTCCAGTGCTTGTCATTTCCAGTAGTAATAAGCGTTGGCATGCTTCTCTGTACGTCTTGCATAGGTAACAGTCAACATTCTTGAGATCTGTGAAACTTGTTGGACCCCGTATTTCGCGTTGCAACATCCGAAGACAGAAACATTCGGCGTTGTTCGGATGTACGGTGTATACTCGGGATAATACGCCCAGATGATCTTCTACTGTAATTTTTTTTTTTCGTCGTTGAAAGATTTTTCTTGTTACGTTGTCTCAACTTCACAGCGCAGACATACCCCAAGCATACGATAATATTGCGTTGTATCCTTAACTTGTACGGCATCAGCTGGGAAAACTACACGTACGCTATTGGTGGTAAGACAAAAAGTCCTGCAAAATAATACTGAACTCATTTTCAGACAACTGCCTCGATCAGTTGGACTAGTACAACAACCCACAAGCACGATGGATTTGTTTTAAGCTTCCTGGCTGCGAGAGAAACCGACCACTTTGAGTGTGTCATCAGTGAGAGAGAGATTGTCGACCTTGATGCTGTCACTAGGGCGATGCTCACCACAGTCAAAAAGGTCTTCAAGAAACAAAAGATTTTATTTCTGATTTGTAGAAAGTCACTAACAATTTAAAAGATGAAGTGAGAATGTTTAGCTCAAATCTGAACAAAGAAAGACAATTGTGGTACAAATTCTAAACCATCATCAATCATGGTCTAAGCAAATACGAACCAATATACCTAATAAAAGATGGCAAAGACCCACCAGGTGTATCTGTAAGAAGACTGTATGTGACGCACACAATAGCTTCCTCAGTCAGATTGTGGCAAGAGATTTACCATAAAATCCTTGGAAATTCTGGTAATATGCAAAGTCAGTTAAAGTTTCTAAACCTCCCATCCAATATCTTGTGGAGGAGTCTGAAGCTGAAATTGAGGACAGGAGACAACAATGTGTAACCTCCACACACACACACACACACACACACACACACACACACACACACGAGGGATCTGAGGCTAGCCTTGGCACTGAAAAAACCATTACGACAGCCCAGAGAGAGGAAGCTATAAGTCAGTACCAAAATACCTATTATATACTAAATTGAATATGCTGCGAAATGAGCTCTTCCTTAACTCATATTTATCGAGATTTCTTTGTACAGAGACTATGACCACACAACTGTAAAGGAGCGGAGGTCACTCCAGTACACAAATCAGGTAAAATAACCGATGCACAGTATTACAGACTGTTGCCACTAACATCTGTCTATTGCAGGATCCTAGAGCATGTTCTAAGTTCAGACATCATGACATACTTGAAGGAAAATAAACTTATCTCAAAGAATGATGACAATTTCAAAGGAGCTACTAGTGTGAGACGCAACTAACTGTATTCAGACACTATATCTTGCAAATTTTGTATCTATGTGAGTAGTGGGGCTGGGTACAAATGGGTGCCGTGATATATGACCTTTATGTAAAAAAAATATCACCTGTCACTTTCAAGGTCACTCCCCTCCCCTCCTTCCTCTCTGAGTAGCCCACTTGCACCCTTGTCCTAATGTAAACAAACCAGCCACGTAGCCTAGTGTCCCAATACAAACAAACCGCCTGACTTGTGCTCTTAAGTTATCTTTATGCAGGTGTATTTTATGACCGTAATATAGGCAAACTGGGTATGCAGCACACACAGACAGTCATGCAAAATACTTTTAAACACGTTTTCTGAAAACTGTCTTGAGCAGTTAGCTAGGCAGCCCACACATAATGGAAACGTCTTAGACCTTGTAGCTACAAAGAGGCCGGACCTTAACGACAATGTCAGTATAGAAACGGGGATTACAGATCATGATGTCATTATAGCAACTATGATTACGAAAGAAGAAGGCCAGGAGAGTATTTCTGCTAGATAGAGCAGATAAGCTGTTATTAACATCTCACTTTGACAGTGATTTGGTATCACTTAGTTCCCTAAGATGGATGAGAGGAATTATGGGCGACGTTTAAGCAGATTGTAAATCGTGGTCTGGAAAGTTACGTACCTAGTAAGTGGATAAATAATGGAAAAGACCAACCACGGTTTAGTAACGAAATTCGGAGGATGCTGAGGAAGCAGAGGCTGTTGCACTCTACGTGCAAAAGGGGACGCCAAATGACTACAAGCAAAGGTTTGTAGAGATTCGGGCGTCTGTGAAAACATATATGCGCGAAGCATACAACAACTACCACCGTCACATGTTAGCAAAAGATCTGGCAGAGAACCCGAGAAAATTCTGGTCGTATGTAAAAGCGGGTCTAAGGCTTCCATTCAGTCCCTTGTTGATCAGTCGGGTGTGGCAGTTGAAGATAGCAAAACGAGAGCCGAAGTTTTAAATTTCAAGTTCAAGAAATCGTTAACACAGGAGAACCGTACAAACATACAGTCATTTGACCATCGAACACAATCCCGTAAGGACGACATGAAAATAAGCATAACTTGGCGTAGAGAAAAAATTGAAAGATTTGAAAACAAATAAATCGCCAGGTCCGGATAGAAACACGCTTCGATTTTACGAAGAGTACTCTACAGCTTTGGGCCCTAACCTAGCTTGCATTTATCGGGAATCTCTCGCCCAGCACAAAGTCCCAAGCGACTGGAAAAAAGAACGGTCCCTCAAAATTACAGACCAATATCCCTAACTTCTGTTTGCCACAGAATCCTTAAACATATTCTTAGTTCGAATACAATAAACTTTCTTGAGACTAAGAAGCTTATGTCCACGAATCAGCATCGTTTTAGAAAGCATCGCTGGTGCAAAACTCGGCTTGCCCTTTTCTCACTTGATATACTGAGAACTATGTATGAAGGGCTACTGGCAGAGTCCATATTTCTACATTTACGGAAAGAATTTGACACGGTGCCCCATTGCACGCTGTTAACGAAGCTATGAGCATATGGAATAAGTTCACAGGTATGTGAGTGTATCGAAGACTTCTTATAAAATACACTCCTGGAAATTGAAATAAGAACACCGTGAATTCATTGTCCCAGGAAGGGGAAACTTTATTGGCACATTCCTGGGGTCAGATACATCACATGATCACACTGACAGAACCACAGGCACATAGACACAGGCAACAGAGCATGCACAATGTCGGCACTAGTACAGTGTATATCCACCTTTCGCAGCAATGCAGGCTGCTATTCTCCCATGGAGACGATCGTAGAGATGCTGGATGTAGTCCTGTGGAACGGCTTGCCATGCCATTTCCACCTGGCGCCTCAGTTGGACCAGCGTTCGTGCTGGACGTGCAGACCGCGTGAGACGACGCTTCATCCAGTCCCAAACATGCTCAATGGGGGACAGATCCGGAGATCTTGCTGGCCAGGGTAGTTGACTTACACCATCTAGAGCACGTTGGGTGGCACGGGATACATGCGGACGTGCATTGTCCTGTTGGAACAGCAAGTTCCCTTGCCGGTCTAGGAATGGTAGAACGATGGGTTCGATGACGGTTCGGATGTACCGTGCACTATTCAGTGTCCCCTCGACGATCACCAGTGGTGTACGGCCAGTGTAGGAGATCGCTCCCCACACCATGATGCCGGGTGTTGGCCCTGTGTGCATCGGTCGTATGCAGTCCTAACTGTGGCGCTCACCTGCACGGCGCCAAACACGCATACGACCATCATTGGCACCAAGGCAGAAGCGACTCTCATCGCTGAAGACGACACGTCTCCATTCGTCCCTCCATTCACGCCTGTCGCGACACCACTGGAGGCGGGCTGCACGATGTTGGGGCGTGAGCGGAAGACGACCTAACGGTGTGTGGGACCGTAGCCCAGCTTCATGGAGACGGTTGCGAATGGTCCTCGCCGATACCCCAGGAGCAACAGTGTCCCTAATTTGCTGGGAAGTGGCGGTGCGGTCCCCTACGGCACTGCGTAGTATCCTATGGTCTTGGCGTGCATCCGTGCGTCGCTGCGGTCCGGTCCCAGGTCGACGGGCACGTGCACCTTCCGCCGACCACTGGCGACAACATCGATGTACTGTGGAGACCTCACGCCCCACGTGTTGAGCAATTCGGCGGTACGTCCACCCGGCCTCCCGCATGCCCACTATGCGCCCTCGCTCAAAGTCCGTCAACTGCACATACGGTTCACGTCCACGCTGTCGCGGCATGCTACCAGTGTTAAAGACTGCGATGGAGCTCCGTATGCCACGGCAAACTGGCTGACACTGACGGCGGCGGTGCACAAATGCTGCGCAGCTAGCGCCATTCGACGGCCAACACCGCGGTTCCTGGTGTGTCCGCTGTGCAGTGCGTGTGATCATTGCTTGTACAGCCCTCTCGCAGTGTCCGGAGCAAGTATGGTGGGTCTGACACACCGGTGTCAATGTGTTCTTTTTTCCATTTCCAGGAGTGTATAACCCAGTATGTTGTCCTCGACGGCGAGTGTTCATGAGAGAAAGTGTGATGGGATCGCTGTTGTTCTCTGTATACACAAATGATTTGGCGGACATGGTGGACAGTAATCTGCGGTTGTTTGCTGATAATGCCGTGGTGTACGGTAAGTTGAGTGACTGTAGGAATATACTAGACGACTTAGACAAAATTTCCAGTTGGTGTGATGAAAGGCAGCTAGCCCTAAACGCAGAAAAATGTAAGTTAATCCGGATGAGTAGAAAGAACAAACCTATAATGTTCGGATGCAGTATTACTTTGATCCTGCTTGACACTGTCAAGTTGTCTAACTACACTCCTGGAAATGGAAAAAAGAACACATTGACACCGGTGTGTCAGACCCACCATACTTGCTCCGGACACTGCGAGAGGGCTGTACAAGCAGTGATCACACGCACGGCACAGCAGACACACCAGGAACCGCGGTGTTGGCCGTCGAATGGCGCTAGCTGCGCAGCATTTGTGCACCGCCGCCGTCAGTGTCAGCCAGTTTGCCGTGGCATACGGAGCTCCATCGCAGTCTTTAACACTGGTAGCATGCCCCGACAGCGTGGACGTGAACCGTATGTGCAGTTGACGGACTTTGAGCGAGGGCGTATAGTGGGCATGCGGGAGGCCGGGTGGACGTACCGCCGAATTGCTCAACACGTGGGGCGTGAGGTCTCCACAGTACATCGATGTTGTCGCCAGTGGTCGGCGGAAGGTGCACGTGCCCGTCGACCTGGGACCGGACCGCAGCGACGCACGGATGGACGCCAAGACCGTAGGATCCTACGCAGTGCCGTAGGGGACCGCACCGCCACTTCCCAGCAAATTAGGGACACTGTTGCTCCTGGGGTATCGGCGAGGACCATTCGCAACCGTCTCCATGAAGCTGGGCTACGGTCCCGCACACCGTTAGGCCGTCTTCCGCTCACGCCCCAACATCGTGCAGCCCGCCTCCAGTGGTGTCGCGACAGGCGTGAATGGAGGGACGAATGGAGACGTGTCGTCTTCAGCGATGAGAGTCGCTTCTGCCTTGGTGCCAATGATGGTCGTATGCGTGTTTGGCGCCGTGCAGGTGAGCGCCACAGTTAGGACTGCATACGACCGATGCACACAGGGCCAACACCCGGCATCATGGTGTGGGGAGCGATCTCCTACACTGGCCGTACACCACTGGTGATCGTCGAGGGGACACTGAATAGTGCACGGTACATCCGAACCGTCATCGAACCCATCGTTCTACCATTCCTAGACCGGCAAGGGAACTTGCTGTTCCAACAGGACAATGCACGTCCGCATGTATCCCGTGCCACCCAACGTGCTCTAGATGGTGTAAGTCAACTACCCTGGCCAGCAAGATCTCCGGATCTGTCCCCCATTGAGCATGTTTGGGACTGGATGAAGCGTCGTCTCACGCGGTCTGCACGTCCAGCACGAACGCTGGTCCAACTGAGGCGCCAGGTGGAAATGGCATGGCAAGCCGTTCCACAGGACTACATCCAGCATCTCTACGATCGTCTCCATGGGAGAATAGCAGCCTGCATTGCTGCGAAAGGTGGATATACACTGTACTAGTGCCGACATTGTGCATGCTCTGTTGCCTGTGTCTATGTGCCTGTGGTTCTGTCAGTGTGATCATGTGATGTATCTGACCCCAGGAATGTGTCAATAAAGTTTCCCCTTCCTGGGACAATGAACTCACGGCGTTCTTATTTCAATTTCCAGGAGTGTATCTATACGTAACGCTGCAAAGTGATATGAGGTGGCAAGAGCATGTGAAAACTGTGGTATAGAAGGCAAATGGTCGACTTCGGTTTATTGGGAGAATTTTAAGAAGGAGTGGTTCACTTGTAAAGGAGACCGCATATAGGACGCTGGTTCGACCTATTCTAGAGTGTTGCTCGAGTGTTTGGGACCCGTACCAGGTCGGACTGGAGGAAGACATCGAAGCATTTGAGGGGCGGGCGGCTGGATTTGTTACTGGTAGGTTCGAATAACACGAAGTGTTACGGAGATGCTTCGGGAACTCAAATGGGAATCCCTGCAGGGATGTTAATAACGGCTTATCTGCTCTATCTAGAAGAAATACTCCTCATACGGAGGCGTACAGACGGTCGTTTTTCCCTCGGTCTATTTGCCAGTGGAACAGGAGGTGAAATGACAAGTAGTGATACAGGGTACCGTACGCCACGCGCCGTGCAGTGTCTTGCGGAGTATCGATGTAGATGTAGATTTTGCACACTATAAGCCAGACTTTTGCCGAACTCCTAAAGCTCGTTAATTTGTGTAAGTCACGCGACAGAACGTAAAAACTTGAATTTCTTGCACGTGAATGTGGTCGCACAGATTTGCGTATACCCACATATCACTATGAATACAATCCCACGTAATCGATGTTAGCAAAGTTAAATGCTATGTGAGAGGAAAAAAATACATTCACGGTACCATATGCTGAATCGCTTGTGCATGAAGTAAGAGACAACACCGCCTCTTCAGCGTGGAAAGCTTCAGGAAGAAGACTTTGGTAGGGAGATGAAGATGCATATAAGCCTTGAACCAACCATCGTAAATTTACAATCACACGGTTAGGACACAGGTTCAGATATTAAAGACTCATGGTTTCAAAAATGTGTTTGTCAAAATTTCAGCTGCGTACATAGTATATGAGAACTTCCTAGCCTTTACTGATTTGAATTTCGTATCCTGTGGAGTATGCAGACCATAATATTCAACATATTGCCTAAGAAAAAGATAAGGTTTCCCCAACGTGTTGCACACTCTAATAGCGCGCGAGATTGCGGCCGGATAAATTCTTCAAAACTCCGATATTTCGACAGGACATTTTCAAGGCACGAATCGGAAAATGCCTTCAAATGACAGCGACGGTTTCGTATCGAGATATCGATGGTTTTCGATGTTATCGATCAACATTCCCCTGAGTTATTCACAGAAGACGGTTAATTGTTTACTTGTTCAATGGATTATAAATTCCGTCTCTCACTGTAATGTCGAACGAATTAGCTTACACTCATAATACCCGTTGACAGGGAAAAAGATAACGTACTGACCACTTTTATGATAGTCTTTTACATTAGACTTTTCTTCAGTTCTCGTTCACACAGAGTGATTACACTTAAGTACAGTCAAACACACCCACATACCACCTTTATACACATTTTTTAAAAATTCTATGGAATGGAAGCAGTTGTCAAGTAAATATAATGGTTTTGGTTTGTGCTTGAAATTAATTTTGTTGTGTTTACATTCTTCTTACAATACAGTCCAAATCGCAATAAATGACAATTATTGCAAGCGCTTTCAGTGACCTTCTCGTTAGACAACTGTCATTTTGAGAAAAACTGTACTTGACGTCTTCACAAAGCTTTGTCAGCTGTTCTAGTTGTCCGACGCCACGCGGACTAAAGCTGTTTAGCAGTGGACGTAAGGTCGACAAGACGTGATGTAAGATTTCTCTGATGACGATTGATCGTAATCGATTTTAAATTATATTATTCCCCTCATCTTAATACGATGTACCGTAGGTAAATGAACCTGATTGTTGCCCGCAGCAATACTGTTCGGCAACGTGGACTTGGCTTGCCCGCTCTCTGCTGCCACGCATACGCAGATCTCATTCCTGCAACGCTTCCCTACCGCTCCGCCTCTTAAGTGGAAGTGCCATCCTACGTGGCGCGGGCAATAGTGTATTACGATAAGCTGCCTATAAGTGTTTTATGGGAACATAAATAGGATTCCATGGAGGAAACACAAAGGCTTTCTGAGATTACTTTGTGCCTATACCGAAAACCAGATGCAGAATGCCTATACGCCACCTTACAGTGTGTGGTGGAAAGTAGATTAGCACTAATCCCTGCTGCATTCTAAATGAAGAACGACTGTCGGTAAACCACAGCATTAGCTCTAATCCCTCATAGTTATCATTTCGTGAACCATGTAGGAAGCACTGTACTACTTGCAACATACTCAAGAGTCCACAGCTGGGAGTTTGTTGTTCAACGTTTCCGTAACAATGTCACAAAGAATGTGCCGGTCTTCTATTAATATGACCTGATAAAGTTCGCAGTGTGACGAGCAATGTTCATAAAAATCAGTGGAATAAGGGTTTTGTAAACTGCTCATTTTGTGTATGGATTACATTTCCTTAGGTAGGCATTCCATGTTACATCGCTCTGGACGGCTGCTCCTGGGTATTATATTGCTATTACTGTTTCCACTAACAGTGTAGTAGTACAGTTCAGGATTTTTTCTCCTATGTATACGCAGTGTACAATATTTACTTACTTCCAGTGTCTGTACCAATGACCCGTCTACTGCAATTCGCTGCAGCCTTCCAGCACTGTCATATTCTTATAGACAACCACATCATCTATGACCAGTTTCCACTGGATCATTTATAATGCTATGCTTGTTTCACAGGTCCGACACTACTAAATCAATCATGTAAAGCGATTTTACTTCGATCAAAGATCTGTAAGCATACTTGTGTATTACTATAAGCTTCGTACACATGCTGTTGCTCTCCATACCAAAACATCCATCTAAGCAAGAAATTTATCAGTGTATGTGTATTAAAGTGACACTTATATCGTAGACTGACAGGTATGGTACATCCTTGCACAGTAAGTTAATACCTCCTGCAAATCTAATCCATCTGCAGCCTTTCTGATATACATCAATATACAGGAACGATTGACTGACTGGCAAAGCGGCCCCAGACTGTGCCCTTGTTAGAAAGTGCATGCTGTTCGGATTTCCTGGTCACAGGTCGATGTTCTTAATCGAGTAGCAGTTCATAGGCTGAGGGAAAAACGACTATCTACACGCCTTCGTACAAGCCCTGATTTCTCTTATATTATCTTTGTGGTCCATACCCAAAATGTGTGTTGGTAGTAATCGAATAGTTCTGTAGTCAACATCAAATTCTGGTTCTCTAAATTTTCTCAACAGCGCCCAACAAAAAGAGCGCCATCTGCCCTCCAGGGCTTCCCATGCGAGTTCATGAAACATCTATGTAATACTTGTGTACTGATCGAATTTACCGGTCTTCCTTTAATCTGAGCTGATGGGGATCCCGAATAGTTGAACAGTACTCAAGAACGAGTCGCACTAGAGTCCTACAAGAGTACTGTATAGATGAGCTACACTTTCCTAACATTGTCCAACTAAACCGAAGGCGAGTATTTGCCTTTCCTACTACCCTTCTTATGTCCTCATTCCACTTCATATCGCTTTGTAACGTTATACCTAGATTTTAATCGAGGTGCCTGTTGTCAAGCAGCATACTACTAATGCTCTAGTCAAACGTTACAGGATTGTTTTTTCCTACTCATCTGGATTAATTTGCATTTTTCTACGTTTAGAGCAAGCTGCCACTCGTACTCGAAGACACTAAAGACTACCAGTCGTCAAACCAATTAAAAATTATGTCTAAGTCATCTCGCATCCTCCTACAGTCCCTTAACGATGACACTTTCCCATACACCATAGCGTCATCCACAAACAGTCACAAATTGCTTCTCACCCTGTGCGTCAGATCATTTATGCATATAGAGAACAAGATTAGTCCTATCACAGTTCCCTGGGGCACTCCTGACAAACGCTTGTCTCTGGTGAACACTCGGCCCCGAGAACAATGTACTGCGTTCTATTACTTAAGAAGTCTTTGAGCCACTCACATATCTGGGAACCTAATCCGTATGCTTGGACCTTTGTTAACAGTTTGCAGTTGGGCACCGAGTCAATCGCTTTCTGGAAATCTAGGAATATGAATTCTACTTGTTGCTCTCTATCCATGGTTTGTTGTATATTAAATGAGAAAAGGGCAAGCTGAGTTTTGCACGAGTGATGCTTTCCAAATCCTTGTTGATTTGTGGACAAAAACTTTTCTGTCTCAAGGAAATTTATTATATTCGAACTCAGAATTTGTTCAAGAATCATGCATAAAACCGATGTCGAAGACACTGGTCTGTAATTATGCGGGTACTTTCTTTTAGCTTTCTTACGTATAGGAGCCACCTGCACTTCCTTCTGGTGGCTTGAAACTTTGCACTGGGTGAGAGATTCGCGATAAATGCAAGTTAAGCAAGGAACAAATGCCGTAGAGTATTCTCCGTAAAACGGAATTGGGATTTCATCCGGACCTGATGATTTATTTCTTTTCAACTCTTTTAGTTGCTTCTCTACATCAGGGATGTCCATTACTATGTCCTCCACATGGGAGTCTGCGCGACCCTTTTGGGTTCTTTTAAACTCTGATTATGCGAAACACAGTTTATTTCTTTTTATCTACTCTTTGTTTTTATCGATCCTTTTGCTGTATTCTATTGTCACAACAGACTGGTTGATGAGTGACTGGATAGAAGCCTTCGACCAACTTAGAGATTTCACGTAGGACCAGAATGTTCTCGACAAGGTCTTTCGCTTGGGTATGGCGGTAGAATTTGTAGTATGCTGTGGGCATCGATGTCTTACAGATGCACGAATTTTTTCTAACATTTACCTGACGACATTTTTGCGTTCTTTTTTGAACTGAGAGTATAACAATCTTCAATAGGAATCGGTATCTTAGTCTGTTCGATATACTGCTTCTTTTTCTTAAGACTGTGGAATGACATTATCTGTGGGAACAATAGTACATATATATAATATTTAAAAGACTTATGGACTGTAGGTTAATAAACAGTTTTTCGTATATTCCATAATGCAGTGAACATCCTCGGTAACTACGCCAATTTGTGATCACTTTGCATTAGTATAAACGGTAAATGCAGATACCTTGTATTCCTCTTTCGTATCCAAATTCCTCTATATTCTGTATGTAAATGTATATGTAAATTAATAAAGATTTTGTACAAGAATATTTGTGTCCTTATTGGATATCCTACTATATGTGGGCTGCTTTCTTTACGATCCATCTGTGGCACAGATTCCCTACCCAGCCACAGTACCTGCAAAGTGCTTCACGAGCACTTTCTCTTTCTCCAAACGTCTACTCAGAAAATCTTCCGTAAACACACAATACAAACTGTCAAAATCACCCATTAGATACACTACAATACATGTACTATGAGGAGGTGGAACGCATTACAATGTTAGTTAGCTATTTTAAATATAGCTTTAAGCTTACTGATTCTTACAATATCTCACTCCATGGGCACCTAACGAAGGTGGCACCCATTATTACTTTCTTGCAAAGCACTAGAAGCCGTTTCCAGGAAATATAAAAAATCCTGTCGCTATACCACGTAAATACGACGTTAAAATGGATGTCCTAATGGAGCAGCTACATGTAGACCACTGTTACGTTATGGACATGGATACAACACAAGATTTTGCTTGGATTTTTAAAAAATGGAGATGTGTGACAGCCTAACATCAAGCCACAGCTTCTGTGTGCAAGCAGAAGACTACAAGGAAGCAGTAATGTTGTTGTAAGCAATGATAAGACTGTTTAACGTAGAATGGCTCCAATTGTAGTATAAACATATATCACATGCCCTGGATTGGACAAAGTTCTTGGTAGCCGTATTATGCATTTTATATTTAAAAAAAGGAAATGGTGCTGTGATATGCGTCTACGAGAAACTTTTACTTCTTCCTTGACTAAAGAACATTGTGTTATCAGACCACAAGCTACGATTTATAACTATGAATGGAATGTGCATGCTTAACCCTGTGGAGGACTGTCTAAATCAATGGTTCCCCACCTTTCCTAGACCATCACCCCCAAGTGCAATTAGACATTAGCTAGTACAGTACCCCTGTCCGCCTCCCCCCCCCCCCCCCCCCCGTCCCACATTATCAACAACTTTAGCACCTAACTAATCCGTCGAATGAAGGACTTTTCATGGAACACTTTTATTTTTAAAATGATGAAAGATGAAGGTATTTAATTTGTGTGTGTGTGTGTGTGTGTGTGTGTGTGTGCGTGTGTGAGTTGCAATGAATGACGAAGGAATTCGCGGCGCATCGCAAGTGCTACTCACGAATCCTTCTCAGATAAGGAAGCTATCTATCCACAATGAGGGCAGACACTCCTACATTACTCCTCTCCATTGCGATACTTACTTCACCTGCACACTGCAACCCTATTTAAAATCAACCAAATTAAAATGTGTCCACTATACTTACTCTTCGTAAATCACTTGATTGCTGCACTCCTTACTTCTGAACTGGCAGATTTTGGACGACTTCAAGCTGTTAATACATTGTGTCTGACCATAGCCACTAATAATAATAGTAATAATAATGTCACGTAGACGGTGTAATTAGATGAATGACGAACACTAACTTCACTTAACGAAGGTTTATTCAGCACATGCACATACAAGAGCGCCGAGCGAACTGCCTCCGGTCAGAACACATACAGTATATACAGGGTGGTCCATTGATCGTCACTGGGCCAAATATCTCACGAAATAAGCGTCAAACGAAAAAACTACAAAGAACGAAACGTGTCTAGCTTGAAGGGGGAAACCAGATGGCGCAATGGTTGGCCCGCTAGATGGCGCTGCCATAAGTCAAACGGATATCAACTGCGTTTTTTTAAAATAGGAACCCTCATTTTTTATTACATATTCGTGTAGTACGTAAAGAAATATGAATGTTTTTGTTGGACCACTTTTTTCGCTTTGTGACAGAGGGCGCTGTAATAGTCACAAACATATGACTCACAATTTTAGACGAACAGCTGGTAATGGGTAGGGTTTTTAAATTAAAATACAGATCGTAGGTGCATTTGAACATATTATTTCGGTTGTTCCGATGTGATACATGTACCTTTGTGAACTTGTCATTTCTGAGAACGGATACTGTTACAGCGTGATTACCTGTAAATACCACATTAACGCAATAAATGCTCAAAATGATGTCCGTCAACCTCAATGCATTTGGCAATACGTGTAACGACATGCCTCTCAACTGCGAGTAGTTCGCCTTTCGTAATGTTCGCACATGCATTGACAATGCGTTGACGCATGTTGTCAGGCGTTGTCAGTGGATCACCATAGCAAATATCGTTCAACTTTCCCCATAGAAAGAAATCCGGGGACGTCAGATCCGGTGAACGTGCGGGCCATGGTATGGTGCTTCGACGAATAATCCACCTGTCATGAAATATGCTATTCATTACCGCATCAACAGCACGCGAGTTATGTGCCGGAGATCCATCATGTTGGAAGTACATCGACATTCTGTCATACAGTGAAACATCTTGTAGCAACATCGGTAGAACATTACGTAGGAAATCAGCATACATTGCACCATTTAGATTGCCATCGATAAAATGGGGGCCAATTATCCTTCCTCCCATAATGCCGCACCATACATTAACCCGCCAAGGTCGCTGATGTTCCACTTGTCGCAGCCATCGTGGATTTTCCGTTGCGCAATAGTGCATATTATGCCGGTTTACGTTACCGCTGTTGGTGAATGACGCTTCGTCGCTAAATAGAACGCGTGCAAAAAATCTGTCATCGTCCCGTAATTTACCTTGTGCCCAGTGGCAGAACTGTACACGACGTTCAAAGTCGTCGCCGTGCAATTCCTGGTACACAGAAATATGGTACGGGTGCAATCGATGTTGATGTAGCATTCTCAACACCGACGTTTTTGAGATTCCCGATTCTCGCGCAATTTGTCTGCTACTGATGTGTGGATTAGCCGCGACAGCAACTAAAACACTTACTTGTGCATCATCATTTGTTGCAGGTCGTGGTTGACGTTTCACATGTTGCTAACCACTTTCTGTTTCCTTAAATATCCGGCAAACAGTCCAGACACTTGGATGATGTCGTCCAGGATACCGAGCAGCATACATAGCACACAGCCGTTGGGCATTTTGATCACAATAGCCACACATCAACACGATATCGACCTTTCCCGCTATTGGTAAACGGTCCATTTTAACACGGGTAATGTATAACGAAGCAAAAACCGTCCGCACTGGCGGAATGTTACGTGATACTACGTACTTATACATTTGTGACTACTACAGTGCCATCTATCAGAAAGCGAAAAAAGTGGTCCAACTAAAACATTCATATTTATATACGTACTGCACGAATATGTAATAAAAATGGGAGTCCCTATTTAAAAAAACGCAATTGATATCCGTTTGTCCTATGACAGCGCCATCTAGCGGGCCAACCATTGCGCCATCTGGTTTCCCCCTTCAAGCTAGACGAGTTTCGTTCTTTGTAGTTTTTTCGTGAGATATTTGGCCCGGTCACTATCAATGGACCACCCTGTATACAGCTGCAGAACATTCCAGTTCAATGATTCTTGACACTTGTGGATACTTCTAGAATGTATTCGAACCGAACATAGAAATAAAAATGGTACAGTCTAGGGGAATTTTGAACTCACACCTCTGAATTGAACAGTTTAGAATCATAACCACTACACCACGTTGCTATTCAGCTTCTTCTGCGACAATAATAATAATAGTACTGTGTACAGTACTATAGTAGCCCTTATGTAGTTACTGCCGTGTTGTACTGTCAATTAGTTCATTTATCTGTTTCGAACCGAGTAATGAAGCAATTTGTTGCCTACTGCAGGTATTATCTGCAATTCTATCTTGAGATATTTAGCATTTGTTACGTATTGTATGTGTCTCACTTTTATTATCTGCGATGTACGGGACGCAGAACAACATGTGTGTGTAGTGGGTGGACTACCTGAGGAGACAGCAACCTCCATTGCATTAATGCTACTAATTGAGAAAAAGTAATTACTGATAACGTATACAATCAGTATTAGAGTCTTACAAAATTGTGATAGTAGTTATGATCTTATGGAAATAATTTAGTTTCGTGACTGAAACTGAATCGAGTCATTTAGTTTATACCCCTCAGAAAATTTCATTTTACGCCTCAGGCGGTAATTACCCCCAGGTTGTGAACCACTGGTCTAAGAATATTAAATGTTAACAAACAGCGTTTCTTTTTAATGTGCTGCACTTTACTCTGCAATAATAAGTTCCATGTGGTGTAAATTGCCAGATAGCGTAGAAAAGAACGACTGTGCTGTGTTTAACAGCATTCTTTAGTTTGTCTACTCGGGGCAATAACAACACATGGCAGTTGACTACTGTGCAAGTAAATCTTCTACACAATCAAAAACGAGAAAAGATTATATACTACGTACTGTCTACCTATACTGTTAATTATTAACCTGTAAACTATGTGGTGATTTTTAATGCAGGACATTATTCCTCACAATACCCTCAGATATAAATACAACTGAAGTAGGATTGCTTTCAATGAATAATGTTATTCCACAAGTATTAAAAATGAACCAATATGCCGAACAGATTTACAGATAACTTTAAGCAGTGGGTCTGGAAAAATCTGGACACAACATGGTAATATAAGATTTACTGTAAATAGCAACGCAAGGTCCTCATGCTTCAGAGTGCTTGCATCAATATCTATACGTTTCCCTGACTGAAAAAATACTATTAAATTACTATTTATAACTACATGGTGATGCTAGGCATTTTTCACACAGGTAAACAGTATTTTTACGGTATAGCTCGTGATGTATTATGCTTCTACTGTGGTATAAATTAACGATCTGTCTTTTGGAATGTACTACATTTTACACCTATTTGTCTGATAAAGTGGAAAAAACTAGTTATATACACAAGAATATAGGGAAAAGGTGTGCCCATAGATTTAATTAAATAGCATACATGCTGCATCTGGCCTACCAAGAAATGCTCCATCCAAGAACAAAATTCGTTTGCTATACCTCACGATTTCACTCTATTATCTCGAATAGTATTATGTTTTAGTATTATCTGCCAGGTTATTAAACCCTTAATTGCTAGCGACGTATATACACTATGTAATCAAAAGTATCAAATGGCTCTAAGCACTATGAGACTTAACATCTGAGGTCATCAGTCCCCTAGAACTTAGAACTAGTTAAACCTAACTAACCTAAGGACATCACACATATTCATGCCCGAGGCAGGATTCGAACCTGTGACCGTAGCAGCCGCGTGGTTCCGGACTGAAGCGCCCAGAACCACTCGGTCACAACGGCCGGCCTCAAAAGTATCCGGACACCCCAAAAACATAAGTTTTTTATATTAGGTGCATTGTGCTGCCACCTACTCCCAGGTACTCCAGATCAGTGGCCTCAGTAGTCATTAGATATTGTGAGAGAGCAGAGTGGGGCGCTGTGTGGAACTCGCGGACTTCGAACATGGTCCAGCGGTTGGGTGTCACTTGTGTCAGACGTCTGTACGCGACATTTCCACACTCCTAAAGGTCCCTAGGTCCACTGTTTCTGATGTGATAGTGAAGTGGAAACGTGAAGGGACCTTGTCTGTTGACTGACAGAGACCGTCGACAGTTGAAGACGGTAGTAATGTGTAATGAGCAGATATCTATCTAGACCATTACACAGGAATTCCAAACTGCATCAGGATCCATTGCAAGTGCTATGACAGTCAGACGGGAGGTGAGACAACTTGGATTTCATGGTCGAGCGGCTGCTCATAAGCCACACATCACGCCGGTAAATGTCAAACGACGCCTCGCTTGGTGTTAGGAGCATAAACATTGGACGACTGAACAATGCAAAAAAGTTGTGTGGAGTGACGAATCACGGTACACAATGTGGCGATCCGATGGCAGGGTGTGGGTATAGCGAATGCCCGGTGTTCATCATCTGCCAGTGCGTGTAGTGCTAACAGTAAATTCGGAGGCGCTGGTGTTATGGTGTGGTCGTATTTATCAGAGCAGAGGCCTACATCGATGTTTTAAGCACCTTCTTGCTTCCCAATGTTGAAGAGCAATTCGGGGATAGCGACTGTATGTTTCAACACAATCGAGCACATATTCATAATGTACGGCCTGTGGCGAGGTGGTTACACAACAATAACATCCCTGTAATGGACTGGCCTGCACAGAGTCCTGACCTGAATCCTATAGAACACCTTTGGGAAATTTGGAACTCCGACTTCGTGCCAGGCCTCACCGACCGATGTTGATACATCTCCTCAGTGCAGCACTCCGTGAAGAATGGGCTGCCATTCCTCAAAGAACATTCCAGCACCTGACTGAACGTATGCCTGCGAGAGTGGAAGCCGTCATCAAGGCTAAGGGTGGGCCAACATCATATTGAATTCCAGCATTACCGATGGAGGCCGCCACGAACTTATAAGTCATTTTCAGCCAGGTGTCCGGATACTTTTGATTACATAGTGTATCTGCGCACTGTCGTGCCTCCAGCGCTAACGACGTACATACGCGACAGGTGCTGAGCGTGGTAGGGGTGCTAACGTCCTCTATATGTGTTTCGAGGTTTTTGCAGGAAACACGCACTGTAAAACACACGATGTGTGTGAACAGTTGGTACACAAGTCCAGCTCTCTTCCGCTATTTGCACGAAAGGAGAATAAATTCAAAAGGTAACAGACATTATGATGACTTTGAAGTGGCAAGACAAAAGAGACACTTTTATGTTGACGACATGCCATACATCTGTAATTAAGTCAGATGTGAAAATGGACCACAAAACTGATACCGCAAAATTTAAACCAAACTGTGTGTTGGACTATGAGTCTATGTGTGGAGTGGACAACTACAACAAGCTACTTAGCTCAACGGAATGTGTTCACAAAACACTGTGAAACGTCCCCTTAGAAAAATTAATGAATTACTGTGCTGGTAAACCTCTTACATTATGTGCTTTTCAAACAGCTGAGCAAAACTGGACGTACTCAGACATTACTCTCTTTATTTATTCTGATCAACACTACACTGACATACAATATTTTTAGCGCAACGGAATCTGACTTTCAATAATCCCTACAAAAGAATGGCCCTGACTAACATTAACCTATACCTTTCACAAATCACTTACCTCACAAAAATCTTCGTTACTCAAGCTACTGCAGTACAGCGAGCGCCACTACTGCCAGCTAAATAAAAGATTCAAACTACTGAAGGCACTAACTACTGATAGGCATAGTTAGCAAACGAAAGATTTTGATAGAGAACAAACAATGTATTTACCTTAATAGTGTTCAAAAGTCATTATATATATATATATATATATATATATATATATATATATATATATATATATATATATATATATATATATCAGTTCATGATATCCAGCCTTACAAATTTACTGTCTCTGTCCAGATCATCCGCTCTCAAAACTCCGCCATCTCACTCCCCACATCCACCACTGCTGGCGGCTCACCTCCAACTGCGCAACGCTACGCGCTGTTCACATCCAGCTGCCCAACACTACAATGGCAGACAACAATGCAAACTAGCCACAGACTGCACACAGCACAGCCAGTGATTTTCATACAGAGCGCTACGTGGCGTTACCAATAAAAATACCTAAACAGCCTACTTACCACTGAAATGGTACAAAACATTCTTTTTTCACTCCTTAGACATGTCTATGCTAAATTCCCACATTATTTAGAAGGGTCATATCGGAAACAATACTTTACTCACCGGATTTCATCCCAGCATCATTTGTGAAATTTTAGACATACAACCAAGAAAGGAGAGCTCCAGGATGTCATCGACCAGATGAGGAAAATCCATTACGGCTTCGAGAAAGGCCCTTTTCAAGCGCCGTTGAATTGCCAGTAAAACAACACGCACCTGTAAGAAGATGCATCATATGCAGAAAGAACAAAAAACAGAAAGAATCGCCATGTGAAGTGGGGCTATGTATTGCACCTTGTTTCGAAATATATCACTCAAAAAAATTTCTGAAATTTTCTTCTTTGTAATGTTTTAGGAACTTCAACAATAAAGGATATTCAAAGTACACTTTATTTTAAGAACTTATTGGTGAGAATAAATTCAGAAAATCCTCCGATGATAACGCCTCGGCGCAGCAGGCTCTGCAGTGCTCAGCGCCAGTACGGCCAGCACTGCCGTGTGGAGCTTCGCCACGGACGTGCTCAATATTAAGGCGCACTCAGCAGTGAAAGGGTTAATACACCAGAGTCCCAATACACTTCCCTGGAACACGTATTAATTTAATTCGAAATTTGTCGATGATTGTCCTTACAAGATAATATGGTATCCTCCATACCAAGAAATTCTCAGTCCAGTTACAAAATTCGTTTGATGCCATGTATTATCATACTTAGACTAATGACTGGTGGTGTCGATCTGAGCCAAACACTTCTAGGAAGTGGAGAAATAATGCACTCCCCTGAACACCTTCACTCATGGTTTTCAGGATGATGTATGAGATATAGCGAGTAGCGTTTCCAGAATCCGTGGTGCTTGACATGGAGGAGGCCATTCTGTTGGGGTACTTCGTTACGTCTGAACGCAGAATACGTTCTTCTATTCTAAAACAGATAGATATCAACGATATTGGACGGTATTTTTGTGGTTCACTTCTGCTACCCATTTTGTAGTTAGGAGTGACACGTTATTTCTTCCAGTCATTGGACATAGAGTTTGTTCCATGGGTAGATTACAGTTAAGGCAGGGGCTACGCAACCACAAATTCTCTATAGAATATGTCATGGATTCCATTGGGTCCTGGGGCATGGTATACTTTTTGCCATAGCAGCTGTTTCTGAACGTCAGTAACATAAATATCTACACTGGTAAGCCAAAACATTATGACCGCTGCGCACCGCGATGTTGGATTCCTCCTGGTGGCCTTGTGGGAACGGGAGACGGTAACAAAAGTATGTAAACGGAGCAGACAAGGATGGCTGATCACTTTATCGAAGGTATGGGCTGCAAATGGCGAAATCCAATGAGATAAACGATTTTGACAAAGGGCAGATTATTGTTACGCTGAGCATGTGAACAAGTATCTCTAAAACGGTGAAGCTGACGGAATGTTCACGTGCTGCTGTCGTGAGAATTTACGGAAAGAGGGAGAAGGACAGTGAAACTACCACCAGGCGCTATGTATGGTTGGGCGTTCACGACTCTTCACAGAACGTGGGCTTCGTAAGCTCGTCCGCTCTGTAAAGTGATGTGTGGCATCTCTGCCGAAAGAGCACAATGCTAGTGCACTCACAAATGTTTCGCAGCACGCCGTTCATCGTACATTATTGAACATGTGGCACCGAAGCAGATCACCCCCACACGTTCACACGTTGACCCACCGACATCGTCAGTTACTACTGCAGTGGGCACGAAGCCATAGGGATTCGACCGTCGAACAATGGAAATGTGTCGGCTCTTCGGGTGAACCACATTTTTCCTACACTAGGTCGATGGTCGTCTCTACAAAAGCCGTCATAAATGCGAACGGCGGCTACAAACGGACGCAGGATGGTGGGAGCAGTATTATGCTATGGTAAACATTCTCCTGCGCTTGCATGGGACCTGTGGTAGTGATCGAAGAAACACTGACCGCTGCGAGTCACCTGTATCCCTTCATGTTTGATGTATCGGGTGATCAAAAAGTCAGTATAAATTTGAAAACTGAATAAATCACGGAATAATGTAGATACAAAGGTACAAATTGACGCATATGCTTGAAATGACATGGGGTTTTATTAGAACCAAAAAAATACAAAAGTTCAAAAAATGTCCGACAGATGGCGCTTCATCTGATCAGAATAGCAATAATTAGCATAACAAAGCAATACAAAGCAAAGATGATGTTATTTACAGGAAATGTTCAATATGTCTACCAGCATTCCTCAACAATAGCTGTAGTCGAGGAATAATGTTGTGAACAGTACTGTAAAGCATGTCCGGAGTTATGGTGCGGCATTGGCGTCGGATGTTGTCTTTCAGCATCTCTAGAGATGTCTGTCGATCACGATACACTTGCGACTTAAGGTAACCCCAAAGCCAATAATCGTACGGATTGAGGTCTGGGGATCTGGGAGGCCAAGCATGACGAAATTGGCTGCTGAGCACACGATCATCACCAAACGACGCGCGCAAGAGATCAAAAAATGTTCAGATGTGTGTGAAATCTTATGGAACTTAACTGCTAAGGCCATCAGTCCCTAAGCTTACACACTACTTAACCTAAATTATCCTAACGACAAACACAAACACCCATGCCCGAGGGAGGACTCGAACCTCCGCCGGCACCAGCCGCACAGTCCATTACTGCAGTGCCTTAGACCGCTCGGCTAATTACACGCGGCCGCAAAAGATCTTTCGCGCGTCTAGCAATATGGGGTGGAGCGCCATCCTGCATAAACATCGTACGTTCCAGCAGGTATTTATCAGCCAGGCTGGGGATGATGCGATTCTGTAACATATCGGCGTACCTCTCACCCGTCACGGTAGCAGTTACAAAACCAGAATCACGTATTTCCTCGAAGAAAAAAGGCCCGGTAACAGTTGTTGTTGTTGTTGTAGTGGTCTTCAGTCCTGAGACTGGTTTAGTGCAGCTCTCTATGCTACTCTATCCTGTGCAAGCTTCTTCATCTCACACTACCTACTGCAGCCTACATCCTTCTGAATCTGCTTAGTGTATTCATCTCTTGGTCTCCCTCTACGATTTTTACCCTCCACGCTGCCCTCCAATACTAATTTGGTGATCCCTTGATGTCTCAGAACATGTCCTACCAACCGATCCCTTCTTCTAGTCAAGTTGTGCCACAAGCTCCTCATCTCCCCAATTCTATTCAGTACCTCCTCATTAGTTATGTGATCTACCCATCTAATCTTCAGCATTCTTCTGTAGCACCACATTTCGAAAGTTTCTATTCTCTTCTTGTCCAAACTATTTATCGTCCACGTTTCACTTCCATACATGGCTACACTCCATACAAATAGTTTCAGAAACGACTTCCTGACGTTTAAATCTACACTCGATGTTAACAAACTTTTGTTCTTCAGAAACGCTTTCCTTGCCATTGCCAGTCTACATTTTATATCCTCTCTACTTTGACCATCATCAGTTATTTTGCTCCCCAAATAGCAAAACTCCTTTACTACTTTAAGTGCCTCATTTCCTAACCTAATTCCCTCAGCATCACCCGACTTAATTCGACTACATTCCATTATCCTCGTTTCGCTTTTGTTGATGTTCATCTTACACCC
This sequence comes from Schistocerca piceifrons, assembly GCF_021461385.2. NCBI lineage: Eukaryota > Metazoa > Arthropoda > Insecta > Orthoptera > Acrididae > Schistocerca > Schistocerca piceifrons. The sequence continues at coordinate 863,718,338 of NC_060149.1, read as the reverse complement.
TCCTTTCAAGACACTATCCAATCCGTTCAGCTGCTTTTCCAAGTCTTTTGCTGTCTCTGACAGAATTACAATGTCATCGGCGAACCTCAAAGTTTTTATTTCTTCTCCATGGATTTTAATACCTACTCCGAACTTTTCTTTTGTTTCCTTTATTGCTTGCTTAATATACAGATTGAATAATATCGGGGATAGGCTACAACCCTGTCTCACTCCCTTCCAAACCACGGCTTCCCTTTCATACCCCTCGACTCTTATAACTGCCATCTGCTTTCTGTGCAAATTGTAAATAGTCTTTCGCTCCCTGTATTTTACCCCTGCCACCTTTAGAATTTGAAAGAGAGCATTCCAATCAACATTGTCAAAAGCTTTCTCTAAGTGTACAAATGCTAGAAACGTAGGTTTATTTCTACGGAATCCAAACTGATCTTCCCCGCGGTCGGCTTCTATCAGTTTTTCCATTCGTCTGTAAAGAATTCGCGTTATTATTTTGCAGCTGTGACTTATTAAACTGATAGTTCGGTACCGATAACGGTAGATGTGGTAAATCCAACCCATACCGTGACTTTCTCGTCGTTCTAGGATTTTCGGTACCCCAAATTCTGCAGTTGTGGGCGTTGACAGACACTCGGAGCGTGAAATGAGCTTCGTCGGTCCACAACACGTTGCTCAACCAATCGTCATCTTCCGCCATCTTTTGAAACGTCCACACCGCAAATGCCCTCCGCTTCACTAAATCGCCAGGTAACGGATAGCATCGGAGGGTACGCCCCAGTGCCAACCAAACAGTAGTGTATGGAATGCCGGTGCGACGTGCGACTGCACGACCGCTGACTTCCCCGTGCATAGACGAACCCGCTACCGTATCCATTTCTTCCTGAACTGTCTCAGCAGCATTACGCCTTGTGCTCGGTCGGCCACTACGGAGTCTATCGTCTAAACAACCCGTGGCTTCGAACTTTGAAATCATTCTCGCCACAGCTACATTTGTCAATGGATCTTTACCAGTTCGAATCCCCTTCCTATGGCGATAGGATCGTAACGCTGAACTAGCACATTCCCCATTCTGATACTACAGCTTCACAAAAGCGCCTTTTCAGGTAATGTCGACATGCTGCGACTGCTGGCGCATCTGATTCTCTCTCTTTTTTTTTCTTTATTGTATTTCAATTCCCCATCGGGGCGGGCTGGCAGCAGCATATGCGCTGCTCTTCAGCCGAAAGACATAGAACAAAACAAGAGAAGACATTTAAAAACAGCAAAGGAGAGAATAAGGTGAACAGAGATATAAAAAAGGGGGAACATCATGGAAGGCAATAGACAAAAAACGGGGTGACTGTAAAATGGAGATAAAAAACTGTTTAAAAGTAGCACACACAAAAAGCCACACACTGCGACGATTAAAAGAACACAAGGCACAGTATGACTGGAGCATAAAGGTGTTGACGGATGGCATAGCACATAACGTAACACTGACGGCGAACCTCAAGGCAGTACACAATTAAAATCACACCTCTTGACGCACACGAGAAACGGCACTAAACACAACACTGATGTGGCACACTGATGATGATCAATACAGAGGATCTGCCAGGCGCTAGGAGATGAGGGAGACCTGAAGAAGGGAGGGAGGGGAAGAGATAGGGGAGGGGAGCGGGAGGCGCGCAGAAGAGGGCCAGGTAGGGAGGGATGTGGGAAGGAGAGAGGCAAGTATGGGGTGCAGGGTCTCAGGGGAGGGGGGACGGAGGAAAATCCGCTCTGGGAGAAGGAGGAAAGAGGAAAAGGGGGCCCTGGGGGGGGGGGGGGGGAACAAGGCCAGGTTATAGTTGGAAGGAAGGGTAGATGTCACGGCGAAGTTCGTCATCCGGGAGGGGGAGGTGTTGGAAATTGCCCTGATGAAGGAGATGGAGGGTGTGGAGGTGGAGAGAGGGAGGGATACAGCGATAGAGGCGCGGCAATGGGCGGGGGGTGGAGAGGAAGGAGGAAACCATAGGGTGGGGGGGATCAAGCCTGCGAACAATGTAAAGGATGCGGAGATGTTGGAGGAACAGGAGGAGGTGGGGGAAGGGGATCAGTTCATACAGGAGCCGTGTGGGGGAAGGAAGGCGGATACGGAAGGCAAGGCGGAGCGCATGGCGTTCAAGGATTTGGAGGGCCTTGTAAAAGCGGGTGGGGGCGGAGATCCAGGCGACGCTGGCATAACAGAGGAGATTCTCTCTCTCATTACAACTCCTTTTATACACGATTGTCATGCGCAGTCACTGACGTTTTGCTGTCCAGCGCCATCTGTCGGACGTTTTGTGAACTTTGTTTTTTTTTTCGTTCTAATAAAACCCCATGTCATTCCAAACATGTGCGTCAATTTTTATGTCTATATCTATATTATTCTGTGGTTTATTAAGTTTTCAAATTTATATTGACTTTTTGATCACCCGGTATTCCCAAACTTCGACGTCATCTTTCAGCAGTATAATTGTCCGTGTCTCGGAGTTAGGACCTTGGTACAGTGGTTTGAGGAGCATTATAGTGAACTCACATAGATGTCTCTGCGACCACATTCGCCAGATCTAAATCCTATGGAACGCATCTGGGTCGCTATCGAGCGCCATCACCGCGTCCACAAATCAGCGGCCCGTTATTTACGCGTATTACATGACCTGTGCATAGACACTTAATGCCACATACCTCTATAAACCTACAAACAAACTCTCGGATCTCTGATACGCAGAATCAGTGATGTATTTCGTTTCGAAGACGGACAAACTAGCTATTAAGCAGTAGCCATAATGTTTTGAGTATATTACTCACGTTTACGGTGGAGCGAGATTTAAACTGGGAAATTCCTCCTGGGTCTTCCTTTGTAAAGGAATATTTGAAAACAGAATATCATTTAACTGGAGTTCAAAAACTTGGATTCAGAATTTTCAAAAATTTGTGCAGTGAAATCAATAGCAAAGTGGAGGTAGATGCAATGCCAGGAAAGAAATGGTTGCAGTATTATAAGAACTGTTTGTCAAGGAAAATGATCTCTACTGTACCAACACTGTGAATGTTGGACAATACAGCGCAGTCACAATGACAGGCTCGGAAAGTTAAAAAGGAGACCAGGAACAGTATGGCTACAGGTACAGAGGGAACTTGTAAAATATGTCACTATTAAATGGAAAACGTTTTTTGGGCAGTTGGTGAATGATACTGATGCCTGGGAAAAATTCCAAAAGAGTGGAAGGTAGCAAGAATTATTATAAGTACAGGGTATCTCAAAACATTCCGTGCGACTTTAATGTGTTATAGCATCCAAACTCACACCATGTTTGGCTTATGTGGCAAACTATCTCACAAAGTTATTATGCCCTCCAATCAATTTCAACATATGTGCCTTTGGTGGCATGCACAACATCCCGTCTGCACTCAAGCTCTGTCCACACTCGGCGCAACATATTCGCTCTCAATGGCAGCAACGATTCGCTTCTTTAAATCATTGATGTGGCCGACACACGTTTGGTAGACGCTGTCATTGACATACCCCTATAGAAAGAAGTCCATCGATGCAATGTAAGGCAGCTTAGGAGACCAGGAAATTTGACCACCCCTACCAGTCGAGCGGTCTGGAAACACCATTGCATAGGCCCAGTGAGACGTTGCACCATTGTGTTGAAAAACGACTGTCTTGGCGTCGGCCAGTTGTTGCAATGCAGACAGCTCCAGCATATCAAGTCAACAGTTAGATTTAAGTGTTCTTTCTGAGAAAAAAATACACTACTGGCCTTTAAAATTGCTACACCAAGAAGAAATGCAGATCATAAATGGGTATTCATTGGACAAGTATATTATACTAGAACTGACATGTGATTACATTTTCACGCAATTTGGGTGCATAGATCCTGAGAAATCAGTACCCAGAACAACCATCTCTGGCCACAATAACGGCCATGATACGCCTGGGCGTTGCGTCAAACAAAGCTTGGATGGCGTGTACAGGTACAGCTGCCCATGCAGCTTCAACACGATACCACAGTTCATCAAGAGTAGTGACTGGCGTACTGTGACGAGCCAGTTGCTCGGCCACCATTGACCAGACGTTTTCAATTGGTGAGAGATCTGGAGAATGTGCACACCAGGGCAGCAGTCGAACATTTTCTGTATTCAGAAAGGCCCGTACAGGACCTGCGGCATGCGGCCGTGCATTATCGTGCTGAAATGCTGAAATGTAGGGTTTCACGGGGATCGAATGAAGGGTAGAGCTACACATCTGAAATGTAACGTCCACTGTTCAAAGTGCCGTCAATGCGAACAAGAGATGACCGAGACGTGTAACCAATGGCAACCCATGCCATCACGCCGGGCGATACGCCAGTGTGGCGATGACGAATACACGCTTCCAATGTGCGTTCACATTGTCGCCAAACACGGATGTGTCGCCAAACACGGATGCGACCATCATGATGCTGTAAACAGAACCTGGATTCATCCGAAAAAATGACGTTTTGCCATTCGTGAACCGAGGTTCGTCGTTGAGTACACCATCGCAGGCGCTCCCGTCACAGCATACAGACTGGTTGCGTCCCAGGTGCCAACATTGTGTTTATTTACCTTGCCACACACGTGGAACGCTGCTTCGTTTGGTTGTTTAGAACATTTCCATTCTCTTCCAGACGATTAAGAATTTCCACAGTGAAATGCATACGTTGTGGCTTGTTGTCTGGTTTCAATGCGTGCAACAACTGTAGTCGTTATGAATACATCAGTAAACGTTTTCGAAGGGATCCTTTGAGATTTGCAGCTTCTGAGGCGCCCACAGAACTTATTTTGCGGGAACACTGGAAAGCCAACCGTATCCGTTTTGTGTCTTTTTTTTGTGTCAGGTCGTCCAGTCTGATGCTTCAGATTGACGCTACCTTTCTCCACATAATTCCATTCCTACGGCGTATCGACGTCCGCGAGTGTGGGTGCTTCCTATATCGTGTTTAGACGTTCCTTTCAACCAGCGTGTCCGATTTGGTCTCAATAAATCATTTCACACACTGAACCTTTCCTTGAAGCATTGTCATTATGCTTCACTCACGACAATCTGAAACACACACAAACAAAAACTTTGTGAATTTGTCTGTCACGTAAGCCGAACATAGTATGAATATCTTAATTAGTTTGGGTGCTGTAGCACATTGAAGTTGTAGCATACCTATTGAGACATCCTGTATATACAAGAAAGTGGATAAAAAACACTGCTCAAATTACACGTGTATATCCATTTTAAATACTACTTATAAAATTTATACACCTATCATCAAAAGAAAACTCCGGTCAACAGCAGAAACATTTTTACGAGAGGAACAATGCGGATATCGTAAAGGCAGATCACTTGCAGAGGCAACATTTGTTTTGAAACAACCGAAAGAAAAGAAAGCAGGGTTCAACAAGCCACTATTAATGCTCATCTTACACTATGACAAGGCCAGCCGTAAGATAGGTAGGATGAAATTTTGTTGAACGCCATTAAATCACTATTAAATAACTCTTGAATTAGTAGAAACGACTGTAAACCAGGGACTAAAACAAGGGGGTGATCTCTAACCAACCCTTTTTGATGTACAGAGTGATAAAACGTTAACGCAACTGCCTAGCGGCCGCCGATTGTGGAGAGTGTGTTTTCCCTACGCTGCGAGGCCTTTGTTTGTGCAGAAATCTTGTGCATGTAGCACGTGTTTGTTAGGTGACGAAATACAGCGTATTGAGTGAAAGTACTTCAAGTGACATGGTGAAGCACAAACATTCTATTCGTCAAAGACTATTCATGTATGATCTACATGTGGATGGAGCTTACTTCAAGAGGAATTTCCTGATGTTCAGGTTCCTAATCAGAGTACAAATCGTCGATTGATGAATACACTTCGCGAAACGGGATGTGTTCTTGACAGGAAACATAGACAACCACGTGCAGTACTCACAAAAGAAACTGGATAACATTGGGTATGCTATGGAAAGGACTCCTAGAAAATCAATTCGATGACTATTGGGTATGCTATGGAAAGGACTCCTAGAAAATCAGTTTGATGACTATCTTAAAAGTTACTGCCTTATAAAATAACTGCAGTGCAAGAACTGAAACTACCGTGCAAGAAGGTTGCGTTTTTCTGAAAGAATTTTGAATAGGGTGGAAGATGGATAAATTTGTTCCAGCATAACCACAAGCGCCGGCACGAAGACGAAGAACTCCACAGCAGAGAAGGCTGTGAGACGACGTCAGCCAATACCACACTGACTAGGACCGCACCACGACAGGAGTGGCCTCTACAAGAAGAGAATAAAAGCACCGCCTCTGCCAGCCTCAGCCCCCACCTGTCGACCCCCTCCCCATCCAGCTACGTCAGTGTTGTGTTTGGTGCTGTTCTCCCTTGATGTCGAGAGCTGTGATTCTAATTGTGTGCTGGACTTCTACGTAGTGTTACTGTCAATGATTGTTATGTGCTATGCTACCCATTGATACTTTTATGCTCTGGCCATACTTCGCCTTGTGTTCTTTTCATTATCCCAGTGTGTGGTCTTTTTTGGTGTGTACTACTTTTTCTATGGCTTTTATCTCCATTTTACAGTCACCCCCTTTTTCTCTGTTCTCTTCCATAATGTTCCCCATTTTTATATCTATGTAAGCCATATTTTCTCCTTTATGTTATTTTAAATCTCTTCTATTGTATAATTAGTGTCTTCCGGCTAACGTTCGGAGCATATGCTGCTGCCAGCTCACCCCAGATGGGGCATTGAAATACAATACAGGAAAAAAAAGCCAGCCTCACAGTATTAGGCACAGTACAAGACCCGCCACAGTACTAGACCGGCACTACGACAGCAGTTATCAGTGACCCAGATAAACAGCTTACGTGGGCATTGTATATAGTAAAAGACACTGATTTGTTTGCATGTCGCCCATAGCTTGCGACAGCATTGTAAATTCAAAGTTAAGTATTGTCAATCTTCTTTATTGTAATAAAAACTATAAATGCGATTTGCTTGAATTGTTGTATAGCATTCCGAGAACGCAGCATCCTCTAGGCACCCTATAAGCAACGAGTGGGCAGGACCTCACGCAACTGTGCCTCACCTAACTTTCTTTTCGAACAAGCACGGTTTCTCCGAAGTCGATATGTTAATTCACAAAATAACCGTTATTGGAATCCTAAAAAGCCTAAATTAATATACGAGGTACCAGTGCGTGATCAAAAAATAGGAGAGTGATTCAGTATTAGCAGTGAGGGAATAATACACTACTTGCCATTAAAGTTGCTACACCACGAAGATGAAGTGCAACAGACGCGAAATTTAACCGACAGCAAGAAGATGCTGTGATATGCAAATGATTAGCTTTTCAGAGGATTCGCACAAGGTTGGCTCCGGTGGCGACACCTACAACGTGCTGTCATGAGGAAAGTTTCCAACCGATTTCTCATACACAGACAGCAGTTGACCGGCGTTGCCTGGTGAAACGTTGTTGGGATCCCTCGTGTAAGGAGGAGAAATGCGTACCATCACGTTTCCGACTTTGATAAAGGTCGAATTGTAGCCTATCGCGATTGCGGTTTATCGTATCGCGACATTGCTGCTCGCGTTGGTCGAGATCCAATGACTGTTAGCAGAATATGGAATCGGTGGGTTCACGAGGGTAATACGAAACGCCGTGCTGGATCCCAACGGCCTCGTATCACTAGCAGTCAAGATGACAGGCATCTTATACGTATGGCTGTAACTGATCGTACAGCCACGTCTCGATCCCTGAATCAACAGATGTGGACGTTTGCAAGACAACAAACATCTGCACGAACAGTTCGACGACGTTTGCAGCAGCAGCATGGACTATCAGCTCGGAGACCATGGCTGCGATTACCCTTGACAGATAGGAGCGCCTGCGGTGGTGTACTCAACGACGAACCTGGGTGCAAGAATGGCAAAAGGCGATTACCCTTGACAGATAGGAGCGCCTGCGATGGTGTACTCAACGACGAACCTGGGTGCAAGAATGGCAAAACGTAATTTTTTTCGGATGAATCCAGGTTCTGTTTACAGCATCATGATGGTCGCATCCGCGTTTGGCGACATCGCGGTGAACGCACATTGAAAGCGTGTATTCGTCATCGCCAGACTGGCGTATCAGTTATTTCTAACTGTCGCCTTGATATGATGGAGCTGTCTGCAATAAAACAGCTGGTTGACGCCAAGACAGTCGTTTTTCAACACGATGTGTCCAACGCCTCACTGGGCCCATGCAATGGTGTTTCCAAATCGCTGGAATGGTAGGGGTGGTCAAATTTCCTGGTCTCCTAAGCTGCCTTACATTGCATCGATGGACTTCTTTCTATATGGGTAAGTCAATGACAGCGTCTACCAAACGTGTGTCGGCCACACCAATGATTTAAAGAAGCTAATCGTTGCTGCCATTGACAGCGAATATGTTGCGCCGAGAGAGGATAGAGCTTGAGTACAGACTGGATGTTGTGCATGCCACCAGAGGCACATATGTTGAAATTGATTGGAGGGCATAATAACTTTGTGGCATAGTTTGTCACATAAGCCAAACATGGTGTGAGTTTGGATGCTATAACACATTAAAGTCGCACGGAATGTTTTGAGATATCCTGTACTTATAATAATTCTTGCTACCTTCCATTCTTCTGGAATTTTTCCCAAGCACCAGTATCATTCACCAACTGCGCAAAAAACGTTTTCCATTTAATAGTGACATATTTTATAATTCCAGATTTATTCCCTCTGTACCTGTAGCCATACTGTTCCTGGTCTCCATTAAACTTCCCGAGTCTGTCATTGTGACTGCACTGTATTGTCCAACATTCACAGCGTTGGTACAGTAGAGATCATTTTCCTTGACTAATAGCTGTTATAATACTGCAACCATTCCTTTCCTGGCATTGCATCTACCTTCACTTTGCTATTGATTTCACTGCACAAATTTTTGAAAATTCTGAATCCAAGTTTTTGAACTCCAGTTAAAAGATATTCTGTTTTCAAATATTCCTTTACAAAGGAAGACCCAGGAGCAATTTCCCAGTTTAAACCTCGCTCCACCGTAAATGTGAGTAATACACCCTGATAAGCCAAAACATTATGGCTACTGTTTAATAGCTTGTTTGTTCGTCTGTGAAACGAAATACATCACTGATTCTGCGTATCAGAGATCCGACAGTTTGTTGGTCACCTCTCGTTCGCATTGACGGCACTTTGAACAGTGGACATTTCAGATGTGTTACGACCCGTGGCTCTACCCTTCATTCGATCCCTGCGAAACCCTACATTTCAGCAGGATAATGCACGACCGGATGTTGCAGGCCCTGTATGGTCCTTTCTGGATACAGAAAATGTTCGATAGCTGCCCTGGCCAGCACATTCTCCAGATCTCTCACCAACTGAAAACGTCTGGTCAATGGTGGCCGAGCAACTGGCTCGTCACAGTACGCCAGTCACTACTCTTGATGAACTGTGGTATCGTGTTAAAGCTGCGTGGGCAGCTGTACCTGTACACGCCATCCAAGCTGTGTTTGACTCAATGCCCAGGCGTATCAAGGCCGTTATTATGGCCAGAGGTGGTTGTTCTGGGTACTGATTTCTCAGGATCTATGCACCCAAATTGCGTGAAAATGTAATCACATATCAGATCTAGTATAATATATTTGTCCAATGAATACCCGTTTATCATCTGCATTTCTTCTTGGTGTAGCGATTTTAATGGCCAGTAGTGTAGCTCCAATTTTTTTTTTCTGGGGAACAATTGACACTGAAAGATATTGTAAACTTGCCCTCGGCGGTGTTAAATCCTAATGCCTGCTATTCATAAGTACTAATTCGTTTGTACTTATTTTGGGCATTATTTGTTGTTGTGATTATTGACAACAGGATATACTTTCTGATTATGGCTCGATTAGTTATGAAAATAAATAATTGAATTTTATCACTGAGAGTAATTATTGAAATAATGCAAATGGATAACACACTATGAATCAGTCAACATCCAGAACAATCTGCACAGAGCGTGAGTAGAGATTTGCATTTGCCCAAACTACTTCCCTTTAAACTTTGAATTATTGTCATTCTCACCATAGTGATTATCCTGAATTAAATACCATAGAGTATTTGGGAATTTACTTTGATGGAGAAACTGTGGGGCTCACATGTATAACAAGATCAATGCATGGATATTTTCTATACAGAGTAGATTTATTCCTCAACAGTTAATGGTAGAAGTTTCAGTTACTCTTTTATCGATGGCATTTCCAGTGGGGATTAACTTGGTCTCGCACGATTACTCTAAGGACATCACACGATTAGGTAGTATAAGTGTTTTATGTAATGGGATAAGTCTCATCTCACAGTACACTATTCACTGTCATGCGGGAACCTCTCTGTATCTAACTAGTGCGATCTGAATATCATTGTGCATGGGAAGGCTAAGCAACTGAGATAGGTAGAACACCATACTGACTATGAGATCTCATTACAACGTAACAGCGCCAAAAAATTCCTGCGCTACCTGAATAACTGAGGCAGGCGTCAGGCAATGAAAAAAGGCTAATCTGCATTTTATTAGCACGAAACAGAATGGAATGCTGAATTAGTGATTATATCAGGTAGAACATTCGAACATGACTTCGCTATACTATTTCTCCTGTAGTTTATGTTAAATTTACATTAAATGTATTCGAAATTGCGAATACAGACAACCATCAGCTATAGAATGGAATGATGACAATGAAGGTATGTACCGGATCAGGACTGGATCCCGGATTTCCCGTTTACCGCGAGCGGTCACTTGGCCTTTTTTTTTCTTTGTTGATCTCATTTTGTTCGTTATTGTTCGTTCTATTTGTTCGGAGCGGACGTCCCATGACGCTTGTTCAACTTCATCGGTGATCCATAAACTCAGTTTTTTTATTACAGAGGGCAACTAACACTCTGACCGAACACGCTGAGCTACCGTGCTGGCTACCATTTGGCTATCCCTGCACGTCTCGGGGGTCAGACCCAAACTCCCGTATGTCGTCAGCCTTGTGTCGAAAACATGTACTCGTACATATATTATGTGTATTCCCGTACAGGTGGGACCTTTTACGTGAAAATTGCTTACCCAGTGTTGGTGGATAGAGACGATATGGCAGTACCTATGTTATTACGAATACGATGGAAAGTTTAAATGGTTCAAATGGCTCTGAGCACTATGGGACTCAACTTCCTAGGTCATTAGTCCCCTATAACTTAGGACTACTTAAACCTAACTAACCTAAGGACATCACACACATCCATGTCCGAGGCAGGATTCGAACCTGCGACCGTAGCCGTCTCGCGGTTCCAGACTGCAGCGCCTAGAACGGCACGGCCACTTCGGCCGGCTGCAAAGTTCCTTTGGACATGCATGCATGTAATAACACAATTGCCGGCTGGGGTGGCCGAGCGGTTCTAGGCGCTACAGTCTGGAACCGCGAGACCGCTACAGTCGCAGGTTCGAATCCTGCCTCGGGCATGGATGTGTGTGATGTCCTTAGGTTAGTTAGGTTTAAGTAGTTCTATGTTCTAGGGGACTGATGACCTCAGATGTTAAGTCCCATAGTGCTCAGAGCCAGAGCCAATAACACAATTACTGCAATATCGTCCATATGAAATATACTTAATTAAAATTATCAACCGTACGAATGTGCCTGCTATTGTTAGTGAATTTACTGTGATGGTCTAATGAATTGAATTATCATAAACAACACAGAAATTTATCTCATATAATCTACCATCAAATTCATGATAAGAATTCCAATATTTAGTGAACTAACATTACACCCTGAGCCTCTGTACAATGCACAAACTTACATAGCCACACGTGGTAAACCACATGGTACTGCCACTCATCACAAAGAAAATTCGAACTTGTACCGTCATTAATCAACAACAATGCTCTCACTGGGGTGCCACTTTCCCTAGTAACGATCGTATATTAATCAAGAAGACAAATTAATAATTATGTAGCACTGAGCACTAGATACCTAACGTGGCGCGAAACACAGCCTTGAATACAAAGAAAAGCATCTTACATTTGTAAAATGACACTTAAAATGTATCTCTGATCATTTTAAATCACATCCAGTACCTATTGCAGTAAATACGTGGCCGGCTGGAGTGGCCGAGCGGTTCTAGGCGCTTCAGTCTGGAACCGCGCTTCAGCTACGGTCGCGGGTTCGAATCGTGCCTCGGGCATGGATGTGTGTGATGTCCTTAGGTTAGTCAGGTTTAAGTAGTTCTAAGTTCTAGGGGACTGATGACCTCAGAAGTTAAGTCCCATAGTGCTCAGAGCCATTTGAACCATTTTTTTAAGTAAATACATCTGTACAATTACAGCTGGTTATCAGCTTTAGTATAAGGTACTATCAGGGGTGCCAACTGTTATTCATTTTGGAGTCGCAAAGAAAACGCGTGACATGTTAATATAAAACTCGTGAAATTATTCGTCTAACCCTCTACAGTACCTAGCAATAATTACTTGGGTCTCGAAGGTGCACGAAACTTTTAAATTTTACAGCATAAGTCTCCTGTACGTGTTCGGTGCGAAGTGCACTCAACACCAGCACAGAAAGAAAAGATTGTGCTAACCAACCAAAGTTAATCAGATCGTACACGGAAATGCTTCGTTATAGCTACTCTCTTAACTGAGGAGCTTTTAATTTTGATTATCAAATGAAAAAGGAACCACACCGATGGCGACCACCATCCTCTAACAGTCGCAGCTACACTATTTCAATCATTTAAATTCTCAAGATCACGACAATTGTCAAATCTCCTAGCACCCCTCTCTCTGTATTGACCTTAAACAAAACATGTCGACAATGATCTAAGATGATATAGCACATTTTCTACTAACTTTTCTTACCATATCCGATCACCCGACGTGGAGACCTTCACCCTCCAGGCCCTCGCACTCCGCAGTCCTAAGATGGCGTACGCCCGGGACCAACATCTCTCAGTTTGAGCCACGGGGGGAAGAAGCCTCCGACTGTCTGAGCTCCCAAACGGCCCTTGAAACTATGGACACGATGTGAAACCTATGCCAACCTCAAAACCATTACCCTCTACACATGTTTGATTAGTGCCAGAGCTGTACAACTCAAAGACAGTCACACTTTAACTCACTCATTTTAGTGGAAATGTAAAGATAGGATTCAGGAAGTGTGACTAGTAAAATAAAACACAGAAAATTGGCATTTTCAGATCCAGGTGGCCCTCGTGTGAGAAGGTTAGTGGGCGTAGCCGCTCCTTCTGCTACTATAAGTCGCGATTGTCAGTAGAATGATTCCTTATGTTATCAACCCTCTGGGATTACATGATGCGTACGAGCAGTACAGCGTTCATATGTGACAAGAATTTTGTGGCCTTTGTTTAGCCAATTAACAGAGGAAGAGAACGTGCATCGGCGACCTTTCAGCAGGACTCTGCAACGGGACATATAGCCAATTCCTCATTACAGGGTATTCATGACTTGTTTAAGGGCCGGCCGATGTGGCCGAGCGGTTCTAGGCGCTTCAGCCTAGGTGACTGATGACCTCAGATGTGAAGTCCCATAGTGCTCAGAGCCATTTCAACTTGTTTCAAGATAGTTACCATTAACAACATATGGCCGCTTCGTTAACCCAGTTTAACGCTCAACAACTTTTATCTCTGGGGACATTAAAAGAGAAAGTGAACAAATCAGATCTACTCAGTTTATATGAACTTAAAACTAACACTCCGTCAAGAAATTTCTGCCATTTCTCAGAGGGAAATGTAAAGTGTAATGAGAAATTTCCTACGCAGGTGTCAGTAATGCTAGACCAACGAAGAGAGGCAGTTCCAGCCTCCCCTTGCATGATATATGCGAGTAATTTACTTTTGTTTTAAGTTTTTGTGTTATGTATGTTAGAAATAACTTATATGACAAACCATACTATATTTAAAGGTTGCCGCGCAGGATTAGCCGAGCGGTCTCAGGCGGTGCAGTCATGGACTGTGCGGCTGGTCCCGGCGGAGGTTCGAGTCCTCCCTCGGGCATGGGTGTGTGTGTGTGTTTGGCCTTAGGATAATTTAGGTTAGGTAATGTGTAAGTTTAGGGACTGATGACCTTAGCAGTTAAGTCCCATAGGATCTCACACATATATGAACATTTGAACATTTAAAGGTTTTTTTAAATTACCGCTACCAGTCACAAACTTTGTCAACTATTGTATTACTTATTTATTTAGCGACATGTTTCGAGGGAATACCTCATCTTCCGGCTAAATGGCATTACGAAAACAACTTTACAATAAGGTCATACTGATGTTACATAGTCTTTTCGTAAATGCTGTGGTCATCCTGTGGAAGAAGAGAAAACTTAGTAAGAGGTGATGTCACTTTAGAAGTTGGTCTGATGTTTGCACGAAAATTTTTTGTAACGATCACTCACTTTGTTCTTCTGGCGTGGCAGTCTCGTTGTGATGCGCTGAGGTGTTTCCATTTCCGTGGCTCTCTTGGTCACTGTTCACAAATTGTCACTAACATAACAGTAGGTTGGAAACACGATCACAAACAGTTCTGTAGTGCAGTGGACAAGATGGCGGTCGAAATACAGCTGGTTTCGATTTGACTATCGATATGTCGATCTATGTGGTGTCAGATGTTTTCATGTTTTCTGCACGTCTTGTTATCGTATTACAGATGTAGGTTGACGAAATACATTACAAATTGAGCACCTGTTACGGAAGTTTGGATCGGGCCAGAGAGCGTGCACGGATAGCCGAAACTATTAAGGCCATCACTCGCGATGTGCGGGAAATCCGGGTTCGAGTCGCTGTCCGACACAAATTTTCCTATGTCGTAACTGGGTAATTCATCTATACTCACTCCAGTTCATGATATGAAATTCACATTCAGCGAATAACTTTGAGTAATATATCATACAGCTGCAGATCGTTAAATCATGTGAAAGAAACGTTTCTGTAACCGTTTGTACTTTGATAATAACTGTCGCTACAACAGCCGTATTGATGCAGTTTTAGAATGGATGTCATCAAAGAGGTCAGGTCCATTTGTTGCCATTAGATTTTATCTGTCACTATTTCTCCTCCGAATTATTAAATCTACAAGTAGTTTTCGGAGAAAGCATTTAGAATCTTTCGTCAAACCAAGCAAAAACCTTGACAATAATTGTAGGCAAAATGAAACGTGCATTATGTCCCCCACACGTTTACCTAAATATACATTGCAGTTAAATCCACAAAACTAAAACACTAAAATACCACGAACATATACTTGAACAAAACCTAACAGGAAACCGCACAAAACACTAAAATACCACGAACATATACTTGAACAAAACCTAACAGGAAACCGCACCTACCGACCATCTAAAAGAAGGCCCAGAACAGACTAAAACTGCCAACCGTTCGAAAGCGGGGACTACATCTCACACCCACACAAATAAGCCCATTTTTTTCACCATTCTGACTACGCTAATGTTGCATGAACCTGTGTTTGTCCCAAGCACCACTTCAAAGCCCTGAATGCGATGAATTCTACCTCGTTTTCTGCAGGCAACTACCTTCTCCCATCTCTATCCTGTACGACATCACAAGGCTCGCTGATCTCGTCTAATCACTTTGCCAGTTCCATATCTCCCATAAACTTGGGTCCCAACACCCCTTCGTACAATATTTCCTATCCTTAAGAACACTGGCTTATTAACACTCCTACTTCAGCACAGCTCACTTTTCTTCCATATCCAAACACTCCAATGTTCTTTCTCAGAACATTTTTAATTCCGCTATTGGGAAGCTGTAAAGATGAGGTAAGAAGCTAGGATGAGTGGCTATGAGGAAGCTCACCAAGATCTGGCAGAAGAGAGCAATATCGAACCCTAAATGGTCAGGCTTGTTGAAATACTCGTGTTTTCCGTCTTCTTTTATCGTTGCGAAATATGGACCCTTAAAGCCGGAGACAAACAGCACATCGATGCATTTGAGCTTTGGCGCTGGTGCACGATGCTGCGCATAGAATGGACTGAAGGAAGAACAAATGTATCCATCAACTCAGTATCTCCACGCGTCTTTCTTCTTGTATCAACCAAAAAATTCTCCAGCTCTTTGGCCCTATGTGAGAAGAGATAGAGAAAACCTGAAGGAAGTAATCATGGAAGGGAAACTCAAGGACAAGAGACCAAGAAGAAGAGCAGCGAACAGGTAGATTGATTAAATGAAGAATATCTTGGGTCTACCTCATCAGCAGGTTCTTAGAGATGCTGGTAACAGTCCGGTATGGGAGACGACGCTTGGTTCATGGGGTCACGACGCACAGCAATGAGCAAAACGACTTGTGATAATGAACGTCTGGATGCTATCAGTTTACGCACTTGCAATGGAATGTAAGTTACAACACTCAAGCATAGCTCACGAAGTATAAAAGAATGAAACTGAATATACTTTGTTGAATTGCACAGTGGTAGAACGGTGTTTTTTTGCGGGCGAGTAGCTATCTTTGTAGACAACGTGTCATACGGATACAGTAGTGGTGGTAGTTAAGGATATGGAGCTCAACATCGAGCTCATGAACACTCATACGGATACAATGACGTGCATTTGTGGTTATGTAGCGAAATCACGCACAGACACCATCACAATACAACACCGGACATCGTCTAGACGAATCGACATATTAAACTCCATAGTGATGACCAAGGTAAGATACGGATCCGGCAATCTGACGTTAACTAAGACGGCCTACTTTGTTAAAATGGACTGAATAACGACGGATAGGTGGATAATTAAATATACTTACTGCTGTCTAAAATTGATGAAGAAGGAAAAATATATAATTTTAGCCACATTAAAGAATATGTTTGGTACAACAGATCGTAACTTTAAATTGCTCCTGTTATTATGAAAAAGCTTAGTGACGTAAAGTGTTACTTGATCAGTATGCGACGGTGGGCACTGGGATATACACTGACGGAAAAAAAATCGCAACACCAAGAATGAATTGTGCGACATAAAGTGAAGTTGGTAGGCGTGTTTCTACATCCGAAAGATGACGTCTGTTCAGTTTTGAGGCCGGTCGCATAAGAGTGGCGCTAGTAGCGCTACTATTAGGGTCGTTAGTTACCTTTGAGAGTGGATATGATGAGTTGATGTTAGTCATGAATGCCTTTCAGGCGACAAAGACGCCGTTATCAACACCTCACTGAGTTTGAACGAGGTTGTGTAATAATCCTAAGAGAAGCTGGATTATCCATCTGCAATACTGCAAAAAGACTTCGCAGGAATGTAGCCACTGTTTATGATTCCTGGCAGCGGTGGTTACGAGAACGTACGGTCGCAAGAGGACCGGGCTCTGGATGGCCAAGTGACGCTACCGAAAGAGAAGACTATCGTGTTCGGCGCATGGCTCTGGCGCATCGTACTGCATCTGCAGCAACAATTAGTGCAGCAGTTGGCACCACAGTGACACAACGAACTGTTACAAATCGATTACTTCAACGAACACTCCGAGCCAGACGCCCTGTAGCGTGCACTCCACTGACCGACAACCAGCACCGTTTGCCACTTCATTGTTGTCAAGCGAGAGCTCATTGGACAGCAGGGTGGAGGTTTGTTGTACACTACTGGCCATTAAAATTGCTACACCACGAAGATGACGTGCTACAGACGCGAAATTTAACCGACAGGAAGAAGATGCTGTGATATGCAAATGATTAGCTTTTCAGAGCATTCACACAAGGTTAGCGCCGGTGGTGACACCTACAACGTGCTGACATGAGGAAAGTTTCCAACCGATTTCTCATACACAGACAGCAGTTGACCGGCGTTGCCTGGTGAAACGTTGTTGGGATGCCTCGTGTAGCATAAGAAGGAGAAATGCGTACCATCACGTTTCCGACTTTGATAAAGGTCGGATTGTAGCCTATCGCGATTGCGGTTTACCGTATGGCGACATTGCTGCTCGCGTTGGTCGAGATCCAATGACTGTTAGCAGAATATGGAATCCGTCGGTTCACGAGGGTAATACGGAACACCGTGCTGGATCCCAACGGCCTTGTATCACTAGCAGTCGAGATGACAGGCATCTTATCCACATGGCTGTAATGGATCGTGCAGCCACGTCTAGATCCCTGAGTTAACAGATGGGGACGTTTGCAAGACAACAACCATCTCCACGAACAGCTCGACGACATTTGCAGCAGCATGGACTATCTGTTCGGAGACCATGGCTGCGGTTACCCTTGACGCTGCATCACAGACAGGTGCGCCTGCGATGGTGTACTCAACGACGAACCTGGGTGCACGAATGGCAAAACGTCATTTTTTCGGATGAATCCAGGTTCTGTTTACAGCATCACGATGGTCGCATCCGTGTTTGGCGACATCGCGGTAAACGCACATTGGAAGCGTGTATTCGTCATCGCCATACTGGCGTACCACCTGGCGTGATGGTATGGGGTGCCATTGGTTACACGTCTCGGTCACCTCTTGTTCGCATTGGCGGCACTTTGAACAGTGGACGTTACATTTCAGATGTGTTACGACCCGTGGCTCTACCCTTCATTCGATACCTGAGAAACTCTACATTTCAGCATGATAATGCACCACCGCATGTTGCAGGTTCTGTGGGGTCCTTTCTGGATACAGAAAATGTTCGACAGCTGCCCTGGCCAGCACATTCTGCAGATCTCTCACCAATTGAAAACGTCTGGTCAATGGTGGCCGAGCAACTGGCTCGTCACAGTA
Source organism: Schistocerca piceifrons (assembly GCF_021461385.2). Lineage (NCBI taxonomy): Eukaryota > Metazoa > Arthropoda > Insecta > Orthoptera > Acrididae > Schistocerca > Schistocerca piceifrons. The sequence continues at coordinate 863,699,568 of NC_060149.1, read as the reverse complement.
CGCCAGTCACTACTCTTGATGAACTGTGGTATCGTGTTGAAGCTGCATGGGCAGCTGTACTTGTACAGGCCATCAGAGCTCTGTTTGACCCAATGCCCAGGCGTATCAAGGCCGTTATTGCGGCCAGAGGTGGTTGTTCTGGGTACTGATTTCTCAGGATCTGTGCACCCAAATTGCGTGAAAAAGTAATCACATGTCAGTTCTAGTATAATATATTTGTCCAATGAATACCCGTTTATCATCTGCATATCTTCTTGGTGTAGCAATTTTAATGGCCAGTAGTGTATTTTCTGATCAAAACTGGCTCTGCCTCGGCACCAGTCATGGCCTTGTGTTGGTTAGATGGATGTAATCTCAGGCTCTGTAATAGACCTCTCTGCTTGCTGGACACACTGGACCTACACCTCGAATCATAGTCTAGGCTGTGATTTCGCATGACAGCAGCGGCACCCGCGTTTATTCCAAACACCCTGACAGCAAATTTGTATGTCAATCAGGTGATTCGACCTGGTGTGCTGCCATTCACGAATAGCATTCCAGGGTGTGTTTCCCATCAGGATAACGCTCGCCTACATACCGCTGTTGTAATCCAACATGCTCTACAGAGTGTCGACAAGTTGCCTCGGCCTGCTCGATAACCAGCTGCTATCTCCAATCGAACACATATGGGACGTCATCGGATGACAACTCAGGCGTCACCTACAAACAGCATTAGGCCTAATTGTTTTTGTAGTGGCCGCACATTTGAATTTTTGCATTCGAACATTCTGGCAGTTACACTGGCTATTAATGTACTCATACTAGCATTTCATATTTGCGATGATTTATCTCGCACTTGCATTAACCTTTGGATCTTGCAATGTTAATCACTTACCTGTTGTTGTTGTTGTGGTCTTCAGTCCTGAGACTGGTTTGATGCAGCTCTCCATGCTGCTCTATCCTGTGCAAGCTTCTTTATCTCCCAGTACCTACTGCAACCTACATCCTTCTGAATCTGCTTGGTGTGTTCATCTCTTGGTCTCCCTCTATGATTTTTACCCTCCACGCTGCCCTCCAATACTAAATTGGTGATCCCTTGATGCCTCAGAACATGTCCTACCAATCGATCCCTTCTTCTAGTCAACTTGTGCCACAAACTCCTCTTCTCCCCAATTATTTTCAATACCGCCTCATTAGTTATCTGATCTACCCATCTAATCTTCAGCATTCTTCTGTAGCACCACATTTCAAAAGCTTTTATTCTCTTCTTGTTTGAACGATATATCGTCCATGTTTCACTTCCATACATGGCTACACTCCATACAAATAGTTTCAGAAACGACTTCCTGACATTTAAATCTATACTCGATGTTAACAAATTTCTTTTCTTCAGAAACGCTTTCCTTGCCATTGCCAGTCTACATTTTATATCCTCTCTACTTCGACCATCATCAGTTATTTTGCTCCCCAAATAGCAAAACTCATTTACTACTTTAAGTGTCTCATTTCCTAATCTAATTCCCTCAGCATCACCCGACTTAATTCGACTACATTCCATTATGATCGTTTTGCTTTTGTTGATGTTCATCTTATACCCTCCTTTCAAGACACTGTCCATTCCGTTTAGCTACTCTTCCAAGTCCTTTGCTGTCTCTGACAGAATTACAATGTCATCGGCGAATCTCAAAGTTATTATTTCTTCTCCATAGATTTTAGTACCTACTCCGAACTTTTCTTTTGTTTCCTTCACTGCTTGCTCAATATACAGATTGAATAACATCGGGGATAGGCTACAACCCTGTCTCACTCCCTTCCCAACCACTGCTTCCCTTTCATGCCCCTCAACTCTTATAACTACCATTTGGTTTCTATACAAATTGTAAATAGCCCTTCGCTCCCTGTATTTTACCCCTACCACCTTCAGAATTTGAAAGACAGTATTCCAATCAACATTGTCAAAAGCTTTCTCTAGGTCTACAAATGCTAGAAACGTAGGTTTGCCTTTCCTTAATCTAGCTTCTAAGATAAGTTGTAGGGTCAGTATTGCCTCACGTGTTCCAATATTTCTACGGAATCCAAACTGATCTTCCCCGAGGCCGGCTTCTACTAGTTTTTCCATTCGTCTGTAAAGAATTCGCGCTAGTATTTTGCAGCCGTGACTTATTAAACTGATAGTTCGGTAATTTTCACATCTGTCAACACCTGCTTTCTTTGGGATTGGAATTATTATATTCTTCTTGAAGTCTGAGGGTATTTCGCCTGTCTCATAGATCTTGCTCACCCGATGGAAGAGTTTTGTCAGGACTGGCTCTCCCAAGGCCGTCAGTAGTTCTAATAGGATGTTATCTACTCCAGGGGCCTTGTTTCGAGTCAGGTCTTTCAGTGCTCTCTCAAACTCTTCACGCAGTATCATATCTCCCATTTCATCTTCATCTACGTCCTCTTCCATTTCCATAATATTGTCCTCAAGTACATCGCCCTTGTATAGACCCCCTATAGACTTCTTCCACCTTTCTGCTTTCCCTTCTTTGCTTAGAACTGGGTTTCCATCTGAGGTTTTGATATTCATACAAGTGGTTCTCTTTTCTCCAAAGGTCTCTTTAATTTTCCTGTAGGCAGTATTTATCTGACCCCTAGTGAGATGAGCCTCCACATCCTTTCATTTGTCTTCTAGCCATCCCTGCTTAGCCATTTTGCACTTCCTGTCGATCTCATTTTTGAGACGTTTGTATTCCTTTTTGCCTGCTTCATTTACTGCATTTTTATATTTTCTCCTTTCATCAATTAAATTCAATATTTCTTCTGTTACCCAAGGATTTCTACTAGCCCTCGTCTTTTTATCTACTTTACCCTCTGCTGCCTTCACTACTTCATCCCTCAAAGCTACCCATTCTTCATCTACTGTATTTCTTTCCCACATTCCTGTCAATTGTTCCCTTATGCTCTCCTTGAAACTCCGTACAACCTCTGGTTCTTTCAGTTTATCCAGGTTTCTTCAGTTTTAATCTACAGTTCATAACCAATAGATTGTGGTCAGAGTCCACATCTGCCCCTGGAAATGTCTTACAATTTAAAACCTGGTTCCTAAATCTCTGTCTTACCATTATATAATCTATCTGAAACCTTTTAGTATCTCCAGGGTTCTTCCATGTACACAGCCTCCTTTTATGATTCTTGAACCAAGTGTTAGCTATGATGAAGTTGTGCTCTGTGCAAAATTCTACCAGACGGCTTCCTCTTTCATTTCTTACCCCCAATCCACATTCACCTACTACGTTTCCTTCTCTCCCCTTTCCTACTACTGAATTCCAGTCACCCATGACTATTAAATTTTCGTCTCCCTTCACTATCTGAATAATTTCTTTTATTTCATCATACATTTCTTCAATTTCTTCGTCATCTGCAGAGCTAGTTGGCATATAAACTTGTACTACTGTGGTGGGCGTGGGCTTCGTGTCTATCTTGGCCACAATAATGCGTTCACTATTTTGTTTGTAGTAGCTTACCCGCACTCCTATTTTTTTATTCATTATTAAACCTACTCCTGCATTACCCCTATTTGACTTTGTATCTATAACCCTGTATTCGCCTGACCAAAAGTCTTGTTCCTCCTGCCACCGAACTTCACTAATTCCCACTATATCTAACTTTAACGTATCCATTTCCCTTTTTAAATTTTCTAACCTACCTGCCCGATTAAGGGATCTGACATTCCACGCTCCGATCCGTAGAACGCCAGTTTTCTTTCTCCTGATAACGACGTCCTCCTGAGTAGTCCTCGCCCGGAGATCCGAATGGGGGACTATTTTACCTCTGGAATATTTTACCCAAGAGGATGCCATCATCATTAACCATACAGTAAAGCTGCATGCCCTCGGGAAAAATTACGGCTGTAGTTTCCCCTTGCTTTCAACCGTTCGCAGTACCAGCACAGCAAGGCCGTTTTGGTTATTGTTACAAGGCCAGATCAGTCAATCATCCAGACTGATGCCCCTGCAACTACTGAAAAAGATGCTGCCCCTCTTCAGGATCCACATGTTTTTCTGGCCCCTCAACAGATACCCCTCCGTTGAGGTTGCACCTACGGTACGACTATCTGTATCGCTGAGGCATGCAAGCCTCCCCACCAACGGTAAGGTCCATGGTTCATGGGGGGGATCATTTACCTGTACAAATGTATTCCCGAAATTTCACTAGTCCAGATTAGTAATTTTTTGGTGCTGTGATTTTTTTCCCGTCAGTATATCTATGTGAAGAATAGAAATTCACCCTCACAACTACAGATCAGCGTCGTAAGTTTCTGGGAAGACTGGGTGGAACAATCAGATGCTGGCAAAGGGCTCATATGGTAAAAAGGGAACGTGTTTGTGTAAAGCCCTTAGCCGAGGCCTGGATGTAATATGTAGCCGCTCGACTGGATAGGTCGCATAAAGAAGCAAAACACCGTGGGTCATCTGAGGTTTACATAAGAGACAGCCACGCAGGCGTGGCCTTGTAGGGTGTGGCGGACACGCCCGTGCCAAAAACATCCTGCAGCCCGCTCGGATAAGCTACTAATGCCGCCTGCAGACAACTCAATAAAATTCCGTTGAGTACCAACTGCCTGTGCTCAGCCGCAACTAGTTCCCTGCGGTTGCTGTCGTTCAGCCTGCTCAAGGCTGCTGTCATTTCAAGTCTGATCTTGAACGAAATCTACACTGTGCTAGCAATGGGTCTCATATCTACGGACACTAGTGACACACTTTTGAGACGTAACTACACTACTGGCCATTAAAATTGCTACACCATGAAGATGACGTGCTACAGACGCGAAATTTAACCGACAGGAAAAAGATGCTGTTATATGCATATGATTACCTTCTCAGAGCATTCACACAAGGTTGGCACCGGTGGCGACACCTGCAACGTGCTGACATGAGGAAAGTTTCCGACCGATTTCTCATGCACAAACAGCAGTTGACCGGCGTTGCCTGGGGAAACGTTGTTGTGATGAATCGTGTAAGGAGGAGAAATGCATACCACCACGTTTCCCACTTAGATAAAGGTCGCCTATCGCGATTGCGGTTTACCGTATCGCGACATTGCTGCTCGCGTTGGTCGAGATCCAATGACTGTTAGCAGAATATGGACTCGGTGGGTTCAGGAGGGTAATACGAAACGCCGTGCTGGATCCCAACGGCCTCGTATCACTAGAAGTCGAGATGACAGGCATCTTATCCACATGGCTGTAACGGATCGTGCAGCCACGTCTAGATCCCTGTGTCAACAGATGGGGACGTTTGCAAGACAACAACCATCTGCACGAACAGTTCGACGACGTTTGCAGCAACATGGACCATCAGCTCGGAGACCATGGCTGCGGTTACCCTTGACGCTGCGTCACGGACAGGAGTTTCAGCGATGGTGTACTCAACGACGAACCTGGGTGCACGAATGGCAAACCGTCATTTTTTTCGGATGAATCCAGGTTCTGTTTACAGCATCATAATGGTCGCATCCGTGTTTGGCGACATTGCGGTGAATGCACATTGGAAGCGTGTATTCGTCATCGCCATACTGGCATATCACCCAGCGTGATGGTATGGGGTGCCATTGGTTACACGTCTCGGTCACCTCTTGTTCGCATTGACGGCACTTTGAACAGTGGACGTTACATTTCAGATGTGTTACGACCCGTGGCTCTACCCTTCATTCCATCCCTGCGAAACCCTACATTTCAGCAGGATAATGCACTACCGCATATTGCAGGTCCTGTACGGGCCTTCCTGGTTACAGAGAACGTTCGACTGCTGCCCTGGCCAGCACATTCTGCAGATCTCTCACCAATTGAAAACGTCTGGTCAATGGTAGCCGAGCAACTGGCTCGTCACAATACGCCAGTCACTACTCTTGATGAACTGTGGTATCGTGTTGAAGCTGAATGGGCAGCTGTACTTGTACAGGCCATCAGAGCTCTGTTTGACCCAATGCCCAGGCGTATCAAGGCCGTTATTACGGCCCTAGGTGGTTGTTCTGGGTACTGATTTCTCAGGATCTATGCACCCAAATTGCGTGAAAATGTAATCACATGTCAGTTCTAGTATAATATACTTTTCCAATGAATACCCGTTTATCATCTGCATTTCTTATTGGTGTAGCAATTTTAATGGCCAGTAGTGTGCCTCTCGCTATGATTTTACCATTGTCTTAGGGTGAATAGAAACTAAAGATTCGAAAGTTTTCAGACGTTCGTCTGCACCAAGTAATATCTGTGAATAGTTATTATTACTTTCCTTGATATATCAGTTTGTAGTGGAGAATATGTTTTCATGTGTGATATTTGCCTTACACTTTGTTTACTCTTCCTTTACCTGCTGAAAACGGGGATCACTTCTTTGTGAACTCCTCCTCAAATTATTCGGTACTTTATTACTTGAGTGAACAAGGATTTCGATTTGCATTGATGCCAGATGCATTTCTGTTTTATTTCCAAAAGAGTGCTATAGTTACGGTGACGTTAGCCCACTTTGACCTTCAACCGTCTGCTGGAGGTCACCACGTGGCCGCCCTGTGCCTTCCCACGAAGTCACAAGCCACGCCACCCCTCCCGCTTATCTCTGACCTCTCGTCATCACATTACAACCCATGTCCCTATCATCAATGACGTCATTCACAAGCAAGAATCACCATCTCACTTCGTAGAACGATATCAATGACGTCATTCACAGTCCAAAATGCCCCACCTCAATTTTTGGAACGGTGATGGCCATTAAAATGAAACAGCCAGTCACATCCCAGTATTTCACTAGCCATTAAAACCTTACAAACAATCACAGCCCAGTACTGCTCTAGCCATTAAAATGCAAGAGTCAATCGAAATGGAGCGGCCATGTCAAAAATATCTGAATTTATTTTGCATTATGTCCAAAAAATATGTGAAAATGTAGTATTTCCACCTCTGTATTATTTAATAAACTAGCTTATTTCAAATTTTGTACCTATTACCTCACATCTGCGCACATAGAATAAAAAAATGTAAGCTTCAACTGACCTGCATAAAAATGGCTCCACCTTGTTCAAAAAACTTATTACCAAAAATATAGTATTTCCAAAAAGATTACGTAAGCTTCACACGAACTGCATAAAATGGTGTCACATTAAGAAATTATAAGTACTACAATATTTCCAACAGATAAGTAAACTTTACTTGAATTGCACAAAATGGTGCCATATTCAAAAATACTTGTCAGTACTGCACTATGTTCAAAAAAATTACGTAACCTTCACTTGAATTGATGCTATGTTAAAAAAAAGTTACGTAAGCGTTTGAAGCTGAACTGCGTAAACTGGCGTCATTCAGCACATATGTATCTGTCTTTCAAATTTTATTAAAAATGTTTTGGACAAAAATTGTACTCCTTACACATTGTCTCTCTCTGGGAAAGTTATCCAGCAATTGTGTATATGTTTTTATGAAAACACAACCATTTTTACAGAAGCTTTCCTTTTTTTGTATGCACACACACACACACACACACACACACACACACACACACACACACACACACACACACTCACGTGTGACAAATATATTATGGACTTCTGTACAGCTACTAACTGGAAGATCGAAAGAGAGAGAGAACGCGAGAGAGAGTGAGGCCCAGAATTATAGACAGCTAACATCTCTGAGAAAGACACCTTATCAACTAAGCGGTGGAGTGTATGGCTTCATGACCCAACTGCAGAGATGACTTTTGATAATATGTGCCCCCTGCCAGCCACTGCTGCTACTGCTCCATCCACTGCTGACTGCTGCTGGTTTTGCCCTACAGAGAGAAGTATCAAGTGTAATATTGTACTGTTAGCTATTTTCGAATATGCCACAAAAAATTCAGAAATTTGTTAACATGGCAGCTACACTGTAATTAGCTGTTTCATTTTAATAGCCAGTAAAATACTGGGCTATTATTGGCTGTCAGCCAGTGAAATACTGGGACATAACTTACTGCTTCTTTTTAATGGCTACCACAGTTCCAAGCAATGAGGTGTGTGTTCTTGGGTTTTGAATGATATTTTGTACTAAGTCGGTCATGACCTGTATGTGGTGATGACGACATCCTAGATAAGGGAGGCATGGTTTGTGTCGTTATGGGTGGGTGGGGGGGGGGGGGAGGAGGATTATGATGGGCACGTGATGACCTTCAACAGACGGTTGAGGGTCAATGTGGGTCAATGTCGCCATAGCCATACCACTCAAAAGTTATATCGCTATAAATGGCGAACTTCATCTGACGTTATTCACATGGCAGTTCTGAGTTGCAAAAGTTATGATATCAATAAGCCAACAAATTGTTAAGATGCAACTGTGGACGATACAGTCTGAAATCAAAGAAATAATACACGAGAAGCATTTCCAAGGAGAGTGTGAACTTCTTTGTATGTGTGTGCTTTAAGTGAGTTTTTCCTTCTTAGCAGTACCGAAATCATTAACACATCCAAGTAAATTAAACTACCTACTGATGGAGACTGTGCAGTGAGGTATCGGAAAACAATGTAAAATAATTCACTCATAGTGGCGGCAACAGGAGACAGCACTAGGTCACTCAACAACTCGTCCTTTTCCGCTACTTTAAAATTTCTTCCTCGTCAGATGGGTGTGCTTTTCTATTTTATCTGTTCAAAGAGAGCATGGACAAGAGTAGAAAGAGACATTCTTCTTCTCTCTTCTTTTTTTGGGGGAGTTTGTCCCACTTCTGAGCAGGGTCGGGATTGGGCATGGTTAATTTAAGGGATGGCAGTATGCCCTCACTGTCGCCACCCCGTTGCCCGCTGGGATATAATGTGTGTACGCCAATAGTCTGCCTGTAGTGTTGCTCATGTGATAGTGTGCGAAAGCTCTGTAAATGTTTGTGTATCGTGTAACTGAGGCGGGACTTGGGTACCGGCCTAGTATTCACCTAGCTCAATGTGGAAAAACCTCTAAAAGCCACATCCAGGCTGGTCGATACACCGAACCTCGTCGTTAACCTGTCGCGGATTCGTTTTGGCAGCAGCGCTTTAACATGCTCGGCCACCTAGGCAGGTAGAGCAGAAAGAGACGTTAGCTTAGGGTTTACGATTTTAGTTATTCTAATTCTAAGACAATATTATAAGAACCGATTCAGATTTCAGTTTTCTTTCGATATTACTTGTTTTAGAATTTTGCGCGTTCTTTAAGAGTGGCAGTCAATATTCCTTGCCTAAACACGCCAAGCAAACATCAGTTTTGGAGGCCCAGGCTTTGCCTGTCGCAAGCCACAATAAGGGGGAGTTATGCAGCCACGTCATCAAAACACATTGGTCAAACTACTGAGTGACTGGTGGACACTCTGAGTGTGAGAATTACGAAGACCACAGGTCAGGTAAATACATGCTCTGGTAAATACATACTCTGATCGCGTGGTCGGAAAACCCGGCTGTTGAAGTGTGACATTGGGGGGGGATAGCTGCAATGGCCAGATTGACTGACCAGAATAAATATCAAATAAAACAATGTCTCAAACATCGTGAACCCAACTAGTTACAGACAAGCTAGTAATTTGCTTACAAGGACAAAAGTAAGACGAGTGCTTGGGTAAAAACGCATCGTCGATACGAAGTGCTGCTTCTAAGTAATAAAATGCGCTTTAAAAATTTATATTCGACAAAGTCTTAAGAGATTTTCACAAACACAAACAAAGTGCTAACGGATAGATCTCATTGTGCACTATCTGAATATTATAGTAGATATTTAATAAATATTACATATTTTGAATTATAGGCCTGAATGTGCATTCTGCGTGTAAAACTACGAATGTTTACATAAATAATGAATGAAACCCTAATAGTAGCGGCAGGTTTACGAAGCAGACATAGCTAGGGATATATAAATGTACTTAGTTCAAAAAATGGTTCAAATGGCTCTGACCACTATGGGACTTAACATCTATGGTCATCAGTCCCCTAGAACTTAGAACTACTTAAACCTAACTAACCTAAGGACATCACACACATCAATGCCCGAGGCAGGATTCGAACCTGCGACCGTAGCAGTCGCACGGTCCTAGAACCGAATGTACTTAGTTGTCGTTACTTATATATTTATTAGTAACAGAACAACGTAAATTAGTGTTTGCGCAGATGAAAACATTATCTATCAAAAAACTATTTAAATTAGAGGAAAATTAAGAACAGCACTAAAAAATCGAAGAAATTTACGGGGAAATTCATACATGATACACGTATATAACATTAAATTTATAATTTTTAAGTATGCTGTGGAAGTTGGAAGTGTTTGTGGTTTTCTCACGTCAAGACAAGGGCTTAAACAGCGGCAACCATCTTGGCACATGACTCTTTGGTTAGTATTCATGTGGCAGTCGGGTTTGAGATCTGCAACACACAGCTCATATGGGTAGCAGTAGGTCAAGTTTTAAGTGTGTTGAGATTTTATCTCAGTGTTAGGTAGAGGACTTGTGATATCATGTGTGTCCCTAGAGGACACTCTGAAATATTTTCAACTTGTGGACGTTGAATATTACGTGTAGGCGAACTTAACTGCACTTATTTCTGCAAATGAGTTGCACTCGGAATGTAGTTAGTTCACAGTTGTGGAACTTTAAATCTGCGCTAAAGGAAGTCTAATTATTTTCTATAATTTTACAGAAGTTTACACAAATGTGAGCTACTCTTCCATTTTATTTCAGCCCTTCATTAATTCAATGTTAAATCGTTATTAACTTTTGATAGTGGTACAGCATACTGATATAAATTCAATTTTGTTGACATTTAAAATGCTGTGGGTAGTGAACATAATTTTTTACCGCAAAATCCTGACTGCATTTGTTGAACTTTGTGACTAGTTTTCTTAGCATTAATGCGACAAAAGCGTTGGTTGGCCCTTAGACTGTAGTGTAGCCAACACTTAAAAATCCAAACATCCATTTAGAAGCCCTATAAACAGCGATTTTCTCATTTACAATTTATTATTCACACTGATGCACATGGTAGCTATAAGTTTATTGAACAATTATTTCGTGGAATCAACAAAATAGCAAGAACTATAACGTCTCCATTTATTATACATCAAATCACAAGTGTTGGTCTTGTTTGAGAACATTATTTTTACTATCCATTACATCACAGTGTGGAAAACGAAGCATACACTCTCATTGCTTTTCCTTCACTTATTTGAAAATCTGTGTAATTTATTTGCAAATTAAATTAAAACAGTAAACAAAGCTGAGTAGAAGGACAGTATTAGAGAGTAGCCTCAGTTCTCCATAGCAAAATATTTCGCAGCTGAGCTCCAATTCCTAGGTCTGGTGTGTTAATGGGTTGAATGAGAAGGAAAATGTGGTGTCAGTTGAGAGAGAGTCGTAGAGTAGTGTATCAATGCACACACCCCTGTAAAGGGGATGCTACCGATCCATAAGTAAAACATTATTGTGCTTTATTGTTTGATTTGGATGATCCTCGATGGTAGGTTGGGATATGACGTCATGTGGATGGTACATACATGCCCTAGACATGTTGTCATACGTAATAAAAGGTAAAATATGTAAAGAGATACTTATTTCTGTCTGTTACAAGCACAAAGATGCATTGTATGTTGTAGATTTAGAATCATCAGATTCTAAAATGTTTATTGTGTAAGGATGTTAAAGTAGTTTACTATTTAATATTATGTGGTAGGTAATTGTGAGCTGTATAGATTGTTTCTTATTTTTTTGTTGGGACACTTTCAAGGGGTATTAATTTCAGTCTGTCACAAGCACAAAGGTGCATTGTATATTGTAGTTCAAGAATCAACAGTTTCTAATATGTTCACTGTGATAGGATGTTAAAGTAGTCTACTATTTGATAGTGTGCGATGTGTAATTATCAGCTGTACAGATTGTTTCTTATTCCTTTTTTTTTAACTCTTTCATGTTTTGTATGAGGTACGACAGGTACAATGAATAGCATAAGTGTGGGCTGTATATACAAAAGGGATAAAAGTTGAGCTGTATAGATTGTTTCTTATTCCTTTTTTTAACACTTTCATGATTTGTATGAGGTACGACAGGTACGATCAATAGCACAAGTGTGGGCTGTATATAGAAAAGGGGTAAATGTCGATGTTGTATGTGTAGAAAACTAGGGTGTATGATTTTATGATTTTTAGAACAAAGATTCTTTTATTACCAACGTATCTAATAGATCATACATGTAATCAATGAGTATTTAAATACTGTAAGAATATCCTTTTGTCTGTAATGTTGCGAGATGCACGGAAGGGTCTGACTGATTGGGTGTCGTAGCGCTGAGGTGCTCACGCAGAATGCGCCAGTACCTGCATAAGAATGCGGGAGGCGACAGGGCCACTGCGCTCCCCACTCCACTGTCGATCGGGGTACACTCCACGCGCCCACTACAACAGATCAATGGCCTGGGGCGACACGTACCTACCACTGGCCATTCATAAGCTGCGCCACCCTTACGACTGGAGACAGTCTCCCGCGGTGGCAACAGCGGGTGGTTTTTCTGCTCAACAGCTCACGCGGCGGTGGCTCGACGGTAGAATGAACGACGAGCAGCAGAGTCTGGCGGGGATTTTTTAACAGCAACCATTAACTAGTACTGGACTGTGGAGCCGTGAAAACAAGATGACTGTTCGTATGTCTCAATAAGTTGGAAAGTGAAGGACTGGTGTTTCCACATTGTGAGTGGTGGAAAAGATTTTGTCTTTAGCAGACAGGACGATCGTTTTGTTTTGTCTTGACGCTGAACGGTGGGATCCATAAACTTTTGGGAATGACTTGTTAAGTGTGCTTTGTAAAATGCATGTGTGATGCTTGGTATACTTAAAGAGGACAGTTGTCGTTTGGTGACTAATTATTGCCTGAACGCAAGAAACTAAAGTGGGATATTGACATTTGCATTTGTAGTAGGAGACATTTCTTTAATTGGTGCAGAAATAAGTGCTGTTTGTTGGAACGGAAGACTTAATTACACCATGAACTGAAAGGGTAGGACCATGGGTAATAGTAGTTGTAGGGCCATTTCTGGACGACCAGATTCTTGTGGATGGTAATCTGAGAGTGACTATGACATTTGTGTTTAATGTGAGAGGCAGTTAACTATTCAGTGCGTGTTCAAAACGCCGATTTGAGTGACCTTAAGACTTTCGTCTGGGTAGCCATGGGAGAGCTTTGACACCGAGACAGTATTTCTGGGAAAACTGTCAGCAACTTCTTGACCCCAAGAAAATCACAGAATGAAATGATTCCGTGTGACTCGCAAGATAGGGAATAATGTACTTGTATTTGTGTAAATTTTTTTATATGTTTTGTTCCTGACGGGACAGCAAGTATAATTGTATTTCATTAACATATGTATTTAGAATAGTTGTGTTTTTTTTGTTTTTTTTTTTTGTTCTGGGTTATCAAGCTGACATAGCATGTTTATTAGAATATTTGGTACAAGGATGCTTTAATTATTAGCCAGTGTCATAATACTAATGTAGCGGCTCTTGTTGCGTTGGTCAGTAGGGTTGTCACAGGGGACAAGAGTTTGCACTGTACAACAAATATCGGAGTTAACTGATGTATTTTGATGTCGTGGACAGTAATACTCTTGGTGGTGTGTTGACTGAAGCCACTTATTTGCATTATCACAGTGGTGATACTTCACATTGATGTGTAACGGAGGCTAGTCGAAACGCAAGTTCTTGTCGTCTAAATATGTAACAACAGAGAAATGAGCAATAGAGTAAAATACGAGAGTTACTGGTGGATTCAAGCACTTATTGCTAACTATTTACTGTGTGTATTGATCAAAGTTGATGGACTGACTAGCTCAGCAGCAGGTATTTATACTGCTGGACAAGGATAAGTTTAAACTCACAGTCGAGTAGTGGTGGCAATTGGTTAAGTGATGATAGTTAATGAGGTATGACATGATGTCTTAGATGGACTACATTACGTAACCAGTATGTAATTTGTGGTATATTTCATTGTTCTTTTTCTGAGTTTAATTTCTCTGTAGGTTTGACGTACATTTTAGAGTAATGGTATGGAGCCTGACATTCCACATGTAACTAGTGTACACAATTATTTTTCTTTTGTTGATTTTGTTTTGTATTTAGACATTGCTGCAATTTATGAATGCCAGATTACTTGCTCAGTGTTTGGACGGTGAGCTACTTAAAATTTCATGAGTACAATTAGTATTTTTTTTATTTGTTATAGAATTAGTGAAGTTTGGATTACTCCTAAAAAATTACGGAGATCCCGGTAAATAAGCAAATTTTTATGTCATTATTATTTTTATTTGTATGAAGTAATGTTTTATTTGTCATTTGGATGGATGTAAGTTTGTATGTGTACGATACTCCAGATTGTGGAGAGTACAATAATGCAATAACTGTGTCAATAATTTGGTAAAGTAACAGTATTTGGTCGTCTATTTGAGGTCACCAGGGGCTAAGATCTCCTCCTGGTTATTATGATGACTTGCTACGTTTGTTAGAATACAGTTTTCTTCAAAAAAATTTCGGAACTACCCTCGCATTGCAAAGATAGTGCCGTGCCATTTTTTTCTGCATGGGTAGCCGGTGGTGAAAGGGTACAGTACCGCCCGACATTGAAAATAGGTACTACATTCTTCGTTATTCTTGTCAGAACAACATATTTTTTGTAATAATATCTCAATTTCACTTAATACACCGAATACCAGTGTAGGAAAGATGGACAATTTATTTATTTAATTGATCACATGTGCACTCCCACAAAATAAATCCCTACATCCAGTTTGGTGAAATCTGTGAAATGAATGAATGTATGGTCGTCTGATAACTGCAGATAGTGAATATGCAATATATGATCATCTTTGAGACGGTCCTTTGGTCACCTTTGGTGGAACCAAAGAGGTGAAATTTACCTTAGCTTTTAGCGTCTGAAATGTGGCTGACCAATACAGTTGTATGGTGCTCCCCCACCTCAGCGGAGGCGCGAGATGACCTGAAGAACGGCCATGTTTCAGCATTCGGGCGCTGGATCTTGTGTTGGTAAGACCTGTCTTAGGTGTGCTCCGTAAAGACAAATGAGTGGAGACAATGGTATGCGTGTGAAATACTTAAAAGTAGTTTGGAATAATTATTTCTTTATTTCAGGAATTTTTGGGGGGAGAATTAAATGTCAGGCAGGTAATATTAAGGGGATCGTAGTAATCTTCGGAAGTGATCAACGGTCACAATGAAACCACATGTAGCAATAAGTTGAAATACTTGCGAGTGCTAGTACTAAGTTGAAATACTTCTGAGTACTTAAGTTAAGCTGAATTACTGGCTTGTATACTATAAGTTGGAAATACTTAAAAAATGGCGTGTGCAGGACTTGAAATTAGAGACGAGCACTTCCACGTGGTGAGTACTGTGTGAGTCTCAATCTGTGTATGAGACAAAGGATAAAGAGAAGTACTCGTCCAAGGCATCAGTTGAGGACTCGCGTGTGTGATGAATATGATCTTAATATTACTTTGCGTGTTATGTTTCCGTGTGACGCTAGATTCAAACTCTAATACTCTGAGAGAGAAGCAAGGTGAATCAGCCGTCTATCCAGCAACGCCACTTGGCTTGCATTGCACAGGAAGACGTGCATATATCCTCCAGAGTTCGTAGTAGGAAAGAAAAGTTACGAAGTGGGGCAATGTCGTGTGAAACTGGGATGAATACTAATTGAAGTGGGAAAGCTGAAAGTGATCTGATTCTACCGTTGTGACTATTCTTTGTGATTGATTCTATGTTGCCAGTGTGATGTATTTCACGTAATTTAATTATGTGTGGTTTGCATGGGAGAGTAGCAAGATAGGTTCAGAGGCAGTGGGTTATGCATGTTCCTTTTTGCACCCCTAGGTCTGGAGGAAATTTTCGTGATGATGGGTGTGAGAGTCGAAGTGTGAGATATAGCAAAAGATCCACCATCCTACCCAGAAAGTGCACTGTAGCGTTAGATAATTACGAGACCATAAGATAGAGAATCACCAATGTATAGCCATGCCCACTGGGCGGAGTTTCTCATGTGTAATTGTATAAAATGTAATGGTGTGTTTAGGTTATCTTTGAATCATAATAGAATTTATCGGGATAAAAAAGATAGTGAAAAGAAAAAGATTGGTGGCCTTGTTCTTCGAATAGTGTGTAGTCATGATATCTAGAATTTATAATGTGTGCGCCATTCATATTCAGTGCGATGGCCACGTGTTGGTCAAAGCCGTTGCGTAAGAAAGAAAATGTGGTATTGCCAGAGCGTAGTGAACAATCAGAGTTGTGTAAATTACTAATAGTCAGATGTGCGTTATCCGTTTCCGTTGCGTAATATTCAAACAGGAGAATAATTTGTGGCTTAATTGTGGGTACTAGAGCTCATAATCAGTCATTGATGTTACTCGATAAATAAGAATAAATCCACTCGCTTGGCAGACCACTCATCTTGCAGGCCTGACTGCTTGATGCTACAGTATGAGCAAGGCATGTGGGTGCCTCTCAATACTAATACTTACAAAAACCACAAAGTAGGATTGAGTCTGATCTTTTTGAGAAAACCGTGTTTTCGTTACACATGCAGTAGGTTCACAACTATCACACGAGTGTAGTGATGTTCACTAAAGGCACACTGACCTACGTGAGGGCTCACAGAAACGTCCAATGCAGCTGTCTCGTTGCCGCGCACAGCAGGGCCGTGTCTCTATTCATGGGAAAAGTCTATTTGCAGGCCAGCAGAAGGACCTCCTTCCAGTCTTCCAGGGGTTCATAGAGGGGTGACAGTGATGCTGTGTGACAACATCACGCTCCATAATTGTGCCTGGCATCATCCCAGCAAGGGTGTTCCCTTGTGCACTGGTGAGTGGCAAAGAACAAGTTGCAGTCGTTGTCAAATTTCTTGTAGATGTAATGGGTGCTGGCTGTGATGACAGTGACGTAATGCGCTCCTTCAGGCTGAATGGGAATTTCTTGGGTGACTTGCATGAACAAGCATTCCATTATTCCAAGGTTATAATCAATCAGGATTTGCTGACCTGTACTGTGTGCAGTGCCAGGTAGCAGAGGAAGTTCTCATCACGAGAACAGAAAATTTTTGTTTACTATTACTGCCTAGCACAGAGTTGCTTGATGGCGCAATCTAGCTAATGGGCACTGATTTCCACCAGCAGAATGCAGTAGTGAGTAACAGGGTTAATTGGCATATTCCTTGGAGAAGTGCCTGTGGTAGGGATTTGTGTGGCTTACACCAGCATGATCCGTTCGAAGTACTCTCGTAGGTGGTGTGAGTCCCTTGTTGTCCTTATACTGCCAAGGTAGATTAGTGTTTACCTTGGCAGCCAAAAATCTCGTGCATCCCTCGGAAACATTCCAGTCTGCTTTAGTCCCTGGTGTCATTCAGTGCACCCTGGTAAGTCGCTGGCCGGCAGAGACCAGTTGGCCTCAGCAGCTGGGCATGTGTCATTGGGCCGCTTGCTGGAGACCCCGACGTCACTGTTTTCCCCCTTCGCCACTTCGGCCGGCAATTGCATCAGCTACCATCACGCGTCGTGTTGCCAGGGTGCTCCTACTCCTCATCAACAATTGGTCGTGCACAGTAGTTTATGACCAGTCTCAGTACATGCATTCTTATAGCCTTTCGTACATGCTACCGAATACACTAAGATTGAACAAACAATGAATCTAGTTTATGAAATATAAACATCAAGGAAACTGACGACCACGCAGTCAGACTGATTAATATTAATCTTAATTAATTACTGTGGTAAATAACATGACAGAGTCGTCTCACCTAAAGTACTCACGGACCATTTAGATCAAGCTCTGCAAACGGTGTGGGTGATGGCAACATGATATGTGGAGTGTGCAAATTTGTTCTTTCGGGCATAATATGTATGATACGTGTTATTTCTCCCTTGTCAAGCAGGTAGGTGCCCATTTCCCCCATGCCATGCCTTACATCTCTATGTTAGTTTGATTTGCGTGTTTAGCTCCTCATTAATTCTCTAATGCATGCGCATAATCCTAATGAAGAATGACTAAAATTTAAATGCTCTCTTACATATTAATCCATCCCAGTATTCATCTGGCCTTGACTTCTTCATCGTGTTCTCCCGTGGTCTCCCACAAACAAAAATTTCACACACCAGTTTTCTGCCTCTCATTATCATCTTAACCCTTCTAATAATTACTGCACAAAGCCATGACAAGAAGTTTATCTATCATGGTACATTTTACCGTACGTAAATTACATTCCTGTAGAATGTTCGACATAGCTTTCACTTCATTTATTCTTTCAGGGATTACTTTTGGATTCACCATTCTCCCTTTTTTTCTTTGCTCATATGTTTATTAAAAGAGCTGTCATTCTCCTGAGAGCTACTGAAACAAAATCAAAATGATACACGTTAAGAAACGCTACACTTTTGGATGAGTTACATACTGTTGGATACTTGATAGTTCCACATTGTCGAACATCTGTGCGTTCTGCAGCAGATAGCTTCTTCCTGTAGTCGTTTCTCACAGAAGTTACCGTTGACAAGTCAAACAACCTTGTTTGCTACCTCAGTTTGCTCCTCATGCTCCCGCAAGACATAAAACACAGTTCATATACAGAACCAAAAATTCGCTCGAACGTTTTTTACGTCAAGCGCCACAACATACAACATCAACCTCCCATACAAGGACATCAATACAAAAATAATCGTCTCTGACATGGGTCTGCGCCGACAGAAAATAAAAAAGAGCACAAATTCTACGCTAATAACTGACAACCAGACAATCTAACAGACTGCAAAGAATTAAATGCACCTCTAGCGGAACAAAATCAGTATCATATCCCTTGCAACAGTAATCCAACATGTGTCAATCACCAGATGTGTGAGAAATATGTTGTATCTTGGGTGATCACAACAATAATTGATAGACTAGGAATCAGCAGACAGGCCAGGGTAGCTGGGCACACTACAGAATATCAACAGGCAGTGCTTTACTTGAATAATCAGACATATTTACTTATCTTTTGAGAAGCAGTCATGTAGAACATGACAAGCATTTCGAATCTCTGAATAAAGTCTTTTGTCAACTCAACAGGAGACTATCTTTCTAGCTGCGCTGGTTCTTGCAGAACCAACTAACTATGACGTCGGCAGCCGTTGTCCCTTTGGGCTGAGCTGTCGAACTGGAGAGGGGAGGTGTGGCGCTCGATTTGCGTATGCTGCCACGCTGGCGTCACCCCTCGGCATCCACAGATACTGATGTTCGTGCTGGTGGGCTTTTGGTGGCCAGCGCGTGAATGTATTCCATTAATTCTCCTGTCTTCTCGGGCAGTGCACAATTCTTGACGACGGTTACTGGTGGAAAGAGAGTAGAGCTGTGTGGCACTACACTGAGGACACCTTGAAATTTCCTGACGAAGACATCCCATGTCCCGTGCTGTTTGTTGCAATATATACGGCATAAATTTCCGAGTTCTCGCATTATTCATTTCGCAGGGTCTTAATTCGGTTGGTATGCTGAGATGTACATAGGCTGCAGTGTATGCCTCCTCAGAATGGCCCTCCAGAATTCTGATTTGAACTGTCCACAAGTCCTACTTTTGCCATGACGTCTCTGCACAGTGCTTTGACACGTAGTCATATCAGAGTCATAAATTTTGGTGATAGTTCAACGACTAATATCTATCGGTATCCTTACTTTCAGTTTTGAAGATGGCTGTCTTTTAGCAACCGTATATAAGTTTCAACGGGGGAATAACACAGTGAACTCGTTGCATATAATTTTTTATTACATTGACCTCGGTTTACACACCTATAACGATGTCTTCATCACAATGAATTTTTAAGTTCGATAAAATAACACAAAGAAAATAAGTTTGACACAAACATTAACCAAGATGAAAAAAGTTATAACATGGAAAGGTTCCTCACATAAAGTTACATTGGAAGAAAGCAATAGTCAAAGTTTAGAGCAGACATAGTCAAATGAAAAATTAAAAATTACGAACATTCCAGCCTATAGGACGTGGACAGTACATCCGCCCATTATAACAGAAATAATCGAATTAAACAACAGTTAACTATAAAAAATTCAAAAGATGAGAGCTTAATGTGTTTTTGAAAATACAAAGTAATCAAGTAAATGAAGTACAACTAAGAGCCATCTATTAGGCTTTACAGAAATGCCCATTACGTGAAGTACAGAATATTGTAGAATATTTAAACAAACAGCTGCACAGTCCAAAAAACATCTACATTAAGGAAACTTTAGTAGTACACATCTGTATGAGATTTGAAGAAAAAGATGTTTCGGAACTAGCGGCAGAAAAATGTAGTAAAAAGTAAAGGAATCAAAATTCCGCGAGTAGAGGATTAAAGCCATTGAAAAACTTTTGTTACATAATTGTAACTGTTCGCTGAGGATGAGGCCATCGTTTTAGAAATATGCTTGAACATTTCCAGCTCTTCTTATATGTTCAGCCTATGACCTTTCTTTTCCAAATGTAAAACGGAAATTTCTTCAACACTTTTTGGTTTGCGACCGGAAATTAACGGATGATCAGCAAAAGTGGAATTATGTACATTAGTGCCTCTTTTTCCCAACAAATGTTCCTTATACCTGACATTTAAAGATCTTCCAGTTTGTCCTATATAATAAACAGGGCACGTATCAAAAGTGATTTAATAAACTCTTGAACTGTGTATATGAGCAACTGTGGATAAGATTTTCCTGCAAGTTACTTGTAGTAGCAAAGACAATTTTTCATCCGTATTTTTTAACTAAAAGACGATGAATTCTATAAGAAATAGGACCTAAAAATGGAATCCAAAAAACTTTTTTATACTCGTTACTGTCAGATACAGCACTAATACTTAAAGTAGACACTTTAGAGTCAGTTTTAGCTTTGAAGATGTTTTCAGCTAACAAGGGATGATAACCGCTGTTAACTATTGCAGTTAATGACAGTTATGATCCTTCGTTAGTTCAAAAAACACTCACGCTGAAGTGACTATTGCAGTTAATAACGGTTATGATTTTCCTTAGGGACAGATCGTCATATTAAACAGCCACAAGCCCCGAATTTCCGTAAACGTTAAAAATACTGTCAGGCTATAGAATAGAATTAATGGATAATATTAGTTGGAGACTCACACTTAAGGCCGTTGCCATGTCTCTCATGGGAAATTATCATCTGAAACAAATTGCACAAATATCCATTTACACCCAGATACGATACCGGTCTGTTTCAAAGACCGTAAAATGAACGTAAATGTAATGAAATCTAAAACAGTACACCACACAAAATACTACAAAGTAAAGAGTCATAACTAGAGTCTTTCATTTAATAAATACTGTACGTGGGAGCATTAATTCGAGAGGATATGTATAAAATAGTCTCATATGGTAAGTTGTAGGTAAAACAGAAGACAGACATCGATTCGTCAGCAGTGACCTGAGAAGCCACAGTTTGACCACAAAAGTGGTTTGCGTACTAGTAAATCACGTTTATGCGCTATTCTGAAAGTTTGTTCAAATGCATTATTTGCGTATCAAGTTGGGCTAACAGACGACTTCAAAAGTATACTAAGAACGGCAGATCGAATGGTCACGGGCTTGTTTGATTTGCTGGAGAGTGTTACAAAATTACTGCAAAATATAGACTATCAGAAACCTCAGGAAACGAGCCTAATATCTCATCAAGAACTGCTTAAATATTCCAAGATCCGGTTTTCGTGCTCAATTCCATAAATAGTATTCAATTCCCTACATATCTCTCTAGTAATTGTTACAGACATAACAGCAGGCTGCTAATAGATACCGCCGGCTGGTGTGGCCAAGCGGTTCTAGGCGCTTCAATCTGGAACCGCGCGACCGCTACGGTCGCAGGTTCGAATCCTGCCTCGGGCATGGATGTTTTTTACTTCCTTCGGTTAGTTAGGTTTAAGTAGTTCTAAGTTCTAGTGGACTGATGACATCAGATGTTAAGTCCCATAGTGCTCAGAGCCATTTGAACCATTTTGCTAATAGATACCAATCATTATTTGCACGTGCCAGCCGTGAATGGAAGAGCCAGAAAAATTAGTATATTTTACGATACAATAAAATCAGACATTGGCGATAAAACACTGCATATCTCTGCAGCGCACAGTCATTCAAACATCACGGGCTCCTGTAGCTGAACCTATTCCGTGAATGTTTTTGCGGTATATCCGAGAACCACCTTATTTAAAGACCACCGTGATCAGTTCAATACGGGGACGTAAGATCCCTTCCCACGGCGATGGACTGTGGACAGTGAAATGTTGACAGTCGAGGCCATCGAACTCAGTGGAGCAACTGGCCAGGTGACGCAACACTGGTAAGCTCAGTGACTAACCCTGGTGACCGATACCTCACACTCACTTGTGTGGACTATTCCAGCAGATACCGTTGCGACACTGTCGTTGCATCATTGTAGACGACTTTCCTTAACCAACGAGAAAGTCAGCCGAATGACTAATGGCAGTCAAAGCATGCTGGCCTGAAGAATTAAAATGCGTAGTTGTCGTTATACTGATTTGATGCGAATTGCACGAGGTTGCTGTCCGGGTTGGTGACATCTACTGTGGAAAAATGGTTTGAAGACTGAAGCCTCAGACCTTCAACATAATGAATGGCACTTAGTATCTCAACAGCCGCGTCCAACTGAGCACTTGTAGTACTTCTTGGAACGCCACCTCGGTCACTCGATACGTCTGCCGCCTCCATGTCAACGTTTTTAGGGACCCAATGTGGCTAAAGATACCACGGAACTATCCACAACCAACAAAGGTGCAAACATTTCACCGTTGCACTGCTGGACAGGAGGCGGAAACAGAGACCTAGACATATCTTATTGATTACATAATGCATTTAAAAAGAAAAAAGGGGGAGAGTGGAAATATCCCGTGGAAATTAGCCACTAAACAGTTTAGTGCCTATATATGATTCCAAGAATTCAAAAAAAAAAATTAAAAATAAATACGCTACTGATAACATTTCTCGCGCGACCATTGAAAATACACACAACGCTGTTACATCTACAATGACATTACAGAAAATCCCGGTTGCGGTCTTTCCTTTCAAAGTATCACTACATTTTTTAGGGTTTTTTCCTGGTTCACCATAGTCAAGATTTGTAGAGAGATGATCACCCATAATTTAGTTATTGATTGATTCTGACTTCCGGCTGCAGTGAATGAATTCACATCATCGAGAGCAAATATTTACAAAGCTATTTTATGTGATATCTATTCTCGCAGGCGTGATGTTCTGCCTCTCATGATCTGCAGTTGTCTTTTATCATTTACTGAAATCGGAAAGTCGGACAAATTTATTTTGTAATTTACACGTCATTGACGACACTTGACGTTCCACATCGCTATAGACACCTTAGTCAATTTAATTTACATCATCTATAGTGCAGCCATTTCGAATACAGTTGACTGTTGCAGCTATTTCTTTATAACATTCTAACCGGGAACTGCGATTTTTTTGCAACCGGTAAGTTTTTTGTTATGAAGAATTTCATATTTTTCATACTTTGCAGCAACTATTGTGCTGGTAGCCACGTCCCAAAATATAGTTCGACGGCATTTTATAAATTAAAGACAGTAAAGCAAGCGAATTGACAAGTATACAATGGCGAACTTTGATAAAAGCTAGGCCCACGCTCTAACTTCTATCAGAGATCTTTTAAAGAGTTGTCTTTTATAAAAGCCCCCCTAATACACTGTCAACATTTTGACCAAAAGCTATGATAAAAATCTCCGACGAAGATGTTTTACGGTGTAATGCGGGTCTTAGGTGCACCCAAGTAGCAACATTTCCCCATCGGAGCAGGTTACAGTGGGCACTCTGACCTGCCCAGTTTGCAAGATGCCACTAGGAACGGCAAAGTGACTTACATAACTCAACAAGAACTAAATCCAAATTCATATGCTCACATGCTGAATAAGGCTTTCTGTAGTTTCCCATTCGACGATCTTATTCCAACAATCATCAAATTTATCGGCTAATGAGTTTGGGCATCCAATGCAGTTTGAATGTTCTAGATATCCACTCTTTTATTTGTATCACAGTATGTTATGTGGAGACTATATCTAATTCATTTCTGATTGTTTCTTACTTGGTTGGCAAATTTAACGAACTACTTTAATCCGTCACAACGTTCTGTACAGCGTACGAATTGCTGCATTATGGAAGTCTCCTTCTAAAAAACGGGCAAGATTAAAAGCGTAAATTAATACAATCAAGTTGAGGGACGGTTCGTTTTCCCACGACTGATGGATTCGTAAACTGTGATGTTGTGGTACTACATTTATTTTACCAGCACATTAAGATACTAATTAAAATAAATGAAAACCTTGCCCCCGATGTTCTGTGTGTCTCCAAGACGAGCGAGACACGGACATTACTTAAAATTATTCCATCAGCACAACAGTAATTTTGGGCCACTTTCATGTACGGTAAAGTTTTTCTAACTATAATTATTTGTTGTTAGCAAGATGGAGGTGACCTTTGAAGAAACTCCCTGGTTTGAAGAACGACGCCACGAACGTAGGGGTACATTCCTAGGATGCAGTTAGCGTTTCGGGCCGGATTAGTGTGGAGGTCCGTTGTGCCGGTCAGTCTGTGGATGGTTTTTAAGACGGTTTTCCGTTTACCTCGGGGAATGCGGGCTGGTTCCCCTTACTCCCACTCAGTTACTGCGCAAACACTGTCTCCACGTACGCGTGCACCATAATACACCATAATTACTCTGCCACGCAAACATTGGGGTTACACTCGTCTGGTGTGAGACGTTTCCGTGTTGGGGAGGGGGGGAGGGGGAGGGGGGTTCTACTAGGGGCTTGGGGGCTGCATGGGGCGGCGGTGGGGTGAGTGGACTGCTGTAGCCTGTTGTGGGGTTGTGTACCACTGAGGGCTACGGCGGGAGCGAAGCCTCTCTGTCGTTTCTAAGTCCCCACTTCAATACAATACAAGATAAATGACAATACTTAACTTTGAGAATTTACGATGAGATGTCGTAAGCAATGGGCGACAGACAAAATAAGAAATCTCATCAGTATAGACAATGCCTAATACAATTGAAATTATACAGCTCCTAAGTGGCTGCTGTAGAGCTCGTAGACTATTCTTCAACGGGCCGCAGCCAGGAGGCGCTGTGCTTATGTCCTCTTCGTGTAGAGGCCGCTTCTGTCTCGTTGTCGCCCTAGAGAGGGGTCGGTCAGTGTACTATTGGCTGACGTCTTCTTTACAGCCCTGTCTTCTTTAACGTTCTTGACCGTCTTGCCGGTGCTTCACTTTATGCCGGAACAAGGGCAACATAACAGAGTTCGTTCAGAACTAGTTGAAAAGATAAATAGCTTTCTGTAGGAAAGACCATTTAGGGTGGCAATAGAAAAGCCGCATACCCTGACAGTCTGCGCTTACTTGCTGGGACCGATTTACTAAACGGGACCGAGTAGGGTCACGCAGCCTCAGTTTTGCCGGGGTTCTGCAGGAGTAACACGTAGCGGCTGGATCCATCACAGAGAACCGCGTGAGTCATTTGTGAGCCGGCCGAAGTGGCCGTGCGGTTCTAGGCGCTGCAGTCTGGGACCGCGAGACCGCTACGGTCGCAGGTTCGTATCCTGCCTCGGGCATGGATGTGTGTGATGTCCTTAGGTTAGTTAGGTTTAACTAGTTCTAAGTTCTAGGGGACTAATGACCTCAGAAGTTGAGTCCCATAGTGCTCAGAGCCATTTTTAGTCATTTTTAGTCATTTGTGAACATAAGCGGTGAGCAGGCGAGATATAATACCACGGTGTTTATTTGTCTTCGGTTACTCCAACAAACGTTAGCTCGAACACGCTGTCAGTTACTTCTCTCCAATGCCAGAGATACTCCGTAGAGACAACTATCTCCTCATGGTTCCAAAGTTGACTAACATTCCTCTCGCTGCTTTCTTTACATGATACCTTACGGGCCGTGATTTTAGTAGTTACGGACTTCAATAAAGCCTCTGATGCGACCCCACAGCAACTTCTGCTAATGAAAACGTTAGTATGGGGTATATGACCAGGTGCATTAAAATTTTTGGAAAGACAGAACACAGCACGCAATCCTTGGAAAAAAATAGTTTACGGTTTACCGTCCCACTGACAACGAAGCAATTAGAGTTCGAGTGCTGCAGAAGGATGGGAAAGGAAATCAAAGTTTCCTCTAATAAAGGAACCAACAAGTGATTTGTATTAAGGGGTTTAGGGACATTTCGAAAAAAATAAATATGGGTGTCCTGACGGGATTTGAACCGCTGTATTCCAGAAAGCGAGTGCATTGCCTTAACCACTGTGCAACCTCGCTCGGTACAATCTTATATGGAGGGGTAAAAAAAGACGCAGTGTAGTATCTAGTGTGCTCCGGAAACTGTAGTAAGACCATTAATATTCTCGTTAAATATTTATTGTTTAGTGGAAAATCGTCCTAATTATCATTAGTAACAACAGCCAGTTGGCTTTAACTGCTGCTAGACTCTTCTATACCTTGCACACAGGTTGGCCTCACATTAGAACGTCGTCTGACTCTCTTCTTATCTCTCAGAATCCATCAAAGAACTTCATTAGTCCATCTGCCATCCATTCATGTTGCACATGCCCCCCCCCCCCTTACATTATGGTTTTCCGTTGAAGTCAGAATCATATCTTCTATTCCTGTCTGTCTCTGGATCCATTTATTTGTTTCCTGTCTCACCAAGTAATTCCGAAAATGCGTCTCCCCATTGCGCACAATGCAATCTGAATTTGCGGTATAATATTTAGATCAAAAAATCTAATCTCATTATCATAAAGCAAAAATGTGAATAAACCTTGATTGTAAACTTTACACAATCGAAGCTTTGTTTTTGAAACCGTCCATAATTTACTAAAAGAGCTCCGGGCCATTTGCCCGCATCTCGTGGTCGTGCGGTAGCGTTCTCGCTTCCCACGCCCGGGTTCCCGAGTTCGATTCCCGGCGGGGTCAGGGATTTTCTCTGCCTCGTGATGGCTGGGTGTTGTGTGATGTCCTTAGGTTAGTTAGGTTTACGTAGTTCTAAGTTCTAGGGGGCTGATGACCATAGATGTTAAGTCGCATAGTGCTCAGAGCCATTTGAACCATTTTGAACCGAGCCATGCATTCATTGTCTTCATCTGCTTTTTTGACACTGCAGTCACATATTGCTACGCGATTTTGATTTATTTTTGTCTCCATTTCGTTGTTAATTTTATTTAGTGTGTATTGGGCACATTTTCTTGGCGTTTTTCCACTGGGAAGGCGGTCTCCCAGTGTGGTCTCTGGGTCCTGTTTGTCGGCTCATTGGGAAGAGCGAGGATCCTTTGGGAGCTGGTCAGTTTTCGCAGAAGAAAGGCTGCAGCCTCCTTCGTGCTTTTGTCGGCAGAGCCGGAGCCTCTTCCTGCCCTGAAGGGGAGGCACTGTGCCGTCATTGACATTCCTAGACAATAACTGACCATTACATTTTGTCTATTCTGTTTGGACATCAAAAGACGAGACAACGAGACACTGCCTGACCAGCAGGGGAAGGTCTTCTGCTTTCGCTGCAAATTTGGTGAACCCAACCGAACTGAGTCGCCCCGCCACCGTGCTTGGCACGAAGAAGCGACCAATCGATGGGACACTGCTCCATCTTGGTACAAACCTCTTACATCTTCGTTGATCCATTATGGATCGTGGGACGACGGCTGGCATGAACTTCTTGATGCAATAATTTACCAACAGCCGTATGTATTGTAGAAATTTATTTTGTTTTATGAACTTCTATGGCTCTGAGCTCTATGGGACTTAACATCTGAGGTCATGAGTCCCCTAGAACTTAGAACTACTTAAACCTAACTAACCGAAGGACATCACACACATCCATGCCCGAGGCAGGATTCGAACCTGCGACGTAGCGGTCGCGCGGTTCCAGACTGAAGCGCCTTTAACCGCGTGGCCACACTGGCCGGCTGAACTTCTATGTTCTACCAGTTTCGGCATTATATTGATCCCATCTTCAGGCCCCACTCGTCATAGTCGTAAAATCACTATACACGGAAGGAGCCATATAACTGGATCCGTGAATCAATTCGTCCTGCAACAACTCTTGGTGGCCACGCCTGTCCACCAAGAGCTGTTGCAGGACGAATTGATTCGCGGATCCACTGTAGTCCCACGCCGGACTAACAGATAACATCGAGCGTGTAGAAAGGAAGGCGATGCGAGTGGTCTCGGTTGTTTGACTGACGGGAACATACATGCTGAACATTCTTAAATGACAGACGCCGCATGTGTCGCGGAAAGTCTACTTCGAAATTTTCAAGAACTGCTTCTCGTGTCAGAAACTACGAATATTCTTTATTTCGATTAGGTACAAGTGCTGAAGATAAAATCAGGGTAATAATGATCTGCACAGGGGCGTGTAATCAATGTTTCTTCGCAGGCCTCATCTGTGAATCGAATGGAAGAAACACTCTCATATCTTACGGTAGAAAATATCCTCTGCCAGACACTTCAGTGATTGTCAGTGTTTAGAAAAACAAAATCATTTCCGCCACGGCAAATCACTGAGATTCAATCAAATAAAAAGACACATGTTATCAAAAGTATCCGGATACCCCCAAAAACATACGTTTTTCACATTATGTGCATTGTGCTGCCACCTACTGCCAGGCACTCCATATCAGCGACCTCACTAGTCATTAGACATCGTGAGAGAGCAGAATGGGGCGCTCTGCGGAACTCACGGACTTCGAACGTGGTCAGTGATTGGGTGTCACTTGTGTCATACGTCTGTACGCGAGATGTCCACACTCCTAAACGTCCCTATGTCCACTGTTATCGATGTGATAGTGAAGTGGAAACGTGAAGGCACACTTCAGCACAAAAGCGAACAGGCCGACCTCGTCTGTTGACTGACAGGGACCGCCGACAGTTGAAAAGGGTCGTAGTGTGTAATAGTCAGACATCTATCCAGACCATCACACAGGAATTCCAAACTGCATCAGGATCCACTGCAAGTACTATGACAGTTAGGCGGGAGGTGAGAAAACTTGGATTTCGTGATCGAGCGGCTGCTCATAGCCACACATCACGCCGGTAAATGCCAAACGACGCCTCGCTTGATGTAAGGAGCGTAAACAGTGGACGACTGAACAGTGGAAAAACGTTGTGTAGGGTGACGAATCACGGTGCACAATGTGGTGATCTGTTGGCAGATTTGTGAGTATGGCGAATGCCCGGTGAACGTCAACTGCCAGCGTCTCTACTGCCAACAGTAAAATTCAGAGGCGGTGGTATTATGGTGTGGTCGGGTTTTTCATGGAGGGGGCTTGCAGCCCTTTCTGTTTTGCGTGGCATTATCACAGCAGAGGCCTACATTGATGTTTTAAGCACCTTCTTACTTCCCACTGTTGAAGAGCAATTCGGGGATAGCGACTGCATGTTTCAACACAATCGAGGATATGTTTATAATGCACGGCCTGTGGCGAGGTGGTTACACGACAATAACATCCCTGTAATGGACTGGCTTGCACAGATTCCTGACCTGAATCCTATCGAACATCTTTGGGATGTTTCGAAACGCCGACTTCGTGCCAGGCCTCACCGACCGACATCGATACCTCTCCTCAGTGCAGCATTCCGTGAAGAATGGGCTGCCATTCCCCAAGAAACCTTCCAGCACCTGATTCAACGTATGCCTGCGAGAGTGGAAGCTGTCATCAAGGCTAAGGGTGGGTCAACACCAATTGAATTCCAGTATTACCGATGGAGGGCGCCACGAACTTTTAAGTCATTTTCAGCCAGGTGTCCGGATACTTTTGATCACATAGTGTACATTTGTGTATGCGCCTAAAGTTTACGGTTCTTTAAATGGTTTCGAGTCGTATTTGTATCACATATACTTACTGTACGCTAAACTGAGCAAAAGTGATTACGTAAAATACGCTGCCAACAACACTAACTCCCTCACACCGTGCGACATAATATCTGTCAGTTTCGAGATGCAACTGCATAGGCGCTTTCGTGGCATCGCCGTAAATTCAATGGCACACACGAATCGTTTAATATTGGGATTCATTATCCGGAATATTTGCCTTTGCGAACAATATACTCAGACAGAAGTGGATCGCACACAACTGATCGCCATGCATCCAGGTGCGAGTGCTAAGCCTCTGTACAGCGCGTAATCTGGTGCCCGAGCAGCACTGATGGGTTAATATGTGAAACCGGGCTGGTGCCAGATGGATCCGGGCAGCGCCAGCAGTAGAGATTTGATCAATACAGCGAGAGTGGCGCCGCCGCACTCATTCCCCCATCCCCCATTTCCGGGGCAGCACACGAACCAAATAAAAACCGAACGGCGATCGCCACTCTGCGAGCTTGGATTTTTAAGTGTTCACGGCAACAGTTAGATTGCTCATCACCAATTTTCTACTTCTCGACATGTTCTGGAATATTGCTGCAGGTGAAGGTTGGCAAAATCTGGCGACTGGATAAAATGCGTGTAACTAAATAGTCATCAAAGACTGAAGGTGACAGAAATTAGACGCGGCTTTTTTTTAATCGAAATTATTTTGGTGCTCAATATGCGGTTTGTAAAAGCTCCATTGCGTTGTCATTTAAATGAAATATTCAATAAAGTAAGTGTTATATCAGAAAAATCGTAATGCGCGAGTTATAATATCAAACAATGCATATTTTAGTAACTGAAAATGTGCTATGCTTTTCAAACGAGTTACCCCGAGAAGCTTCGTACCCTGTGAGATACCATACCAACAGCATTTCTGAAGACCCCGAAATGGAATTGTAGTCGATTCACTAGATCGCAACAACTGTCAGAATGCTGCCCATGGCGAAACTGACATATTTCAAGAAATTTTCGTTCTTGGGAAAAATTACAAAGTTTCACATGTACGCAAAGTGTAGTTTCCATAACTGCCGTCAGTTCTTTCGTAAATCAGTAACGGTCAGCGTTATGTGACAATAAGCATCATTGTGCGGCTACAGAGAACAAATTACCTTATCCTTACAAGACCAACAAGTCATGTAAACCTTCTTAAACTTCACGTTACTATCGTGAAATGACTCCTTGTCCTTGTGGCGTGAATTAATTATAAACAACGTCTTTCTGACAAACATCAAAAGAGCATTCGTTTTAATGTTTCAAGTGCTCAGCTTTGCTCCTTCAGAGAGCGATACGTTGTGTATTATCTTTCTTTGTATTGTATTCAAAATCTAATAATTCAGAGAAATATGACGACAGATATGAAGATTTTTATACCGAGCAAATTAATAAGAGGGGGGAGATCCTCTATGGTACACAAAACAGGTGAGAACGGTATTGCATAAGCAGCTAAATACTCCTGCCATATTTAAAAGAACGCAAAATCTCAGAGATTGACAGTGGCTTACAGAATGTCGAAATTTAGTGTGGACTTCAATGCGAGATTATATTTAACAGTTTCTACAATGAAATCTTGTCTCGAAACCTACCAGAAGATCCAAATTTCGGCCCTATGTCGCGTATATGAGCAGTAAAACGTCGTAGCAATGTTAGCGTAACGGAAGTCAGCACGAATAAACCACAATTTGTAAACAGGTTTTCCGAAATTCTTTTGCAAAGAAGATACAGTTAATATTCCAGAACTTGATTCAAGGACAACTGCCAATATGATTCATTGGTCCTATAAGTATAAGTAACCTAAGTCACTTAATAAATGACAGTCTTCTGGTCCAGACTGTTGAACACTTAGGTTCCTCTCAGAATATGGCGCCGAACTCTC
Organism: Schistocerca piceifrons; assembly: GCF_021461385.2. Taxonomy (NCBI): domain Eukaryota; kingdom Metazoa; phylum Arthropoda; class Insecta; order Orthoptera; family Acrididae; genus Schistocerca; species Schistocerca piceifrons. The sequence goes on along the minus strand of NC_060149.1, from coordinate 863,667,753 downwards.
TATTTGTATCTATCGAATAAAACCGTTTGCTTAACAATAATCCGTACTTAAGGACTGAAAAACTTTGTACAGGTCGCACCAACACATGGAAAATAAATAGAAGCAACGCCAAAAATTATAATTCAACTTCATTATCATCGATTTGTAGTAGTATTTTGAAATATTTATTGAGTTAGCGCATTGCAAGATACCCCGAAGAAAACGGGCTGTTGCCACATAACCGTCACAAATACAGAAAATGCCGTTCGTGTGAATAAAACTGGTCGTGTTTTCGTAGAAAGCAGTGAGTCTGATAGACAGGAGATCAGTTGATTCCGTATTCATAGCCTTCAGGGGAGCTCTTAACATCCTCCTTCAAAAGCGGCTTCTAACCATATTCCACGCCTTTGGCCGACGGACTACCGTCTCAACTACATGACTGGCTTCGTGAGTTCCTGTGAGAAAGGGCACATCACGCAGTAGCCGACAGCAGGTCATCTAGTACAGCGGAAGTTATAGCTGGCATTCTCAAGGAAGTGATTTATGTAAATGATTTAGGAAATACTCTGAGTAGCCCCCTTATATTGTTTCCAGATTATGCCGTTGTGAAGTCAAAAGAAGATCAAAACGAACGACAAAATGATTTCGACAAGATATCTGAATGGAGCAAAAAGTCGCAATTCACACGGAACAATAAAATTGTGGGTTCCTCCACATGATACTACGAAAATTGCGTTGGATTTCTGTTACATGATAAATGCCGCAAACTGATGGACTGTCAACTCAACTGAATACTTGGGGAATAGCTGAAAATGGAACGATCGGGCAGAATATGTTTCACAGTGATGAACCAAAGACTTGATTTTATTAACAGAACATTTAGAGGGTGCAATAAAACCACTAAAGAAACTCCTAACATTACATTTCCCCGTCCGCTTCAAGAGTATTGTGCAGTATGGAATCTTTGCCAGATAGCATTGACAGAAGACACCGAAAAATTTTAAACAAATGCGTTCGTTTTGTATTACCACGCAGTAGAGGAGAGCGGCACGGATATGAAAAAGCTATTTGGAATACAGTCATTAAAACAAAAGCATTTTTCATTTCAGCGAAAACTTTTCACAAAATTAAGATCACCAGATTTCTCTTTCGAATGCCAAAGCATTTTTTTGACTCTCGTCTCGACCATCGTAACAAAATAAGAGAAATCAGACCTCGCACCTAAAGATTTGGAAGTTGATTCTTCTCGCGTGCTGTTCGATTGTAGGAAGGTAGAGAAATAGTTTGAAAGCGTTTCATGAACCCCCTGACGAGTGCGTAACTGTGAATTGCAGAGCAATCGTGTGGAAGTAGAATATTATACGTCCATCGCCACAACACAAATCAGAAAAGACTGTCAGGAAATATATTGTGGTCAAGTAGGTGGTAACGTCAGTATAATTTATCTATAATTTCTGGTTATGAGATATTTATCTGCCAGACGTGTGGAGTAGAACAACAAACATTACCGGCTTCAACACAATTCACAAGCCATACCTTTTTGTACTGAGCCTTATTAAGTACGCAGCATGCAGTTACTTGATGCAGGCTGTGCAGCGCATATCGAATATTTGTAAATTAAAATTTTGATCCTGGACGTAATTGTAAAAAGTACAACAATGTTGCATGTGGATGCATGTAAACAGATTTTTTAAAAATAAAAACTTTCTAGTCCTAAGAGTAAGTTTAAATTCTTTCCAAGTTTCAATCTTCCTTCATGTAGAAGATACATGTTGTGGTGTCACAGCCAGACACCACACTTGCTAGGTGGTAGCCTTTAAATCGGCCGCGGTCCGTTAGTATACGTCGGACCCGCGTGTCGCCACTATCAGTGATTGCAGACCGAGAGCCGCCACACGGCAGGTCTAGAGAGACTTCCTAGCGCTCGCCCCAGTTGTACAGCCGACTTTGCTAGCGATGGTTCACTGACAAATTACGCTCTCATTTGCTGAGACGATAGTTAGCATAGCCTTCAGCTACGTCATTTGCTACGACCTAGCAAGGCGCCATTACCAGTTACTATTGATGCTGTAAAACATGTACCGTCAAGAGCGATGTTCACCAATTATGGATTAAAGTTAAGTATTCCAGCAGCTACGTACGTTTTTGGTTAGTCTCATTTCCTTGACCTGTTCCAGACCTCACGCCAGCCTGCGTGAGCTAAAACGCGTGCCTTTCGGCTTCCTCTCATAGTGGGTTGGCTGTCTTGCCAATCCACAACACATGTAGTCTTGTGAAATGGGATGAATCTTTTTCAAATACTCTGTATAATGAAATAACGATTATCAACGTAATATTGCAAAACGGGGTAAATCCGCACTTCATTCGAGGCTCCGCTACCTCAATCTGACAGCTAACAATCACATTTAGCAGTATTGATGCTACTACCTTGTACAGATGTTTCTTCAAAAAGAATCTGCGCGCTACACATAAATGAAAAAATGATTAAATATTTTTAAAATGTTTGTTGGCAGCTTTTATACTTACATATGAAGACATTCGCGGGAAAAGGGGTAACTCTCAAATGTAAAAGCTTAGAGATAAGAGTTGCCATCTGTTGCTGGCTACAGGAGCTATCAAAATTGACATTGGCCTCACCCCTAAATATCACATTAGGATATTTGGGGATGAGACCAATGTCAATTTTGATAGTTCCCGAACCCAGCAACAGATGGTAGCACTTATTAAGTTTTTACATTTGAGGGTTAGCCCGTTTTTCCTTACATGTCTTCATATAACGTTTCTATTTAGTCTACAGGTTGTCTCATACTATCTCTTTACAGGATTTTTAATAATGGATACAATTATATGAATAAAATTTCGATGTTAATATGTTGGCCCATGTTGCGCAGCAACACAAGCCAAGTGTCAGCATGAACTGTAGGATACTGTTAATACGATTATTTACAGTGGGCGATTTATGATAGTTTGGGTCAAATAGATAAAATGAAATACTACACCGCCATAAATTTATTTGTTGACGGTGGTTTATCATCGACGGAAATTCATTCAAAGATGGTGAGGCTTTGTATGGAGTCTGTTATTACTGGTCAACATTTAAGAAATAAATGGCTTGAATCAAACTGGTCATACTTCTTTTGAAGATAACCTGCGTCAAGGACACCCAAAAACCGAAACTACCGTTGAAAACATCAAGAAAGGGCACGATATGGTACTGGACTATCAGAATTATAGGTATCTAAATACAATAAAGAGCCAAAAAACTGGTACATCTGCCTAATATCGTGTAGGGCCCCTGCGAGCACACAGAAGTGTCGCAACACAACGTGGCATGGATTCGAATAACGTCTGAAGTAGTGCTGGAGGGAACTGACACCATGAATCCTACAGGGCTGTCCGTAAGAGTACGAGCGGGTGGAGATCTCTTCTGAACAGCACGTTGCAAGGCATCCCAGATATTCTCAACAATGTTCATGTCTGGAGAGTTTGGTGGCCAGCGGAAGTGTTTACACTCAGAAGAGTGTTCCTGGAGCCACTCTGTAGCAATTCTGGACGTGTTGGGTGTCTCATTGTCCTGTTGGAATTGCCCAAGTCCGTCGGAATGTACAACGGACATGAATGGATGCAGGTGGTCAGACTAGTACTTACGTACGTGTCACCTGTCAGAGTCCTGACTAGACGTATCAGGGGTCCCATATCACTCCACCTGCACACGCGTAACACCATTAAAGAGACTCCACCAGCTTGAATAGTCCGCTGCTGACACGCAGGGTGCACGGATTCATTAGGTTATCTCCATACCCGTACACGTCCATCAGCTCGATACAATTTGAAATGAGACTCGTCCCACCAGGCAACATGTCTCCAGTCATCAACAGTCCAATGCCGGCCGGAGTGGCCGTGCGGTTCTAGGCGCTACAGTCTGGAACAGCGTGACCGCTACGGTCGCAGGTTCGAATCCTGCCTCGGGCATGGATGTGTGTGATGTCCTTAGGTTAGTTAGGTTTAAGTAGTTCTAAGTCCGAGGGGACTGATGACCACTGCAGTTAAGTCCCATAGTGCTCAGAGCCATTTGAACCAGCCAACAGTCCAGTGTTGGTGTTGACGGACCCAGCGGAGGCGTAAAGTTTTGTGTAGTGCAGTCTTCATGGGTACACGAATGGGCCTTCGGCTCCGAAAACCCATATCGGTTATGTTTCGTTGAATGGTTCGCACGTTGACCATTGTTGATCGCCCAGCATTTAAATCTGCAGCAATTTTGGGAAGGGTTGCACTTCTGTGACGTTGAACGATTCTCTTCATGTCGTCGTTGGTCCTGTTCTTGCAGGATCTTTTCCCGGCCGCAGCAATGTCGGAGATTTGATGTTTTACCGGATTCCTGATATTCACAGTACACTCGACAAATGATCGTACGGGAAAATCCCCACTTCTTCGCTACCTCGGGGATGCTGTGTCCCATCGTACGTGCACCGACTGTAACACCACGTTCAAACTCACTTAAATCTCGATAACCTGCCATTGTAGCAGCAGTAACCGATCTGACAACTGCGGCAGACACTTGCCTTTTGGCCGGGCGGTTCTAGGCGCTTCAGTCTGGAACCGCGCGACCGCTACGGTCGCAGGTTCGAATCCTGCCTCGGGCATGGATGTGTGTGATGTCCTTAGGTCAGTTAGGTTTAAGTAGTTCTAAGTTCTAGGGGACTGATGACCTCAGATGTTAAGTCCCATAGTGCTCAGAGCCATTTGAACCATTTGAACTTGTCTTTTATAGGCGTTGCCAACCGCAACGCTGTATTCTGCCTATTGACACATCTCTGTATTCGAAATGCGCATGCTTATACCAATTTCTTTGGCGCTTCAGTGTAATTGACGCCACAGGCAGGTCAGAAAGTTTCGTATGTGAAAGATATGGTGTAAAAAACTGTGTATAAGATTTCAGAATGTTCAGAGGAGATAAATTGAAACACTTTTTTAATGTGAAAAGAACGTCACAGGTGCATCGTTTCCTCGCTAGGGATTCATGAAGATTTGACGCTAGTGATGTTCAGAGATGGTGTTCAAACTGCGGTGTAATGAATATTGCTGAAAATGTCCTCCGTTTACATTGAAGCACAAATGTCACCTGACTACTAATGATCGGCTACTATACTCCAAACAGCCAACCGTTTCACGAACAATGGCTGCGGCTTCACACAAATGGGCAACCAGATTTTCTGGAGTGTATATCGGTCGTTCTACGTCCTCCCTCACAAAAAGAAGTCCATATAAGTGAGGTTAGTAGAACAGACTGTGGTGGCTACGATACTGCCGCACCCCTCCCAATCCAACGTTTTTTAAATGATGTCTGATATGGTGTGGTGAGGCCCCGTCATGCTAGAGTCATAATCGCTGCCTGACTGCTAGCGTTGAATTCTCCAACATTTCCGGCAGTACTTCACGGAGAAAGATACGGTAATTTCATCCAACAGACACGTTAGGCAAAACATACGGTCCCATCAGATGGTCGTGAACAACACCAGCCCACACATTTATGGCAAATCTCCGCCGATGGTGGAATATACGAGTTGTTTTAGAATTTTGCAACTCCTAGATATGGCCGTCGTGGCTGGCAAACATTCCTTCCCTTATAGAGGCAGCCTCATTACTTAAAGAAAGCCGGCCAGGGTGGCCGAGTGGTTCTAGGCGCTTCAGTCTGGAACCGCGAGACCGCTACCGGCGCAGGTTCGAATCCTGCCTCGGGCATGGATGTGTGTGATGTCCTTAGGTTAGCTAGGTTTAAGTAGTTCTAAGTTCTAGGGGACTGATGACCTTAGAAATTAAGTCTCATAGTGCTCACTGAACAGTTCTCACCCTACGAGGTTTACCAGTTTTCCGACGGTCTGGTCTAAGGGATCCCGTTCCATGAAGTCGGCCATCGAGCCTTCGAAATGTGACATGATTTGGTAACCTCCTCGCTGGAAATCGTTCTGCTCATAGGCGCCTTGCTGCTCGACTGTTGCATCATATCTCCCCATAAATGACATGCATGTCAGCTAACTCGGTTAGAGCGTAATGAACCATCCAGAACCTGTAAGCATCAGCATAAAATTTCATACGTAACATAAACAATAATAATGTATTTCTTTACTCAAGGTCGTGGACACTGCTGGCAGTAATGAAAACTTACCCTTCCTAGCAATAAGATGTTAAATTCCAGTGTGATCGTGTTGCGCATGAAGTAATCTAAACAACTGTGAGTGTTGGCCCAATGGAAGCCTAGCGTCAAGCCCTACAAAGATGCCTAGCTGGGAAACTGCGCACCTGTCACATTTGCGTCAAGCAACAAAACTGTTCCTTTTTATCTCCTCTAATATCTCTGTATGTGTTTGAACCATTTTAAATATGATCCAAAGAATATTGCGAACAAAATTATTTCCTGTAGTTGTAACAGAAGTCCACCACTTCACACCAGACACGAAAGAACAACGAAAGCAGTGGGTCGAAGCCGGTGATACAACGCCAAACGCAAGATCGGTTTCAACTGCCTGAAAAATTATATGATTTGTGTTTTCGGATAGAAAACTGTCTCTTCTTATTGATACCTTACAAATAGTAAAACAAGAACTATAACCTACAAACGTCTTCCATTTTCGTCGAATTTGGTACACCCTAACTTCTACATATTCCCAAATTCAAAGAAAGTTTGGGTCTGGAAAACGATCTGAGTCTATTGAAGAGGTTATGACAGCCATAGAGGGCTATTCTGTCATAAGGACACATCTGGGTTGCATCTGCCCACTTATAATACTCTGATAAAAGCTCAGTGATCTTAAAGGAAACTACGTCGAAAAATAAGTGCATTTTCAACTAAAACAAACGAGAAATTTTCACTTATTTCTCGTTAATGTTTCTCGAATCACGTAAAGAGAAAATTCGACGACATTATTAACAAAGACTTGGGCTACGAGTCGGTGAAAAAGTGAATTAAACAGTGTGGAAATTGGCGGTTTGAATACATGAATACTGTTATGAAACACTGCACTGTGCCCGGTTAAAGTGCTGCGGAATATTCCACGAGAGATTTGGTGAGGAACGTTGTTCTCGTCTCAAGTAGCAGACACAGCTTAGGAGTATCTCTGGAAATGGACTGGCTGAGCACACCCGCTAGTGGACCCTGTTCAGTCAAGGACGCGACTGCAAGCTGTCGGGAAACATACGAATCCTGCCTAATTTATGGACCTCAGACAACAGTCCACCTTAATTTTCTTACCTTTGCTACGACAGGCGAAAGAGGCGTGGCATCATTCGAATAAAAACTCGACTTGCGGAGCAAGGCCACAGTCTGCCAAGGTTATTCTGCTTTTAGGAGTATGGGTATAAAAGGGTGCCAGAGGTCTGGCAGTAGCATTGGTTACTTTGCTGCACGTAGAGCAACTACTGCAACCGCAAACATGTACAAGCTGGTGAGTACATTATTCATTCTGCAGCAGATACAAGCTTCTCAGCGTTCACTTCCGCTGTATTCCTCCCACTCTGTAAGACTTTCTTCTGACAGCACTTAGCGTATTCTTTCGCCATGGACACTAAAGGTTAATACGTATGGCTCAGCTTGACGATCCAGTAGTCAAAAAAAGGAACTCTCTCGGTGGTTCTTTGCTGTACCTGCAACATAGCTCGCGTCCTCTGCAGACACATTCAAAGATTTTTTTTTTTTTTTTTTTGTAAAACATCATATTCATACTACAGCCCACACTCGTTCACGTGCAAAAAGCAAAAGGTAAAATTGTTCATTAGAATATGTACTGGAACTTAAGTGGGTGCAATATAATTAATGCGCTAGCTACAAACTTCTAACAATTTTCGAGTCCGTAGTTAAAACCCGAGAGGACATTCGGAAGGATAGATGTGCAACTCCGCAACCAGCCATACTTTTGACGGGAAACGTGTAAATTAATTCCGGACAAATGCTTGGGTTGTTCTTAAAGGCTATGGTCAATTTCTTCAGCCGTTATAGACTGAATGCTTCTTTCAGTAAACATCGCGGTGTCTACGAGAATTTTGACACTAATATAACCATTTTTTCGTATGTTCTCTTCCTTTAAATGTTTTCAAAGACCTGAAACCAAGTAAAATATGTAAAGCGAACTATTGCGGAGAATCCTGACAACGAGCACATTAATAAGAACTTAAAATGATACCGAGTGTATTCGCACTCAATTTACACTTTTCCTCATCAGAATCTTGCTGTTAACCCATTTGAAAGAAAATTCCATACAGATACGAGTCAATCCTGAACCGCGTTTTCCGTAGAAGTGCATTGTTTAAGATTTTATTGTTAATTTATTCCTAGCATATGGAATATTTCTATCGCACTGTTGCTCTACTGATGACGTTCATCTTTATTTAATTTACTTTCGACTCCGTAATAATTTACTTACAGAGCTACAATAATTAGCCGGCCAGGGTGGCCGAGCGGTTCTAGGTGCTACAGTCTGGAACCGCGCGACCGCTACGGTCGCATGTTCGAATCCTGCCTCGGGCATGGATGTGTGTGATGTCCTCAGGTTAGTTAGGTTTAAGTAGTTCTAAGTTTTAGGGGACTGATGACCTCACAAGTCCCATAGTGCTCAGAGCCATTTGAACCATTTTTTTACAATAATTACGTCCACCATAGTTACATATTTACGGATTTCACAATTTTTTTAAAAAATTGACTCGAAATTTAATCAGTTTTGTGTTACCTCGCTCAGAGCAGGAGAAGGAGATTAGTGTTTAACGTCCCGTCGAAAATGAGGTCATTAGAGGTGGAGCGCAAGCTTGATTTAGGGAAGGGCGACCCCGCCCTTAATGAAGGAACCATTCTGACGTTTACCTTAAGCCATTTAGGGAAATCAGGGAAACCTAAATCAGAATGGCCGGACGCTGGTTTTAACCGTCGTCCTCCTGAATACGAGACCAGTGTGCTAACCACTGTGCTACCCCACTCGATCCCCTGGTTCGTGAAATGCACGAGAGACTCTCATTTGCAGGTGGATTAGACGCCTGTGAACTAGCGTGTAGGCCCATTTTCGCTTTGAAGACGGCGGCGATGGGTCATGGCCTGGAATCTACAAGGCACGAAAGCGCTAATGGGTCATCCTGATCCATGATCACTCAAATGCCACCCAAAATGGGCGGAGATTGGTCGGAGCTAGTTCCAAGGTGCTCACTTGTCTCGCGATGACTCAGAGATGCTGAATAGGACTGAAGTGAGATGGCCCCTCGATGCCCGAATTCCTCAAACAATTCTGACACAATTACGGAGCGCTAGGATGGTGCATTACCTTGCTGAATGTACAGGATGCCTCTAGAATGATGTAGACGAACAAACGGATGCACGTGATCAGGCAGTCGGTTCGTGCATTATGCCCCGTTAAGAGAAAGTGATAGACGCGTCAGGGGCCCGTGTGTAAACATTTCCCAAATGAGACTACCTCCACAACCCGTCTGACTGGTGGCCGTCTTGTTTTCCATGTAGTCGTACCCTACAACCTCCATGTATCCACACATGCTGTGAGTCATGTGTCCAGACGACCTCATTTCATGCTGTGAGAGTCGAAATGACAGTCTTCCTGCTAACGTGCTAATCTGTGAAGTCTTGTGAGCAGTAATATAGGCGTGGAGTGGTAACGTCCGTACACCACAGGGGTGGAGATGGTTCTGGATAGAATGGATTGCTCTCCAGGACTGATTTGCTGAGTGATATAATGTGCCCCGGCCATTTACAATTTGCGATAGTCGATGGCGACCCTTGTCACTATCACGTTATTCCCCACGGCAGCTGACCCTGGTAAGTTACAAAACACCTTGACACTGTGGCACGCGAAAAGCCCAGACTTTGGACAGGGAGTGCCCCATGCGTCAGTGTCGAATGCACACGAGCTGACCACAATCGACTGTTCTAACATAGGGCACCTTTCCCAGATTGAGCTCAGCTGTCACATGGATAGTGAATAAAAGGTCTGACAACATACAGTTCATGTGTCATGGAGAAATTATTCCATTCCGTGGTGGTAGGAGTGCCATATCTCCATCACAGTTGCAATTTCTAATGCAATTGCTCATGTGCGTGTTGAAAATCAATAAAGGACTACATCTAAGGATATCAGATGAAATAAACCTTGCTCAGTAACAAAACTAAATTATTTTTACTTTTTTTTTTTTAAAAAAAAAAAGAATACGTATTTTGCAACTTAACCATAAGCCACATTACCTGTTTGGAAATCTAGGCCACACTTTTGAAGGGACACATCATTATTGTTTCACTGCAGTCTGTCTCATCATTTAGTTTGCAGTCATTTCACATATGTTGGATTTCTCCAAGTATAGATCACCAACACGTAGTAATGGCATATTAAAACATTCACCCACGTATGAGGCGGACTCGATTCCAGTAGTTCCGCCTTATTGGGCAGGGTCGGTACCCAGGCACCTTTGGGATGGCCAGTTGGTCCTAGATAGGGCAGGCTGGAAAGTACATTTATTCCAAATGAATACAAACACGTCATTTCGGCTAGAAGCTAGATACTGTTTACCTGTGATGTCCAGATTCCTATTATGTTTGGATCTCTGACCCCAGGGTTCTCGTACCTGAAGCCTCAGTTAGCAGCTGTAACGTTCTCGACCGTGCCAAATCGACACATTTATCAACATAACTATTTAGATTAGATTCGTCTACGTACCTCGAGTCAGCTGCTACTGTAATGACTGTGAATCGAAAAGGAATTACATATTGCAGTGATGGATGCATACTATAAGATCCAGAAAAATCGCTGCTATGAGATCTGATGCGACGATCAGTATAGCCATGTAGTAGGTCTAGATGGAGCACATCACTGGATCAGAATTACGCCAGGAGAAAAATACCTCGTAACCCACATGTGTGGAAACGGTGCACATGGTAGTAGAGCGATCTGTAGTAAGTTGTTCAATGTATGCCGTTGCAACGCTAATCACATACTGCGTCAAGGTTCCTCGTCGGCCATTTCTGCTCAGCAACTAATTTCCAGCCGGCCGCGGTGGTCTAGCGGTTCTAGGCGCTGAGTCCGGAACCGCGCGACTGCTACGGTCGCAGGTTCGAATCCTGCCTCGGGCATGGATGTGTGTGATGTCCTTAGGTTAGTTAGGTTTAAGTAGTTCTAAGTTCTAGGGGACTGATGACCACAGATGTTAAGTCCCATAGTTCTCAGAGCCATTTGAACCATTTGAACTAATTTCCAGAAAAATACGTGCTCGTGGAAAAATACTTGACTATTTATGGAAAAGTGCAAATTTAGGAAAACTTTTCACCCTATCTTCTATTAACTTCGGACAGTGTGTGTTATGATTCCACAAACAGACGGAGCGACCCAGCGCGACTGTCCACCTGTTTGATTCGTGAGAGACAGAGTTCCTCGTGGCACATCCTGATTCGAGGCTTCCGCGTACGATTCTCGGAAGGTAGGAAGATTAGAGTCTAACGTCCCATCGACAGTGAGACAGAGCACAAGCTCAGATTACGAAAGGTTGGAGAAGGAAAGCGGTCGTGCCCTTTACAAAGGAATCAACCCGACATTTTCCTGGACGCGACATAGGGAAATCACGGAAAACCTAAGTCCGGGAGGCCCGACGGGGATCTGAACCTTCGTCCTCCCGAATGCGAGACCTGTATGCTAACCGCTAGGCCACCTCGCTCGGTATGAGTGTCGGTGAATACTTGATGACTCCAGTGTCATTGATTTATAAACAACGAATTCACAATAAAATCTGTCATGGTGCGTCTGGTTAGCGACAGAGGTACTGCTGTAAACAATGACGAGCCTAACGCAGCAAGTTATATAGACAGTAGCCACCTGTGCCGCTCAGGTCGATTCAGAGAAAGACCCTATCTGTAATTGGTCAGTTCGAACACCGCAGGAGTTAGAAAATGTCACCGTTAAAAAATGATGGAGTTAGATGATCACTAGTATGTGGGCTAATATCTCGCGTTACAATGCAAATCTCTCCGCAGTGTTTTGTGGTGTGACAGTATATGTCACTGTCGATGGTAGTCTGTCTGCGAATAGGGACGTTAGGGTCCGTAACACCTTTAGTGATTTTCAGGAGCAGTTAACTATAGGTCTGTGTAAGGTTTCTCTCATATTCATTGTCAACACCACAGGTACAGACCTACGCAGTACGAGCAGGTATGACAGCTAATGACAATGCAGTGTTAATATCTTCTGCAACCCACTGTGAAGAGTACGGCAAAGGGTACTTTTATGCTTCTAGGTATTAGAGTTATTTCCCGTTCCATTTAGAGGGGACAACTAACTGTCTAAATGCTTCTGTGGCACCTACCGATGTGTAGTGGGCTGTAGTGTACCAGATTCCTCACTTCAGACTGATCCTTGAAATTCTGCTTCCCTTCTTTGTATGCATTTATTATCCCGTCTTTCCTGTTTGGAATAGGCCCACACATCTGAGCTATAGGGGCGGTTGCACTAGTGTTTTTCAAGCAATATCCATTTTACTCTGGGGAGACTAAAGTCATATAATATCTCGTAATCTTGTGGCGGACCTTTTGTCCGGAGTAATACAGCAATTGATGGTGGCATGGACTCTACAAGTCGTTGGAAGTTTCCTGCAGAAATACTGAGCCATTCTGCCTCTATAGCTGTCCATAATTGCAAACATGCTGACGGTGCAGGATTTTGTGTGCGAACTAACCTCTCTGTTATGTCCCACAAATGTTCGATAGAATTCATGTGGATGATCTAGGTGGCCAAATCGTTCGCTCGAATTGTCCAGATGTTCTTCGAAGCAATCGCGAACAATTGTGGCCGAGTGACATTACGTCGTTGTTTGGGGACATGAGGTCCATGAATAGATGCAAATGTCTCCAAGTAGGCGAACATAACCATTTCCAGTCACTGATCGGTTCAGTTGGACCAGAGAACCCAGTCCATTCCAAGTAAACACAGTTCACACCAATATGAAGCCACCACCAGCTTGGACAGTGCCTTGTTCAAAATTTGGGCCATCCTGATTTAGGTTTTCCGTGATTTCCCTAAATCGCTCCAGGCAAATGCCGGGATGGTTCCTTTGAAAGGGCACGGCCGACTTCCATCCCCATCCTTTCTTAATCCAATGAGACCGATGACCTGGCAGTTTGGTCTCTTCCCCCAAACATCCCAACCCAACCAAACCCAAAATTTGGGTCTAGGCTTCATGGGCTCCGCGCCACACTCGAATCCTATCATCAGCGCTTACCAACTGAAATCGGGACTTGTCTGTCCACGTCACGGGTTTCCACTCGTCTGGGACCCAACCAACATGGTGAGGATCCCACGAGAGGCACAGCCGGCGATGTTGTCCTGATGGGAAAGTTGCGCCAATACCTTGTGCACGCTGTACTACCGCCATCTGTTGTGTGTACGCCGCTATCTCATGACTTTTGTCACCTCAGCGTAGACTGTATTATCTCAGTATCTTAACAATATACCGAAACCTGCCACCTGCTTTACCTACATTTGAGCCCACGTGATCAATCCATTATATATCCTCACAGTTTTTTGTTTTCTTTTTTTTTTTTTTTTTACGCAAGCAGTTTTATGAGCTTACTCACTCACTGATATTATAGTCATAGGACAGGCTTCTCTACGTTCTGCGAATTGCCCAGTTTCATATTTCTGAACATTTAAAGCAAGTTGTCAGTCTTTGCAACGCTTTGAAATCTTATCAAAGTCTGACTGAATATTTGTGCAGCTTTTTCCAGGTAGTAATACATTATTGATAACTGCACCATTTGAAAAAAATCTGAGGCTGCTGTTAATATTGTCTGCCAGGTCACAAATATAAGACATGAACAACAAGGGTCCCAATGCATTTTCCTGAGGCACGCCTAATGCTACTTCTACAGCTGTCGCTGACTTTCCATCGAAGATAACATGTTGTGCACGCCCTACCAAGAATTCCCCCATTCAGTAACTATTATCTCGTATGGTGTCGTATTTTGACGTTCTTCTGTGCACTCATAAGAATATTCATAGTCCAGAAAGGGGCGGTCACACAGATGTGGGGTGTCCGTTCGCGAACTTCGTGTAGACTGTTCTTCAGCGTGTCTAGGAATTCCAACAGTGTCATTCCTGTACGTAGATTCCATCAGGCGATTTGCTGTTAACAATATTGACCCATTCAGACGAAACTGCTTCATCCATTCAGCAAACAGTAAACGGAAAACGGCATGCAACTGGATAACACTTCGTTAACCATTATACAAGAAGGTGTGCACTCTTCAGCAGCCTTAATTTTCAGTAGGCCTCCCGAAGAACTGAAAAAAATAGAGCGATAAACGGCAGTTGTTCAGATTCGCCCCTTCTATTATGTGCACGAGTTCCTTGCAGCAGCTGAGAATTTTTCCCGATAAATGTGTTAGTTATTGGTATAAGGCTTACTTTCTCACATTTCTTCCGTGTTTTAGTAATTCTTTAAATTTTTTTTAGTAAATTTTGTAATCAGTATTCTGTAGAGTCGTTCCACGGCCAAGTAGCGTGGATCGCATGGTGTAGGTGGTAGTTTGGTTATAAAGCCGGGTGTGTGTGTGTGTTGCAGCTGGTGGTTGTCCTGGCTCTGCTGGCGGTGGCGGCGGCACAACTGCCCATTGGCTACGGCTACTCCTCCTACCCCTACGCCTACAACTACGGCTACAACTACGGATACTCTGGCGCGTCCCCCTACTACGGAGACTACTTTGGTTACTACCGCAGATAAGGTACGTTCTGATCAACCCAGATTTCGCTACATTTTCTTTCCTTTACGAGCTGCGACATGGTCGCGAATAAGACAGTGACCCGAATATAGAAAAAATTTCCTTTACTTTACGTCTTTGGTCACAAATTTTTTGTCATCAGACTACCGGTTTCGGTCTATAATGACCATCTTCAGATCTGCAGCAAAATATTGAAAAATATCAATCTACTAGCAGATTATCTACAGCTTAAAACAATAAAATAGACCATAATGCCGGCCGGTGTGGCCGAGCTGTTCTAGGCGCTACAGTCTGGAACTGCGTGACCGCTACGGTCGCAGGTTCGAATCCTGCCTCGGGCATGGATGTGTGTGATGTGCTTAGGTTAGTTAGGTTTAAGTAGTTCTAAGTTCTAGGGGACTGATGACCTCAGATGTTAAGTCCCATTTGAAAAAAAATACGGTTTTCAAAAAGTCACGTTTCTGATCTGTCGGAAAAGGAAATATTAGGTCAGCCTGTGTTACCAGTTTTAACGTATGGCAACGAGACTTGAAATTTAAATGTGAAAAGCATTCGAAAAGTAAATGTTACTCAGAGAGAGACGGAAAGGTGCTTTTTGGCAGTAGACATGAGTGTGATACATAATTATTGCCGTAGTGAAAATGAAACAGAAGAGAGTACGAAATGTAGCCAAGCGAATGGATGGTCGCTGTACCATAGTGTCTTTATCCAGCAATCGGCTGGTGCTGAGGAAGGTCACTCGTATGTACGATTTATTAAATAAATTAGATAAAATGCTACAACGAAAACGTTACCTACAACGGAATGCTGATAGGTGCATAAACGGTTACCATCCCACACTTCGAAAACATTTTCAGCGCTGTGTTGCGAGTGGCAGCTATCAATAATTGTACCCCCACGAAGGCTGCGACAGTGTTAAACGCAAGGTTAAAAGAGCATTATTGCGTGTCATTAGGATTGTGGAGAATATTAGATATCAGCACAAGAAATTATAGATTGGTCTGTCGGATAAAGAAAAACAAATATCAGATATTCATTGTACTGAAAATTTTTTTTGGAAGATGGTGTATCGAAGGTCCTACATCATAAATGAGTCATGAGTTGCGACGCTGAGGATTTGGGTTCGATTCTCGGTACCGATTAGGATGTCCTTTGGTGGTAGGCCAGGAACAAGTGCACTCACATTCGCAAGGACACTTCAGAAGCTACTTTTAAAGACAAGTAACGGTTCCGGTTTGTGACAGCCTGCATTAACGACCGGAAAAGCGGGTTTTTAACCCCGTACATCTCTCCAGAGTTGTTCAAATGACAAGCTGTCGGGCCGGCCGGTGTAGCCGAGCGCTTATAGGCGCTTCAGTCTGGAACCGCGCGACCGCTACGGTCGCAGGTTCGAATCCTGCCTCGGGCATGGATGTGTGTGATGTCCTTAGGTTATTTAGGTTTAAGTAGTTCTAAGTTCTAGGGAACTGATGACTCCAGAGGTTAAGTCCCATAGTGCTCAGAGCCATTTGAACCATTTTTTGAATAAGCTGTCGGCCGACATAGCATGGCCCCTCTACCTGTTTGGTTATAGATTAGTAAACTACCCGATCAAAAGTATGAGGACACCCCTATGTAATGCGGAATTGACCGCTAGATGTCACGAGAGGCGGACCCGCCAGTATAAAAGGAGGCGGGGAGTAGTGTGTTGTCGGTAGAGAAGCAGTGACAGCACAATGGGCAGGTCAGGAGAGCTTGATGATTTTGAATGTGGACTAGTCTCTTTCGATGTCAGGTAAGTAATATATCAATCCTTCTAAATTGGCCAAAGTCGATTGTTGGTTATGTGACTGTGAAGTCGAAACGCGAAGGAACAATTGCACCTAAACCGAGACCGGGCAGTCCTCGCGTACTGAGGACAAGGGACGTCGAGCATTGTGGAGGGTGGTTGTAAAACATCGGATGTTACCAACGGAAGGAATCACTCGTGATCTTGAAAATTTCTCGGTTATTCAGCCGGGTGGCGTCATCCAACAGGCGCGATATTTCGGCAAGCCGACTTCTTTTTTTTTTTTTTTTTTTTTTTTTTTTTTTTTTTTTTTTTTTAAAAAAATTCTTTATTCAATACATTACATTATACATCATAACCCACTACCTAACTCATTAGTGGGTCCTAGTATGATACAATTTAAATGCAGCAATGTTGTTTACACTTCAGGTAGTATTATTATTATTATTTCTATTATTTACTCTAATTATTACCGCTATAGGGCTCTAAGCTTAATCTACGGGGAAACTACATGCTACCTGCAGCGTTACAAGTTGTGCCAGAGCTACTATAAACCTACTAGTTGTTAGCCAGGCCCACTGAGCTAATCCCAGTGGGCGTGCCCCTGGCACTGGGCTGGCTCTTGACTTGGTGTCGCTGCAGAGTATTCTGAGGTATTATCCTATCTTCTACTTCTAACTTAATTTAACTAAGTGTCAAAATCGGTGTGCGTCATAGTCCGGTATTTATGTACACCCCTCCCTCCTAGTCCAGGGCAAGGCGGATTCCAGCCGTGAGGCAGCTGGCCAGTCCTTGCCCGGCGGTACAGTAAGGGTGCACTAGTCAACATTGGTGAGAGTTTTGTCTTTAATGGTGGTGATTGTCCCTTAAAAAGTTCTTAAGTATCTTTTTTGATATTTCATCTGTAAGTTTGTTTAAGATGTCAAAGGTGATTTCACGCCTTAACAAGTGGTACGTGTCGTTATTTGGTAGCTGTTGTCTTAGCTCTTGGGCTACATCATCGAAGAGGTGGCACTCATACACCACATGTTCTGGGGTGCCCTGCACTGCGCCACAGTCACACGCTGGTGTAGCCTGCTTCCCAAACCTACATAGGTATGTTGGATATGGTCCATGTCCAGTAAGAAAGTGCAGCATTCCTCTCGTTGGCGTAAAAAATGTGAGTTTTATTCTTTCTTCTATGTCCGGTAGCAGCTCATAGGTTCTACGACCTGTATCTTCATTATTCCACTGATCTTGCCATAGTTCTAGCCCCCTCTTTTTAATGGTGTACTTGTCCCCTGCAAAAACCCCAAGTATTTCCCTGATTTTGTCCCTGTTCTCTTTTTGTACCCAGTACCAGGCAGCCTGTTCACGTATTTTTATATCTAATGGACAGATTCCCATTAACACTAACAGTGCTCCCCCCGGTGTTGTCCTATAGGCCCCTGCTGAACGTAGAAGCATATTCCGCTGCACTCTTCTTACGGCCATGGCAGGCATGACCCTCGTGAGTCTGTGTGCCCAGACTCCAGATCCGTATCCTATTATTGAGGTCAGGATGCTGTTGTGATATAGCTTAATTAAATTTGGAGGGAGGTGAAACCGCTTGTGACCAATTCCGATAAGATTTTTTAATAGAACCAATGATTTTTGTGATACGGTGTCAATATGTGATGCAAAGCTCCACCTCTCATCGATGATTACACCCAAGTATCGGGCCTCGCGGCGCCGAAGAACTGGTATACCATTAATTCTAACCGTCGGGTTCCTGACCAGTTGGCCTTTGAGAAGTAGGTATGTGGACTTATTGGGTGCGATCGTCATTTTGCTTCTGTGGCACCATGATGTAAGAACAGTTAGGGCTCTTTCCACTTTCGGCTCTAATTCCTCGCGGCTTCGGCCGCCGACCAGCAGGAGGAGGTCGTCAGCGTATGCTATGACCTCTAGCACATCGTCACAGTTCTTGAGATCTTCAAGTAAAGGCTCCATGTTAATGTCCCAAAAGAGAGGTCCCAGGACAGAGCCCTGAGGACATCCTTTGGTGACAATCTTCCTGACTATGCCGCTAGGGGCCGATAGCCAGACCTCCCTGTCTGCACAATAGCTCCTCAGACACCCATATAGCGGCCCTGGACAGTTCTTCTCCCGCAAGCAGGAAAAGAGTGAGGGCCACCACAGGTTGTCGAAGGCGCCACTGATGTCGACCATGATGCCGACGACATACTTGTGCGGGGTGGAGCCACAGACCTCGGCAGCCAGGGCGATTGCGTCAGACGCAGAACACCCAGACCGAAAGCCGAATTGTCTGTCACTCATCCCGCACAGCATGCGGTGTGCTGTCAGTCTGTTCGCTAGTAGCCTCTCAAAAAGTTTGCCCAGTACGTCCAACAAGCAGATAGGTCTATAAGATTTAATTTCTGTGGGATCTTTGTCTGGACTCTTTTTAATGATAATTACATTGGCTTTTTTCCATATTTCTGGGAATTTCCCGAGTTCCAAGCACTCGTTATACAACTTAGTGAGAGGAGCTACGAGCTGGGGGGCAAGGAATTGCACCACTTCCGCAGTAATGCCGTCCGGGCCAGGAGCTTTCCCTCTTTTGAGGGCCTTGATCTGGGCAGCGACCTCCTCCTCAGAGAAGGGGTAGACTCTGATGTTATTGTTATAGTCCCTTTGGTTTTCTCTCCTTATCCTTTTTTGTTCTTCAGTCTCATCTTCCTCCACGTCGTCAGGCAACAGAACCCGGAGGAGGGCCTCAGCAGTTTCCTGCCAAGTGCCCGTCATCCGGTCCCCGTCCCTGACGGTGGATAGCACCATTGGTGATCTTATCTTTTCTCGTACTAATTTATAAGGGACTCCCCATGGGTCTGTAGCCAATTGGCTTTTAACATAACTTTCCCAGCTTCTGAGTCTGACTGCCCTTAACTCCTGTTGGAATTGTTCTTTGCTTTCACGATAGATCTGAAGCCATCTTCGTTTTTCCCTCCAGACGACACTCCGCTGGTAGTACCTCCTTGCCCTCCTCACAGCCTGGCGCATCTGTCCCAGTTCGACCGACCATGGTGTGGGGGTGGCCGCTACGGCTCTCCTCCTGGTTGGTACGGCTGCCCGCACCGCTGTGATGATCGCCTGCACCAGTCCTTCGGCGCATTCTTCCACGTTTCCGTCACCTTCCAGCAATGTCGGAATGTTGCACTCCTCCGCGAGACGGTCCCAGTTAGCCTTGTTGTAATTAAGCTGCAGCTCCCACCCCATGTCCCAGTGGCACTCCCTTTCCCCAATGGAAAATGTTATTAAATTATGATCACTGGTGGTTACTTTGTCCCACACTTTCCATTTGTTGACCTTTGTGGCCAGGTTTGGTGTTATTAGTGTGATGTCAATATTTGTACCTTCTCCCCCTCCGCCAGTATATGTGGGGGGGTTCCCTTGTTGGTTGGCAACCACCAGTTGTAATGCCATGATTGTTTCCTCGGCTTTTAGCCCCCGATCATCGTGCGTGCCACTGAACCATAGGGGGGACTTTGCATTTATGTCCGCTGTCACAATCAATCTTCGTCCCTGCAATGCCGTGGCGACTTGTGTAAGTATTTCTAGAAATTCCTCTATTCCTCTTCCGTATTGGAAGTATATATTACAGATGTAAATCACCCCCGCGGGTGTTTGAAGTTCCACGACATTGCAGTGTTCGCCAGAGAACTGTGCAAGGACTGTAGCTCTAAATGATTTGTTGATAATTATAATTGCAGCCTTTGGGTCTACGTTGGAATGTATAATTTGCCAGTTGGCAGCCATGAATGGGATCCGCCCCGCTTGGGAGTACGGTTCCTGTAAGCAGAGTACATCTAGACTCTTCTCTTCCACCACCCTTCGGAGTTCCTGCAGGACCAGTTTGCTATTATGGGTGTTTATCTGGCCTACCTTTAGTTGGCTCACGTGGGAAGTATGTATGGATGTGTGATTCTGGCCACAATTTTGACCAGTCGTGGGCTACTCTGCCATTGGTTATCACTGATTGGTAGTATAGATCATCCATGTCGAATTTTTCGTTTCTTCTGTCAAAGACCTTTTTAACTAGATCTCGCAGGGCTCCGAAGTCGGTGGGGAGATTCATTGTCTTGAGCTGAATTCTGTCCACAGCCTCCATTACTGGAAATGTGACATCTCTTCCATACTCGTGGCCGACACGTACCACATGTCTCAATGCTATTGTGAGGATTGCCGGCTCCTCTAGTCTTGATAACTGTAGTGCGTGCTCCAGGTTGGGGTAAATTCGCTGGGGATCAATTCCCATTGCACCCCGAGATGGTGTGTCAGAAGATGGAATTGAGCTGCTTATTTCATTGTACTGAACATGTTTGGTGGATATTACGTCTTTACTGTGTGATTGTGATTGTGAACTCCCAAGTACAGGATGCCAGTGTGGTCGGGTATGCTCTTGTTTCGACCCAGGTCCCCAGCAAGGAGGAGAGGGAACGTCTTCTTCACACGGGTCCGTCTGTATGCAAACGTCTTTCATTATTGTCACCAAAGATCGTGGTTGTGTGATTTTTTGTATAAATTCTTTGAATTTGTTTGCCCTCAGAGCGTCCCTCAGCCTCTTGCTGGGGGATTTCCTTTTTGGCTTCCTGAGTTCAATTACGGCCTCAGCCATAATCAATTCGAGAGATTAGTCTCTGTTCTAGCATCCTGTACGTTGGGCAGTTTCTCCCAGTAGTGTTGCACGGTTTCCTTCCTCTCTTGGTACATGGAATGCAGGTTGCGCTTTTACTGCAGTTTTTTCTGGTGTGGTCCTCAGCCCCGCACCTGGAGCAGGCCGGCTTCCTATCACAATGCTTGTGGACGTGGTCCAGATCGCCACAGTTGTGACATCTAGGGACTACTAGGTAGTCTCTAACATTGATGGCGTGAAATCCTATATAAATTTTCCCCATAGCGGTAAGTTTTCGCCACATCTTGCCAGAGACCTCGGCGACGTGATGGACAACATCCCGTTCCCGAGGTCCCGTTTTAAAGCGGAGCTTGAATTCATTTTTAAATGTTTCCCATTCTGTGTCATCAAAATTTTGATTATACATGGTTTCGTAGATGTCGCTTTCAGTTAGGGCCACAGGTACGTCGTACAGTATCACCAGAGGATTTCTTTTTCTGGGAGGTTCGCATTTAATGGCCTTGTTCAGTTTGGAATTCTTTAATATTTTGTCCCTGTCCTCCTCAGTGGCAAGATCCACCACGACTACATTTTTTGTGGCCTTTACTTTATTGATTTTTATTTTATCTCTAGCCGGGTCAATAGTTGTTGTAAATATTTCTTGTACCTTTTTGATTGTCTGACCAGGCAGGGGTCTTAAAAAGACTGCCGTGTCTGGTTTTTTAGAAATTTTTGCTATAGTTTCCTTTGTTGTTTGGGCTTTTGTAGCGGCTTGCGCCACCACTCCGGCCCATGTCTTGACTGGTTGCTGTCTCAATCTAGCGTTTTCTTTTTCTAGTTCTTCGAGACGCCCCTCGAGCTTCGCGTTTGCAATAGCCCAGGAAGCGAGCTCGTTCTTTATTGCCAGGACCGCAGCCTGGCTTATTTTGCCGTTTTTGACACTAGAGTCTAATATTTGATTAATTCGGCAATGTCTATCATAAACACTCTCATCTTCGTGTCCCCCTTCCTCCTGCGAGGTAGGGACAGTAGACACACTCGCCCTCGAAATCGCACAAAGATCACTCGCCTCCTGGTCAGCCATGATTAGTTAGACGAGTGAAAAGTTGGGAGCCCGTCTCTTGCCCCGGACCGGCTCCTCTGGCATGGGGGGGGACTTCTGCAGCTCGCCCACCAACCTCGCCCCTAGGTCAAGGGCACATCAGAGCTGCCAGGTTCAGCGCGCCGTTGCCAGCGCACTGGTCCTCGTCGAAGGCCCCGTCGTCGACGATTTCACACGACGCTCCTCGGCAAGTGCACCCCGCACTCCGGAGAGGCGGATGCACCCCTCGCCCTTCGCCGCCTACTAGCCCGAGCTTCCACCTGAAGGCCAAGGACCCACTCCTACTCAGGTGGTGGGTCGGTCCCCCAGTCGTTCGGCGGTCTGGGCCCATCTAACCTGGCCCAGGCGATGTCACCACCACCTGGGTTTGGCAGAACACGCCCCGGTTACCCAGGGGCGCGGCGAAGCACCCTTGCCGACTCGCGCCGTGATCCCACGCCGACAAACGAGGTCGCCGGCATGCAGAGCACCTGCTGGTCTGTGCCCTGCGAACAGAAAGGGACTGGTGTTCGGTCCCTCGACACAGCTCCCCCTGTGCCACGCACCCTTCGCTTTCGCATCGGGTTGGGTCGCAGCTCTCCCTTTTGACGCAAGGCAGAATGCCGAGCTTGACGTCTGGCACCACGGGAAGGCGGAAAGAGCTACTTGGGAAGGAGAGGCTGTAAGAGACGCTTCACTTCCCCGAGTGAGGACTGCCGCGGCACGCCCGACTGGAAAGCGATACGCCCCAGTACGAGCCTCCGTGCCTTACGGCGCGCCGGCAACGGGCGGGCCCGCGCCGAAACGCGCCGTCAAGCGACTGACCTCACGCCAGACAAGCCGACTTCTTGCCATCTTCACGTGTTCCTGGAGTATGATTGATCTCTGATGTATGGCGACTTTCTCCCTCCCGCAGCCTCCGTCAGTGGGGTCCGCGGTCGGGGGGGGGGGGGGGGGAAGCGCAGCGTCGTCCCGCGACATATCGTGGACAGCAGTCCTTCCGCCGCCACGGCCGCGTGCCAAACCAGTGCGTCTTCTTCTTCAAGTCTCCTCACAGGAGCGGATTTCCGTGTAGACAGTTGTTGTGTTTTAATCGTACCCAAGGCTGGATCCCAGGCCTTGCTTAACTGTAAACCGTTGCCTTCATTTATTAGCTCGTCACGCAGACAGATCTCCACTGCCTCTTTGAGGATACAGTCCCAGAAGGAGTTCGATTGCTGTAACACCTTTTTGCCATCGTAGTTCCTGACATGTCCTTCTGATAAGCAGTGCTCTGCCACGGCGTACTTGGTCGGCTGCGCGTTGCCTGTGTGGCGTTTATGTTCACTGAATCTCTCCTGTACCGTCCGGATGGTCTGACCTCATACACTACTGGCCATTAAAATTGCTACACCAAGAAGAAATGCAGATGATAAACGGGTATTCATTGGACAAATATATTATACTAGAACTGACATGTGATTACATTTTCACGCAATTCGAGTGCCTAGATCCTGAGAAATCAGTACCCAGACAACCACCTCTGGCCGTAATAACGACATTGATAAGTCTGGGCATTGAGTCAAACAGAGCTTGGATGCCGTGTACAGGTACAATCACCCATGCAGCTTCAACATGATACCACAGTTCATCAAGAGTAGTGACTGACGTATTGTGACGAGCCAGTTGCTCGGTCACCATTGACCAGACGTTTTCAATTGGTGAGATATCTGGAGAATGTGCTGGTCAGGGAAGCAGTCGAACATTTTCTGTATCCAGAAAGGGCCGTACAGGACATGCAACATGCGGTCGTGCATTATCCTGCTGAAATGTAGGGTTTCGCAGGGATCTAATGAAGGGTAGAGCCACAGTCTTAACACATCTGAAATGTAACGTCCACTGTTCAAACGGCCGTCAATGCGAACAAGAGGAGACCGAGACGTGTAACCAATGGCACCCCATACCATCACGCCAGGTGATACGCCAGTATGGCGATGACCAATACACGCTTCCAATGTGCGTTCACCGCGATGTCGCCAAATATGGATGCGACCATCATGATGCTGTAAACAGAACCTGGATTCATCGGAAAAAATGACGTTTTGCGATTCGTGAACCCAGGTTCGTCGTTGAGTACACCATGACAGGCGCTCCTGTCTGTGATACAGCGTGAATGGCAACCGCAGCCATGGTCTCCGAGCTGATACCATGCTGCTGCAAACGTTGTCGAACTGTTCGTTCAGATGGTTGTTGTCTTGCAAACGTCTGCATCTGTTGACTCAGGGATCGAGACGTTGCTGCACGATCCGTTACAGCCACGCGGATAAGATCCCTGTTACCTAGTCTGCTATTGATACGAGGCCGTTGGGCTCCAGCACGGCGTTCCGTATTAACTTCCTGAACCCACCCATTCCATATTCTGCTAACAGTCATTGGATTTCGACTAACGCGAGCAGCAATGTCGCGATACGATTAACCGCAATCGCGACAGGCTACAATCCGACCTCTACCAAAGTCGGAAACGTGATGGTACGCATTTCTCCTTCTTACACGAGGCATCACAACAACGTTTCACCAGGCAATGCCGGTCAATTGCTGTTTGTGTATGAGAAATCAGTTGGGAACTTTCCGCATGTCAGCACGCTGTAGGTGTCGCCACCGGCGCCAACCTTGTGTGAATGATCTGAAAAGCTAATCATTTTCATATCACAGCATCTTCTTCCTGTCGGTTAAATTTCGCGTCCGTAGCACGTCATCTTCGTGGTGTAGCAATTTTAATGGCCAGTAGTGTACATTTTATCGCACTGACAAGGGATGCGGTAAACTCTCGGTTTCCGGAGTCCTACGTCGTCCTTGACTGAGCCTAATAACGTCTTCGTTTTGGTTGGAGGTCGAAAAACGCACAAAGGTGTTACTGCAATCGAACACCTTCTGGGACTGTATCCTCCAATAGACAGTGGATATATGGCTGCATGAAGAGCTAACAAATACAGATAGCGATTTCCAGTTAAACACACCCAGTATTAATGTCAACTACCAGGTGTTCGGATATTTTTGATCAGATAGTGTACATCCATCGAAAACACGCCACTCGATAGTGAAGAATGTTAGTATGACGTTACCCGCATAGTTGAAAAGTAGGCGGAGTTCGTCCTGTTAGGGTAACAAAGGAAAGAAGGAATCAGGTAGGGTGCCTGGAGGAGTGTTGTCTTCCAGCCGACGAGGTCGCTAGAAACGGAGCACAGCCTTTTCATTTGAAAAGAGTTGGCAGACAATCGGTCTTGTCCGTTTCAAAAGAACCTTCCATTCGTGCATTCACCTTTAGGGATTTGGGGAAAGCGCGGAAAATCTAAATCTGTATGAATGAAAGTGAATTTGAATGTAGCTTCTTTCAAATCCATGTTCAGTGTCTTAATCAATGCCTCACCTCCCAGAGCAATTATTGATTCATTGGTACTCTATTTTACACACGAACAAATGGACACAGACACTGGTGTACAAAATTCATCGAGCACGTGGGATAGAAGAGCAATGATAAAGTAAAATATTGTTTAATAGTAAAATCAAAGTACAAAAGAAACGAAAAAATATTAATTTTAGTGTGGAGTTTGTGACCATTTTCTTTTGGTATGGGTGATAAGCCGTCAGTATATATATTCCAATGTCATCGATACTTTGTCGCAATATTTAGAATGATTTTTATTTCATTTCTGGAACTCTGCAAACGCAAAAGCCTCTCCATTTAAGCAATCTAGCTCTACTACATCACTGTTTTCTAATAGTACAGAAAGTAGCATGAGATCTCAATTTTTGGTCTTTTACGAAAAATATAGGTAATCTGCTGTATACAAGCATTTCACGAATTAATGATAATGATTTTCTTTTCTTTACAGGAGGGAGTCTATCAAATTCCAGTACCTTAAGTCAATGGCGGTATTTCTTCTTCCCAGTCTTTGTAATATGAGAACCTTCTTTAACTTTCAAAAATAAAATATCTAATACTGGAAAATGTGTTTAAATTTTGTAAATTAAATTGTAAAATTCTGATCACTGTTAAGTAAAGCGAGTATAGTGACTAATAGTCCTCAAGAATCACTGAATATGTGGAGGTAAGTAGTTACGAAGGAGCAGAACGGAAACACCCCGCGTGTGAATCCTCTGCATAGCGTCACGACGACCTAGTATTTTTCTAGACGAATCCAGAGATGATCTTCAAGTTACATCTAACCTACCAAAGTGCAATAAACGTTATTTAAGTTAGCATACAACACCAGTTGCAAGTTTAATCAAAATATGCTTTCTCATCTGTTTTCTTCTTCAACAATAAGCCCGAGAAATTGGCGATAAAATTAATTTAATCCCTCTCTCACATCCTCAGTATAAAACAGCAAAATAAGTAAATAAGTAAACTTTGGTATCATCCGAGCTTCACACACCATGAGGGGAAGGACATGTGACAGATGGAGACAGAAGGGACTTGGCACATACAATCTATTACAAACTCTTGCGTCAGAAAGGAGTACCTCTTTATGAATGTGGCAGAGAACAATTAGAGGGGTAGCCTAATCATTATACCAGTGTATTTAGGCGCTTCAATTTTCATTGAAAATATGAACACAGCTGCCCTTTGCGTGCCTCACAAACCTAGTACTTGATTTTACATCCTATACAAGAGCACGGCATCACTGTGTGTAAGCACGGTTTTGTAATTGACTAAGGAACTTGTCAGTTTTCACTTGGTCACAGTCACGCACAGTTTGCAATTAGTGTAATTATTCAAAATAATTCTCATCAAAGTCTAAAATGCATTACGCCAACGAAATACTTTCTCACTCTCTGGAAGAATCTTGGTCTCTTCCACAAACTAGCAGACAACTACACCAGAGTTCAAAAATCAAACATAATCAAGACATGGGAGAACGTTCCCGGGACAGGATATCGAAATGGTTGCAGAAAGAATTAAAAGATAATAATAGGACAATAGACATAAAACTTCAAGCAGGTGAAGTTAGGAACACTCTGAAGAATTTGCCGAGTACTAGAAGACCTAAGTCGAAACAAAATTGGAAGAGATTCCCTCAGAATTATTGAGATACTCGGGAGAGCCAGCCACGATAAAATTATTCAACCTGGTGTGCAAGATAATTGAGACATGTGAAATACCCTAAGTGTTCAAGAAGAATGTAATAACTCCCAATTCCAAAGGGAGTTGTGAATGCAATAGAACCATCAGTTAAGTAAATAATTACGGCAAGATACTGAAACTAATTATTTGCAGACTAAAGTAAAAACTTGTAAAAGCTGACCTTGGGAAAGATGAGCTGGGTTTAGAAGAAATGTATGAAAATTTGAGGCAATACTGACCATATGTCTTACCTAAGCAGATAGGTTAACGAAAGGCAAACCTACGTTTATAGCATTTCTAAATTTAGAGAAAGTCTTCGAAAATGTTGACTGGAATACCGTTTTCGCAAACTGAAGGTGGCAGGGATAAAATACAGGAAGCAAAAGATTGTAACTTGTACAGAAATCAGACAGTGGTGATAAAATTCGAGACATGAAAAGGGTCCATTCTTTAAAAGAGAATGAATCGGTTGTAGCTCATTTCCGATGTTATTCAGTTTCTGCATTGAGTAAGCAGTAATGGAAACCGATGAGAAATTTGGAAAGAGAATCAAAGTTCAGGGACAAGAAATAAAATTTTTGAAGTTTTCCAACGACATTGTAATTCTGTTACAGACGGCAAAATATTTGGAAGATCAGCTGAACGGACAGATAGTGTACGGAAAAGAGGTTATAAATTGAACCTCTGCAGAGGATAATGGAAAGTAATCGAATTAAATCATGTGATGCTCAAGGATTTCGATTAGCAAATGAAGTAAGATGAGTTTTGCTATTTGACAGTAAAATAACTGATAATGGCCAAAGCAGAGAAGACACAAAATTTAGACTGTCAATACTAAGAAAAGCGTTTGTTAAAAAGAGAAAGTTATTAACATCGAATATAAATTTAAGCGTCAGGAAGTCTTTTCTGAAGGTATTTGTCTGGAGTCTTGTATTGAACTGAAAAGTGGAGAATAAACAGTTCAGACAAGTAGTGAATAGAAGGATTTGAAATGCGCTGTTACAGAAGAACGTTGAACGTTAGACTTGTAGACAACAATTTATGAAGAGGTACTGGAGGTAATTGTGGAAAAAAGAAACATGAGGATACGGGGTAAGTCAATTATTATCCGGAAAGTAGTTATAAAATTTTATTGTAATCAAACAGGAAACTTACAAG
Source organism: Schistocerca piceifrons (assembly GCF_021461385.2). Taxonomy (NCBI): domain Eukaryota; kingdom Metazoa; phylum Arthropoda; class Insecta; order Orthoptera; family Acrididae; genus Schistocerca; species Schistocerca piceifrons. The sequence goes on along the minus strand of NC_060149.1, from coordinate 863,639,284 downwards.
AACATCATTTTTCAACATAGCCTCCTTTCGTTTCAACGCACTTGGCCCATCGTTGTACAAGCTTCCTGATGCCCTCAGAAAAGAAGGTTCTCGGTTGAGCTGCGAGCCAGGAATTCACTGCTTCTTTGATTGCTTCGTCCGAGGCAAATCGACGGCCCCTTAATGACTGTCTGAGTGGACCAGACAAGGATAGTCAGAAGAGCAAGATCGGAACTATATGGAGGATGATCCAGTACTTCAAATTTGAGTTTCTGGAGCATTTCAGCAGTGTGGGCAGCAGTTTTCGGACGGGCATTGTCGTGCAACAACACAACACATTTTGACAACAATCCTCGGCATTTGTTTCGAATTGCAGGCTTTAGCCTGGCAGTAAGCATCTCACTGTAACGTACGCTGTTTATTGTTGTGCCCCTTTCCGCAAATGTTCCAGTACTGGACCTTGTGCTTCCCAATAAACCGTAAGCATCAGTTTTCCTGCGGACGGTTGGGTGTTCCATTCCATACTCGGCCGTTTACTCTCCGGCTCGTAATGATGGATCCCTGTTTCGTCACCAGTAATGATCCTGTCTAAGAAGTTGTCCCCTTCGTTACTATAGAGATCCAAATGTTTTTTTTGCAGATGTCCAGGCGCGTTTGTTTATCATTTCACGTGAACCCTCAATGGTTTCTTCATTTGTGGCGATAAACAGTCGTCCAGCTCCTTAATCGTGCATGACACTTGTGCGACCACTTCGGAATTTTTCACTCCATTCGTAGACACTTCGTTGTGGCAAAACACTGTTCCAGTACTGTATCGAAAGTCTTCATGAATTTCGGCCCCTGATACGCCTTCCGACCACAAAAAACTGATGACTGAACGTCGCTCTTCTTTGGTGCAAATACACGGCGAAGCAGCCATGATTAACAGCACGGCAGCGATAACGAAACTAACCTAGCAGCTTGAAAATTGCAAAGATATAACAATAAATAAACAAAGCATACGACATCAAGGTAACACGAGAGTACTACGAAAATAAACAGAAATATAACTAAATTGCGGATAATAATTGACTTACCCTCGTACACTACTGGCCATTAAAATTGCTACACCAAGAAGAAATGCAGATGATAAACGGGTATTCATTGGACAAATATATTATACTAGATCTGACATGTGATTACATTTTCACGCAATTTGGGTGCATAGATCCTGAGAAATCAGTACCCAGGACAACCACCTCTGGCCGTAACAACGGCCTTGATACGCCTGGGCATTGAGTCAAACAGAGCTTTGATGGCCTGTACGAGTACAGCTGCGCATGCAGCTTCAACATGATACCACAGTTCATCAAGAGTAGTGACTGGCGTGTTGTGACGAGTCAGTTGCTCGGCCACCATTGACCAGACGTTTTCAGTTGGTGAGAGATCTGGATAATGTGCTGGTCAGGGAAGCAGTCGAACTTTTTCTGTATCCAGAAAGGCCCTTACAGGACCTGCAACATGTGGTCGTGCATTATCCTGCTGAAATGGAGGGTTTCGCAGGAATCGAATGAAGGGTAGAGCCACGGGTCGTAACACATCTGAAATGTAACGTCCACTGTTCAAAGTGCCGTCAAAGCGAACAAGAGGTGACCGAGACGTGTAACCAATGGCACCCCATACCATCACGCCGGGTGATACGCCAGTATGGCTATGACGAATACACGCTTCCAATGTGCGTTCACCGCGATGTCGCCAAACATGGATGCGACCATCATGATGCTGTTAACAGAACCTGGATTCATCCAAAGAAATGACGTTTTGCCATTCGTGCACCCAGGTTCGTCGTTGAGTACACCATCGCAGGCGCTCCTGTCTGTGATGCAGCGTCAATGGTAACCGCAGCCACGGTCTCCGAGCTGATAGTCCATGCTGCTGCAAACGTCGTCGAACTGTTTGTACAGATGGTTGTTGTCTTGCAAACGTCCCCATCTGTTGACTCAGGGATCGAGACGTGTCGGCACGATCCGTTACAGCCATGCGGATCAGATGCCTGTCATCTTGACCGCTAGTGATACGAGGCCGTTGGGATCCAGCACGGCGTACCGTATTACCCTCCTGAACCCACTCATTCCATATTCTGCTAGCAGTCATTGGATCTCGACCAACGCGAGCAGCAATGTCGCGATACGATAAACAGCAATCGCGATAGGCTACAATCCGACCTTTAACAAAGTCGGAAACGTGATGGTACGCATTTCTCCTCCTTACACGAGGCATCACAACAACGTTTCACCAGGCAATGCCGGTCAACTGCTGTTTGTGTATGAGAAATCAGTCGGAAACTTTCCTCATGTCAGCACGTTGTAGGTGTCGCGACCGGCGCCAACCTTGTGTGAATGCTCTGAAAGGATAATCATTTGCATATCGCAGCATCTTCTTCCTGCCGGTTAAATTTCGCGTCTGTAGCACGTCATCTTCGTGGTGTAGCAATTTTAATGGCCAGTATTGTATATTGACAGGACATTGCTTGAAGCAATCGTAAATTTAATAATAGAGGGAATTGTGGAGTGTAAAAATTGTAGAGGAAGACCAAAGTTTGAATATAGTATTAGGTCAAAAGGACGTAGGTTGTAGTAATTATCCAGAGATGAAGAGGTTTGCACAGGATAGACTGGCGTCGAGAGCTCCATAAAACTATTCTCCGGTCTGAAGATTGCAACAACACCTGAAAACGATAACTATAGGTTTTTTAAGACAAGGAAATCATAAACGTCTCTTCTGGCAGCACGAAACGGTAGAAGTATTGGTTACCGTTACATCCCAGGCATGCGTACTAACGACGTGTCAGGCCGTCGGTGAGCTAATCCAAGAGTGTTGTTAGCAGTCGATGCCATAGATGAGAACGACGGATGAGCCCACGGTGGCGGCGGACGGGTTGATATGGTCTACTCCATGCTCTTAACACATGCTCCATAAGATTCTGATCCGAAATCGTCGCTGGTCAGTTCATGCGGTGGGTATCTTCCCTGCAAGGAATTCATCCAACAGAGCATCTCAACACGATCGGAGATTACAGTCCACGAAGATGAACTCTGGATCAATTGTACGTCTGAAAAGTCGCAAAGATAGTTTCAGTGTCTCTGGGCGTTTCTGTACTCCACAGCCGGACGCCAAGCGAACAGATCGTGTCCTATATACAGAGTTCTGAGCATACGGTGAGATGACAAAAGTCATGAGCTACCTCCTTATATCGTGTCGGATCTCTTCTAGCCTGGCGCAGTGCAGCAACTAGACGTGGCAGCCCCCAGAGGAAATACTGACCCGTGCTGCCGCTATAGCCATCCATAATCGCGAAAGTGTTTCCGGTGCAGGACTTTGCGCACGAACTGACCTTCCGATTATGTCCCATAAACGTTCTATGGGATTCATATCGGGCGATCTGGGAGGCCAAATCATTCCCTCGAACTGTCCAGATAGTTCTCCAAACCAATTGCGAACAAATGTGACCCACTCACAAGGCGTATTGTCATCCATAAAAATTCCATCGTTGTTTGGGAACATGAACTCCATGAATGGCTGCAAATGGTCTAGTAGCCGAACATAATCATTTCCAGCTAATCATCGGTTCAGTCGGATCAGAGGACCCACTCCATTCTATGTAAACGCTGCCCACACGATTATGGAGGCACCACCAGCTTGCACAAACTTGGGTCCACGGCTTCGTGGGATCTGCACCACATTCGAACCCTACTATCATCTCTTACAACTGAAATCGGCACTCATCTGACCAGGCCACTGTTTTCCAGTCGTCTAGGGGCCAACCGATATGGTCACGAGCAATGGAGAGGCTCTGTACGCGATATCGTGCTGTTAGCAAAGGAACTCGTGTCGGTAGTCTGCTGCCATAGTCAATTAACGCCACTTTTTACCGTACTGCCCTAACGGATACGTTGGCTGTACGTCCCACATTGATATCTGCAGATATTTCATGCAGTGCTGCTTTCCAGTTAGCACTCAACGCAGACGCCACTGCTCTCGGTCGTTAAGTAAGGCCTTCGGCCACTGCATTGTCCAAGGTGAGAGGTAATACTCGAAATTTGATATTCTCGGCATGTTCTTGACATTGTGCATCTCGGAATACTGAATTCCCTAACGGTTTCCGAAATGGAATGCCCCATGCGTCTAGCTCCAACTACCATTCAGCGTTCAAAATCTGTTAATTCCCGTCGTGCGGCCATAATCACGGTGTACAACGTTTTCACGTGACTCACCTGAATGCAAATGACAGCTCCGCCAATTCACTGCCGTTTTATACCTATTGCACACGACATTACCGCCATCTGTATACGTGCATATCGCTATCCCATGACTTGTTACCCCATTGTATACAGGGTGAGTCACCTAACGTTACCGCTGGATATATTTCGTAAACCACATCAAATACTGACGAACCGATTCCACAGACCGAACGTGAGGAGAGGGGCTAGTGTAATTGTTTAATACAAACCATACAAAAATGCACGGAAGTATGTTTTTTAACACAAACCTACGTTTTTTTAAATGGAACCCCGTTGGTTTTGTTAGCACATCTGAACATATAAACAAATACGTAATCAGTGCCGTTTGTTGCATTGTAAAATGTTAATTACATCCGGGAGAATTGTAACCTAAAGTTGACGCTTGAGTACCATTCCTCCGCTGTTCGATCGTGTGTATCGGAGAGCACCGAATTACGTAGGGATCCAAAGGGAACGGTGATGGACCTTAGGTACAGAAGAGACTGGAACAGCACATTACGTCCACATGCTAACACCTTTTTATTGGTCTTTTTCACTGACGCACATGTGCATTACCATGAGGGGTGAGGTACACGTACACACGTGGTTTCCGTTTTCAATTACGGAGTGGAATAGAGTGTGTCTCGACATGTCAGGCCAATAGATGTTCAATGTGGTGGCCATCATTTGCTGCACACAATTGCAATCTCTGGCGTAATGAGTGTCGTACACGCCGCAGTACATCTGGTGTAATGTCGCCGCAGGCTGCCACAATACGTTGTTTCGTATCCTCTGGGGTTGTAGGCACATCACGGTACACATTCTCCTTTAACTTACCCCACAGAAAGAAGTCCAGAGGTGTGAGATCAGGAGAACTGGCTGGCCAATTTATGCGTCCTCCACGTCCTATGAAACGCCCGTCGAACATCCTGTCAAGGGTCAGCCTAGTGTTAATTGCGGAATGTGCAGGTGCACCATCACGCTGATACCACATACGTCGACGCGTTTCCAGTGGGACATTTTCGAGCAACGTTGGCAGATCATTATGTAGAAACGCGATGTATGTTGCAGTGCTCTCCGATACACACGATCGAACAGCGGAGGAGTGGTACTCAAGCGTCAACTTTAGGTTACAATATCTCCGGATGTAATTAACATTTTACAATGCAACAAACGACACTGATTACGTATTTGTTTATATGTTCAGATGTGCTAACAAAACTAACGGGATTCCATTTAAAAAACGTAGGTATGTGTTAAAAACATACTTCCGTGCATTTTTGTATGGTTTGTATTAAACAATTACACTAGCCCCTCTCCTCACGTTCGGTCTGTGGAATCGGTTCGTCAGTATTTGATGTGGTTTACGAAATATATCCAGCGGTAACGTTAGGTGACTCACCTTGTATACTGAATGCTACCCACAGCCTCATCCGAAAGATTTTCTTCCTCATCAGGGGCATTTGAACCTTGTGTCCAACTTTAGCCTGTTCGGTAGCTTGGAACATTAACGGAGTCTAATGCTTTCCTCGAACTATATTCATTTGTTGACGTCTTTAGAATAAATTTTAGTATCTCTCTCATTATTGAAACGACTATTTACACTGTTTTGTAAGGAGTTGCATTGATGCTTTAACAAAGTTGAGGATACAAATTTTACTGTGGGGTGACATTGCAAACCTTCCCCACTAGTAACAAAGCAGACGCGAAATTTATGGATTAAATTTTCATGGTAGTACACAAAATACTATCCATGGTAATTTTGGAGGGTATATACTCGTACGATACAGTGTGCGTTGTATATTTTGAATCTTAAGAGAAAGAAATAGAACACCGACCTCAACTGGGTTTGCTGCCGAGAACTTGAGTGCGAGAGGCCAGTTGCTTACCACTCATCCTAAGGAGAAGCTAAGAATAACAATACTAATCATATAATTAAACTTACCTGAGATAGCTACACGCTGTAATAATCGTTTGGCTTTTGAGATATAAACTGAAGTAAACACTTCTGACTGACAAGCAACAAAAAGTGCTTTTAATACTACACAATATTTTTAACCTCCGGTTCGTACTTTTCGGTACCTAGGTAACATACCACAAACAAAATGTAAAACGTCAATTACAGCACAATACACAAAACAAATGCTTAACAAAAAAAACGCATCACTGTTCTTGGTCACAACTGTATCGCATACATACATCTGAAAGAATGCCCCTTGCCCTCTTTAGTAATCCTTACTACCCTGTATCATGTCATCTTCCACGCATTTTATTAGACTGAGCTTTGAAAAACTTCTCGTATCCTACCTTATCTTACACATAACAAATCCCCTTGTTATACCTCGTACTACCGACCCATCAGCCTTACCTCCATGTTTAGCAAGGTCTTCGAATCGATTCTCTCCAGAAGCATCCATAAACATATAAATAAGCACCTGATAAGGTGCTGACGAAGTGCTGTATTACCGTCATCTCCTATCCAATCAGCTTAATAACCGAAAAATTGTCATTTTGGTGTCCATTGGCCTCGAAAAAGGCTTCAACGGTGTACAGTCTCCTCTTCCCACTCCATACTTATTCCCTTCCAATAAATTACGTCTGTCTTTAGTAATCCTTACTACCCTGTAGTCTATCCAACTGCCCATCCTTTGTCACCATAACCAACACCAATTCCCGTGTCTTCCATCCTACCGAAGCAATGCCTCAAAACTCTGCCGTCTGTCACGCTCCTATGTATCCTTGACACTGCTGACATGTCGAAGCCACCACGTCCTCCAGCAGAATATCCAAAACATCTACTTATGAGGGAAATTTCGTATCATATATTTATTAATAGCTGAGTGGCCACCAAAAGTTACTGAGTAATGTTACAAAAACCTACTTGTGTGAAAATGAAATTTAACTGAATCTGAATTAATCGTGAATCAGACACACCATTGAGACTCAGTGCTGAATTTAATGTACGCAACGGATTTACTAATGCTCTCATATTTATTTAGGGCCTAGCAGTGAATCTAGAGGAAGAACTGACATAACACTTACCATTCAAAGGGATTAAAAAGTGATAATGGACTCAAGATTTTAGTGTACCCTATAGTTTATTACAGAAGAGAATAGGAGTTATAAAGCATGAAAAACAATTATGTGAATTTGGAATTTACCGTGATGTACCGGATGGTTGTAATTAAGCTGACAGTGTTCTGAGTGCTGCAGTGTGGGCTGTATACATCGCAGGACGCTGAAACATCGTAGGTATATTCATTAATCAGTGCGCTCGTGGGGTATGCTGGAAATATTAATAGTTCCACTTTATGCCACCAGGTGAACATTTGGCGCTGTAAGCAGTCAGCATCCGACATGTTCCTTGTTTTGACGTCAGTATGCTGTTTGTCGCTTGGCGACACATGTTGAAAACTGAAGAAACAGGTGAATTAGGCGGTGCAGCAGGGAGATGGAGGTAGCCCAATCCCATGGCAGTTGTTGATGAAGTTGCTGCAGCTATAACCGACCGTTTGCACACGCATCAAATTCTGTGGGCAATGCTCCAGTTGTGTTACAGGAATTGTCTTTCCCCTGTCAACAGTTCAGAAGATTTTGGGGCGCATGTTACGCTGGTATCACTACACTATTCAGAATAGGCACTAAATGAAGCCCCAAGACAGGCTAAAACGCCGTGACTCTGTCCTCCGTCTTTTGGCATGGGTGAAAATAGATGACATGTGGCTGGGGCATATCCTCTGGATGGACAAGGCACATTCTCTCTGCACGGTGCCGTGAATGCACAAAACTGCCGCATATGGAGTTCTACTTCGGCACATGTTGTGCAGGAATATCCACTGCACTCAGCTTATGTGACCCATGTAGTGTGCTTTCGCACATTCCTTCATTCTCCGGCAGTTTTTCTTCAAGGAGACGACACCTCGTGGGCTTCTTAGGTGTACAGTGACATCTGCACGTTATAAGAACCTCCTTGCGCAAAATGCGATACTTTACAAGAATGCAATTGTGTCCACACCACTACCTACGTGTAAGATGGGGCAACACCATGTCGTTTGCCAGGTAAAGGTTTGCTTCGAGAAACCTTCAGTAACAACCGCCTCATCTTTAGGCAATTTCAGCATGTGTGGCCTTCCAGATCCCCCGACTATATCTTTGTGACTTCTGGTTGTGGGGATATCTGAAAGATGGTATCGGACGGCCGAAGTGTCCGTGCGGTTAAAGGCGCTGCAGTCTGGAACCGCAAGACCGCTACGGTCGCAGGTTCGAATCCTGCCTCGGGCATGGATGTTTGTGATGTCCTTAGGTTAGTTAGGTTTAACTAGTTCTAAGTTCTAGGGGACTAATGACCTCAGCAGTTGAGTTCCATAGTGCTCAGAGCCATTTGAACCAAAGATGGTATCTATCAAGGATGTGTCTGGATCTTTCCTGATCTGAAATATAGCATATGATGACACGTCACTCTGATTACATAGGATATGCTGCGAGCAACTGTCGACCGTGCCATTTTACGGATGCAGCATGTTGCTGAGTTGGGAGACCACATTGAACACATGTTTCAACTTGACGATATCCTAATAAATGTGCCAGAACCACCGTTATCATGTGTTTGATCGTTCCTCCCCTTTTTACTGCACCTACACCACATTCTGGCTTCTTACAGCGCATTATTTTCACCTGCTGGCAGAAAATGGAACTATTATTTTTTTCAGCATATTCCATGAGTGCATCCTGTGATGTATACAGTGCAAACTCTAGCACACGGAACATCATCAGTTTGATTATAGCCTCCTGGTACTATCTGATGAGAATTTCAAACTGGAACTAAGAGTTGGCAAAGTTACTAAATGAGATGGAGTTGCTTACTAGTCTCGCATCTGATTCATTGAACCGTTTTGCAACCTGACTATGGCGATCACAGTGACTGTTTGTCTGCAACAAGAGCCTAAAAATCCCAAAGATCTGAGGAGGCACTGATGTTTATGAGACAGTGAAACCTATCTTGAATTTGAACTATACTACTCTCGCATGGCCTAATACACCATAGCCGAAAGCAACGCATACCATAAACATCAATGTAATGCGAGCAGAGGGGAGACACTGAGGCTCCCTGGCCTGATGTTCAGCACTATGATCAGGCAGCTGAGAACTCCAACACTGGACACCAGATGACTCCACCACTTGAGAGCACAGCCCCCACTCTTGCCACAGTCTCCTGACTGTGACTTGTCTGCCTCCTATGTTTGTTTTTTCCTCTAGAAAGCAGCTTGCTCCTTGCTTCCCACCAACAAAACGTATCCACTAACACTCTCAAAAATTACTACAGAACACCAATGGCATAATTGTTTCTTTAACAAAATATCGTACAAAGAAGCGGTGAAATGTCATCAAGTCAATGAACTGAGTTTTATCCCCTCTTTTCTAAAAAATCTTCGCATTAAGTGTTGCGTCCTCCTGACGTCACTACTAACACATCAATTAGTGCTCACTCAGCCACTAGCTAGCCTCGCATTACAGGTCCGGTGAAACAGTTAAAAAACTGTCCACGAGGTTAGTCGCCGACTTTGTTGCAACCTCTAAACGTTAAGTAGGTTAGAGCTCTTTTTTCATGTTTTTTGGATAGCCAGAAAATGCTTATCTGCTCAAGTATTTCTTTCTTAACAATTTTCTTGCGCCTACGACCTGCTAATAGAGTACTGTCTTCCAGAATGAAGTATTCTATCTCAGTTGTCCTGCATGCATGCATGTCCAAAGAAAATTTGCATCATTCTTCTTAACAACAAATGTATTGCAATATCGTATTCATCTGTCGATATCAGGTAGCGACTTCCAGTTAACAACCTCCTCCCTTGTATGGGAATTACATAACGTATGTACGAGTACACGTAGTGATGCAGGAATGATGATATGTGTGAGTTTGGGTCTGACCGTGAGTACTGCACAGGTAGCCTAAGCAGCTGAGTGGGAAATCTGCGTTCGAGTCCTGGTCTGGCACAAAATTTCCTTATCGTCATTCCCTTATACAACTGATGGTTCATCCTATTCGCAACTGCGAATGCATTTCGTAACGACTGTAGTCGCCACAATGCCTGTTATATCCCACAACTATCCAATATCACATCTGGAGATGGTCTTCTCTGTTCGAACATTGACACACTATGCAACGAACTGCTGTGCAGCTGACACTTTCTCGTAACATTGGGAATTCTCAATTGTTACAACAGGCTCGTATTGACACCTTGAAGACATGCTAATGAGAACACATTTCGTATCACAGGCATTCAGCTCATAGCCGGCCGAGATAGCCGAGCGGTTCTAGGCGCTCCAGTCCGGAACCGCGCTGCTGCTACGGTCGCAGGTTCGAATACTGCCTCGGGCATTTATGTGTGAGATGTCCTTAGGTTTAAGTAATTCTAAGTCTAGGGGACTGATCACCTCAGATGTTGAGTCCCATAGTGCTCAGAGCCAGCATTCAGCTCATATGATGGAATAAATAGCAGTACGTCTTGCATCTCGAATATCCATTGTCCGAATGAACTGAGTATGCTTACTTATACACTAGTGTATAAAGGTAGGAGCTAACTGAGATGGTGGGGGTACAGAGCACCAGACACGAAACACTGAGCTTCATCGGGAACCAAGAAGCCCAGTTAATACGGTAGGCTAGTTAAGGCAAGAAGGTGTGTGGCGTGCACCCCAGCACGAGATATCTCATTACTGCGTTCCCCAACAGCCCGATTGTGACACACCTGACTTATTATTATGCGGACACCGGAAACACAATTCCATCCCATAGTGAACCATTCTTATTCTTTAAGCTCATACAGGTGTGTGATGGAGCCGTATATCATTCAAAAAAATTGGCCCAGACCTTCGCCCTATAGCGAGTTAGGTGTCGACGGAAGCTCTAGCTGCGTTTCTCCTACTCTTGCAGCATCCACATATGCAGCCAAGGATATGTAAGAAAACTAAGGCCTCACAGCCCCAGTGACAGCTTCTGGGACTGGTCTGAGCTCCCAGTCAAAAGCCATCTCCCGGTTCCTGCAATCTGCAGACGTGGACACTAACTGCTCTAGCCCTCTCATATGCTGAATGCTCTGGCTGAATTGGTTATAACTGAGTATTAATAAAAGCTCACACACAAACATGGGCAGGAGGAAATAGGGAGGAATAGAGGGATGGGGGGAAGAGGGGTAATTGTGAACATTTTGAGGTAGAACAGGTGAGCTACCCCAACATAGTGGTAGATACCTACAAACACCGGTTTTGCCATTTCCGATGTCTTGAAAGCACCAGTGGGCTAGATGCTTTATAACGAGTGGTATGGGAGCATAGGCGTCCAAGAGAGGGCAAGAGGGGCCACTTGATCCCTCTCCCCAACTTGGTATCTAGAGTACAGAGTTTTTACCCACGCGTTGAGTGGATAACCATTGTTTTGTAGGATGTAATAGGTTTTCTGTGTCACGTATAAAATATGACATGTCTCAAAACTGACCAACTCATTTATATAAAAAATGGCAATTTTGAGTCTTACCCCCCATCCGGGAAAAATTTCTGCGGGCGCCCATGGATAAGAGAAGAGGTGAGGGAGAGGGAGAAGCGGGAGATCTTGTCGTTGACCTTTAAGGGAGAATTTGGGCGAGGGAGTGGGGTGTCGGACATTCATGAATTTGACATAGACAGACCCCTACTGTTGGAACCAGAAACAACATTCGTCCTCTATTTGCGCTTTGAGTTCCATGAGTCACTGTGAGTACGACATGACAGGGAAAACTCCCCATCGCACCCCCTTTATAATTAGTGGTAACATGTCACAGTGGATAGCTCATCAAAAAACTGAACACAGATCAAGAAAAAAATTCAGGAAGAAGGTGTACTGATCTGTGTAAAAAGAAGCAAAATCGAGACAGTTAACGGTCCGAACTCAAGATGTGCAATATCGATAGAACTGGAACAGCCACGGCGTCGTGGTTCTCTGGTGACGGTGTTGCACCGCAAAGGGAAGATCCGTGTTCAAATGTCCCACTTGCCTCATATTTCTTCCTTTTTTCACAGAATTATGAACTGTTCGTACGGTCACTGATGTGTCTGTCCGCTGTATTTAAATTTGTGTCTGTGTCATGGTGTAACATGCGTTTTCAGCAGCGAGCTATAAGGAAGGGACCTCCAGACATACGTACCTCCTGTTTGTTCTACGCACGTACCACATGCTATGGCTCTTATTGTCCGATTCACCCATGAGAATGGAAACAATAAAATACAGAAGAGATGCCGACACGTGTTTCAGTTTATCCCACCAACGGGTCACGCTGCAATCTACCAAAATTTCACTGAAAATAATCTACTCAGCTTGAAATGTTTAGCATGTGGGAAGTGTCTTCACTGTTTCCACAGTCTGCGCACACGTAGAGTGGATCATTATTCCACATGACCAATGAGACCATAATTTTCATTTAGTAAACTGTACCTATTCCTCTACCTTTCTGTAAACATCAAACAGATAAAACAGTAATTTTCTTCTTCTCCTGTAGATGGATGGAACTGCAGTTTTCTTTTGCTGCTAGTGGTTGCTCCCTTCTTTCCTTTTCTTTTTTTTTCATTCTTCGGTGCCTTGTTATCATTTCTCTCCTCTCTTTCTTCTCTAGGTCCTGTTTTTCAGGTGCGTCTGTTAAGATAGCACACTTCCTTTGCTGTCTTCCAAGATTGTTCTTTTTCCTCGGTCCAGCTTTAGGGAAAAAGTGAATGTGCTCGGGGGAAAACGTTTCTCCGCTGAAGTTCCTGGAACAGCATTAACACCATTCGCCACGTTCACAGAGATAACCAGAGGATCTGAAAATGTTTCTTCTGAAACAGCCCTATCGGTCACAAGTGATGCAGAAAAATCACTTTCTTGGAATTTGTCCTGGTCAGATGGAAATATGCCTGTTGCTGAGAATCCTCAAGTGATGTTTCCTGACGTGAAAGTGATGAGAAGTCCTTTATTTATAGTGGAAGGCAAATCATAAATTGTTAGTGTCTTTCCTGGATTTGCTTTCAATAATGCATTGATTCCCCTGCTGCCTATCTTCTTTAAAGGGCCGTGAACGCTTACATCTAGAAGCTGTAGTCTGTGAGAACAGTGGGGAGGAAATGACAGAAGCACTACACCATAATTATTCTTACATTTATTAAGAGCTTCTGTGCTAGAAAGCTTTTGACAATGTTGACTGGAATACTCTCTTTCATATTCTGAAGGTGGCAGGGGTAAAATAGAGGGAGCGAAAGGCTATTTACAATTTGTACAGAAACCAGATGGCAGTTATAAGAGTCGAGGGACATGAAAGGGAAGCAGTGGTTGGGAAGGGAGTGAGACAGGGTTGTAGCCTCTCCCCGATGCTATTCAATCTGTATATTGAGCAAGCAGTAAAGGAAACAAAAGAAAAGTTCGGAATAGGCATTAAAATTCATGGAGAAGAAATAAAAACTTTGAGGTTCGCCGATGACATTGTAATTCTGTCAGAGACAGCAAAGGACTTGGAAGAGCAGTTGAACGGAATGGACAGTGTCTTGAAAGGAGGATATAAGATGAACATCAACAAAAGCAAAACGAGGATAATGGAATGTAGTCGAATCAAGTCGGGTGATGCTGAGGGAATTAGATTAGGACATGAGACACTTAAAGTAGTAAAGGAGTTTTGCTATTTGGGGAGCAAAATAACTGATGATGGTCGAAGTAGAGAGGTTATAAAATGTAGACTGGCAATAGCAAGGAAAGCGTTTCTGAAGAAGAGAAATTTGTTACCATCGAGTATTGATTTAAGTGTCAGGAAGTCATTTCTGAAAGTATTTATATGGAGTGTGGCCATGTATGAAAGTGAAACATGGACGATAAACAGTTCAGACAAGAAGAGAATAGAAGCTTTCGAAATGTGGTGCTACAGAAGAATGCTGACGATTAGATGGGTAGATCACATAACTAATGAGGAGGTATTGAATAGAATTGGGGAGAAGAGGGGTTTGTGGCACAACTTGACTAGAAGAAGGGATCGGTTGGTAGGGCATATTCTGAGGCATCAAGGTATCACCAATTTAGTATTGGAGGGCAGTGTGGAGGGTAAAAATCGTAGAGGGAGAGCAAGAGATGAATATACTAAGCAGATTCAGAAGGTACTGGGAGATGAAGAAGCTTGCACAGGATAGAGTAGCATGGAGAGCTGCATCAAACCAGTCTCAGGACTGAAGACCACAACAACAACATGTTAAGATGGGCCGAATGGTTGTCCAGCAGTAGTAGAACAAGATCCTCTTTTGTTGTTCTGGTTTTCCAGATAAAATGATTGAAAAATGTTAAAAAAGATTGCTGCACCATCCACCCAGAACCTGTAGGGTTGGGCTGATTTGGTGGAAGAGACCAAACAGCGAGGTCATCGGTCTCATCGGATTAGGGAAGGAGGGGGAAGGAAGTCGACCGTGCCCTTTCAAAGGAACCATCCCGGCCTTTGCCTGAAGCAATTTAGGGAAATCACAGAAAACCTAAATCAGTATGGCCGGAAGCGGAATTGAACCGTCGTCCTCCCGAATGCGAGTCGTGTGGTGACCACTGCGCCACCTCGCTAGGTCCAAACCTGTGGTGGCACCAATGTATCCAGTGGGCCCCGTCACGGATAAAAGGATCCTTCAAATTTTTCCTTTGAAAAATTATCATGGGTATAGTGAAGGTCTCTTGAGCACATAGAGCAGCTGCTACTGTTCCCATTTCTCGCCGTTCGGCGGAGCTCACAATTCCAAATTTTTTACGCCTTTCTGCGCAACTATCATGTTTGGTTTCAACATCGTAATTATACTCGTTTCATCCACGTTCCATATTCTGGAAGTCGGAAGAGGATGACGAGAATAAACATCTCCACATTTCTGGCAAAAGATCCCCAACATTTTTTTAATGAAACGCTGTCATTCTTCCCAGAGTTGTGCGTTCGGGTAGTCTGATGGAAAGATCATTCTTTCCCTCCAAAAATGCTGAAAGGCAATCAGCTCCAGCTGTTTCCTTTAGTAAACAGTATGATGCCATTTTCAAGCTAAAATATTCAGCAGAAAGACACCCCACTTTTCGTACATCGCCTTTGGTCAAATCGAACATAACTTCGCTGGAGCTCGTGATATAATCCCTGAGTACTATTTTCTGACTGACTGACTGAAAATACTTTCATGTGTTTATACAGGGTGATTTTTCCACCGTGTAAAAGCTCTAGGGACTGATCGATGAGAGGATACGGAACAAAAAATCTTTAATGAACTTGTGTTCGGAAATGCATGGTTTCCATGATAGGCAGTTTATTCAATCATACATTGTTATAGAGACTGTGGTATAATACGCGCTGCACCATGCAGCCACAGTTTCAGTAGGTGCTGAAAATGGTTTCCCTGTGTCTCAACGCATGCGTGTACACGCCGTAGCATGTTCTGCCTCACACGTCCACACCAGCCAGGCTGCATCCGAACAGTGTCAAAGGCGGCAGGAATACGCTGGAATGGGCTGTGCATACATGACCAGAAATCGGATGGTTTGAGATCCGGTGAACGAGGAAGCCATGGAACAGGACCCCCTCGTCCGATCCATCGACCAGGAATGACGGGACTGAGATTCGTCCGGATGTTATCGGGCAATTGGGCTGGAGCACCATCACGTAGCAGCCACATAACCCTTCGAATTATCAATGGTAGTTCTTCCAGCAGGGGATGCGAAGTCCCCCACAAGAAACACCGATAGTTTCGGCAAAAATACGGTCGCCAATTATCCCGGCCTCAACGTTCCGGGTGCACCGATGCTGATGATTCGCTGTCACCATACCATGAGGGTTCTGCTCACTATCCCACAGATGACTGTTATGAAAGCTGAAGATACCACTCCGCGTAAAGCTGGCCTCATCTGTGAATACGATGGATGACACAAATCCCGGAATCGTGGTTGGCTGGTTAAGAAACAAGTGACAAAACTGCTTCCGATGTGGAAAGTCTGTCGCTAGTAAACCCTGCACCCGCTGTAAGTGATAAAAGTAGTAACAGTTGTCGTGGAGGACGTTCCACACAGTCGTCTGGCTTACCCCGTACTGCCGGCCGGTGTGGCCGAGCGGTTCTAGGCGCTACAGTCTGGAACCACGCGACCACTGCGGTCGCAGGTTCGAATCCTGCCTCGGGCATGGATGTGTGTGATGTCCTTAGGTTAGTTTGGTTTAAGTAGTTCTAAGTTCTAGGGGACTGATGACCTCAGCAGTTAAGTCCCGTAGTGCTCAGAGCCATTTGAACCATTTTTTTACCCTGTACTGGCGGGCCAGGTGCCTGGTACTGACACGGCCGTCGCCTTCCGCAGTGTTAATCACATTTTCCTCCAGGTCTGGTATCCGAACACTTGGGGTACGTCCTTCATGATTTGCTGCTTCCTGAAACGACCCTGTCTCAGATAAACGAAGAAACACTGTTGCTGTGGTTGTTTTCTGCGGGGATTGGTTTCCTGATACAACCTTGCTGCCCGCCGCCCCTTCCCATTTGGTTTTTCGTAAGTAAACACCATGTCGGGAAGCTCTCGATTCGAATAGGTAATCATTGTGTACAACGCTGTATCACATCTACTACAAGGTGAGTCAGCAATGGAAGTGTATCGGACACAACATTACGAATGACAATGGCAAGAGAGGGGGCTAGGGCATGACATATGGGGAACAGTAGCACCCTCCAGGAGGAAACTATGCATACTGTAACTGCGGCTGCACGGTACAGCGCGTAGTAGACCACAGTGTCTGTAACAAAGTATGACTGAATAAATGGTCTCTAGCATAGAAACCATGCATTTCCGGACATAATTTCATTAGACTTTTATGTTCGATACTCTCTCATCCATCAATCAAAAATGGTTCAAATGGCTCTGACCACTATGGGACTTAACAGCTGAGGTCATCAGTCCCCTAGTACTTAGAACTATTTAAACCTAACTAACCTAAGGACATCACACACGTCCATGCCTGAGGCAGGATTCGAACCTGGGACCGTAGCGGTCGCGCGGTTCCAGACTGAAGCGCCTAGAACCGCTCGACCACTCCGGCCGGCGATCGATCAATCCCTAGAATTTGTAAACGATGGAAAAAAATCACCCTGTAGTGCGCACAAGTAACTTTTCCCTCTGTTTCTTTTTCCTTTTTGATGAATCGAGAGAGAGTACAGTAACAAATATTACATTCTTGTGCAGTTTTTCTAATACAATAATCGTTCTTTTCAGAGCCAAAGTGTCTGCTCTCTGACTCACGTCTAAAGGTGCCAAACTTGTTTCTGTTTTGCGTTTTTAAGGAAGCGTTTCGGTTATATGAAAGTAAACACAAGAAGAGGAAAAATAAAAGGATTACATTATCCAACAGGCATAATATGTCTGCCTAACTAAGGGTGGGGTATGTTGCAACACTGCGTTGGAACATGCCCCACATCGCACTGCCATATAAAACACATGTAAACTTCCCAACAAACACTTTAATCTAAAGTCAGTTCTTACATTGACAAACTTCAAATGGAACCATTTATCACGTGTTAAATTTAATCCAGGTCAACGAAAGTCTTAATATTCAGAGTAAACATTAATAAAACCTACAAACTGCAGGGACATATTCCTGGCCGAAAATGGAGGGAAAAAGGTCCTACGAACATGTGTCCGGAAATGCGTCGTTGCCACGGTTGATGGCGCTGACGAATTAAAGTTCCTCTGACCACGTGCCGTGTGTTCCTTATATGTTGCAGGTTCATTGATGCAGCGTACTGTAAGCAGCAAAAGGGTCCGGTATTCATGTCGGGAACACGTCGATACGGTGTTTGCGTGCGTCCAAGCAGATGGGAACGGTCGAGTGGCAGGATGGCTATACCAAAACAAGTATCCTCACAGCATAAAACACAGCACACGTTTCAAGCCCTTATTAGACGTTTGTGTGACCATGGGCTGTTTCAGACAGTCGACGTACTTTGCCTTACACCATGTTCGCGCTCCACTTGCCTGGAAGCTGTTCTAAGGTCAGCATCCTGTAGAACCTGGTCCTCCAAATCTGGTGTAGTCACAGTCTGCCCCTCCATGCGCGTTCGTCTTTCTGAAAGGACCAATGGCCACACAAACCCGCCAAAAGGGCTTGAAATGTTGTTTAATGTGGTTGGTGTCTGTGAGTGTACTTGTTTTAGTATAGCCGTGCTGCCTCTCGACCGTTTCCACCTGCTTAGCCGTACACAAACACCATATCGACTTGTTCCCTACATGAATACTGGATCACTTTGCTGCTTACAGTACGCTGCGTCAATCAACCTGCAACAGTCAAGGAAAACAGGGCACGTGGTCAGACGAACGTCATTTCGTCAGCGCCATCTACCGTGGCAACGATGCATTCCC
Organism: Schistocerca piceifrons; assembly: GCF_021461385.2. Classification (NCBI taxonomy): domain Eukaryota; kingdom Metazoa; phylum Arthropoda; class Insecta; order Orthoptera; family Acrididae; genus Schistocerca; species Schistocerca piceifrons. The sequence continues at coordinate 863,620,657 of NC_060149.1, read as the reverse complement.
GGACACATGTTCATAGGACCTTTTTTCTACCATTTCCAGTCAGAAATCTATCCCTGCGGTTTTTCGGTTTTATTAATGTTCACCCTGCATGTACAAAGTCTTTAGAACTATACACAGGTACACACCAATGACGATTTCGACCAAAGGAAGAGAACACAGAGAAAAACGTCTTCTAGCGCCAAATCCGACCATCACAATGAAGATACCACGGAGATGAAAGAGCTTCCATATGATGGCTGCACCTGATAGGATACTTCATGAAAAAATGCAGATGTTGCGTTGTACTCTGTTGCAAACATGCCCCTCTCTCCACTGCTCTAACGTCATTCTAGAGTAGTAGCTACTCTATAGCCTAACAGAAGTTTTAATATTTACAGAAATTCTATGGTTTTGGCTGTTTAATATGACAATCAGTCCCTGAAGGAAAATCTGCCTGATCCCGAGATAGTAATGGGGAGCGTGGATCTCCATAGCAGATAACGCTTAAGAGTATATGTCCTAGTGGCAGGCGTAATTAGTACAAATACATAATTTAACACTTAGATGCAGTAATGGCCAGCAACGATACCTGCAAATGAAGGACAGGTGGGAAGAGCTGTTATTGGAGTGAGAAAAAGAAATATATTCTCTACATTATTTATCGAGTGCACGATATGAATACGTAAAGCATCGGAAAATAAGTAAATCTGTATGGAAAATGGGTACTGATTCGAACACCTCACTTAAATGAACATAACACCCCTGAACACCCACTGAGTACAGACAACTATGTACAGCATGTTGAATCCAGCTGCAAGATTTTGAAAGTTTGTTGCTACATAACAGTAACTGATACAAATTTGATTTGTTATGTTTTTCTTGTGCTTTTGTCCCCCATCTGCGCATGGTCGGCGTGGTTATTAACGGATTTGGCACGGCTAGTTCAAGGGGAGGCCAGATGCCTTTCCTGTCACCACCCCATTACTCCCCAGGACAGAATGTGTCTGCATGTAGTGTGATCCGTGTGTGAAAATTGTCTAAATGTTTGCGAGCTGTGTACCTGTGGCAGGACTTGGGTACCAGCCCGATAGTCACCTAGCCAGATGTGGTAAACCACCTAAAAACCACATCCAGGCTAGGCAGCACGCCGACGGGAGGTTGCTGGGGAGGAGGGGAAGGGGGGTGGCAGGCGGATTCGGTCTGGGGCCGGAGCACCTCTCCGTCCTCCAGGCGGCGCCTTAAACACGCAGAGCTATCCTGGCAGGTGAAATTTGAACAGACTGATATAAATACGTCAGCAATGACAGTAAAAATAATGTTCTGTATAAAATTATAACTTGTTGCAATTCTCTGTAAAATAAGTAAATAAACTATGTTCATAACTCCGCAGAAAACATTACGTATGTTATGTATACCTATCTCAATGAACATTCCTTTCACTTATTATTTCGTAAATTACAGAGAAAAGCACCTTATCTGAAACACTTGCTTCTTCTTTTCCCTGGCGTTTATTCCGTCTAATACAGGGCGCGCTTTTTCGGAATTTCGGAAATTTCACCTAACTATTTAACTTTGTCGTCGGATACCCTTCCTGACGCGACAGTCGTCAAGGTAAGTCTTCTGATTGGTTCGATGTGGCGCGCCACGAATTACTCTCGTGTGCCAATCTCAGAGTAGCACTTAAAGCCTACGTCCTCAATTATTTACCGGATGTATTACAATCTCTGTCTTCCTCTACAGTTCTTACCTTCTAGTACCATGGAAGTTATTCGATGATGTCTTAACAAATGTTCTACCATCCATTCCCTTCTTTTTGTCAGTGTTTTCCATACATTCCTTTCGATTCTCCGGAAAACCTGCTCATTCTTTACCTTATCAATCCACCTAATTGTCAACATTCTTTTGTAGCAGCTCATCTCAAATGCTTCAATTCAATTCTTTTCTGATTTTCCCACTATCATACAATGCTGCGCTCCAAATGTATATTCTCAGAAATTTCTTCCTCAAATTAAGGCATATGTCTGGTACTATTAGACTTCTCTCGGTCAAGAATGCCCTTTTTGCCTGAGTTAGTCTGCTTTTTATGTCCTCCTTGTTCCGTCCATGATGGATTATTTTGCCGCCGAGGTAGCAGAATTCAACTTCATTTACTTCGTGATCACCAATCCCGATGTTAAGTTTCTCACTGTTCTCATGTCTGCTACTTCTCGTTGCTTTCGTCTCTCGTCGATCTACTCTCAGTCAATATTCTGTAGTCATTAGATTGATAATTCCATTCAGAAGATCCTGTAACTCTTTCTCACGTTCACTGAGGATAACAATGTCATCAGCGAATCTTATCCTTTCAAATTGAGTTTTAGTCCCACTCTTGAACCTTCCTTTTATTTCCGCCATTGCGTCTGCGATGTATAAGTTGAACAGTAGTGCCATCAATCGGTCCGTACAGGTCTGTGAGGACGGTGTGCCGGCCGGAGTGGCCGAGCGGTTCTAGGCGCTCCAAAAAAATGGTTCAAATGGCTCTGAGCACTATGGGACTCAACATCTTAGGTCATAAGTCCCCTAGAACTTAGAACTACTTAAACCTATCTAACCTAAGGACATCACACACACCCATGCCCGAGGCAGGATTCGAACCTGCGACCGTAGCAGTCCCGCGGTTCCGGACTGCAGCGCCAGAACCGCACGGCCACCGCGGCCGGCCTAGGCGCTACAGTCTGGAACCGCGTGACCGCTACGGTCGCAGGTTCGAATCCTGCTTCGGACATAGATGTGTGTGATGTCCTTAGGTTAGTTAGGTTTAAGTAGTTCTAAGTTCTAGGGGACTGATGACCTCAGAAGTTAAGTCCCATAGTGCTCAGAGCCATTTGAACCATTTTTTGAGGACGATGTGACGTTCGTCACTCAGACACTCGTGTTCGTCCAGTGTGCCAGGCCGTTTCTACAATTAGGCAAGATTAGGAGGCCGCCTAGGGTGGCAAAATGGTATGGGCAGCAAAGGGCGAGAAAAATTAATTTCAAATGCAACAGCGAAAAAATTGATCAAATTAGGAGAAAAAAATGAAAATGAGGAAAAATTGAAACACTGAATTGTTTTCAAAAGCATGCGAAACAGTCGCTTAATAAATCTTTACAGTCGACTCTTGATTATCCGATCTTCGATTAACCGACTCCACGGATTATTCAACCACTGGGTCCAACGTCCGTCTGCGCTCCGCAACGAAAAGCGTGCCAGCGTTACCGCTCGATTTTACTGCTGTAGCAACAGGTGTCCGTCTGAGACATGCTCCTCATGCACGCTCAGTTGTGAACAGAAGGCAAGGGATTCTTAAAGACTAAAAACACTACAAATCAGAAAAGGGAACGTGTTGTGTGGACAATCGAACCGAAACTAAGTGTTCTGCAAAGACTTTACAAAGGTGAGCTTGTTGTTAAATTAGCCTCTGAAATGAGTGTTGGAGTGACAACCATTAAATACTGAAAAAGCAACAGAAAATATATGAAGCTTTTTCGTTGACTGTAGGTGATGAAGCGCTTTCAAAACTAGAAAAGCATTGGAAAAAAAAATCAGAACTTGAGCTCTTGGATGACGCTGTGTGGGTTTGGTTTTGTCATAAAAGACGCAAGAGGACCAAACTATCTGGTCTTATCGTAAAAGAAAGCCATTTAGTTGCAGCAAAAACTGGGTGATGAAAAAGACATATTCCAAGCAAGCGAAGCTTGGCTTCATCGGTGGAAATATCATCACGGTGTTAGGCAAGTTGCTATTTCAGGTGAAAATCTGTCTGATGATGATAATGCAAGTAGGGAGTTTGCTGAAAATTTTGAAAAAATTGTGCCAGAAAATAAACTGATAGCTAATCAGTTACACAGCACATTGATGTAACTGGGCTAAGCCATAAAATGCTCCGTAAAAAACCGCTGCCTCAGAGAACGAAGCAGCCACAGGCACGAGATTAGAAAAGGACGGGCTGACCATTGGAACATGCAGAACGCAAGTGGTGACCATAAATTGCCGTTGTTTGTAAATGGCAAATCTAAGAAACCAAGCAGCTTCAAAAACAAACACATCGGCACTCCCCGTTCATTACATAGATAAAAAGTACTTCGATAAAAGCTAATTTGTTTAAAGAATAGTGTTCTGATGTATTTGCTCTAGCCGCTAAAAAACACTTCAAATCATAAAACTTGCAACCCCGCGAATTTTTATTGCTAGACATCGCCCCAGGCCACACCTCAGAGTCAGGACTCAAACAAGGTGACATGAAAGATTTTTGCTCCCCCACATGACTCCAATAATCCAAGCAATGGGCCAGGGTGTTATTGAGTGGTTAAAACGACGTTATAGGAGGAAATACGTCAGCGCTTTGTTACAAAAAACAGAAGTGGGTTGTGATCTTTTTGAAGCAATGAAAAGCTTCAGCTTGAAAGATGCAATTTACACAGTCGTTCAAGTTTGGGAAGAACTTGTAAGTAGGCTGTTTATGTTTTCTTATTGGCAACATTACGTAGCGGTCTGTGTGAGAATCACTGGCTGTGCTGTGTGCAGTCTGTGGCTGGTTTGCATTGTTGTCTGCCATTGTAGTGTTGGGCAGCGGCAGCTGGATGTGAACTGCACGTAGCGTTGCGCAGTTGGAGGTGAGCCGCCAGCAGTGGTGGATGTGGGGAGAGAGATGGCGGAGTTTTGAAATTTGTCATGAACTGCTATATATATTATGACTATTAAGGTAAATACATTGTTTGTTCTCTATTAAAATCTTTCATTTGCTAACTATGCCTATCAGTAGTTAGTGCCTTCCGTAGTTTGAATCTTTTATTTAGCTGGCAGTAGTGGCGCTCGCTGTACTGCAGTAGTTCGAGTAATGAAGATTTTTGTGAGGTAAGTGATTTCTGAAAGGTATTGTTTAATGTTACTCAGGGCCATTCTTGTGCAGGGATTTTTGAAAGTCAGATTGCGTTGCGCTAAAAATATTGTATGTCAGTTTAAGGACAGTCATGTATAATTCTTCAAAGGGGACGTTTCAAACTTAAGAAAACTACTCTTTAAAATCATGGAATAAAGTTTGTCGTAGCCTAAACCAAGAGCAAGAATTTCCAGAATCTAATGAATCAGACCCTGCAGCTTCAGACTCTTCGGAATTGTATCCAGCACACCAATATAGAGGAATGGGTAGTAGAAGGTGATGGTGCTGCTGTCACCAATGAAGAACTTGAGGATGATCAGATCATCGATCTTGCTTTGCAACAGTATAATGTTGAGCAAGAGGAGTCACATGATGAAGAAAAGGAAGATGAAAAGATCGGCCACTCTGCAGCAAAAGATGCGTTCGAGACTGCCCTCAAATAATTGAAACAAGAGCAAACCGCTGCAGCTACGGACATATTGTGGGCAAAGAAGTGGCGTGATGCTGCCGCAAAGACAAAGTTTAAAATTAAAACAAAAAACATTTTACACTTTTTAAAATAGGTTTTCAGTTTATAAAATGTTCTGTTTTCCTTTTTCTTTATTAGAAATTTAATTAATAATTCAATTGTGATTTATTACGTCGTTTTGAGCTGTGTAAATAATTTGTTTCATTCTAATCTGATTATACGACCTTTTTAGCGTTCCGACGACTGCCTGGTTCCAAAAGTGATGGTTAATCGAGGTTCTACTGTACTTGCTTTGACGAATGTAAACACATTGCCTCTGCTTACCTCAAAACTACCCGCTACTGAGTACGAAACGGAAACAAACATCAACTTGATTCATTTCTGTCGAACGCTACAGCCGGACATTTTGATGTTTCGGAATGTCTTCTATAAGTATAGCATAATTTCTGAATTCAAGGAAAAATTCATTCGCACTAGAAAATACACTGAAGAGCCAAACAAACTGGTACAACTTCCTAATATCTTGTGCGGACCCCGCGAGCGCGCACAAGTGCCGCAACAGGTATCCCAAATACTCTCAATAATGTTCATGTCTGGCGAGTTTGGTGGCCAGCGAAAGTGTTTAAAATCAGAAGAGTGTTCCTGGAACCTCTAGCAATGGGGTGTCGCATTGTCCTGTTGGTATCGCCCAAGTCCGTCGGTATGCACAAAGGACATGAATGGACGTAGGTGATCAGACAGGATACTTACGTACGTGCCACTGGTCAGAGCCGTATCTATACGTCTCAAGGATCTCATACCAATCGAACTGCAAACGCCCCACACCATTACAGAACCTCCACCAGCGTCAACAGTCCCCTGCTGACATGCAGGGTCCATGGATTCATGAGGTTGTCTCCATACCCGTGCACGTCCATCCGCTCGATACAGCTCGAAACGAGACTTGTCCGACCACGCAAGGCAACATGTTTCCAGTCATCAACAGTGTAATGTCGATGTTGACGGGCCCAGGTAAGGCGTTAGGCTTTGTGTCGGGCAGTCATCAAGAGTACACGGGTGCGGCTTCGACTCTGAAAGCCCATATCGATGATGTTTCGTTGAATGGTTCGCCCGTTGACAGTTGTTGATGCCCCAGCATTTAAATCTGCAGAAATTTGAGGAAGGGTTGCATTTCTGTCACGCTGAACGATTCTCTTCAGTCATCGTTGGTCCCTTTCTTGCAGGATCTTTTTCCGGCCGCTGCGATGCTTGAATTGATGTTTTACCGGATTTCTGATATTCACGGTACGTTCGTGAAATGGTCGTACGGCAAAATCCCCACTTCATCGCTATCTCGGAGATGCTGTGTCCCTTAGCTCGTGCGCCGACTGTAACACAACGTTCAAACTCACTTAAACCTTGATAACCGATCTAACAACTGCGCCAGACAGTTGTCTTATGTAGACGTTTCCGACCGTAGCGCTCCATTCTGCTTGTTTACATATCTCTGTATTTGAATATGCATGCCTATACCAGTTGCTTTGGAGCTTCAGTGTAGTTCCACACCTTTATTAGCCAATTTTCATGCAATTAACAAGCCCTATCTTTCCAATGTTAAATAGCGCTTAAAATAACGTTTTTCTCAGAAAGTATTTGAGATAGGAAGTTGAAATTTTTACAGGTTATTTATTGGAGTATTGATTACAACTTAAATCACGGATTTTTAAAAATTTTAATTCAGTTGTTAGAGATTAATTTTTTCTATTGTGATGAAGATTCACTACATTTTTGTGCCTTTTTCTGTTTATAAATTCAACTATATATAGGTTTTTGGAAAAAGGTTGTGTTAAGTTACGCAGAAGGGAGTGTGTAACACACTGAAAATTTGAAGCAAATTGAATTGGTAGATCCTGAGAAAACATGTGAGATGTATTAAAAAATAAAACTTTTGGGAATCGAGGGACAAAGTTTGGATTATCTTTATAGTGCATTCCAAGTCCACAGGATAGATTATCTTCATCTTCTGCAAACTCGTTCTCTCTTTGCCCTCCTTCTGTCTACTCTGGCTTGTATTTCTAGGCTATTTACAGCCCTGTCAGCAGCCCGAAGACGTAGCTTGTCTAAAGCAAGCATCATTTGTACCATGCTGAAACCTGTCTTCATTCCTATATTTCGAAATACTTTGCATTTTACAATGTTGCCATCATTGAAAGTAGCAACAGCATGATACACACCAAAGTGAAGTGTTTCTATTCCAACAAACACAGTATTGCGGATTCTTGGCCATATAACACTATTTACATTTTCATTGGGGTTTTGAGTTTTTCCATGAACACACTTTTTCAACAGTTCCAAGTCTCTGAAAATAGGTTTCATTACCTCCATTACTGCATTAGCCAGACTATGGTTGTTAGTGTGCACTTCATCAGTTAGCAGTCCCTTGTATACTTACACCAACTCTTTTCTCCTTTGGAACACAAGTAATGATGGGGATTTTCATCGGTTAAAGAAGTACGAAAAAAAAAAGTCCGAACAGCCTTCTTCTTTTCATAGACACTGTGTGTTTTGCCTAACAGCCATTCATTAATAGTTCTGTATTTTGTCAATTACACTGTCAGTTAACCTTCCCTTCCCACCCAATCCTTTACCATCACTGAGTTTTTGTTTCTTGTACGAAACTTCCACTCGCCGAAGTCTTGATCCCATTCGTTTCTGTTCCAGTCCAACATACTCAGATTTCTGCACTACAACATCATCACCATAGGGCTTCAGTTCTTGAATATGTTTGAAAATTTTTTAATCACCGTCACCAAGGTCATCCACATATCGCGCTTCATCACACTCAACAGAAAGTCGAAATACACTAGCAACACCAGCCACTTCCATTCCTCCATTACAGCCACTGTAGTTAGATGTGCAATTATTTTCATGTGTACCTTTATTTTTTGTGGGGACGTACAATATTTAGATATTTCTGTTACATCTAAAACTTTCCCTGTATGCATACTGTGGCAAATACTACACCATGAAGAGGTGTGTGTCCCCGTTTATGTCACGTACCATCGAATGCAGCAGTCAAGTTGCTATTACCACTGCTTTCTATTACTGCCTCTTCCACAGCTTTCTTAGTAGATTCTATTCAGACATCATCTACTTTAGACTCTATAAATCTATTATAGTTTGTAAACTTGGCTGGGGGTTTTGGGAAATTCGTGTCACAGAAAACTGCACCTGCAGCAGCACCCTTACCAACTGTAGGCAAGGCATAAACAAATCTAGTGTTGTGTTTCTATATTTTGCTACCATTTTCTTCATTTGGAGTTACTGCAACACTGTTCCAAATGGTGGTCATGTATGAACATTTACCACACTTCAGTTCCACTTCTCTGGCAGGTCCTACATGATTTTTTTGTAGAGTGTTCCAGACTGACTTCACTACACTGAATACAACTTACACAGCTTGCAAATATTCCGTTGAGAACTGACATATCAAATATGTATTTCACTTACACCCGATTCGCCCATAAACATTCATATTTTTCACTAACTGAACCAAGTTTCCTATGCGAAGTCCTTTCTTTCTCACTTTCATTACAATGGGCAGGTGTACCAGGAAAGTTAGGTTCACACACTTGGTTATCGTCTTTATTGTTTATGTTTACCAACATTTATCGTTTTCTTTAAAGCCTTCAGAGGATTTCTAGTCACTTTACGTTTATTCATGATTATCCTTCAATAAAACAAAGACTTCAATGAACAAAATTCACTACGAATGTTTTCAGGATGACAAATAGAGTAAATAAACACGAAACACACGACAATCGAGCGAGCGATATATATCGAACTATCAAAGGTTAGCCATAACACTTATTTTGTAACACTTATTTCCTCTCACGTCATCAAAATGTACAGGATGAGCATGTAGATCCATGAGTCCATTGTTTGACAGCGGTTTAACAGTGCCACAGTGGGTCACACCCATGCAGAACATATTTCAAAAATAGTTTAAAAATAGTTGTAATCTTCTGTACTAAATAAATTGTATATCAATTGAAAGGAGAAAGTCTGTAGAATTTTAAAATACAAAAAAGTAAAAAGTAAACATTTCACGATTTTGAGCCTTACCGGAGTTTAAAATGTTCAGCACACTCTTCCTATTTCAATTATTTTTGGAAATTTCGAAAACTGAGGACAAAATATAAGAAATTGGGGACATTTGTTGTCGTCAATCAGTTTTATAGGAACTGAGGGCAATGTATGAGAACTGTCGCAGAAAATGAGAACATCTGGTCACCGATGGTACTAAGAAAGATTCTCGCCTAGGGCGGCAAAACACCAAGACCAAGCAACGGCCCTTCCTCAGAGACGATTTACGCGTGTCGAAACATTGCTGACGACCCATCCTAGACACTGATGACCTCAGCATTCCGAATTCTTGTGTAGTCTCGGATATCCTACGATACGAGTGGCGTTCAGTAAGTAATGCAACACTTTTTTTAAAGGCAGGTTGGTTTTATTCAGGATTCCAATACACTATATTATTCCCTACTCTTCTGGTTACCAAATCCTGTTTTTCGAGATAATTTCCGTTCGGTGCCATAGCCTTACGCCACCTTACTGCGAGGGCCTGTATGCTCGCACGGTAGCGCTCTACTGGTCGACTTCAGAGCCACTGTCTTGGTGCATCAGTAACCTCCGCATCATCCACGTACTGCTTCCCGTGGAGTGCATCCTTCGTTGGGCCAGACGGGTAGAAGTCGACAGTTGCGAGATCCGGGCGCAGGATGGATGAGAAAGAACAGTGCAGTGAAGTTTTCTGAGCTTCTCTCGGGTTTACAGACTTGCGTGGGGCCTTGCTTTGTCACGGATAAGGAAAAGTTCTTTTGCACTTTCGTCGCGACGAACACACTGAAGTCGTTTCCTCAATTTCCTGAGGGTAGGACAATACACTTAAGAGTTGATTGTTGAGCCATGAGGGAGGACATCAAACAGAATAATCTCTTCAGACTTCGACAAGACCTTCGACATGGCTTTACCAGCTCAGAGAGCGACTTTGCACTTTTACATCGGGGGGGGGGGGGGGGGGGGGTGTGACGCCGCTCCATGGATTCCCGTTTCGTTTCCGGTTCGAAGTGAGGAACCCTCGTTTCATTGACTGTGACGATGTTCGAAAAAAAAAAGTCACAATCAGCCTCGTACAGCGCAAACAATTCCACACAGATGATACTTTGCTGCTCTTTATGGTCTTCTGTTAGGCTGTCACGAACCCAGCGAGCAATCACCAAGAGAGTTCAAGTCTTTGGTGTTTCAAGAAGAACCATATTGAAGATTTATATCGCATACGGGGAAAGTGGAAGGACATCATCCGTTAAGTCAAAATGTGGACGAAAGGACGAAAGGGTGTGTTCATTAATCGAGATGGACGGTCGTTGAAGACGATTGCGACGAAACATAAAAGGACGACAGCTATAAAGGACACTGCAGCACTGAATGTCATACTCGTGAGTCTTGTCAGCTCCAGAAGCAGTCACTAATCACTAATCGGTGATGCAAATGATAGTAACAGGAAAACGTTGCGTCGAAGCCATTAAGTCCTGCACTGTGGATCAATGGAACGGTGTCATTTTGTCGGATGAGTCTCGTTTAACGCTGTTTCCAACTTCTGTGCTACACTACTGGCCATTAAAATTGCTACACCACGAAGATGACGTGCTACAAACGCGAAATTTAGCCGCCAGGAAGAAGATGCTGTGATATGCAAATGATTAGATTTTCAGAGCATTCACACAAGGTCGGCGCCGGTGGCGACACCTACAACGTGCTCACATGAGGAAAGCTTCCGACCGATTTCTCATACACAAACAGCTGTTGACCGGCGTTGCCTGGTGAAACGTTGTTGTGATGCCTCGTGTAAGGAGGAGAAATGCGTATCATCTCGTTTCCGACTTTGATGCCGGCCGGAGTGGCCGAGCGGTTCTAGGTGCTACAGTCTGGAACCGAGCGACCGTTACGGTCGCAGGTTCGAATCCTCCCTCGGGCATGGGCATGGATGTGTGTGATGTCCTTAGGTTAGTTAGGTTTCAGTAGTTCTAAATTCTAGAGGACTGATAACCACAGCAGTTTAGTCCCATAGTGCTCAGAGCCATTTGAACCGACTTTGATAAAGGTAGGATTGTAGCCTATTGCGATTGCGGTTTATCGTATCGCGAAATTGCTGCTCGCGTTGATCGAGATCCAATGACTGTTAGCAGAATATGGAATCGGTGGGTTCAGGAGGGTAATACGGAACGCCGTGCTAAATCCCAACGGCCTCGTATCACTAGCAGTGGAGATGACAGGCAACTGATCCGCATGGCTGTAACGGATCGTGCAGCCACGTCTCGATCCCTGAGTCAACAGATGGGGACGTTTGCAAGACAACAACCATCTGAGCGAACAGTTCGACGACGTTTAGAGCAGCATGGACTATCAACTCGGAGACCATGGCTGTGGTAACCCTTGACGCTGCATCACAGACAGGAGCGCCTGCGATGGTGTACTCAACGACGAACCTGGGTGCACGAATGGCAAAACGTCACTTTTTCGGAGGAATCCGGGCTCTGTTTACAGCATCTTGATGGTCGCATCCGTGTTTAGCGACATCGCGGTGAACGCACATTGGAAGCGTGTATTCGTCATCGCCATACTGGCGTATCACTCGGCGTGGTGGTATGGGGTACCATCGGTTACACGTCTCGGTCACCTCTTGTTCGTATTGACGGCTATTTGAACAGTGGGCGTTACATTTCAGATGTGTTACGACCCGTGGCTCTACCCTTCATTCGATCCCTGCGAAACCCTACATTGCAGCAGGATAATGCACGACCGCATGTTGCAGGTCCTGTTCGGGCCTTTCTGGATACAGAAAATGTTCGACTGCTGTCCTGGCCAGCACATTCTCCAGATCTCTCGCCAATTGAAAACGTCTGGTCAATGGCGGCCGAGCAACTGGCTCGTCGCGATACGCCAGTCACTACTCTCGATGAACTGTTGAAGCTGCATTGGCAGCTATACCTGTACGCGCCATTCAAGCTCTGTTTGACTCAATGTCCATGCGTATCAAGACCGTTATACCGGCAGAGGTGATTGTTCTGGATACTGATTTCTCAGGATCTATGCACCCAAATTGCGTGAAAATGTAACCACATGTTACTTCTAATATAATATATTTGTCCAATGAATACCCGTTTATCATCTGCATTTCTTTTTGCTGTAGCAATTTTAATGGCCAGTAGTGTAGTTTACGTTCCAAGAGTGAAACATGGCGAGGATTCGGTAATGATTTGGGCAGCTATGTTGTGGTATTTCATGGGCCCCATGGTTACTCTGTAAGCTCGGATTACTGCTAAGGATTACTTGACCATTTTGGCTGATCAGGTCCATCCTGTGGTACAGTGTTTGTTCCCCAATGGTGACGCTGAGTTCCAAGACGACAGGGCTCCCGTTCACTCAAAAAAAGAGGTTCAAATGGCTCTGAGCACTATGGAACTTAACTTCTGAGGTCATCAGTCCCCTAGAACTTAGAACTACTTAAACATAACTAACCTAACGACATCACACACATCCATGCCCGAGGCAGGATTCGAACCTGCGACTGTAGCAGTCGCGCGGCTCCAGACTGTAGCGCCTAGAACCGCTCGGCCACCCGTTCACTCAGCTCACGTCTCCAGGACTGGTTTTACAAGCATGGGGATGAATTATCGCATCTCCCTTGCCGCCACAGTCGCCAGATCTCAATGTTATTCAGCTTTTGAGGTCTACTTTGGAGATAGGGTGTGTGATTGCTACCCATCTCTACCGTCATTACCTGAACTGGCCGCTATTTTGCAGGCATAATGATATAAAATTTCCTTGCAAACTGTACAGAACCAGTTTTTATCCATTCCGAGATGACTGGAAGCCGTCTTGAATGCCAGCGGGTTTCCTAAGCCGTGTTATGCAGGGTAATGTGTTGTGTTTGTGATACAATGTGTGTCAGCAATTCAGTATACGGTATCTGTAACTTCTTAATTAATATTTTTGTCAGTGCTGCAAATAATATTTTTATCGTAGACTAATTTCAACCAGTTTCGTTCATTCTCAAACCATTACCTATATTAGCAGGTACATTGTACCTTCTATTACAGGTAATGGTTTGAGAATCAACGAAAATGTTCGAAACTAGTCACTAATAAAAATACATATTATCTGGAACTCTGATGGACACATAAATTAACAAATTCCAGAAAACATTGCTATTAGACTAGATTAGATTCAGTTCTCGTTCCATAGACCAAAAAATGAGATGATTTTCGTGGCTGTGGAACATGTTAGAAAGTATAACATAAAAATTGTAGATCATTTGAATATAATACTCACTTCTCGGATCTTTGGCCAGGAGTTTGTCAAGACATGTGAATACATTAAAGTAAACTGGAACTGCTAATTTTACAGAATTATACACTGTCAGAATGAAACAGAGTTATGCACTTCTAATAAATTTGTCATAGACAAAATACCTAAGCTTGACTGTTGTAACCACGTTCTATCCAAATTGAAATCTATCAGACATTTTTACTTAAGCTGGTGTAACAGCCCTCTTAAGATATTCATCTATAGAATAAAGGAGTACTATACCAAAAAGTGTTTCAAACTCTGTGTAAACTGTACTTTCTTTGAAATAAAATTTTTGATGACTGCTCGCAATTTATTGAAAATGTGTGTTCCTGAATATCGGACCCCTTTTTGGACCAAGGTAATTTTACATCTTTATATAAATTGTTCTTATTTCTAGCATTGATACTATGTATTCAGTAATTTGTTATCTAATGAATTAAGTACATTCTCTCTGTACATGTAAATAGCCTTCCCTCTACCAGAACCCTTAAAGAACCCAAATTGTGACTTGGACAGTACATGTTTTGCAATCAGACCCTTAAGAAGATGCTTGAACACGACCTTTTCAAATATTTTCGATGATGTCTCCTTATGCCACTTCTTGTAAAGAGGTTTAACTTAAGCATATGTCGGCCAGTCTCAAAGTATTCCACGGATAAGAGATTGATTATACAAATAAATTAAGGTAGAAGTGAACTCACATGAACACTCTTTGATTAACTTTGTAGATATGTCAGCATAACCACTAACTGATTTTAAGGGATTTATGATAGCTGCTACCTCTTTGAGAGAAACGAACGTCACTTCCATTTCACTGAAGTTATTTGTAGAGACAGATCTCAGATATTCGACTACACTGTTTACTGCAGCTGATAACCCCAAGTTGTCAGTACAAGTAACAAAGTATTTGTTTAAAAAGTTTACAACACTTCATGCACTTGTTACCAATTTCTTAATTACTTCTAGAGATATCTGTTCCTCTTCCTTTGTCGAACCACCTGTCTCTGTCTTCACTATATAGCGTATAGTTTTTGTTGTTGCCTGATATAATTATCTTTTCCTCATAATAAAGCTGCTTAGATTTCTGGATTATTTGCTTTAATATTTCGCTGTATTCTTTGTAATGCATTACAGTGCTAACATCAGACAGTAGATACAGTTTCCTTTTTGTCCCACATGATACCTTTATAACTTGTGTAACACACGGTTTATTTTTAGGTTCTGTTTGATTTGAGTTACCTTCAGGGAAAACAATTTCCAAATGAGGAAGTAACTTTATTAATCATTTTTATTTTAGATTTTTGCGTCAGAAGTAGTGTAAACATCTGTTCAGTGCATGTCTTTGAACAATCTCATAAAATTATCCGTTTCTGACTGATTTATTACCCTGCAGTACCCATATTTGGTTCCAATGGCTCTGAGCACTATGGGACTCAACTTCTCAGGTCATTAGTCCCCTACAACTTAGAACTAGTTAAACCTAACTAACCTAAGGACATCACACACACCTATGCCCGAGGCAGGATTCGAACCTGCGACCGAGTACCCATATTTAATAGATTTTGTATCCTGACAAGTTTCGGTGTGATGGTCTGGATAGATGTCTGCCTATTACACATTACAACCCTCTTCAACTGTCGGCGGTCTCTGTCAACAGACGAGTTCGGCCTGTACGCTTTTGTGCTGTGCGTGTCGCTTCACGTTTCCACTTCACTATCACATCCGAAGCAGTGGACCTAGGGATGCTTAGGAGTGTGGAAATATCGCGTACAGACGTACGACACATTTGACACCCAATCACCTGATCACGTTCTAACTCCGTGAGTTCCGCAGAGCGCCCCATTCTGCTCTCTCACGATGCATAATGACTACTGAGGTCGCTGATATGGAGTACCTGGCTGTAGGTGGCAGCACAATGCACCTAACATGGCTCTGTCGACTATGGGACGTAACATCTGAGGTCATCAGTCCCCTAGACTTAGAACTACTTAAACCTAACTAACCTAAGGACATCACACACATCCATGCCCGAGGCAGGATTCGAACCTGCGAGCGTAGCGGTCTCGCGGTTCTAGACTGAAGCGCCTAGAACCGCTCGGCCACTCCGGCCGGCGCACTTAATATGAAAAACGTATGTTTTTGGGGGTGTCGGGATACTTCTGATCTCATAGTGTAACTCTATTCGTAACATATTTTGCAGACTGTAACCACATACACCAGTAATAGTGAACCTGGTCGCTACCACCCATTAGTGGGCGTTCCAGCTGTCGAAGCGATCGGTAGATGGTAGGGTTTTTAAAAGCATTGTCATTAGGTTTTTACAAAATTTAAACGTACTGTATCTGGTAAATAATTACTGTTACATGCTTTAGCTTGTTGTAAATCTGTATTACAAATTTTATAATGTAAAGTTACTTCTCTACGTGACAGATCACCATTAGAGTGGAACCGGCGGGGGTTTTAATTTTACTACCGACAGAGGTACAAAAATGGATGTTAGGTAGAAAAGGTTGAATACTCCTGAAATATTCCACTGAACGTACCTACAAAACTATATCATTGTGCGGGAAATAGTCCAGGAGATAAGACATCATAACTATTCAGATGCGTGAAAAACTCGCTTTGCTTAAAACGAAGTGCAGATTGCCTAGGCTGTACTCATACGGTGTTTTACAAGGAGTTTTAGACACGGGAGTTCGATTGTACAAAGAATCGGGGGCGGAGATTACTGGTAAGATAATTTTGAAGACCTAAAATATTCCGACACAGACTAGGAGTTTGCCATTAGAAACGCCTTCAACGTGGGTTTGAAGCCTGCCGTTTATCTCAAACACCCCTCAGCTCTTTCGGAATCCTTTCCAAATTGTGCGTCACAGAATGCTGCCGTGCTCGACATTTGTTAAGATGCGCTCAGCACGTAAAAATTGACCGCCTATCTTTTATTGAGCGTAAGAATACCCAGCTCTTTAAATAGCTTACATGAGTTTGTTGAATTAGCACCACGTATGGTAGCCGTTAATTATTAACTTCCTGCATAATAGATGTAATTGTGAACATCACTTGAGCTATACACTAAGTTGACAAATGCCATGGGATACCTCCTAACATTGTGTCGGACCTCCTTTTTCCCGGCCTAGTGTAGCAGCTTGGTGTAGCGTGGAGTCCACAAGTTGTTGGAAGTGCCGTGCAGAACTATTAAACCACCCTGCCTATATAACCGTCCATAATTGCTAACGTGCTGCCGGTGCAGGATATTGTGCGCGAACTGACCTCTCGATTATATCCCATAAATGTTCGATGATCCTCCTGTGCCGGCCGGACTGGCCTTGCGGTTCTAAGCGCTACAGTCTGGAACCGAGCGACCGCTACGGTCGCAGGTTCGAATCCTGCCTCGGGCATGGATGTGTGTGATGTCCTTAGGTTAGTTAGGTTTAATTAGTTCTAAGTTCTAGGCGACTGATGACCTCAGAAGTTAAGTCGCATGGTGCTCAGAGCCATTTCAGCCATTTTTTATCCTCCTGTCGAGCGATCTGGGTGGCCAAATCATTTGCTCGAATTGTCCTGAATGTTCTTCAAATCAAAAGTGTGGTTCACTGTCATCCATAAAAGTTTCATCGTTGTTTGGGAATATGAAGACCATGAATGGCTGGAAATTGTCTCCAGGTAGCCGAACATAGACATTTCCTTCCAATGTTCGGTTGAATTAGACCAAAGGACCCAGTCTATTCCATGTAAGCACTCCCACACCATTATGGAGCCACCACCAGCTCGTACAGCGCCTTGTTGACATCTTGGGTCCATGGCTTCGTGGGGTCTGCGCCACGCTCGAACCTTACCATCAGCTCTTACCAACTGCAATCGGGTCTCATATGACCAGGCCACGGGTTTTCAGCTTTCTATGGTCGAACCGACATGATGACGAGCCCAGGAGGGGCGCTGCAGGCGATGAGCTGTTAGCAATGGCACTCCGCTTCGGTCGTCTGCTGCCATAGCCCGTCAAGCGATATTTGACCGCATTGTCCTAATGGGTACGTTGCTAGTACGTCCTACATTGATTTCTGCGGTTATTTCACGCAGTATGGCTTGTTTGTTAGCACTAACAACTCTAAGTAAACGCCGCTGCCCTCGGCCGTTAAATGAAGGCCTGCGGCCACTACATTATCCATTGTGAGAAGTAGTGCCTGTCATTTGGTATTCTTGGAACGCTCTTGACACTGTGGAAATAGGAATATTGAATTCCCTAACGATTTCCGAAACGGATTGTCCCATGTGTCTAGCTGCAACTACCATTCCGCGTTCAAAGTCTGTTATTATTTCCCGTCGGACACCTTTTGACATGCACTACCTGAGTAGAAATGACAGCTCCACCAATGCACTGCCCTTTTATACCTAGTGTATGGGATACTACCGCCACGTGTATACGTGCATATCGCTATCCCATAAGTTTTACCACCTCAGTGTATAGCTAGACTTTAGTGAGTTATTATGCAGCCAGTGTAAATGAAGTTTCTTCGCAAAATAAGAGCAGAAAACAACAGCTTACTCTGCAGCACTGACCTGAAACCATGTGCGCAGAATGTGTGCAATAAAGCGAGTAGCGAGCGTCCGGGGAGAAGCGAACCGCTATCTGAAATCGTTACGGCGCTCCACGGCTCCGACCCCGTGATTGCAGTATGGAGCGGACCAGGGAACAAAGGCGCTAACGGTATTCTTCCAAATATTACACTTAACTTCGACCGGCTGATAAAAATAAGAAATTTTACTAGAACATTACCTCTCCAGCGACGTTTGTTCGAATCACCCATTTTTTATTAAAGAGCAACCTGTCCTCATTATTTAGGGAACCAGCTGCTATGCAGAAAACAGTCGCGACTGCTGATGCATGTAGGTTCCAGGATCTGTCCCCGGTAATCATCCGACATTATTTTCCAATTATTGCAGCACTCCAAGACCAAATATGAGACAGCACGGTACGAGCGCAACGAGTAACTTTTTTTAGCCTAACAGCGAAAGACTGAGTTTTTAGATAAAAATATACTTATGTTTTCACATAGTCCCCATTTTGATATCAAACTGGTATCAAATTGATATGCAAATTAATTAATTTGATCAATTAATTCCCACCCCCCTCGATCGCGCCCATCCCCACCCCCACTCTCAGATGACGTCATGTGTTTTTCGAGCCTGCACGTTTTTCAGCAGTCGGATTACATTCACCAGGTAGGTCAAATGGGACTCCGTGGAAGGAAGACGATGTTCTTTTTCAGGAACACTATTGAGAACCAACATTAGAAGCTGACTGCAGAGGGAGTCTACAGCCTACAATATACATTTTGAGAAATGACTGCACTATTAAAAACACGACCATAATGACTATGTTACCGTCACACTGCATAAAAAGTGGTCTTGAGTCTACAGGCATACACGAATCGCTGATAGCGTTACGCTTTCTCTTAGAAATGCTGTCAGCGATTTGCAGTCAAGTATATCCATTCAACCACAAACTTGCGTTGGATCCTGTAGGGGCATCTTTTAATGATTACAGCCACTGGTGAAACATATCCGTGCCACTCTCATATCTCGAAACGAGTCACATTTTTCGAACCTATCTGCTGAGGATCCCATACAGCAAAAACTCCAGCGTAGTTTTTTAGACAGTCCCTCTGCATCTTGTAACTGCTCCTCAGTCTCTGCCCCGCCATCCCTGCAGCTTCGTCCATGTGATCATCCATATTTAAATTGGACCTAAACAGAAGTCAGAGAGCGCTATATCTAAGACCTTCTGCATCCCATGGAGAAACAGGACGAGCTGAGTTAATGCGACAGGACCGCGTTTTGACCACTCGGTGGAAATAGGAACGTGTTAGCTTAGCTACGCCAACCGTCTACAGCGTGAAAGGCCAGCACCAAACGAAGCTTTCCCCTCAACACGAGGTAGTAGAAAATACAGTACGAGCAGTTACGGTGGTTTTTCTTGTTGGGAAAATTAGGAAGACTCCACATCATACAGGGCATGGAAGAAGGACAAGGATTTTGATACTGCATTGCGGTATATCTCCAAACTACACACAGGTACTGTAGTCTGAAGGAGATCTGCGTCTCTCAGGGTGTATTCGTGACTGTTACCCAAACATTCTCTGCCACCTCAGTATTTTGTACCATCCAACAGAGAAAAACTACGAACTATAAAAACTCCGCTAAGATCATCAAGAGAATTTGATGTTACTGTGTCCCTGTCTTCTGATACACCGAAAACAGATACAGTCTGCATGCCGCCACTGACCATATGTGGCGATCCTATTAAATATACAGGTATTGGTTCAATGGAGCAGGTGGCTCGTGATCGAAGTCGCTTCCACAGACCAGTGTAAAGTCTCGTCACCTGTAATGTAGGCTCGTCGGCGTGGCCGAGCGGTTCTAGGCGCTTTAGTCTACGTTCTAGGGGACTGATGACCTCAGATGTTAAGTCCCATAGTGCTCACAGCCACTTGAACCATTTTTTGTAATGTAGGAGAACCATATCCCACAGACTATCAATCGCAAGAGAGGGTCCCTGTGTTGTTGTTTGATACAGTGTTTTTTTTTCTGCTGTAACACATCCAAGCAGTGCATGAATATAGCTACATGCACCGCCATCATTTTGTTTTTTTTATCACAACTTCGAGGTCTGTGTCCGATGCTAAACCGACAATAACACATTACGATCCATTGGCTCTTATAGAGAACAGAACATCGCATGGTGTGAATTATGCTGCTACTGCTTCAACAATACACACAGGATGACTGAAATAAAAGACAGAATCGGTGTTTCTTAGCGAAAAAAAAAATGCAGAAGACACCACGCCATATGGAAACTGGTAGAGTTCTGTGGCATTGTAGGGAGTTTCCAAAGAGCTGTCTGAGGGTGACTGATGACCTCTGCATGTAAAGCCATCTTTCACATTGACGTGGTAGCAGATGTCCAGATTCCCCGTTTCGATTGATCCGTCATCTTGCAGTCACGTGCGCGATCACTGCTTCGGTGCAGGCCATCCCCGGAGGGTATTGAGGCCACTAAGATCCTCTCTCCATCTGAAACAAGTGATATGTCAGTCAATCATCATGTGGTAATCAACAGCGCACCGTTGGATGGATGGAATGGAAAAGACGATGTCGATTTACTATAATAAGCATCACAGTTGATAATGTGACCAATTTCCCCAATTTTAGAAGTTTTTCCGTAATTTCAACACCGACCAATGAGGCGGCAGCATGCTTCGCTGTTTCTGTACCATCACTAAGTCAATACTACTCCACTACTGCCGGCCGCAGTGGCCGAGCGGTTCTAGGCGCTTCAGTCTGGAACCGCGCGACCGCTACGGTCGTAGGTTCAAATCCTGCCTCGGGCATGGATGTGTGGGATGTCCTTAGGTTAGTTAGGTTTAAGTAGTTCTAAATTCTAGGGGACTGATGATCTCAGATGTTAAGTCACATAGTGCTCAGAGCCATTTCAACCATTTGAACTCCACTGCTTTGCGAGTACCATATGCAAGATTGCGAATGTAGATAGATGACTGTGCAGTACGTCCATTCATCGTTAATTCTCGAACGTATATATACCGAAGTACACCAGACAGCCTCCTATACTGATATACATATTTCTAGTACTTCGATCATAATGCCTTATTTACGATTGTGATTGTCCATCTTTCCCTATGCGGATGAGAGTCGCAGAGCATTCTCGCATTCTTAGGATGAAGTTGGGGACTGAGAGAAGTCACCGCATTGTCTTTGAGCAACTCTCCCTGAAACTATGTCACCGATTTAATTTGCAGCTGACCGGAAGTAGGAGGCCACTAATGCACTACACTCCACGTCTCGTGAAGGAACAGAACGAAACGAGTCCGTAACTGCTGTTCAGCGAAGATTGTTCCGCATTAATATTACTCTAGCGCCCATTCAAGTGTACAAGATCTCTCCAGATGCGCACATCTGTATAGCAGATATGAGAGTGCTGTGATGATATAACAGATGGTTATGAAGAAGAAACGTGTCGTTTGTGCATGATGGAACTCCAGACGGACGTAGTTTGAAGCTTTTTGCGAAAATCAACTGCGCTATCAATTCGAAAGTATTTTCAAGTGTCTGGGGTCAGTACCAAGAAGATATTGTTAAGAGGGAAATGATCATGGAACATAAAGACATACATTCCTAAGGCTACACGGTTCTGCACTTAAAACACGCTGTATTGCTAGAGTGCGTGGCTTCCGACCTATTAGTCGTGTGCAATACAACGTTGTTAATATTCCAATGTAAAAAATATATTTGACATACTTTCTCCCTGCAGGTTTCTCTACGATAAACTATGGTGATAAACTGTAAAGTGTAAAGCTACTACCTTGCAACACAAAGAAAACATCGACCTTTCTGTAACACAAACACTTCACAGGTTTCCAGAGGTGTATGAGGCCTGTCGTTTACGAAGTTGAAGCCCGATTATGGTTCGGAAATTATGATACACGTATGATCGTTGACAGCCGAAAATTCATTCGAAGAAATAAACACCACGAACAGTAGCCAGAGGAGATGTAATGACTGCAGTTTATCACCGCCCCTGGTAACCTTCCTCTTGCACACAGAAGTTGTGGTCCGATGTTAGGAGGTATTGCTGCGGCGCAGGACAATATTGCCGCTTCGCCTAGACGCACGTCTCTAGAATGCCTCCCCTCTCCACTATTAAGGGTGTATATGTAACATCAGTCTACTCTGCTCCTCCAGAGCAGGCAATTTTATTGATTCTGCTCATTACTCTATTCATGGTATTCGTCTCTAATTTTATGCATTCTCAGTAAGTTTCCATAATTTCAATAGGTGTTCGCGATTTTACATATTTCATGCTATTTCGCGCAATTTTTACGTATATCACATCAATTTTTCATGGTTATACCAGGTTTTCCTCGAATTTTACCTATTTTATGTCATTTCCCACATTCTTCCGCAGTTTTCCATATGTATATGGTCATATTGCTGTTTGATTTTCTACGGGAATACTTACGCATCTTATACACAAACCTACTAAAAAGTCCTGCCCCCTCCCCGATGATCCACTTGAATTCATTTTGGATATGACGAACATGAAAAGTATAGTAACAGCCGCTTCGTACCTATATGAAACTGAAGACGCGATTTATGTCCAGAATGTGACAGAGAAATGGAGTACATGAAATACATTTTCGTTCGTCTAGACGAGGGCGCCGAATCAAGTTTTCCATTGACGTATATGTTTCATCATCACACATGCGTTGGAAGCCGTCTGATGACTGTGGTATGGAGACGTTTGCTGCTAACGATCGCAGGTGGAAAGTGCTTTAAGTCACAAACACAGAATATGCAATTGTATACTAGTCGATCGCAGGTTATGCCACACAACTGATACAACCCCGAGAGAAAAACGGAAAAAATGGTTAAATGCGTGACAAATGGCATGCAGCAACGTCTCCCTCTCCGTAGTACGCATCATCAGTCTACCATTAAATCATACCTCGCTACAACCCCTCTCAACTGATCACCCCATACACTTTGTATCACTCTGTAATGCAGATCCAGGGTCAGTTTAGAGGAACTTGTAGATGGCTCTTTTTTTCCAGGAAAGCATCAAAGACAACAGTCAACTTCCATGTATCACTATTACCCCAATAGACTTACAATAGAAAGTTGCTAAAAGAAAAAAAAAAAAGCCATTCAGCAACTGTTCGTAAGGCTTTTGTTAGTTCAGACCGCATGACTGTGATTGGTGGAGAGCACAGAGAATCACATTGTAAATACAGTTTGTTTGCGTTGAAAACACCTGAACAGTCCCGCAGAGGTTCAATCACGCAATCCACTCTGTATTTGTATATTGCAGTCACCCCAGGTGATAATACAACGTTCTTTAGCTAAGGACACTGTATAAAAATTTATAAGGCGGTTGAAGATAACTTTGGGCTCACACCTGGGGTTTTGACCCGACATATATGAATTTATTACTTTACATTTCATGGTCATCCACGTTAAATATTCTATCCCAACCGTCTTATCGCTGCCGACAAAAAATTACTGTTTCCCTGGTTCCAGGTGCTTTCATGTCAACTTGTTCTCGTATTCCTCTTGCTGTCGCATACTTGTTCCCATGCAGAAGAATTGTCCTGCACCAAGCAGAAGACAAGCATATACCCACTCATTCCTCTCAATTCTCCCTCTATTTCGGCGTATTTTCCCTCAATTTATACATATTTTTCATAATTTTTAGTAATTTTATCGATTTTATGTCACTCTGCCCATGGGATCATGACATCACTTCTTGCCACGTATTCTAAAATTGCTTGTAAATGTAGTACAGCTGTCAACACCTAGGGCGAATGCACTATTTTTCTGATCGGACGGCACGCATAGCACTGTTTTCGAATGCATCCAGTCACCGCCAACCACATACTCTACAACTACAGTGTGTTTGCTATATTTTCTGGATGTCTGTGTCTTTCCGAGAAATACGTTTAACAGATTGCAAGAAACAGTTGCGTTGACGTTAAATAAAAGTATTCTCCATTGCAGAAAGACAGGCCTATTGGAGGCGTTGTGGGCCTGCCTAGCCTGTGTGAGATTGCCAGCCAGGTGCGCCACCTGACCATTAGGGGCAGGCTGCGAGGTTGGGGCTGTGTCACTATATTTTAGACGAACAAGTTGCACTTGTGGCTATCGTCCTTTTGTCTCCTGTTGTTTAGTTGATTATCACACACACTTTTGTGGTGGCGAAGGACCATCACCTCAAGGCGGTCAGCGTCCGCGGCGAACTTGTGCCATGCCGGGACAGAGGGCCGCTAAAAAGCCACGAGGCGCTCGGCAGAACAGCTGGCCGTTTAAAAAAGCCTGCCGCCCCCCCCCCCTCCTTACGTGGATGGATGGAGGGAGGAGAGGCATGAGGGGAGGTAAGAGGGGCCTCTAATTTTCAGCAGTTCATGAGCGCCTACCGAGGAGAATGCATGTTCAACTATCACCCCTTCTGCAGTCTTTCAGGACTTTTCCCCAGTACATATGTCGCATTGTGACCCGAAATGCTTTTTTTTCATGACAATTTCTAAGTGTAATTAGAGCAAGGATGCATTTCAAATGGCTCTGAGCACTATGGGACTTAACATCTTAGGTCATCAGTCCCCTAGAACTTAGAACTACTTAAACCTAACTAACCTAAGGACATCACACACATCCATGCCCGAGGCAGGATTCGAACCTGCGACCGTAGCAGTCCCACGGTTCCGGACTGCAGTGCCTAGAACCGCACGGCCACCGCGGCCGGCAGGATGCATTTTTTCCATCAGTTGTGGTAGTTTGAAATGACCTCAGTTAGCTTGGCTGCAGGATGATAGTTGAGCAGGCGCCTATAGCGGACTCTGACGTCAAATAATGATAGATACAGTCCTCAGCTGTATGCTTACAGGTAATACAATAATTAAACTCCTCTCTATCCAACACCAGCATCTCGTCAGTAGAACATCTTTCCCGCCAAAAAGAATAAAAATTATCTTTACACCCCAGCCTTTTTCCTGTCAGCTTGTACGTGAAGGGTAAAGTTTGAGTGTGGTTGTCAGTAGTTTGAATGGTATTGTGAAATTTTTTGCCAGCAGGATAACACCTCAGTTGTATGGGATCCTCAATTTTTGAGCTGTATTGCGATTTTAGGGATTCCTTGTGTAGCGCTATGCGTATAGCTGTGTAATTAGGACCGAGCTGTTTGATTAATTACATAATTATGACCGATCTTTATGTTAGTTCCTCTCCTGCATCTGGGCAGTATCCATGCGTTGGGGGGTGGACATGGGGTTTCTGTCCAGAAGGACCAGGGTTCGAGCCCCTGAAAGGGCACTGCCAATTCAATTTCCCGCCTATTCCCGGGCGGGGAGTAGTGTGAAATGTCAGCACAGCCCTGGGACAAAGAAATTCCCACCAAAATTCGAAGTTCCAGCCAAAATTCGAAATTACCGCCGGAATTCGAAATTCCTGACAAAATTCGAAATTCCCGCCAAAATTCGAAATTCCCGCCAATAGTATAGGTAGGAAGAAGGGGAGAGGCTGGGGCCCACGTGCAGGCTGAGAAAAACACATGATGTCAGTAGGGTGTGGGGGTAGGCATGGTCAGTGGGGGGAATTAATTGATCAATTTAATTAATTTGCAAATCAGTTCGATATCATAATTGGGGTGAGAGCCTCATTACCCTAATACTGACTACCATGATCGCTTTATTGGACATTAGAAGTTTTACAATCGCTAGTCATCCCCTTACAATCGCAAGTCATCCCCATGTAAGAATAGGTCGAAGATTGAGTCTGCCAAATACAGTACAGAGAGTGATATTCTCCAACAATTCATTCTTCAGATTCATATTTTTTCCCCATTGTGAAAACACGTTTATAGTCGGCAGCAACGTTCTGATTAAACATTTTTTTCCTATTGTACTCCTGATCTTCTCTTGAAAGTTTTGTTATCCTACTAATTTAGCATAATTGTATACCATTCGCTAGATACTGTTTTACTCTTCGCAGTGTACATAATAAGAAGATACGTTTTCGCATCCCAGAAAATACTGTCTATAGCCATTCTGAAAGATGGAATCGAATTCGCTTTTTTTAGTCCTGGGACACTGACTTCGACCTACTGCTTTTATTGTTGTTTCTTTCCTGGCGTGAAGTCATCGACTTACGTCTCATCCTACGTTTACCTGCAATACTACTTCCTGTAGACGAAAATCAAATAGCGGAAATCAATTTTCCGCTGAAGAATTTACATGTTAAGGTCTGAATCGATTTTGCTAGTCCGGTATGATATCAGTTTCCCTATCTTCAGTTGTTTTACGACTCTTAAAATCAGCTATTCGATTTCCGATTTTATCGGCATGATGATTATTCCTCTTCAGTTATATATAGGAGGCACATAACTTTTGTTCAGTCTAATATTTATTCTTCTTCGCTGCACAAAAAGTACAGTTTAGTCGACCTCATAGAAATTCCAAGGACGTTTCAAAAAGAGTTCGTTTACTTGGAAGCGAATATCGACTGTGTAAGAGGATAGCCTGCAGATATAAATACGTTTCCAAATCGATTTTGGAGTGATTACACGACAAATCAGAATCGATATGGGGGAATAGGTTTACCAAAACCTATGGTGGCTTAAGGGGAGTTAGAATGGAAAAAAAATTTTTCACATTTTCGGATTCTTATCTCATTATAAAATTCGCAATTTTCCGAATAAAATGATACATATCACTTATAAACTCACATAGGAAGTATTTTATTTTATTTTTTAAATATAATCTACACCCGGTTGAAAATGTCAAAATTTTTACATGAATTACTTAAAGATCTAGCAAAATCGGTAATTTTTCATATAGAAGGCTGTGGATTGCTGTTTTATAAAGGTCATGTCCAGAAGAGGATGGGCACCAGATTGAGGAAGTCCAAAGTTTGAGAGACAAGAAACTTTTTGATGATAAAACCATAAGAGGCAGGCTGACAGACAAAATGATTGATGGCCATTAAAAATAATACCGAGGATTTGCTGAAAATGGCAGTCATAGACTGTGCGGTTGATCCCGGCGGAGGTTCGAGTCCTCCTTCGGGCATGGGTGTGTGTGTTTGTCCTTAGGATAATTTAGATTAAATAGTGTGTAAGCTTAGGGACTGATGACCTTAGCAGTTAAGTCTCATAAGATTTCACACACATCTGAACATTTTTTGCTGAAAATGAAGCAGGCAGTATGGGCTACCTTCTTCCACAGACTGTCAACTGATGAAAAACCAGTACACCACCTATGCCCTCCTGGACCTGATTGATGGTGCAATTACCGCAATGCCCAGTATTCAAACAGTTCATACAGCCATAAACATTCCATCCCAGCAGCAGTCATGGATCTCAGAAAACCTATTTACAGATGCCTGGCAAATCCTGAATTACTGAAGAAGTGTCTGGGTGGTCAGACTCAAAATCCCGATGACTTATTCAATAAACTTATATGGACTCGCTTACCAAAAACTGTTTTTGTTGGAACGACGACACTAAAGTGGGGAATCAGTGATGCTGTTATTGCTTTTGATGATGGCAATATTGGTAGGGTGAAAGCGCTACAGCATATGGGAATTAATCCTGGAGCAAACTACATCAGAAAACTTGAACGGATGGACAAGGTTCGCATTGATAAAGCAGAGTATGCAGCACAGTTGGCCACTAAGAAGTCCAGAAAGAAGAAAAGAAGAAAAAACTTGGAAAAAGATCAAGAGGATGATATACGGTAAGGTGTTGGGTGCTTCTGAATGACTAAAAATAAAAAAAATTAAGTATATATTAAGTGAGTTACAGTCCTTTGAAACTTTAGAAGCCGTTTCTGAAAATTTACATTTTCTGTTGCATTATTTCCAAAATCTCAGAAACTACTTAGAGTAGAGTATTCAAATTTTCAGGGAGTTATAACATACATATCTTGCGTCTACTGAATTAAAAGAAGAACATTATGTTACATATATTTAATATTATTTAAGATAACGTACAAAAAAGTACATAAAATTTTAACCGCGTAATTAAAAAATTGTATTTCCGAAAGCAGTGGCTGAAATGCAATTATTGTAGTTCAGTAGACTCAGAATATACAATTTAATGTCCTGTAAAAGTTTCATGTCAATGGCTATAGAGGTTCCTGAAATACAGGGAAGCCAAGTCACTAAATTTAACATTGTCGGGATAGGGCGTTCCAACTCCCCTTAAATGATTACTAAACTTTGCGCCATCATGTTGGAATAAATTCCAAACCTCTCCGCAGTGTCTCGTGAAATGAGAGCGTGTGAAACTGTTGGTGGTGATTCGTCCTTCGGATGGGTAAGTTTAGCTCCAAACCCCAGTTGGCTCTATTAGAAATGATATCTGCTATGTGTCGGCACCAAGTTTCACCTCTTCCCTCCTCTCATCACCGTGCAAAATAAACATAACACCATGCTCGACAGATACACTTACGGCTCAGCTCGCACACCACGGAGAAGCGGGCCACTGCGTTCATGGGTAGGAAAGCGTTTCCGATGGAGCGGCTGAAAGTACGTCTCGGGGTCTCCCACCCAACATTGCAACACAACTCGTAATTTCTTTGGTCAATGATCAACAAATTGCACAAAGCTTCGTGCTAATTAATTCACCCCTTTAAAATGTATCACAACCTTTCCTTTAATAGTACATATAATCACCTACAATCACCGATCGTTTAACTAAATGTTGAACACTTTGTCATTACTTTAATCTGAGATTGTAGATTTGGGACGTCTTTCAGATGAATCATCTTCAAGGTACGTTTGGCTACAGCTGTCCATTTCCTAACTCAACTGCTAGTAACTTTTAATGAATTGCCAATGTCGATAAGCAGCACGAAGAAATCATGTTCTAGTGTATCCCCTGGAACGAAATATATGTAGGACTATTTCAAGAAGTTATATGAACAAAGCTACTCTGTGGTCATTTGAACATAACAACAACAAAAAAGCAACAGCCTCCTTGTTAACCATGCTGGCCGAGGCGAGTTCTCGGTAAAGAAACGATCGCACACATGGTTGTAGATTTTCAACTGCACGTTTTCCGCTGCCATTTGTTGCATTTTGTTGGTGTTTAAGGCATGATACTGCTCACATAGCAATGGTGGTCTGTCACCGTGTCAGTGGTTACTGTGATCCTTAACGGAGATTTTTCGGCTGGAGGTATAGCATGGTATGAGGAAAGATTGCCACAGAGTAAGCATTGAGCGACGGACAGGCACGTTATTTTTATTTATTTATTTAACCCGATATGATTAGGGCCATCAGTCCTACTCTCACATCGAACCAGGTTTTCACACATATAGTATTAAAATGATATGTCATAAGTGGCGGTGTGAATAAATAATACTGACAATAAACTAATAAAGTAAATGCTGGCAGTACTGCAGCTGCTGCCACTGATAACAATAATAATAATAGTCGCTGATATAAAAAGAATTTATAGGTGTACAAGAGAGTAATAATTAATTTTGCTGGGAATTTCAACTTCCACTCACACCTTCTCTCCACCGACGCTGCGCACTGAGTCAATACGGAGTCTCACAGGGAGAGATAGGCAACGCGTATTGAAAAAGGAGTTGGGAACCAGAGCATCAGTCATAAGTACTTTCTGTACAAGGTCAATTAGGTTGTGGTCTTTTGCCATTCTGTGTCACATTCGTTTAGTTACTTCGTGCCGGCCGGCCGCGGTGGCCGTGCGGTTCTGGCGCTGCAGTCCGGAACCGTGGGACTGCTACGGTCGCAGGTTCGAATCCTGCCTCGGGCATGGGTGTGTGTGATGTCCTTAGGTTAGTTAGGTTTAAGTAGTTCTAAGTTCTAGGGGCCTTATGACCTAAGATGTTGAGTCCCATAGTGCTCAGAGCCATTTGAACCATTTACTTCGTGCCAAATCGCTAAAGGCATGTACTGTCTTAAAAAGGTGAACTACGCACTGCAGAGAATCGTCATGTAGCTTCACATTTGTTCTATGACACAAGAAAGTTGTTTATCTCCGCCTGTTATGAGTACTTTGACAAGGAACAGTAATTACTTTGCGTTATAATATTTTTTTTTGCATGCGTGCAGTCGAAACTCTTTATCACTGTCTGCTTGAACTCATTTTATACGTACAACTTTTGTGTCATTTACCGGTACGTGCCCAGGAAGCTATCAGTTGCGTTCTTTCAGTGCAACAGTAAATCTCTTGGTCAACTATATTATTTGCGAGATGGACATATAATTTTGTTATACGAAATAAAAGAAAAAAAGAAAGTAATGGGAAAATATATACACTTCAGATGCATTAAGTAGTGTGTGATCTACGAAATTAAGTACATCGCTCGATACAGACAGTGCCACAACACAAGTAGGTGACGCATGCTCTCGCACGCGTCTCCATCACGTACAGAAATAAGTCTGTTTATTTTGAATGTCCCAACACAGAGGCATTTTTTTCATTTTAAGAACATATCGATGAGTCGTACGAGACAGAGCAAGCCCTGATACTAGCAAAAGTTACACCTCTTGCTTTATTTAAATCTGAACAATACTATAGAAAGTATCGACCTTACTAGGAGGATTTTAGCCGAGAAAAACTACCGAATCTAATTTCGAGGGGCTCAGTATCTCTCTTGAAGCTTATTTTTCTTTTGTTCTTTAGCCAATAGCTATGGTTGTTATAGCTTTCTAAATCGCCAGCTATAATTTGTTGCGTTTTCTTTTTATACAAATCCGAAAAACGCGGAGGAAGCGTCGTTAAAACTCAAAGTGTTCATCAAGCGCGGGCCAGATCAAAATACGCATGCTTAGAGCCGGCCCCGGTGGCCAAGCGGTTCTAGGCGCTTCAATCCGGAACCGCGCGACTGCTACGGTCGCAGGTTCGGATCCTGCCTCGGGCAAGGATGTGTGTGATGTCCTTAGGTTAGTTAGGTTTAAGTAGTTCTAAGTTCTATGGGACTGATGACCTTAGATGTTCAGTCCCATAGTGCTCAGAGCCATTTGAACACATGCTTGGAAAAAACAAAACACCTTGTACGACTAGAGATAGGACGTGCATATTCACAGAACATGTGCATTAGTATGTTCTGAAGAAATGGTAAGCATTTCAGTCACGTCGGTTCAGCATGTGTCCTGTTGCATAGTAGGCACAGGATCCGCCATGGGCCCTGATAACTTGGCCCATGCGTGATGGCATCGGCGCTTACGAGGCGTCAATGTCATCCTGTGGTACAGCCATCCATGCTGCATTCACCTGGTTCCAAAGTTTATCTGTGGTGGTTGCCATTGCGTCACACCGCTGCACCCTTCGTTTCGCCAGATGCCACACATTTTCGATTGGCCACAAGTGTGATGATCTGGCGCGCCGGGGCAAAAGGCTGACATCTTGTGACACCAAGAAGGCACATTTCTTGCAGCAACATGTAGTCGTGTATTGTCTTGCTCAAAAATGGCGTCTGGGGTGTTGTGAAGAAAAGGTATGTCTACAATTCGAAGGCTGTCATCCACGTAGATCACACCGCTCATAGTGCCCTGGACGCACACCAGCTGTGATTTGTGATTGTACCCAACAGCACTCCACACCATAACGCCTCGAGTCCGCGTGGTATGTCTTTTTTGTGAATGCAGTCATTGTGATGCCGCTCCCCCTGCCTGCGGCGAACCAAAATGCGGCCATCATTTTGAGACAAACAGAACCTGGATTCGTCCGGATACACTGTATGATGCTATTCCTGTTCCCAATGACGTCGTTCCATTCACCACTGCCACCTAGCATGTTGCTGCATATTCGCCAAAGGTAGGCAGAAAAATGGACGACGCACACGTAACTCCTGTCGTAATAAATGGCGACGGACTTTCACCTCTGAAAGTGTACGATGTTTTACGCTGTTCCACTGTTACGCCAGAGCCGAGGAGGACGCAGATCTGTCCTGCAATGCCATTCGGATGAGGGATGGTCTGGCTGGTACAATCTGACTCATCTCGTCGTGTTCTACGGCCTTCCGTGAACCATTCTGCACACACCAGTTGCGTTGCCGAAACACTTCGTCCCGTACTAGCAGCAGTTTCCTGGACGGATGCATCACATTCTCTCATGCCGATAATGCGCCCTCTTTCAAACTCACTCATCTGACGGTACGGTTCGTGCATACGCCTGCGATGCATCCTGCACGTCTGCTCAAGTCACACTCATTCATTACCTTCGCCGCGCTGGATTAGCCGAGCGGTCTTAGGCGCTGCAGTCATGGACAGTGCGGCTGGTTCCAGCGGAGGTTCGAGTCCTCCCTCGGGCATGGGTGTATGTGTTTGTCCTTCGGATAATTTAGGTTAAGTAGTGTGTAAGCTTAGGGACTGAGTCCCATAAGATTTCACACACACTCATTCATTACCTTCGGTTTATAGCGACAACGAGAGCCGTAGGCACATTTTACCGGTAGATGGTGTTTCGCCGCGATATCGATGCTTACAATGAACCCGCGGCCGACATGGTTCAAATGCTAATCATTTCTGCAGAACATACTAATGTACATTTCCTGGGAATATGAACGTCCTATCTCTAGTCGTTCCAGGTGTTCTGTTTTTTTTCTGAACATGAGTGTACGTAACAAGTAAATAAAATATGGCAACGAATCACCTGGCCCAACGGCTACACGTCAAGCATACAATAATTTCCACAATAGCATCCTGACGAATTATTTATTAGAAAATCGTAGTACGTTCTGTCAGGTGTAAAATCATTGAAGAGATCCAAATCTTCCATAAAACCTCAGTGGTGTTGAAACTGAGGACAAGAGAAAGGAATCTCAAATATTAAATTCCGCATTTATAAATGCGGGCTATTCAGGAATGAGAATATTAAGACACCGATTTTTCAGCCCCACAGTGACATAAATGAGAGAGATTGAAATAACCATCCACGGCATTAAAAAACCATTAACACTCCAAGAAGCGAACGAGAAAGTGGTCGCTGACTGAACTATTAGTTTTTAACAGTGTTACACAGCGGAATTAGATATTTTCCTATATCATATTTATGGAGGATATATTGCGCAGCTAACAATCCCGGGAGACTAGAAATCAGCGAAGATTACTCCTCCCTACGAAAGAGTAAAACAACGAACCCACAGAATTTCAGACTAATATTGTAACGTCTATAAGCTCAAACATGAAAAATAAGTTTCTATCAAAGAATCGGCACGAATTCGGGAAAAATCGCTTGTGTGAAACACAGTTTAAGGATTCGCTAACAATATCTTGTTAATGGTAGGTCAGGTCAACAGGTAGGTTTTCTTTTCGAAGATTTCCAAAATACGTTCGACAGTGTACCACATCGTCGATTAATAATCAAGATAAAATAGTACGCACAATTCCGACATACATGACATTGGCTCGATAATATTTTTGACTAATAGAATCCGTTATGTTATACTGGACGGTGAATATACCACAGAAAGTAGCACACCAAGAAAGCGTATTAGGACCTCTAAGGCTTTCACTATAGATAAAAGGTTAATCACGTATGATCAGTAGCACTATAAGAGTGTTAGCCGACGATGTCTGTGTGAAAGTATGGTCGTTTTGTAAAGAAAATTGGAAAGGTATGGACAAAATTTCTACTCGGTTTAATGAACAGAATCTCTGTTTAGATGTGAATAAATGTAAGATAACGCCTGTAACAAAGAAAAGGAGACCGATAGTATCTGATTACAAGACAAGTAATGAATATCTAGAGCACGGCACATCCTGTAAGTGTATGGAGGTAAAACTAAGAAGCGATTTAGTGTTAGGGAAGGCGAATGGAAGACTTCGATTTGTTGAAAAGTGCTACGCATCTGTAAGAGAAATAGCAGATTAGGCGCTAGTACGACCAGTTTTTGTGTACTGTTCCAATTTTTGACGCCCCAGAAATGTAAATGCAAATCTTCGTAAGAAAGGCGACATTGTTCTCGAAAAACTCTTCTGGCTAAATTCAGAGATCCGGTAGTCGAGATAGACTGTATGACAATTCTGCTGCCATCGCCCTGTACAACCTGTAAGGGCCAAGAGAATACGAGAAGAGAGATCACTCAATACGCGAATGGAACAGGACAAAAATTTACTATTATTGATACGAAGTCCTCTCCGCTACGGGCTGCACAGTGGGTTGTGGAGTATACGGTAGACGTAAAACTGCGCCTGGTTCAACCCGGTTGCCTACAATTGCACCCTTGCAGCAAAAACTGCATTTTAAGGAAGTGAAAATAGGTGAGCCAAATGTTAAGAGCGTGAGAGGGAAAAGTCTGCTTCTCATTAGGGATGAAGGCAGGAGCACGGTTGAGCAAGTCAGACGGCGGGGAACCCGCGCGCTACAAAAAACCAGGTATCTCGTCGCTTACAAAGCTCGACAGCTGTTCACCCAACCGTCTCTGGGCCACAGGAGCGCCGTTATAGCGTCTCTACTAGCATCAGAATCACGAGTTTCGTATAGCGGCGTCCAACCAAATAGGGTATATGCTGTATTATGTGCCAAAAAAGAAAAAAGTATGTTCTCCTAAAAGACAAGGGTTTGAAAGCAAATGCTTCGTGATAACGCTGTAGTAATGGTGTTAATTAGCACAAAGCATTTCCACTGTTTGCCCAAACGTAGCGTATATTAAGACACAAAGGAATTAAAGACATTAGCTGCCAGCAGGCATTGATTTAAATGAATGGGGAAAGTTGAAAATTTGGGCCTGACCGGGACTTGAACCCAGGTCTCCAGCATACTCTTTTCTTTTTCTTTTACATGATTATATGATTATAACAAGTATGAATGGCAGTTGCCGGCCGAAGTGGCCGTGCGGTTCAAGGCGCTGCAGTCTGGAACCGCAAGACCACTACGGTCGCAGGTTCGAATCCTGCCTCGGGCATGGATATTTGTGATGTCCTTAGGTTAGTTAGGTTTAACTAGTTCTAAGTTCTAGGGGACTAATGACCTCGGCAGTTGAGTCCCATAGTGCTCAGAGCCATTTGAACCATTTGAATGGCAGTTATAAGTGTTGCAAAAAATGTAATTCAAAGGATAAACTGAAATAACTTTGTATATTACTTGTGCTGCTTCAGCCACGAGAATCTGTCTTTAAAAAATTGTGCAACTGTAGCTTTATTACTAGGCAGATGCGCTGACCACGCCATCCGGACACAGCAGTCACCGCGACTGCACGGACTACCCTAGCATGTCTCCCGTTAGGCCCAAATTCTCAACTTACACCACAGACCACTGCCCCTACTCATTAGTCCCATTACTCACGGCATGTCGCCGATTCCCGTAAAAGTTCGAGCTTGTTGTGCATCTGCACTGGAGCGATTATTGGCCGTCAGTGCCTTAATTATGTATATGTGGTGTCTGTTCGGACATGTCCGAAAGAACAGAAGTATGTGTAGCGTATACTAGTAAGTGGAATTATTTTTCCATTATTTAGAAGTTATACTTACACAGAAGTTTGTACGGTTTACTCTCTCACCTTATTGTGTCCTTAACCACTTCTAAGCGGTCAGTATATGCAAGTAACTCGTAAATATTCGCGTAATATCTAAATTATATTTGCAGCTGCAAGAAAGTGTATGTGCAGGAGACCAATTCGAAAAAATTAATGAATTATTCCACACCAAGCAGGTTGGCCGTCTCTGATTGTTTACTGTGGTTTGTGTTACTGGAGGGAATAAGTATGTAGTGTTGTTACTGTCTTCAGTTCGAAGACTGGTTTGATGCAGCAGTCCGCACAAGTATGTTATGAGCGAGCCTATTCATCTCTGCAAAACTACTGTCACACACATATCCACTTGTACATGTAGTCAACCTTTGTCTTCCTCTACAATTTTCACCTCCCACACTTCCCTCCATAATCAAATTGTCAACCCCTTGATGCCTCAGGACATAACCTGTCAACTGTTCCCGGTTTTTAATTATCCTGTTCCACAACTTCCTTTCCTCCACAATGTGGCTCAGAATCTCTCCATTAGTTACCCACCTACTGCAGCACATTTCAAAAGCTTCCATTCCCTTCTTCATTGAATTGTTTTGTCTTCCACTATTCACTTCTGTAGAAGGAAATACTCCAAGCAAATACCCTCAGAAAATACGTTTATATTCGATGTTAACAAATTTCTCTTTTTCAGAAGCTCATTTCTTGCTACTGCGGATCTCTTTTATATTCTCTCTGCTTCGGCCACCGACATTTGATTTGCTGCTCAAATAGCAAAGCTCATCAAATTATTTTGATGTCTGGTTTCCTAAGTAATTCCCTCAGAATCGTCTTTTGAATTACATCACATTCCGTTACCCTTGTTTTACTTCTGTTTATATTCATATTATAGCCTTTCAGGACGCTATCCATTCCGTTTAACCGATCTTCCAGGTCCTTCGCCGGCCGGTGTGGCCGTGCGGTTCTAGGCGCTACAGTCTGGAACCGCGTGACCGCTACGGTCGCAGTTTCGAATTCTGCCTCGGGCATGGATGTGTGTGATGTCCTTATGTTAGTTAAGTTTAAGTAGTTCTAAGTCCTAGGGGACTGATGACCTCTGATGTTAAGTCCCATAGTGCTCAGAGCCATTTGAACCATTTGAACCAGGTCCTTCGCCGTCTATCACAGAATTACAATGTCCTTGGTGGACCTTAAAAGCTTTTATTTCTACACCATGAAATTTAATTCCCTTCCCAAATTTCTGGTTGATTTCCTTTATTGTTTGATCATTCAGTAATATCGGAGATAGTCGTTAACTCTATCTCACGCGCTTCTCAGCTATGGCCTCTCTTTCATTTCCTTCGATTCTTATAATCGCAGTCTAGTTTCTCTACAACCTGTAGAGAACCTTTCGCTCCCCGTATTTTATCCCTATTACCTTCAGAATTTCAAATAGTGTATCCCCGTCAATAGTGCCAAAGGTCTTCTCTGAATCTACACATTCTATAAACGTAGATTTCTATTTCTTCAGAAAGCGTGGCTCAATGACCGAGTACATTTCTTTCAATTGGACGCCATTTCGGCGACTTGAGTGTCCCTGATCCACTCCATTTATCAAACCGAGCGAATGGAGACCTATAATTTAACGTGTAATCCAAAGCACGTGTCATTCTTGGCGACTCCTCA
Organism: Schistocerca piceifrons; assembly: GCF_021461385.2. NCBI lineage: Eukaryota > Metazoa > Arthropoda > Insecta > Orthoptera > Acrididae > Schistocerca > Schistocerca piceifrons. The sequence continues at coordinate 863,583,251 of NC_060149.1, read as the reverse complement.
CATCACTGACAAATGAAGGCTACATTTCCATGGTCCGACTGGGATTCATTCCCGCGACTTCTCTGTTACAACTGTCCGATTTCTTCGTTTACCATCTAAGATAAGACGTGGGATAAGTACTATACCATGGGTTCCTATATTTCAGCGAAAGCAAAACTGATCTTCCCCGAGGTTGGTTTCAGTCAGTCTTTCCATTGTTCTGGCAATCAATCGTGATGCAGGATCTGTGATGATAACCGGATGGTGTGCCGTGGTTCTTCAGGGAGACATAATCACATAACTGAAAGAATACGTTATAGGAGCGACAGCTATTGCAACTTGGATTCTAGCATTCCTGCAAATTATCATCTCTAATGGCTCAGCTTCTTCTTTTAAGTCTACAGGACGTTTCGAAGAAAATGACCTGTTTTTTAGCAGTTTGTTTCTATTGATGGAAAATGCCAAAAGGACGAACAACTTCCAAAATACTCACAAAAATCCAAAATTGTTGCTGTGTTATTACAGATGCTCTGTGTGTCCACCACAAGCGGACAACATCTAGACTATATCTAAATTGGTAATGCGTTCTATATAACAATTCTTCATGGAAAGACGTTTTGGTCTCATTTTTATCATGAACTAAATGTGGAACGGAAACATATTCCTTCAGGAACAAACAAGTAAAAGTCACATGGTTAATACCTGGAAATCTTGGAGAAATTAGAGCAGTGTTTTGGAATCCCGTATGCTGTACCCAGCGATGAGGTTAAATGTCACTGAGAAATTGTTGTACACCGTCGTGCCATTCTACTGGAGTATGGAATCATCATGGTCCTCCTGAAGTTGTTGAAAAAGCCACAGCTGCAAAATTACAAGAGAGTTTATTCCAGGCGCTATGTTTTTCTAAAAAAGAATAGGTTTTACGCGTTTCCATAGGGAATGAAATAAAACACGTTTACTTTAGGCGAATTTCTTTCGTGCTCGGTGAACTCCTGAGGGTTCTGGAGTTCCTGTGGTGTCACCGCCACACACCACACTTGCTAGGTGGTAGCCTTTAAATCGGCCGCGGTCCGTTAGTATACGTCGGACCCGCGTGTCGCCACTGTCAGTGATTGCAGACCGAGCGCCACCACACGGCAGGTCTAGTGAGACGTTCTAGCACTCGCCCCAGTTGTACAGACGACGTTGCTAGCGATGCTACACTGACAACTACGCTCTCATTTGCCGAGACGATAGTAGCATAGCCTTCAGCTACGTCTTTTGCTACGACCTAGCAAGGCGCCATAGCATTTGAGATTATACTTCTGTATCATCAAGAGCGATGTTCTACAATTATGGATTAAAGCTAAGTATTACAGCAACCGCGTCCGTTTTTCTAAGTTCTCATTTCCTTGTAATGTTCCAGACATCACGCCAGCCTGCGTGATCTTAACGCGTGCCTTTCGGCTACCTCCGAGTGGCTTGGCTGTCTTGCCAAGTCACTACAGTTGGCAATGAGGATGGGATTAAAAACGGTCTTCTTCTTTATACTTGCTTAAATTACTTGTGTCATAGCTTCGCCACAATCTCCAGATGTACTGTCCGAATTTTATCGCTTGCAGAATCAGCAGACGCAGGCGTTATTGGATGCCCTTGGACAGCTCGTCCAGGGTCAATGTGCAATGCAAAACGATGCGGCAGCCGCCGCTCCACCGCTGCCGCAGCCACAACACGCAGTTGCACCACCTTTTCGTCCTTTTGATGCGGCACTGGAAAGCTGGACGGAGTGGTCACGCCAATTTGGATTCCATCTCGCCGCCTACAGAATTCAAGGTAACGAGCGGCAGCCTTTTTTCTTGGCATCCGTCGGGGTGCACACGTACCGTGTGATAGTGAAATTGTTTCCCCGACGCGACGTAGCAACTCTGTCCTACGACGAAATTTTGTCGGCATTAGATGCATATTTCAAAGAATCAGTCAATGTAGTTGCAAAAAGGTACGTTTTCTTTCGTACAAAATGTACGGCCGCTCAAACTAATCGTTAGTGGGTTGCCACTTTGCAAGGCCTTACTAGGGATTGTGCTTCTGAGTGTGAATGTGGACTCCCTTATTCAGATACTATGGTGCGTGATGCAATTGCACAGAACGTTTCTGATGTTCGTATCAGGGAACAGATTTTGAAACTGGTCAATCCCTCCCTTCAACAAGTGATGGACATATTGGATCGGCAAGACACACTTGACTTTGCTCAGGAATCATTTGCAACTTCGCCAGCTGTGTGTCACGTTAACCAGCCCGCCGGGCGAGCTGCACGGAACAGTAAACAGCCCTCGCGCCCGTCCGCGCAATTGCCGCCAAGCCTTCCGCGACGTGTGCCGAGCCAGCAAGTAAATGCAGTGCTCAAATCATGCCCGCGGTGTGCTACCAGAAAAAGCTCAGAACGGACACTCACAACCATTCCAGGCCCTTTGCTTCGCGCCGGAATCGAACCAAGGATACTCAGGCTCGTGAACCTTCGCCCATGGACATTCATGTAGTTCATTCCACTCCGCCCAGTGCCACTCTCATAACAGTGACTGTGTTCGTCCCACAAATAGTGTGTGTCGACATCGACGGAAATCGCGTCAAGTCGCCAGTGCTTCTGTACCAGTGTCTGTTCACGTTGCACGAGACAGTCGCTCTTGTCGTCAGCAGGACAATAAACTTTTTGTAAATTTTGTCTTAAATGGCAACGTGATACCATTCCAGCTCAATACCGGAGCTGCAGTTTCATAGATCAATAAAGACACGTACAAACAACTGGGCACACCTCCGTTGCGTGCCGCAAATGTTAACTAGCTATTCCGGTCAGAATATCCCTGTATTCGGACAGTGCAGCCTTCTTGCAACATACAAGGGACAAACAAAACTTGTGTCATTTTACGTCCTTCATTCTTCTTCTGCAGTGAACTTGTTTGGTTTAGATTTATTTCAGTTGTTTAACTTGTCTATCGTCAATCAGGTCCTATCAGTGAATCAGACTGTGCCTTCAGACGGTGTTTCTCGTCTATGTGAAGAACTATGAAGCACATTTTGAACTGAAAGTAAACGCACAACCGAAATTTTTCAGAGCGCGCAATGTTCCCCACACATTGCGTGATGAGGTCGCAAGAACCTTACACGATTTGGAATCACAAGGTGTAATTGAAAGTGTGCAGGCTTCTCTATGGGCTTCACCCTTAGTAATTTTGCCAAAACCTTCCGGAAAATTGAGACTTTGTGTGGACTTCAAGGCAACAGTGAATCCACAACTAGTGATTGCAACTTTTCCTTTACCCTGCCCGGAAGATCTTTTTGACAAACTGTGCCCGCGTAAATATTTTTCGAAGTTGGACCTAGCAGATGCGTACTTGCAAATACCGGTGGACGAAGAATCCCAGCACGTTTTGGTGGTTAACACGCATCTTGGGTTGTATCGATTCAAAAGACTGCCATTCGGGTGTGCATCCGCCCCTGCATTGTTTCAGCGATATCTGCAAACTGTTTGTGCGTCGGTCCCTACCGCAGCAAACTATCTGGACGATATTGTGATCTCCGGACAGGCGGAAGAAGAACATTTAGCCAATCTCAGAACGTTATTTCAGGTCTTGCGTCAAAATGGGCTTCGCTTGCGGAAGGACAAATGTGTGTTTTTTGCTCGGGACTTACCCTATCTGGGACAGGTAATCAATGCCCAGGGCATACATCGCAGTCCAGAGCACCTCCGTCCCATACAAGACTTGCCTTCGCCGCAGAATTTGAAGCAGCTACAGAGTGTGCTGGGAAAAATAAATTACTATAAGAAATACGTGCGCCACGCCTCTTCCATTTCAGCTCCGCTTCATCGCTTACGCCGTAAAGGTGTTCCGTTCGTCTGGACGACGGAATGCGAACGCGCCTTTCGCCAGTTGAAATCGGCGTTGCTTTCCAATACTTGCCTTACGCCATTCGATCCCCAGAAACCCCTTTTGTTGATGGTAGATGCATCGGATTTCGGGATCGGTGCTGAGCTTGCGCACAAAGATGGATTGCATGATCGCCCTATTGCCTTTGTGCCCAAATTGCTCTCGTCTGCGCAAAGAAATTATTCACAGATCGAGAAAGAAGCTTTGGCTCTCGTATTTGGTGTTACTAAGTTTCATGATTTCTTGTATGGTCGTCACTTTACCATCATCACAGACCATAAACCCTTGACGTCGCTTTTTCATCCCAACAAGCCTGTACCTCCACGTACAGCGCAGAAATTCATTCGCTGGTCTATTTTCCTCTCGCAGTACCGCTACGATATCTTGTATCGGTCCACTGCTAAGCACGGAAACGCCGATGCGTTGTCCCGTTTGCATGTTGCTGAGGATAGAGCATTCGATTCCTCCGAACTTGCTTGCCTGTTCATTGAAGCGGAAATTCTTTGCATGGCCGAGAGCCACTTCCCCTTGGCAACGCTTACACATCGATTTTGCTGGTCCATTCTGGAATGCTCGATGGTTGGTTGTGGTAGATTCATTAAGTAATTTTCCTATTGTTGTCCGGATGTCTTCCACGACGTCATCTGCCACCACCCAAGCGTTATCCGCTATCTTTTGCATTGAAGGTCTTCCACAGACTATTGTTTCCGACAATGGCCCACAATTCATGTCCGCAGAATTTCAGTCATTCTGCAAGGCCAATGGTATTCAACATCTGACATCCGCGCCGTTTTCGCCTCAGTCAAACGGTGCCGCTGAACGATTGGTCCGGATTTTCAAGTCACAGATGTTGAAGCTGAAAGAGTCGCATTCTCGGGAGGACGCGTTATTGCTCTTTTTGTCCTCGTATCGCTCTCAGCACCGAGATGGTCGCTCGCCGGCTGAGTTGCTCCACGGTCGTCCTCATCGAACCCTGCTGTCTTTGCTACATCCGCCGCATCAGGTTCCTGTGCAGCGGGAGCCACCTGCTTTTGCTCCAGGCGACGTTGTATACTATCGCAACTATCGAGGTTCACAGCGTTGGCTCGCAGGGCGCATTCTTCGCTGCCTCGGCCGCGCTATGTATCTGGTTTTGGGGGCCTCTGGTGAGGTGCGTCGGCATCTCAATCGGCTGCGCCTCTGTCGTCGCACGGGTTCTGCCGCTCCCCGTCTGCTTTCAGCGACGGTGCCGTCCGGTCAGCGCCCTGGGGACCCATCTACTGGCTCGCCTCATCCCCAGGTGTTACCGACGATGCCTTCCATTTTGCCCCATGGCGACGCGCCGCCGCCGCCGCCGGTCCTCCCGCCGGCGCCGCCCGCAGTGGACGCGTCGCTGCAGCCGCCCAGCGCCTCCCTGGGTCACGCGCCGCCGATCGCTTCCCGTGACCAGCTGTCCTCCGACATGGAACTCTTGCCCGCTCCGGACCAGATGCTGTCTTCGCCCGTCGGCTGCCCCGTTCTGATGGAGGTCGACCCTTCGGCCCCTCCTGTCTCTCTAAGGGCGCATACACCGCATGTTGGCGTGCACCCTGGACTAGGTTTTCAGGCGTTTCCTAGCTCCCCTCGGACCGAATGGCCGGGTGCGAGTGGCTCAGCCTTGTCTGTTGTTAGGCTCCCCACCTCGTCGCATACGTCAACATGGGGTCCTCCCCACGGCGGGCGGAAGCCTTATAACACAACCGTACGCCGATTTGCGGGGGAGGAATGTGGTGTCACCGCCAGACACCACACTTGCTAGGTGGTAGCCTTTAAATCGGCCGCGGTCCGTTAGTTTACGTCGGACCCGCGTGTCGCCACTGTCAGTGATTGCAGACCGAGCGCCACCACACGGCAGGTCTAGTGAGACGTTCTAGCACTCGCCCCAGTTGTACAGACAACTTTGCTAGCGATGCTACACTGACAACTACGCTCTCATTTGCCGAGACGATAGTAGCATAGCCTTCAGCTACGTCTTTTGCTACGACCTAGCAAGGCGCCATAGCATTTGAGATTATACTTCTGTATCATCAAGAGCGATGTTCTACAATTATGGATTAAAGTTAAGTATTACAGCAACTGCGTCCGTTTTTCTAAGTTCTCATTTCCTTGTAATGTTCCAGACATCACGCCAGCCTGCGTGATCTTAACGCGTGCCTTTCGGCTACCTCCGAGTGGCTTGGCTGTCTTGCCAAGTCACTACAGTTCCCATGCCATTTAATTTTACCGCTACGATCAAATTAACGGCGGTAAAAGAAATGTATTCTAATAGAGCTGTTGATGAAGAACACAACCAGCCGTAGGGTGGTACACCAGTATTGTCTCTCCAATGTTAGGCTGCACTCAGATACTGATAGCGATTGGCCAACCAATCTAGCCAATCAGGATCAAAAATGGTTCAAATCGCTCTGAGTACTATGGGACTTAACTTCTGAGGTCATCAGTCCTCTAGAACTTAGAACTACTTAAACCTAACTAACCTAAGGACATCACACACATTCATGCCCGAGGGAGGATTCGAACCTCCGACCGTAGCGGTCGCGCGGTTTCAGACTGTAGCGCCTAGAACCGCTCGGCCACTACGGCCGACCCAATCAGGAATGCTACTTGCTTTTAGAAGGCAGCTATCCCTCAAAGAGTCGGATTCCTGACATACTCAGCTTCCTCGGAAGTGACGTCAAAATGGTGTGTCATTCGACGACAGCAGGCGACAAATTTCGAGACACCATATTGATTTCATTGTATCTCGTTGTTTTTCTACTATAACATGCGTTTTACGGCAGTGTGGAGTCTCATGGCAATGGCGCATTGAAGACTTATCAGAAGCACTCACACTTGGTACGTTTTCTTACAATTAAATGTCAATTAATGACGATTTCAGCAGCCGGACGGGGTGGCCGAGCGGTTCTAGGCGACTACGCTCGCAGGTTCGAATCCTGCCTCGGGCATGGATGTGTGTGATGTCCTTAGGTTAGTTAGGTTTAAGTAGTTCTAAGTTCTAGGGGGCTGCTGACTTCAGAAGTTGAGTCCCATAGTGCTCAGAGCCATTTGAACCGTTTGAACGATTTCAGCATGGATGATAATAACAGTGACAACTGTGTTTCCTGCGGTCTTATGAACTTAGAGCTGTAGAGTTACAGAGTAGAAATAAATAGGCTCGTGTCTCTCATCTTCACACTTGTTACAGATCCTTGGACTTTCTTATTAATGTAATACAAGCGTGTTCTGCAATATTCGATGTTATTTACATATGCTGACGGCACTACTAGCGCCACTATGAGGATGCAAATTAGGTTTGTTTTAAATACACGCTGTAACGGTCGTGGGAGTTAGTTGAGAATGGGCGTGGTGAGTTTATCTTACTCAAGAATGCCCTTAAGGCGACAAACTCCTCGCTGAGTTTGAACGAGGTAGTGTAATAGGACTACGAGAAGCTGGATGTTCCTTCTGCGATATTGCAGAGAGACTTGGCAGGAATGTAGTCACTGTACGAGCATATGATTGCTCGCAGCGGTGGTCACGAGAATGTACAGCCGCAGGAATACCGGACTCCGATCAGCCACGTGGCACTGGCGAGAAGGAAGACGATAGTGTTCAGCGTATGACTTTGGCGCATCGTACTTCACCTGCAGCACAATCTGAGCAGGAGTTGGCACCACAGTGACACAACCAAGTGTTACAAATCGGTTACTTCAGGACAACTCCGAGTCAGACGCCCTGTAGTGTGCATTCCATTGACCCCAAACCACTGCCATTTGTGACTTCAGTGGTATCAAGCGAGGGCTCATTGGAGGGCAGGGTGGAGCTCTGTTGTGTTTTCAGATGAAAGCTGGTTCTCCCTCGGTGCCAATGATGGCCCTGAGTTGGTTATAAAGCCGACCAGGTTGGCCGAGCGGTTCTAGGCGTTACAGTCTGGAACCGCGCGACCGCCACGGTCGCACTTTCGAATCCTGCCTCGGGCATGGATGTGTGTGATGTCCTTAAGTTAGTTAGGTTTAATTAGTTCCAAGTTCTAGGGGACTGATGACCTGAGAAGTTAAGTCCCATAGTGCTCAGAGCCATTTGGTTAGAAAGAGGCCAGCTGAGGTCCTGCAACCAAAGTGTCAGCGTGCTAGACACCCTGGCGCTACACCTGGAGTTACCGTTTGGGGTGCGATTTCGTGTGACAGCAGGAGCGCTCTCGTCGTTGTCTCATGCATCCTGACTGCAGTATTGTGCGTCAGTCTGTAGACTCGACTTGTTGTGCTGCCATCCATTAACAGCATTCCAGGGGCTGTTTTCCAACAGGATAACGCTCGCCCACATATCGCTATTGTAACCTAACATGATCTTCAGGTTGCCGACATGCTGCCTCAGCCTGCTCAGTCACTAGACCTGCATCCAATCGAGCACATGATGTCATCGGACGACAACTCCAGCGTCATTCATAACCAACATTAACCTTTCCAGTATTGACCGATCAAGTGAAACAGGCACGTAATTTTATCCCACAAACTGACATCCGGTACCTAGACAACACAATACATGCACGTTTGCATGCTTGCATTTAATATTCTGGCGGTTGTACCGGTTATTACGTACCAGCATTTCACATCTGCAATGGCTTATCTCGCTCTTAGATTGATCTGCAATCTTGCAATGTGAATCACTTAATTATGTTACCTGTTGTTGTTCTTGTGGTCTTCAGCCCTGAGACTGGTTTGATGCAGCTCTCCATGCTACCCTACCCTGTGCAAGTTTCTTCATCTCCCAGTACCTACTGTAACCTACATCCTTCTGAATCTGCTTAGTGTATTCATCTCTTGGTCTCCCACGATTTTTACCCTCCACGCTGCCCTCCAATGCTAAATTTGTGATCCATTGATGCCTCAAAACATGTCCTACCAACCGGTCCCTTCTTCTCGTCAAGTTGTGCCACAAACTCCTCTTCTCCCCAATTCTGTTCAATACCTCCTCATTAGTTATGTGATCTACCCATCTAATCTTCTGCATTCTTCTGTAGCACCACATTTCGAAAACTTCTATTCTCTTCTTGTCCAAACTATTTATCGTCCATGTTTCACTTCCATACATGGCTACACTCCATACAAATGCCCGCATCTCGTGGTCGTGCGGTAGCGTTCTCGCTTCCCACGCCTGGGTTCCCGGGTTCGATTCCCGGCGGGGTCAGGGATTTTCTCTGCCTCGTGATGGCTGGGTGTTGTGTGCTGTCCTTAGGTTAGTTAGGTTTAAGTAGTTCTAAGTTCTAGGGGACTTATGACCACAGCAGTTGAGTCCCATAGTGCTCAGAGCCTCGAGCCTCCATACAAATACTTTCAGAAACGATTTCCTGACACTTAAATCTATACTCGATGTTAATAAATTTCTCTTCTTCAGAAACGCTTTCCTTGCCATTGCCAGTCTACATTTTATATCTTCTCTACTTCGACCATCATCAGTTATTTTGCTCCCCAAACAGCAATTATGTTACCTAGAGAAATGCATTCCCAAAATTTCACGACCCTACATTAATTATTTTTTGGTGCTGTGATTTTTTTTTTCCGTCGGTATATAAGAGCACAGCTTCTCAGGAATGAGTTTGTTCTGTTTTGTGGCATCTGTCTGATTACGGAACTGCTGTTAGTACAGTTTGGTTGTGTGTTAGCGAAGCCAGCTAATGTGATTACGATATCTTAATTGTGGTGGAATACTGATCGGTAGCGTACACCAAAGCCTAGGATAGGCTGGAAGTTGATAGTTTGGTTGTGAGTTGGCGAAGGCTTCAGTTAACTGCATTTATATTCTTAATGATTGAAAATAATAAACAAATTATGTTCAAAAATATGCAGACGCAATGTATAATAAAGGCAAAGTGGCTCAAATGGCTCTGAGCACTATGCGACTTCACTTCTGAGGTCATCAGTCCCCTAGAACTTGGAACTAATTAAACCTAACTAACTTAAGGACATCACACACATCCATGCCCGAGGCAAGCTTCGAACCTGCGACCGTAGCGGTCACGCGGTTCCAGACTGAAGCGCCTAGAACCGCACGGCCACACCGGCCGGCAAAGGCAAAGTGGCATAGAGCTAATTTGTATTGTTGCATGACCATTACTGACCGTATTTCAGTCACTTGCCAGATCCTAAGATATATGCACCTAAACAACTACATCATTTTCCTAAAATAAGTATTCGTAAGTGAATCTGAGGGAAATGAAGATACCAACAATATACTCATCAGTTTTCTGATTAAACAGACAACCTAGATCATGATACGTGGTACAAATCATCCTGTTATTCGACTAATAATTCGTAGGTACATTCATTTGCTTCAGACTGTTAAGTTAAAGTCAAATGTGTAAGTACACTACGGATTAATCTGTTACCACATACGAAATTTATTACAATGGAACCCTGTTTCTTAACACATTTCACTTACACGTCACCGAAAATGCGCGCAGCACTCCATTGAGTCTTGATAGGTGTTCTAACTTTTTACAGATCTCTGTCCAACAGGTGAGTGACGTCACTTACATCGAAAGACAAGTTATAGACGAATGTCACCAGATAGCGTTAGTTATAGTCAGATGCCTTCCTTGTGGCGTCATGAACGTTACCCAATCAGCACACTTTCAACCATAGATACTGAAGATACTGATTCACAGTCTAACATCGGCGACAGTCAACTGTGGTACACTGGCCAACCTGATTGTAGTTTTTAGGCGGTTTCCCAAGCACATTTTTGCGAATAGTTGGCTGGGCCCCAAATCCGTCGCATAGGATACGATACGCAAACAGTTAAAATTATGTTAACACAGAGAACTAAGTTTAGACCAGGCTCGTCCAAACTGCGCTCCTGGGGCACTAGCGCCCGCGATCGTCCGCGGCCAGCGCCCCGCAGTGGCCGAGCCGTGTCGCTTAGCTGGCCGTGCGGACCGCCCGACCGCCCGCCGCGCCTCTCGACCTTATACCATTATAAGACATAACCACGGGTTTGGATATTTTTCTAGCCGTGGAAAACGTGTTAGAGTCAATGGATTTAAATGGGAACGCCTGACCAGTGTAACAACGGATGGAGCCCCTACGCTGCTAGGAATACGCACTCGATTCCTGGGTTACGTCAGGTCAAAAATGGCTGAAGTCGGCTATTCCTTATTCGCGACAGTCCATTGTCTGATATACCAGGAGGCACTTTGTGCGAAGATAGTCAACATAAAAAATGTTATGGACACAGTTCTTTGAACGGTTAATTATCTTCGATCGCATGGACTCACACATCTCCAATTTAAAGAATGTCTGGCTGATATCGAAGTGGAATACCCGGACATCCCCTACCACACCGAAGTAAGATGGCTGAGCAGAGGAAAGGTGCTTCATCGGTTTTTGTCCTTGAGGGGTGAAATAAATACCTTTTTGAAATGAAAGGACGTTCAGAAGAATTACATTGTGATCCTAAGTGGGTGGCGAATTTGGCTTTTTGTGTGACCTTATTGGTCATTTAAATACTTTGAACATTTCACTCCAAGGCGAAAATCACTGTTGCTGATTTAGTGCAGACGATTCAAGCATTTAAAAAAACTTATTTTGTGGGGAAAACAGTTGCGCGAGAAGAATTGTGGACACTTTTCTGCACTAGACAGTGTTAAAGAAGATGTGGATTTTTCAGATTATGTTCACATCATTTGCGAATTACAAGAACAGTTTGAAAACAGATTTTTGGAGATAAGTGAGCTTCAACCGGCCTTATGTATATTTGTTCGCCCGTTTTCCCTTCGGGCAGAGGACGTCTCACTAGTGCTTCAACTAAAGCTGATTGACCTGTAGTGCGATATCCGCCTGAAGAACCACTTTCTTTTGCGTAAAACTTTGGATGACTTTTACAGATGTCTTCCACGAGAGAAAAATCTTCTTTTGCACAAGCACGCGGCTAAAGTTCTCTCAATGTTTGGTTCTCCGTATATTTGTGAGCGCTTTTTCTCTCTTTTAAAGCTTGCTAAAACTGAGAACCGTCCATTACTTGGCGATAAAAATTTGACTAATTCTTTGAGGTTAGCAGTCTCACGGAATATTGTACCAATCCTAGACAAAATCGTTTCCTCGAAAAAGAAAAACGTGTAAAATGTTAATTGTCTTCTTTAACAATGTTGACCGTAAGAATTAAAGAGCTTTATAACCTTAATTCTATTTTTAATAAGTTTTCAAACTTGGTCAGTTAAAATTATTACGTACAAAACAGCAAACTAAGGATCCGATTTCTAAACTCTGAAAAGGGGTACAAAAAGCTGTAGCACGAAGTATAACAAAAAATATTTACTTGTAACTACTAACAGTAAGAATGAGACACTATATCCCTTACATAAAACTATTTCTAAAATAGAATATGTTGTTTACGTTGGATCAGACCGCGGGACAGTCCAGCACACAGCAGTGCTGTGCGGTCTCTCTCTCTCTCTCTCTCTCTCTCTCTCTCTCTCTCTCGCTCCTATGCCGACACTAGCGACACACGGTCGCGGACGGGGCGCTGAACTACACTGCATTGCGCCCGCGGGGCGCGGGCGCACCCGCCGGGCGCAATTCTTAGATGAGCCTGGTTTAGACGCTTGACAATCAGTTGACGCAGACGACTTCCCACCCACAGCTTACCTTCAGGACTGTGGCGTCAGGAAGGGCATCTGGCCACATAGTTAAAAAACAAAGTAAAATTTTATAAATTGTGAAAAAGCTAAACCAGTGGTACATAGGGTAAACGCTTGTGAAAATAAAACTAAGCATGAGTGTTCCTCTACAATAACAATCGATTTCGGTCTGTATTTGGACCATCTTCGGATCATAAATGCAATAGTCAGTTGTAGTGCATGCTATAAATGCAACCCCTTATCGGAAGTTTGGAATTTTCGACTGTAGTAAAGTCTGCAAAAAATTTATTCTTTCAATCCGGTCTTTACTATTCAGTCTGTAACAGTTTTACTGCAATGGAGCATTTAGAATTTATGATAAAGGATCTCACTTACATCTCATTTGTAAGATGCAAAGCTGATTACTACTTTTATAATTCGAGGTTGGTGCCAGTATAGACTGAAATCAATTGTTCTAATTAAGAAAGAATATAGCTGTGTATTATACAATACGCTTCAAAAAAACGCTTATTCAAAGCTGACGAAGTCGAGATACGATAAATACACTTATTTATCAGAATGGAGTCCCGTTTCCACATATAGTTATCCTCGTTGCTGTAATGAGCATTCACAGTTCCTTCGGGACTTGCTGTGCAATTCAAAACAAATGTAGACTTTAAATACAGTTACACAATTACAAATCATTGAGATACGGCAATGAGACAATACGTTATGACACTCTTTTTTTCCTGGTCTTTATCCCGTATCTTCACTGGATCGGCACGTTAATTTTCGGATTTAGCGATGTTAGTGGTAGGGGGTGGCCGGATGCCCTTCCTGTCACTTTTTTAACTTTTGTTCTAGGCTGCTTCAATGAGATGTTCGACGCAGTAATGTAAACTAGTGACGATCGTATTAACTTTTCCGCCTTTGTTAGCTATGGAATGTTTGATCACCGCTGTGTTGAGCAAACCAGTCGCAACAAGAAATGCTCGTGACGGGAATACTGTTTCACAGATCAGGGGTTTCCTTCATTCAACCTAATTTGCAGAGACTACGGTTTATTGTTCTTAGACGAATATCACATTTATTGATACGTATGTCCCTTCGAGACAGTCGTACATTAATACAAACAAGATGAAATGAAACACAGAGACAGAAGCCGGCCATACGCGAGCGGTTGCCTGGTCTGCTGCAGCGTGGTTAGTTTTAGTATCTAACACCGGTTACCACGACTACCGGAGTAGCACACATTATTAATGTAAGCAATATGGGGGGGGGGGGCGGCAAAACTCCGTCCATAGTTCTACTGGTCGCTGTCGATGCACTCTGAAAGCTCATCCTCATCTATTGACGTGTTTTTCTTCATAGATGCATTGCACTTTGCCAGAACCCTTCCGACAAGTCTAAGTTTTCCATTCGACTTCCCAGATACCAATTTTAAGTGATGGTTCCATTTCATATCGCTTCTTAGTATTACCCCTGTACACTTGGAAGATGTGATCAGCTCAAAGTGTTCACCATTTATCTTGCAGTCAGATACTATCGGGTTGCTTCTCTATATTACAGGCATCAACCTACATTTATCCAAGTTTACATAGAGTTTTCATTCATTGCACCACGTACAAAATTGTCAAAACTTTTTAAAGTTTCTTACTGGACTGTTCGCTACCAAGAGGTTCTCGATAAGTATGAGCTACGAAAGGAGCTGCAATTCTGTCAGGGCCTTGTACCTTGTTCGGTTCAAGTAGAGTCAATTGTTTGTGATTGCCCCCCAATACCGTGTGTCAAATGTATTCAGCATGCCTGCTGTTCGCTTATAGCGATGCAAGCTGGAAAACGACAAAAAGATCTGTTATCTACATTGATTGGAAAAAGAGAGTATAGGAAAAATAGGAGAGACGTTCAATAAGTAACGCAACACTTTTTTCTGAAACCAGGTTCGTTTTATTCAGGATTCCAGTACACCATATTATTCCTCACTCTTTTGGCTACAAAACCCTACTTTTCAACATAACCTCTGTTCAATTCGACAGCCTTACGCCACCTGACTGCTACGAGGGTCAGTATGCCTGCATGGTCCCACTCTACTCGTCGACGTCGGAGCCAACGTCTTGCTGCATCAATAACCTCCCCATCATTCAGATACTGTTTCCTGAGGAGTGCATCCATCATTGGGCCAAAAGATGGAAGTCGGGAAGATGCGATATCTGGGCTGTAGGGCCAGCCTATGTGGCCAAGCGGTTCTAGGAGCTGCTGCTACGGTCGCAGGTTCGAATCCTGTCTCGAGCATGGATGTGTGTGACGTCCGTAGGTTACTTAGGTTTAAGTAGTTCTAAGTCTAGGGGACTGATGACCTCAGATGTTAAGTCCCATAGTGCTTAGAGTCATTTCAACCATTTGATTTGGACTGTAGTACAATAAAGATTTGTGACGATGTTCGACGAAAAAGTGTCATGATCAGCCTCGTAATGCGCAAGCAATTCAGCACAGAAGGTCCTTCGTTGCTCTTTATGGTCTTGTGTTAGGCGGCGAGGAACCCAGCGGCACACCAACTGGTGGATGCGTGTGTCAGCACTACCAACCGAGACTTCCAGTAGTGCAGCGAGGTTGCAGGAGTCACAGCTGTGTGCAGCCGGACGACACGCGGAGAGAGGGGACAGTTTGCGATGATGACAGACGCCTCGTCCAACGGCTCACCGTGGTCTTGTTGACTGCCGGGTCTCTGTAGACAGTCTGCAAGCGCCTATGAGAAAATCTGCGATACTCTAGTTTTCCGCCAAAAGAAACTCAATGGCAGCTCTCTGCTTGGAACGCAGCCGCTATTTTGGAGGCTACCTGTAGCTCCGCCACCTACCGGAAATTCATGAAATAATAGGAGATTAAGCGGGACTATTCCACGATGTCCAACAGAAGATTCCACATTTTTTTTAAACCGAGATTATCCGAGGAAAAAATCTATTGCATTCCTTATTGAACGCACCTCGTAATTAACACAGGCTGACGATAAACTTAGTCTAACATACGCATACACAGTTGTGTTCAGGAACAATACTCTTATGGCTTTGTGTGGAAATAGTCGCACAAAAAAGGTTGATTTCATAAAACCAAATTCGTATTCACAGTCACGATATTCAGGCAGTTCTAAACTAACAAAAGCAGCTTGTGCTTGTATCGTGCGTAATCAGTAAAGTAATTTGTACTGTACGTCGCATAAAATGGTTCAAATGGCTCTGAGCACTATCGGACTTAACATATCAGGTCATCAGTCCCCTAGAACTTAGAACTACTTAAACCTAACTAACCTAAGAACATCACACACATCTACGCCCGAGGCAGGATTCGAACCTGCAACCGTAGCGGTCGCGCAGTTCCAGACTGAAGCGCCTAGAACCGCTAGGCCACCAGTAGCGGGCCTATGTCGCATACCCAGGATCATAATCATACGTAATTATAACCATGTAGACGATGTCAAGACATACGGTTCCCCATTAGTAATAACGCACTTTAAATCAACAGCAAACAGTTTGATAATACACTACTGGCCATTAAAATTGCTACACCAAGAAGAAATGCATATGATAAACGGGTATTCACTGGACAAATATATTATACTAGAACTGACATGTGATTACATTTTCACGCAATTTCGGTGCATAGATCCTGAAAAATCAGTATCCAGAACAAACCACCTCTGGCCATAATAACGGCCTTGATACGCCTGGGCATTGAGTCAAAGAGAGCTTGGATGGCGTGTACAGGTACAGCTGTCCATGCAGCTTCAACACGATACCACAGCTCATCAAGAGTAGTGACTGGCGTATTGTGACGAGCCAGTTGCTCGGCCACCATTAACCAGACGTTTTTAATTGGTGAGAGATCTGGAGAATGTGCTGGCCAGGGCAGCAGTCGAACATTTTCTGTATCCAGAAAGGCCCGTACAAGACCTGTAACATGCGGTCGTGCAGTATCCTGCTGAAATGTAGGGTTTCGCGGGGATCGAATGAAGGGTAGAGCCACGGGTCGGAACACATCTGAAATGTAACGTCCACTGTTCAAAGTGCCGTCAATGCGAACAAGAGTTGACCGAGACGTGTAACCAATGGCACCCCATACCATCACGCCGGGTGAAACGCCAGTATGGCGATGATGAATACACGCTTCCAATGTGCGTTCACAACGATGTCGCCAAACACGGATGCGACCATCATGATGCTGTAAACAGAATTTGGAATCAGCCGAAAAAATGACGTTTCCCCATTCGTGCACCCAGGTTCGTCGTTGATTACACCATCGCAGGCACTCCTGTCTGTGATGCAGCGTCAATGGTAACCACAGCCACGGTCTCCGAGCTGATAGTGCATGCTGCTGCAAACGTCGTCGAACTGTTCGTGCAGATGGTTGACTCAGGGATGGAGACGTGGCTGCGCGATCCGTTACAGCCATGCGGATAAGATGCCTGTCATCTCGACTCCTAGTGATACGAGGTCGTTGGGATCTAGCACTGCGTTCCGTATCACCCTCCTGAACCCACCGATTCCATATTCTGCTAACAGTCATTGGATCTCGACCAACGCGAGCAGCAATGTCGCGATATAATAAACCGCAATCGCGATAGGGTACAATCTGACCTTTATCACAGTCGGAAACGTGATGGTACGCATTTATCCTCCTTACACGAGGCATCACAACAACGCCGGTCAACTGCTGTTTGTGTATGAGAAATCGGTTGGAAACTTTCCTCATATGAGCAGGTTGTAGGTGTCGCCACCGGCGTCAACCTTGTGTGAATGCTCTGAAAAGCTAATAATTTGCATATCACAGCATCTTTTCCCTGTCGGTTAAATTTCGCGTCTGTAGCACGTCATCTTCGTGGTGTAGCAATTTTAATGGCCAGTAGTGTAATTTGTACTGTAGGTCGGATACCCAGGAACATAATCATACGTAATTATAACCATGTAGACGATTTCAAGAAAGACGGTTCCCCATTAGTAATAACGCACATTATATCTACAGCAAACAGTTTGATAATATATCAGTACTGCTGAATTGTGCATAAAATTTCAGTGCATTTCAAGCGTTTCGAATGCTCGCTGTACCTCACTGAGTTTGAACAACATCGTGTAATAGGGCTACATGAAGCTGGATGTTCCTTCAGTAGTACTGCGGAAAGACGTGGCAGGAATGTAGCCACTGTACATGATTGCTGGCAGCGGTGGTCAGGACACTGTACGGTGGCAAGAAGACCGGCTCCGCACGGCCACGTAACACTACAACGAATGAAGACCGTTGCGCTCGGCTGTGGCGCGTCGTACTGCGTCTGCAGCAGCAGTTTCAACAGCAGCTGCCACCACAGTGACTCAACGAACTGTTACAAATCGGTTACTTCAGGTACAGCTCTGATCCGGGCGCCCTGTAGCGTGCATTTCACTGACTTCAGAGGTGTCAAACGAGAGCTCATTGGAGGGCAGGGTGGAACGCTGTTGTGTTCTCCGATGAAAACTGCTTCTGCCACGATGCCAGTGATGGCCGCGTGTTGGTTAGAAAGAGGCCAGTGGGGGGTCTGCAACCACCCCTGGAGTTTTGGTCTGGGGTGCGATTTCGTATGACAGAAGGAACTCCCTCGTGGTTATCCCACTCACCCTGACTGCAGCCTTGTGTGTCGGTTTGGTGATTCGACCTGTTGTGCTGCCATTCATGAACAGCATTCCAAGGGTGTTCCCTAGCAGAATAACGCTCGCCCAGATATAGCTGTTGTAGCCCAACATGCTCCGCAGAGTGTCGATATGTTACCCCGGCCTGCTCGATCATCAGATCTGTA
Source organism: Schistocerca piceifrons (assembly GCF_021461385.2). Classification (NCBI taxonomy): domain Eukaryota; kingdom Metazoa; phylum Arthropoda; class Insecta; order Orthoptera; family Acrididae; genus Schistocerca; species Schistocerca piceifrons. The sequence goes on along the minus strand of NC_060149.1, from coordinate 863,564,938 downwards.
ATCGAGCACGTATGAGACATTATCGAACGACAATTCCAGCGTTATCCACAACCAGCCTTAACCACCCCCGTACTGATCGACCACGTGGAGCAGGAATGGAACTCCATCCCACAAACTGACATCCAGCATCTGTACAACACAATACACGCACGTTTGCATGCTTGCATTCAACGTTCTGGCTGTTACACCGGTTATTAATGTACGAGCATTTCACATTTCCAACGGCTTATCTCGCGCTTACATTTACCTGAGTTTTTGCAATGTTAATCACTTACATATGTTACGTAGACAAATGTATTCCCGAAATGTCGTTAATCTACGTTAATTATTTTTTGGTGTTGCGATTTTTTTTCCCGTCAGTGTATTTTGTTTGCGAAATGCAAGATATACTTTAAAAAGATGGGACTTATCACTTTAAACACGTCACTTTTGTGGGGTGTGGGAGTGATGGGACTGCGTCTGCGCGACGACGAGGACGTGGGTGTTGTGGGTGTCACGGGCCGCGGAAGGAGTCCCTGGATGCAGCGTCCAGGGGGGCTCCGCGAGCAACGCTAGCCACATCACTAGCTGCAGACAGAATAGTGCACTCGGCGCGCCATGGAGACCGCGCACAACAGACTGCTGTGTCGAGGCGCTAGATATCGTTAAAATATCCTACTACGCTTTCAATCACTCGGTGTAATTTATATGGAAATGCTTAGAAGACATTCAGTGAATTTTCGTACGAAAGTCTGATTTAGTGTAACAGTGGGAAACCGTAATGACGATCGTCAAGCGGAGAATTAAATCCTGCACATCCCGATAAGAGTCCTGTCTCTGAACCACCGCACCAACTAGCTGGTTCTGTGTGGCACGGTTCTTTTTTTTTTTTTTTAACCTGGTTTTTGACGACAAGCTGCAGGTTAAGCCACTGGCACACAAACCGTGCCTTCGAACGTTGAACGATGAGATGGAAGAACGCCACCTACGGCACATGGACGACATCTCTCCTCAGTACAGAATCGTCAGACGCCATATTGGCTTTTCGTAGTAGTCCAATGCATCTGTCAGTTACTGAGCCGCAGCAGATTCAGGACCTCTCGAAAACCCGTCGTTAATTGTGTGATTTGTTGTAATAAAATGATGGGAAACGTCATATTGCCGGTTAAAGAATTATTGTAAGCTGCGTGTTATGAGCAAACGGCACACTGAGGATCAATAACAAATGGGTAATTTCCAAGAATAAAGTCGTTGGGTCCAAACGATACATATCGAACGTGCGACCGGAAATCGATCATGCGACCCCGGTGGCCGGCGTTGAGATCAATTATTTGTGATCGTAATTTTTATCTGTTTTCCGTCGTTCCCTTAATTGCTCCAAATTATATACCTCCGCGAATTATTTGTGAGTTGCTAGGGAAGCCCAGACGATGTATGTCGTTAGTGAGTGGTATGTCTGGTGTTCTTGACGTTTCTTCGGAGGATTCTCTCACATGGCAGAATCTAATTCCATGTTTATGCAGCGTAGAACATTGAATTTTTGTAGCAAATATGGAGTACTACCGGACGAGGAAAGAAGGGATTGTGTAGACTGTGGTGGTGCGAAGTGTGTAAAACTTCGTAACAACAGTTTCGATGTTGAAATACCGTTACAGTTTCATTGCGGACAGGGCGAAAAACGAATGAGTATCAGGAAGGATACATGGTTCGACTCTTCCAAATTATCCATCCAGACCACCGTAATGGACTTTCACATGACGACAACACCGACAACGAGTAAGGTAAGTCGTCTCCTTTGAAATTACAAGTATATTTGTAACGCTCTTCTTTTGTCGTTGTGTAGTGACCAACGTAAACATACTCATAACGCCCGCCAGAGTCGCATGATCGATTTCCGATCGCACGTTCGATATGTTCGTTTGGACCCAGCGACTTCGATAGGTAATCATTCTTGGAAATTACCAACAAATGCAATATTCTTGCTAGAGTTGGTTATAATGAAATGTCAGTCGATAACATATCTACGACGAAAGCTTTCAGGAGACGATAAGATGCAAAGTATGGTCGTATTGCACTCATGCACGCTGTTGCGCAATGAGTGGAGTCGCTGATTTCCAACGTAGTGGCTGTTATGTTGTTGGTTTGCGTCTCACTGGAGCCGGCCTTAGTGGCCGAGCGGTTCCAGGCGCTGCAGTCTGGAGCCGCGCGACCGCTGCGGTCGCAGGTTCGAATCCTGCCTCGGGCATGGATGTGTGTGATGTCCTTATGTTAGTTAGGTTTAAGTAATTCTAAATTCTAGGGGACTGATGACCTCAGAAGTTAAGTGCCATAGTGCTCAGAGCCATTTGAACCATTTTGCGTCTCGCTGGATCCAAAACAATATTTTACTAGCCCTCACGTTTCCTAATGGTATCTGATTCTTTCTGATTAGTTTGATAAAAGTATATTCTATAATATTCGAAGTTATCTATATACAAGTGCGCTCTTTCTAAGAAGTGAGTTTATTCGATTGGCTTAACCTTCAAGACAGCTTGCACTACTTGCAGCATTTAAGTTTTGCATTTCACATGTTGTAAAGATTCTGCTGCTGGGTAGGAACAGAAATCAAGTAAGAATGATCTTAGTATTTTATTGAAAAGTGAGACTGATGAAATAATTTTATCTTATGTGGAGAACTGTTGTAAATTTTTATCGTGCTGCGTGTAATGGAACTTTTATGAGCCAATGTCCGTATTGACTGGACGTGGTACTTTCCTTTTCGTCTTATGACACGTCCATGGATTCTGAAGTTTTCATTTATTTATCCTACAGAAAGAACAACACGAATAGCATGTGGACAAGGGAGCAAATGTGCGTTTTCACTGAACTGACACAGGAATTTTATGCCTGTCCATTTCGTAAACAGGGTGATGTGCGAGATACTTACTGCCGCTAGAGCGTATACCACGTTCGGAAAACTGTAGCACGATCTAATTAAAAAATGTAATTAAATTATAAAATTGGGTAATAAAGAAACGTTATTTAATTATATAAATGAGAATATACCTCTATATTTAAATGTGTTGAACAGGAAGTTGTGATACCTGTAGATACAGTTCCCAATTACAGCGCAATTAAACCAGCTTCTTATAGAGTATTTTCTTTATATACAGAACTGTTCTCTATTCTTATAAGCTTCGCTAGTCATTTATGACATTACGCTGTATCTATTATTTTGTGTAAGAGGCAATGAGGTATGAATTGTTCGTCGGATCCTGTGTAGAAGTTCGGTCGTCGTGCAGTTATATGGACTTCAGTTCCTTGTCGGAGAATTCTTTTTCTCTAAGGTTCTTTTGGGACACAACTTGAAATAAATTCTGATACGCAATTTTCTCTTCTGTAACTCACTCTGTAACGCCCTCACGCTCTAGTTGAATATATCTATACACTATTTCAGATTACTTAATTTAATTACGTTTCATTTAGAAAAAAAAGTAATTAAAGGAATAACTGCTTAGATAATTTGTCATTCAGGTGTAGATAATTATTTTTTATAATTGCGACCTAAAGTCCCGCTTCAACACTTATCTTGTGCACAAAGTGCATCGTTTCTGAGCGTTCAGCAGCACGTTGAACTCGACACGCAGAACGTTGACGTTCGAAAGCACGGTCCGCGTGCCGATGGCTTTAATGCTGCCTGTCTCGGAATCCGCAGTGCGCCTCACCTGCAGACAAACTAGCGAAACAGTAAACACATTGCCTCGGGAAGTATTTAGCATCTCTGCGAGTATATTCTTAGTTGCCGGCGTTCTTCCAGTATTATGCTGAAAACCGGTCTGATGACGACGTCGTTCATTTACGTACTGTACGGCCTTCATAATGTTTGAATAGACGACATCCTGCTGTCTGTCGCACAACATATTCACCGTATGCGTGCTGCTATATTTACAGTTCCGTCACGAATTTCGTATAACAGAAGAACCATTTCAAACTGGAAACTCTTTATTGAGAAACTGAAACCTTTCAGGCAATTTTTGTCGCACTTCTACTGTCGGGAACATTTCATTTTTGTGTTCCCAGTTTCGTGTGACTCGTTTATCTCACCAGACATTATTTTGCCTGACTCGGCATTCATTGATTTTCCCCTCCTGTGTGGCTGTTATAGCAAGATAAGCTACGAGTAAGTGCCGTAAGTTTACAGATTCATAGTGCCGTTCGTTCCAAACTCGCCAGTCACGAACCTCAGTTGGAACTTTCTTCCGTGTTTCCTACAGTACAGTGACATTTTTTACGGGAGAACGGCAGTTCAAAACCCCGTCTGCACATCCAGTTTCAGATTTACCGTCATTAACCTAAGTCGTTTAAGGCAAATGCTAAGATATTTCCTTGAGAATGTGACGTCTAATGTACTTCCTCAATCCGACTAATGCTCCATCAGTAATGACCGCATGACGACGGGACGTTGAACCTCAGTCTTCCTTTTCCGGAACTACAGTTCGTCCCATAGGTATTCCACGGCATTCAGGTCCGAGCACTCATCAATATTTCCCCTATTTCTTCTTGCCTCCGTGGGCTCAGAGGCTCACAAACACTCGGTGAATTTTAAATTTTTTCCTCCACTGATGTGGCTGATGAAGCGTGCTGAAATTGACAGTAGAGTGCCTGCTGCTCAGCTCAACTTTGCGCTGCAATAGCAACTCTGCTGGTGCTGCAAACGGCTCCGATTCGGATCGGTGTGCCGAAATATGCGTTGACCAGCTGTCGACTGCTTGCAGCGTTCCGCTGCTGCAGACCGCTTAAAAAGGCCGGTTCCCACACCTACGTCTCGCGACCCGCTGGTCGCGATGCTGATTGGCTGACAGTTAAATTCATGACGTCATATACAGTAGCCAATCAGAAGCATAGGTGACATCAGAGCGAATGCAACATCTTTCTACACACATTCTCGTATTCACAGTTGATGAGCGAATATCCTTACACCTTGTGAGAGTGAGTTATTTCGTTGGAATGGCTGGAACTGTTGCTTGTTATGTATGTGATAGAGAATATTCAGCAAGGAACCATTTGAATGTTCATTTGAGAAATGTGCATAAAATTCAGCCAGGTGAAGAAGGTACGATAAAGTGCTCAAAAAGTGACTGTAGCTTTAAATGCAATTTCTTGGCTAAGTTGCACCTACATGTGGAGCAGGAGCACATGGTTGAGATGGTAAAAGAAATTAGTGAATTTCAAACGAAGGACGGTAAGTAAAGTGTACACTGCCTACTTAAATTAATATCGCCCATTATTATTACATACTTGCCTGACCCGTGGCCATTAGACCTTGTTTTTGTTGGTCAATAGAACATGTGCTTATTTGAAAGCGTGAAAAGACGCATTTCACATTAACTGTAAACTTACTGTCTGCTACATTAAGTATAAGTTAAATTGTTGCAAATTTAAATGATTAAAATCACACCAGTAATTCGTGAGGGTATCTTAACAGTGCACGTTTTTTTTTACTACTGCTGTGTACTTTGCACTTATTGAATCTGAATGCAATTGTCTTTCATTGATGCTTTTGTTTTAGACTTTATGAAGTGGAAGTCTGAGGAGGAGAGAAAAACAAAAAGTAGTTTTGTCTCTAGTTACGGCACTAAGCGTTTAAAGGATGGCACTGCAAAAACCACCTTTGTATGCCACAGAAGTGGCACATTTTCTTCGAAGTCAGGTGGCAAAAGGTTGTGTAAGTCCCAGGGCACTTGCAAGATGGGAAACCATTGCGTTGCTGCCATAGAGCTTCACGAAGAAGAAAGTGGAATCTGTAGTGTCATTTACTACAGAACACATTTCGGCCACGACCAGAACATTGCTTTTCTGCATCTCAGTGGTTCTGATAGAGAAGCCATCGCTGGTGAGTATTACCTTGATTGTAGAATTTTGCTGGCCTTTCAGTGATCACCAAGTAAATATGGTGTGAAAGTTTCAGAATCCATTGCCAGGCTTGCTGTTAGTTATATGTAGTTGACTTTTATTATTTTTGCAGTGAAGGAGCATTGTTTTTTTTTCTGCTGCGAAATTAATATTGTTATGGATATGTGATCTGGAGTAAAAGGTGTGAATATATCGATTGGCAGTTCATATGAATACAATTTGTGATGTTAGCTTGAAAGCAGTTGTAAAAGACCAGATGTGATCCATATTGACCACAATATTGGTGACTATAATGCCATGTACTTAGGTGTGTGTGAGAGCAGGTGTAATGCATTACAGTAATACAAGTGTGGAAATAAGTTCTGAAATACTTGTGTTGCCCTGTGTTATTGCTTGCATCCTAGTAGTCTATTTAAGAATAGATCATTAATGTATCTAATAGACTAAAGGCAGTACATTTATTGTTTCTTGTCCAGCATGTTAAACATGGTGGATCAGGGCATTTGCAACTACAATAATGGATTTGAGACTAGACAAAAACACCAGTTACAATTCTGACATGTACTTGTAGACCTCGTAACCATTTGGAAATAGCCTTGGTAGCTGAAACTGGGAAATATCACATTGCAACAGGTGCTTTAATCAGGCCTGTTTATTCTCCCATCCCCAGTGTGTTAATAGCATCTTCAGTACTGTTGGAAGGGTACACTGAATATACTGTTAAGCCATTTGTTAAACTATCTAGTTTATAAGTACTTAGCAACTGTTATATTGCATGAATTTATTTTATTGGGGGTGGTTAACTACAGTGTCCTTTCTGAATAGTGTTTTCATGTACATACTCAGAATTGGCCTCTTTGTAGTTGGAGTAAATTTAAAATGTTGCAGGCAAAATTGCTGAGGGGGTCACTTTCCAGAGAATTCTGGATGATGTGCGGCACTCAGTTCATTCCAGCGGAGTGGAGAGGCTGCATCTCCTGACTCGACATGACCTTCATAACATTAAGAGAGACTTCGCCATTGGTGATGATCAACAGCATAACATTGATGAAGTCAGTGTTGGTATGTGGTTGGAGAAAATGAAAGACTGTGTTCTCCTCTATAAGAAAGAAGGCGAGGCCAGGGAAGATTTTGATAGGACTGACTCGGTGATAGTGTTAATGACTGACTACCAGAAGCAGTTATTACAGAGATTTGGACAAAATATTGTATGTGTAGACTCCACACATTGTACAAATGTTTACAAACTGTTGGTGACCACATTGTTAGTGGTAGACGATTTTGGTTCAGGTATGCCTGTAGCATTCTGTGTTTCAAATCGGGAGACTACTTCCATAATGACTCATTTCTTTAGTGCTGTGAAAGAGAGAGCTGGCATCATAAAAACGTCTGTATTCATGTCCGACGACACTAATACTTTCTGTAGTGCATGATCACGAGTCATGGGACCTGCAGAAAATAATCTACTGTGTGCTTGGCACATAGACCGCAGCTGGCGGAATAATTTGAAGAAAGTACATGGCAATGAAGAAAAGAAAGCACTTGTGTACAAAGCTCTTCGTACATTGCTTGAAGAAGCGGACATAGACAATTTTAATGAGCTGCTGGAATCGTTCGTCGGGCAGCTTCAAGCAGATGAAGGTACAAGAGACTTTGGTGTATATTTCTCGTCAAATTACTTATTCCGGCCTCAGCAGTGGGCATACTGTCACCGTCGCAATCTGGGTATAAATACAAATATGTACCTTGAAGCAATGCATAGAGTTTTAAAATATTGTTATTTAGAGGGAAAAACAAACAATAGACTTGACAGACTACTTGTTGTGTTGATGAAATTGGTGCGTGACAAACTGTGTGCTCGAATGGTTAAATTGTATAAGGGTGGCCATTCATATAGAATAAATCTTATTGAGGCTCGTCATAAAGCTTCATGTAGTATTAAGGAGAATGACATTACAGTCAATACTGATGGTACAAAGTTTCATGTGAAATCCCAAGCACATTGTGGTGTAACACATACTGTGATTTTAAATAACATTGAATGTAAATTGGAGTGCAAGTTGAAGTGCTCCAAATGTAATATATGTTTACATGCTTTCAGTTGTTCTTGTGCGGACAGTTTAATTCATTTGAACATATGCAAGCAGTGTCAATGACGTATGCATTACATTCAAGTGCCACATTTACACCAAGTGAAGCAACGGTGACAGAAGAGGCTTCTGCCATTTTGTGTTCACTGCAAACAAATACTGATGATCACGAGAACACATCTCTGGCCCAAGAACTAGTGTCCACATATCAAATTTTGATTAACCGTGTCGGTTCAGGTAAAGTGTCCACAGAAATCCTGAAGTCACTACAGAAGGATGCAGCTCATTCGCTGTCACTTTTTCAATCAGACTGCAGGGAAGCTTCACGACCCCCCAGCAACGAGAAGGTAAAAGTGCAACGAAGACATGGTAAATGTAACAAACAGCCAAAGGGCAGTTTGAAGAAACCAACTCTTGCTGAAAAAGAAAATATTGTTTCAGCACTGAGGCAGCCTGAAAGTGAAATATTAAATGTTCACGTAGATTCTGACCATAATTACTGTCGGTACTAAGTTTTAGATGTGTATGTTTTTCTGTACATTCCATGGTTTGTAGGCCTACTGGGGAAACTCGCCATGTAAAACAAAGAGTAACGCATTGTGCTTGGTACCCCTGTTGGTGATGTGGAAACCCAAGTGATATTAATAAAGAAAATAAATACGTTTGCAGTGTTCTTTTTCAATTTATACCTTTATCCTTTTATTTGCACGTGCAATTAAAACATTTATTTGAAATACTACTTGATTACATTAAAATGAATTGCTGTGTAACTAGAGTAGAAAATTGACGTCTGCAGAGCTTGTGTGGCATGAATTTGAAGCCCCTTATCACATGATGTACTGAAGTCTGTTGTAACAATACATTGCATAAAAATTAAAAAGATATTTTTCACTTCTGAATCACATTTCAATTTGGTTCCTTATGAAGAGTTCAACAGAATAAAATTCAGTGCACTTAAGCTAAGTATCTGATGCTCCCTTATATTTATTTAAAGGCTCTGAATGTAGCAACTTCCTGAAAATTTTTGTCTGTGCATTCCTACAGTAATTGACCAAGGAAATTGGTGGTAAATAATTTCAGTGTTCAGTCTGAGGAAACAAGGTGCAATTACTGAGCAGGGTGGTGCGGTTAGTATGATTTACAGAATACTGAGAATTGTAAAGACAAGTGGGACACTATTTTCTTTACTACAATTAATCATTTCCTTTTCAGTATCATTCCAAGCTGCTTTAGAATTATTTTTAGAGTTTGTAGTCTCATGTGCTTTACATGTAGCAATTATATTTTTAGATTTATATACCTTTGTCTTCAGTACCTTTTGAGATTCATCTTTCAGAATAGGAGTTTTTATGTAGATTGATAATGTGCAATGCTTGGTTGGCAGAATTTACCAACCAGTAGACAGCAAAGAGGAAAACTTTAAACTATTTTGGTGTCATTCGCCCAATTTTTATTGGTACAGAAGATGCTGTAACTGATTCTTTCTAGTCAGTACAGCAGTTGTTATAAGTTGGCCTTTAAGAGACTTTACATTAATGTAGAGAAAAATTTCATCATTACTGCATGAAGGTAATCCTATTTTCATGGATATTAATTGTGCGCTTTCTTTCACTGAATATTCTTTACAAGTTGTCAGTGGCTTTTTTTTTAATAGACAATAAATGTGTCTGAGCTGCAGTAACTGTACTTACAGTAAAGATGTTTCACCTGTTTTTTGTTCACACTTCACTGATGAGAACACCTCATTCCTGTTATTGCAGTTTTAGAACATTTTTCAGAGTGAAAGTGGAATTTGCTATGCTGGTCACTTTCTTCCTTTTTTTAGCTACACATATTTCTCAACATATGTTTCAAATGTAAGAATTTTACTTCAAAATGGACACTACGTTGCTAGGATATTGAGAGCAATAGAAGTAATAATTGATTCTGAGACACCAGAGATTGTGTGAAAGTGGACTGGAAGAAAATGTAATCAAGATGTACAACGTTCTTCTATTTGTAAGGTATGTGACCATTCAGACTTTCCATGGAAATGCTTTAATTGCTAAAAACTTTATGGGTTTTGAGTCATCAGATAATTGTGGCAAATTTACAATAAAGACAAATTATGAAAGCTAATACATAATAATTATGAGGCAAAAGTAACATCAGGAATGAAAATACATACTGGGTACAAGTACCTACAACACGCTTAGGCAGGTTCATATGAGTTAGCAATACAAGAAAAACACACCGTCTCGTACGCAATTGCCGGTAGACAACATTTGGAACAGAAGGTATTATCTGGGAGCTTCATGTCGGACTGAAGACAGCAGAGTTGAGGATTGTATTGTTTTTAACTTGCACCAGATGGCATTGATGTCAAAGATTGAGACAAACCAAGACATAGCTTTTATAATACACAAAACAATGTAAATATTCCAGCCACATTTTTGGATACAAGAGACTTGCAATGTTTCGGTGGACAGGAACATAAGGGAGGCAGAGTTGCTATATATTTAAACAGAAAGGTAAAGGATACCACTTTGTGGACAGACAGTAACATACAGAAATTGTCTTGAAGCAGTGGCTATACAGAGAAAGGAAGAAGAGCTTAATACTAGGGCAGTACTGATCTCCAAGTTGTCAGGTAAGACATTTTCTCAAGTAACTGCATGTACTACTAGAAAAGGATACCAGAGAATTCCCTTAAATAATAGTAGTAGGTGATAGTATAAAAACACTGGAAGACAGTTCTCATTCAAGAGACTTATATGATCTAATCAGCCCAAATAGTCAAAGTTCTGCACATGTTCAAAATTGAAATCATCTGCTAATAATCTATCCAAGTTATTATTTTCCTTCCTGGTGAAATTCATGTACTTAGTCTTTGTTTCATTTACAGAAAGGCCTCTAGGTCCTGTCGCTTCTTTCATCTCACATATTGTCCTCTCTAGTGATACCTTTCTTCTACTAATAATTGTTAGATCATTGGCATAAGCACATATCTGAGTCGACTTTGTGCCTATGTAACCAGATATCTGAAGCTTCCGCGTGGCTGCTTCAAGTCAGATTGAAAAGCATTGTAGAGAGTGCGTCCCCTTGTCTGACACCTTTACTAATGCTAAACCAATTGGTCAGTTCTCCATCCACTCGCACTGCAGCCTTGGAACCAGCCAATATTGCTTGAATGAGTGAGACATACTTCGATGGTATACCAAGTAGCAGCAAATCATTTAACATTTGTGCTCCATTTAGACTATCAAAGGCCTGCTTGAAGTCTACACAGAGGTTATGAAGCTCAATGTTATACTCATACATATTTACCTAAACACAAATATCTGGTCTGTTGTTGATCTATTAGCCTGAAATCTGTACTGATACTCCCCCAAAATATCTTTAGAATATGGTACTAACCTGTTGTAGATAATACTAGAGAAGATCTGATAGGTTACATTCAGCAAGGTAATTCCACGGTAATTTGAACAGCAGGTCTTGTCTCCCTTCTTATGTATTGGTTGGATTACACCTAAGGTCCATTCTTCGGGCATTCTTTTCTGATTCCATTTCAACTTAATAAGTTTGTGGATTCGCTTATGAAGACCAGTTCCCCCGTTTTTAACAGTTCTGCATAGTGAACGCATTATTGTAGCCAAGGTAGACATGAAGCCCAGGCCTACCACAGTATTACAATTTATATGCCAACTAGCTCCACAGATGACGAAGATATTGAAGAAATGTATGTTGTTAAAAAAATTATTCACATAGTGAAGGGAGCTGAAAATTTTATAGTCATGGGGGACTGGAATTTGATAGTAGGAAAATAAAGAGAAAGAAAAGTAGTAGGTAAATATGGAATGGGGGTAAGGAATGACAGAGGAAGCTGCCCGGTAGAATTATGCATGGAGCATAGCTTAATCATAGCTAACAATTGGTTTAAGAATCATGAAAGAAGGTTGTATATGTGGGAGAGGCGTCAAGACACTGGAAGATTTCAGATATGTTATACAGTGGTAAGACAGAGATTTAGGAATCAGGTTTTACATTGTAAGACATTTACAGGGACAAATGTGGACTCTGACCACAACTTCTTGGTCATGAACTGTAGATTAAAACTGAAGAAACTGCAAAAAGATGGGAATTTAAGGAGGTGGGACCTGGATAAACTGAAACAACCTGAGATGGTAGAGTGTTTCCGAGAAAGCATTAGGGAACAATTGACAAGAATGGGTGAAAGAAATATGGTAGAAGAAGAATGGGTGGGTTTGAGAGACGAAATAGTGAAGGCAGCAGAGGATCAAGTAGGTAAAAAAACAAGGGCTAGTAGAAATCCTTGGGTAACAGAAAAGATACTGAATTTAATTGATGAAAGGAGAAAATATAAAAATGCGGTAAATGAAGCAGGAATACAAACGTCTCAAAAATGAGATTGACAGGAAGTGTAAAATGGCTACGCATAGATGGCTAGAGGACAAATGTAAGGATGTAGAGGCTTATATCACCAGGGATAAGACAGATAGTGCATACAGGAAAATTAGAGAGACCTTTGGATAAAAGAGAACGACCTGTATGATTATCAAGTGCTCAGATAGAAAACCAGAGCTAAGCAAAGAAGGGAAAGCAGAAAGGTGGAAGGGGCATATAGAGGGTCTATACTAGGGTGATGTACTTGTGGGCAATATTATGGAAATGGAAGAGGATATAGGTGAAAATGAAAGTGAGATATGATACTGCGTGAAGAATTTGACACAGCAGTGAAAGGCCCCAGAAGTAGACAACATTCCATTAGGACTACTGGTAGCCTAGGAAGAGCCAGCCAGGACAAAACTCTACCATCTGGTGAGCAAGATGTATGAGACAGACGAAATACCCTCAGATTTCAGGAAGAATATAGTAATTCCAATCCCAAAGAAAGCAGGTGTTGGTGTTGACACGCGTGACAATTACTGAACTAACAGTTTAATAAGTCATGGCTGTAAAATACTCACACGAAATATTTACAGATGAATGGAAAAACTGGAAGAACCCAACCTTGGGGGAGATCAGTTTGGATTCCGTAGAAATGAAGGAACACATGAGGCAATACTGAGCCTACGACTTATCTTAGAAGTTAGTTCTAGCATTGGTAGACTTAGAGAAAGCATTTGACAATGTTGACTGGAATACTCTCTTTCAAATTCTGAAGGTGGCAGGGGTAAAATACAGGGAGCAAAAGGCTATTTACAATTTGTACAGAAACCAGATGATAGTTATAAGAGTCGAGGGACATGAAAGGGAAGCAGTGGTTGGGGATGGAGTGAGACAGGGTTGTAGCCTCTCCCCAATATTACTAAATCTGTATATTGAGCAAGCAGTGAAGGAAACAAAAGGAAAATTCGGAGTAGGTATTAAAATCAATGGAGAAGAAATAAAAACTTTGACATATGCCGATGACATTATAATTCTATCAGAGACAGCAAAGAATTGGAAGAGCAGTTGAACGGAATGGACAGTGTCTTGAAAGGAGGATATAAGATGAACATCAACATAAGCAAAATGAGGATCATGGAATGTAGTCGAATTAAGTTGGGTGATGCTGAGGGAATTAGATTAGGAAATGAGACACTTAAAGTAGTAAAGGAGTTTTGCTATTTGGGGAGCAAAATAACTGATGATAGTCGAAGTAGAGAGGATATAAAATGTAGACTGACAATGGCAAGGAAATCGTTTCTGAAGAAGAGGAATTTGTTAACATTAAGTATAGAGTTAAGTGTCAGGAAGTCTTTCCTGAAAGTATTTGTATGGAGTGCAGTCATGTATGGATGTGAAACATGGACGATAAACAGTTTAGACAAGATGAGAATACAAAGTTTCAAAAAGTGGTGCTACAGAAGAATGCTGAAGATTAGTTGCATAGATCATGTAACTAATCAGGAGGTACTGAATAGAATTGGGGGAAAGAGGAATTTGTAGCACAACTTGACTGGAAGAATGGATTGGTTTGTAGAACATGTTCTGAGGCATCAAGGGATCACCAATTTCGTGTTGGAGGACAGCGTGGAGGGTAAAAATCATAGAGAGAGACCAAGGTATGAATACACTGAGCAGATTCAGAAGGATGTAGGTTGCTGTAGTTACTTGGAGATGAAGAAGTTTGCACAGGATAGAGTATCAGGAAGAGCTGCATCAAACCAGTCTCTGGACTGAAGACCACAACAACAATTTCTTCAATGGATTGGATACAAAATTTCTTACATTTGTCTGGGGTTATGGCAATATCATCTTTTTGGTTAGGGTAGACAATAGAGTTAATTTCATTTCCGACTTCTTTGCATTTTTTTCTGTTATTATTTTATTTATTTATTTATTTTTTTACTTTTCAATGTTTAGTATATCATATAGTTTCTTTGCTTCATTGATCGCCTGCTTATACTTACACTTAGCTCTACCATACAATTCTTTATACACTTCTGATTTACCAGTTTAGTACAGTCCAGAATATAGTATAACAGTAACATGGTTATAGAAAATCCATGGATAAACATTGAGAAACTTTCTATTCATCTCTAAGCTATTGCAAAAATATTGCATGCTGTAAGAAAAGCAAAAATATAATGAGAAAGAAATGGATCACACCAGTCATTCCATGGGGAGGAGGGGACCTGAAACATCCATTGAGAGGCACAAAAAATATTAAAAATCAAACCAGTAATGAAGACTGCACGAACAGAGAGAGAGAGAGAGAGAGAGAGAGAGAGAGAGAGAGAGAGAGAGAGAGAGAGAGATTACCACTAAAAGAAATAAAGACAATGTTCTTCAAGAAATCAATTACCCACTTAATATGGCAAAGACTGTCTGGGCTTTGATTAGCACAGACAGAAAAGAAATACGTGCCAACAATAATGAAAACATAATACCTAAAAAAAAGGAGGAAATGAATTTTTGGACCCACATTTCATCGATTCCATTTTCTATGAACACAATTGTAACTGTGGTAGACAATCTCATATGACAAAATCCCACAAAACAAAAAGAATAATATATTTCTTTAAGCATTGTAAATGTAACAGAGTGTTTATTTCTGTTTCTCACAAGTGATCTGTAAATATAAAAAATAATCTGCAAAATGAAAATAAAGAAAAAAATGCTATAGGGCCCGATGGCATATGTACAAGAGCAGTTAATTATTGTTCAGAGTTTCCAGTGGAGCCACTGACGTTTCTCATAAACAAGTGTAGGGAAGAATCCCAGAGCCTCAAAGCCAACACAGTATTGGGTCAACTGCTTTTCATTCTCTATATAAACGATATGAGTACACTAAAGGGTCCAAATGTCATTATATATGCTGATGACATGAGTCAATGGAGGTGGCCAGTCCCACCCGTCAGCTTTGGCCCATGACGTAAAGGTGTTGTGGTGTGTGATGTATTATGGTGCAGAGTTTAGTTTATGAGTGTGTTTTGTTTGTAGATGCTGTCTTGTTGCGGTTGGTGGTGTGTGTATGGTCCGCATGTCATGTGGTGTACACTGGGTTCATTTAGGACTCGGTGCTAGAAGTGTGCTTTTATCAGTCGTGACTTCTATAGAAGAACGAAAATTGATTTCAGTGAGTTAAGAATTAAGTTTCTGTTGTGTTTATGATTATTTGTGGCTTCTATTGTTAGGTATGGATATGACTTCTAGGTTTAATAGTGTGCATCTGCGGCCTAAAATGGGGGACGACATATTGTCCTTTATTAAGATTCTGCAACTTTTTGGGCTTGTGGTGGAGATAGTGAAATGTGGCGTATGCGAGCTGAATATGTGATTATCCAGAGTTCTGGCTTCTCGGACCAGGGACTGTTGGTGGGTTTTTGTTTTTGGGGGGAGGGTGAAGGTTGGGTGAGGGGCGTTGGTAGGTTGGGAGTTGATTTTGCTTGTGGCTGTGGTTTTTTTTTGTGTGTGTGTGTGTGTGTGTGTGTGTGTGAGAGAGAGAGAGAGAGAGAGAGAGAGAGAGAGAGATTGGGGTGGCTGACCTAGTGTGTAGTGCCGGAACTTTTTTGGGGTAAATAGTCATTGTTTTGGGTCTATTGTTCACGTGTTATGATGTTTGGTGGAGTTTTTATATGTTCTTTGGTTGGTGTTATTTACTGCATGTGTTGGTAGTTGATGTTTTGGTATTGGCACTTGTGGTTGATTTAGGTATCTTAGGGGAAGAACTCAATTCCAATTTTTTTGGTATCGTCAGTTGTATTTGAGCCATATAGGTCATGGGAAGTGTCTGATTCCAATTTGTCATCGTAGCTATGTGGGTTTTGGTACTGTGAGCTGCTGTTGACTTATATAGGTCAAGGGAAGTGTCCGATTCCAATGTGTCCACAGAGCTGTTTTGGTATCGTAAGCTGCTGTTGACCTATATAGGTCAAGGAAAGTGTGTGATTCCCGTTGTTTCATGTGTTGGTTTTGTGGTATTAATAGCTGCGGTGTGATTATAATTTTTGGAGTAGTTGGTTTTTATTTTGTGGTATCGACAATTGCAAAAACAGACATAATGTCTCATGGGATAACAGCAATCAGTGATAAAAAAAGTTATTAATAAAAAAAATAAAATAATTGCAATCAAGACGGATTTTAAGTAACATCGACAATTGCAGTTGAGCTATGTAGGTGAAGGGAAGCAACCGAAGCCTGTCGATATTGTGAGTGTACCGGAATTTGTGATTTTGTGGTGTTTTTATGTAGTCGTTTTGTGTGGTTTGGGATCGTGGTGTGTGCCTGTATGTGTTTATATTTAGTTTGTCCCCACCCATAAACCCCCAATTTCCCGCACTGGTCTCGTTAGTTTGATTATATTTTTGGAGATAGAGGTGTTTGTTGGTTTTATATCTATTTTTGTGTTTATGTAATGACGTTATAGGCGCTATATTGGAGATATTGAGAATGGCTGTTTCCACCATATTAGTGAGAGTCAAAGCAGACGAGTGGAATCGGACGCTTCTGTAATCCAGATAATACATATTTTGTAGCTAGTGATAGCACTTACAATGACATGGAGAAAAAACTTACTCTGAACATAGAAAATGCAAACCAGTATTTCAGTAGTAAGTTTGTTCATAATTGGTACACACACAATGTACATGCAGTCCCAATTCAGCAGAAATATCCACGCTGAAAATATCAGCCTGAAATATGGAAACACAGACATACAACAGACAAGTATTTATATTTAAGTATTTGGGTGTGGTGATAAAACTGGGAAAATTATGTTGATAATGTGTATCCAAAAATATGTACGATTCTTATCAGTCCTGTAACGTAAAACTCTGTTTTTCTTGCTTGTTTCAAGCTGTCATACCTGGCATCATGCAAGATGATCTAAGGAGATGTAAACGTAAACGTTATTCTTGTTGGTTTATCAAATATTGTATTTGTTTGTGTTACATGTGCCTGGGGTTCATCTATTAATAACGCAGTAATCTCGCATATACAATCTGTGTTCGGAAATTATATGACAAACTGTCACGTAAAACAATAATACCGTTCTCTATCAATACAACCAACGTAATACGGCCTGGTATATCAAAATGTGAAGTTGTGTGAGAACTTTAATGTTAATGTTACTCAATTACAGATATTGGAGTTATGTTTAGTACAAATACACTATAAGACATTGTAATATATTCGATCTCTTTTATTAAGGGATACAGTCAGACTGGAATTATACTGTTACTAGAAACCTCGTTACTTCGTTTCGGAAAACCACTTGGCAAGTGTTTTGTTTTTAAGATCACTGAAGGGGCCAGTACGAGAATATGAATATAACGCCAGCACTGCATTAATTTAATCATTTGTAGAATGTGCAACTAAAATTTATCTACCAGTAATCACTCAATAATACTAGCTTCCTCATGCAAAAATGAAAGACCGAATTAAAAATGGCACTGTTTGGAGAGATCTTTAATACGGTGGATCATTACTTTCATAATACGCAAAATCGCAGGCTTCAATACGAGAAACACAGAATACGTCAACAACTTCGGAAACCTTGAAATTAAGATAGCGGCTGTTATTTACTTGCGTCTCGACTAGAGTCTTGCGACCCGCTGGTCGCAATGCTGCGCTTCCGATTCGCTACTGTATATGACGTCATGAATTTAACTGTCAGCCAATCAGCATCGCGACCAGCGGGTCGCGAGACGCAGGTGGTTCCCACTAGGGCTGCCGCGCGTCAAAACGGCGCGTCAGCGGCGTGGTTGCCATGGAAATGGCGTCAGCGGCAAGGCGCGGCGGGCTCTGCGTCGCGGTTTGACCATGTCGAACCTCTTCCGCTGCCGCGTGCCGCGCTCCAGGTGCGCGCCGCCAATCACAGAGCGCGCTGAGCGTGACGTCAGGTACGGACTCCCGGGCCACACGAAGTTTCGCCGAACCGCTGGCGCGGACGCGGCGGCAGCTATGAAATACTTATCATCCGATTCCAAGGAAACTATTCGGTAGAAAAATTTGATTCTTGGGCATGTTACAGCCTGATATCTTCTCTCGATAAAGGACCGAATTTCTTTTCGTTATTCGGCGTGGTTACTTGCTGTGTCGCATTTACGTAAACCTTTACACGAAATTTGAATGAGTGTGCAGAGGTAAAAACGCATTGCATGGAATTTGCGTACAGTTCATTTTAGGTAATACATTATTGCGTATGAAATTTAGTCAACATATCGAAATTGTTTTTAAAGCTGAGAGCAGAACGATAGCTATCACCGTTCTCGAGATATTGGATGATATGTCGACGGACGGGCTGTGCGGTGACCGCACGCGGGTCGCTCGCTACGCGACCGATACTTTCGTCCTGCTCGTCGTAAACCATGTGGTTGTATCAACTGCAAATTTCGTAAACGGTTCAAGAAATCGAAACGTGTTTTTTTTTTGCAAACGATAACTTGTAAAAACTCATGTATTTCGTCGCATGATAAATATCCAAAATCTGTTTAACTACCAAGATATGAAAGAAACTACAGTTTTTTCGGAAGGGATAGATGAATTTTTTTAAACAGCATTTAATAGCATGTGTAATGAGAACTTAAACCGAGACTAATTTGCTGGTATGTCATAAGATGTAATTTGCTAATTATCTACAGCTATTGATTATTTATTTTGGAAGTAACAAACGTTTTTTTCTTTATCCAGTGTACTTGATTGGTTCAAGACGCGTTTCGCCTTTTACTTTAAGGCATCTTCGGTGGAATCTAGAATGATTCAGTTTTGTTTTGATATGTGATACTTGCAGATCATAAAACAGTTCACATCTTTTTTTACGTGAATAACTGATTACTTACAGTGAATCGAGTTTCTGGCGGACATCTGCGTTTCCCCTCACCTGGTCACATGCTGGAGGTTGAACTAAAACTTAGATTATGGAACATAAGCACATTTTCATGTTCTTTTTTTTTTTCTTCTCTGACTAGCTGTAGACATTTTACCGAAAACACTGATTTGAAGTTGTAACTACAGTGTGTTCACCTCATGTCCCTTCCTGTTTGGTTTGTTTATGTACATGTTGCCAACCTAAAGAATTATATGCTGAAAACTAATGTTTGTTTATTTTTGTTCTCCTTATATCTGTATGTGTGTGTGGCTAGCCAGTGATAGTTATAGAAAGTTGAAAGTGAATGCAGTAGTTGTCAGACAGTGGTTGAAAGATTTGGTGTTCAGCTGATTTCAGTTTTGGTTTAAATGTTTTGTGCAGTAGTGCATGGAAAATAAATTCACTGCTTACATTAATAGATAAAATAGTCGAATAGCATTTCAACAGATGATTATTATCATAATACTATCACCCAACCCCTTTTGTCTTCAATCTTTGATGCCTCATAATATGTCCTGTCAACTTACCCCTCTTCCTCCTCTATTTAATTCCGTACCTCTTCTTTAGTTACATGATCCTCTTATCTAATCTTCAGCATTCTTATTGATCACCACGTTTTGAAAGCGCCCATTGTCTTCTTGACAGAACTGTTCATCGCCCACGTTTCATTTACATTCAAGGCTGCACTCCACACAAATACCGCACTCCACACAAATACCTTTGTAAAATAGTACCCAGTCATTAGAATTTATATTCGATGTGAACAAATTTTCTTTTTCAGAACGCTTTTGTTGCTATTCACAGTCTTCATTTTATATCCTCTCTACTTCTGCCTTCTCAATTACTGCTTCCCTTTCAAGTCACTCAAGTTTCAGGAATGCAATTTGGTTTCTGTACAAGTTGTAGATAATCTTGTGGCCCTGTGTTTTATCGATGACATCTCCAGAGGTTCAAGGAATGTTTTAATTAACCCTGCTGTTCTGTTCGGGTCTATATGACCCGAAACGAATATGAACGTTATTTTACATTATGTAAATACCAATATATATTTATGAAACTTTGTGACTTTGTCTGAAAATGGATGAGCAGCATGTGTTTTAAAAGGTTTTAAAAAAGTTTAAGAAGTTTGGGCTTCAACTGTAATAGTTGCATATGTAATGTTCGGGTCATAATGACCCGACACAAATATGTTTAGTGTAACTCGTATTTATTTCTAAAATCTGGAAATGGCGAAAATTATTTTTGTTGTGTTGTGTGGGAATAGTGACTGCATCATTCCAACTTACTCTCAACAATCACCTAAAGCTCCATGCGTTCACAACAATGGGCTTGTTTGTTGCTTTCCCCAGGAAATAATAATTGGCAGTTCTCAATAATTGGAATGCTTTGTTTCTGCCCAGTTTGACTTGTGACACCATGGCGATGAGACCATTGAATGATCGTGAGTTGGAAGAAATAGTAAATGCCTCACCAGATGAAGGATCACTTTCTGAGTTTGAAGATCACATCAGCAATGCATCTGAAAGCGAGTGTTCCGATGACAGTTACGACAGTCCACAGCCCATACAAAATAGTGTAGAGACTTTTCTTTCTAAAAATGGGAATATAGAATGGCAGTTGCATCCACCAGCACAACATGGTCGCCTACCAGCTTCGAACATCATCAAGAGTACCCCAGGAGTTACCAGGTATGCAGTCAGCAGAATATCTGATGTAAAATGTTCATTTGAAGCAGTATTTCACACAGCGCTTCAAAATGAAATAATAGAGATGACAAATATTGAAGGGCAGCGAGTTTATGGTGAACAGTGGACAGATATTGATGGTTCTGTTTTCCATGCATACTTAGGACTCTTACTCCTAGCGGGTGTATATCGATCTCATGGGGAGTCTACAAAAAGTTTGTGGGATAAAGATACTGGGCGAAACATATTTCGAGCAACCATGTCTCATGAAACATTCTGTAAGATATCACGTGTCCTGCGATTTGACAAGAAATCTACTAGAGAGGAAAGACGACGTACTGACAAACTTGCCGCAATTCGTAGTATTTGGGAGAAGTGGGTAGAGGTCCTTCCTAAACTGTATAATCCAGGAGAAAATGTTACTGTTGACGAGCAGTTAGTAGCATTTAGAGGTCGCTGTCCATTCAAGCAGTATATCCCAAGTAAACCGGCAAAATATGGGATCAAAATATGGACCATGTGTGACAGCAAAACTTCATACGTACTGAAAGCCCAAATTTATACAGGAAAGGTGAGTGGAGCGGCACCAGAAAGAAATCAGGGAATGAGGGTGGTATCTGATCTCACTTCTGAGTTACGTGGTCAGAATATCACGTGTGACAACTTTTTTACGTCGTACAATTTGGGGCAGCTGCTTCTGAAAAGGAAATTGACTATGTTGGGAACTATACGGAAAAATAAGCCGGAGCTTCCACACAAAATGACCAACAAGGAGGTACACAGCTCTTCATTTTACTTCACAAATGACACTACTGTGGTTAATTATATTCCTAAGAGACACAAGAATGTTGTACTTATGAGCACTCTCCACCATGATGCGGAAATCAGTGACAGGGCTGATAAGAAGCCAAAAATGATTTTGGACTATAATTCAACCAAAGGTGCTGTAGACACGCTTGATCAGTTATTAGGTACATATACATGCAAACGAAAAAGTAATAGGTGGCCAATGATAGTTTTCTACAATATTCTTGATGTTTCTGCTTATAATGCATACGTTTTGTGGATTTCGGTTGACCCTAATTGGAATGCAAGCAAATTGACTAGAAGGAGAATATTCTTGGAGGAACTTGGAAAGTCACTGATAAAAGAACATATTGCATCAAGAACGCATTTCCCAAGAACAGAAGATTCTTTGAGAATGGTCACAAGCATCCAAAACCCGAATGATGTGGGTGGTGTGTCAGAATCGGTAACAACAAGAAAATCTACAAAACGTGCACGCTGTAAGTTCTGTCCATCAAGTAATGACAATAAAACAAACATGGTGTGTGGAAAATGTAGTAAACATATTTGCAAGAAACATGTAACCTACTTGTGTCCACAGTGCAAGCAGTAAGAAAAGAACTGTAGTATTTTATAAGATGATTGTATTGAAAATTCTGTTGTTTCAAATTTATGTGAATACTTGTGCCTAAACTACAATCAGTAAGAAGAGAGGATTCTAAAGTTGTAGTGCTTTCTATGTTGGAATGTAATAAAAAAACTGTAGTGTGTTCTGTACTGTAGTGTGCTCTAAGATGAATATCTGTAATGACAACTGTCTGTTGTTAGAAAATGTCAATACTTACGTCTAAACTGTCAACAATAAGAATAGAAGTATGGAAAAACTGTAGTGCTTTCTAAGTTGAATGCCTGTAATGGAAACTGTCTGTTGTTTCAAATTTATGTGCATATTTAAATGAAAAATATCCCTCAATAAAGTTGTATGCATTGTTATTATTATTATTATTATTACCATTATTATTATTATTATTATTATTATTATTATTACTAACAAGGTACTGGAATAGAACAACAATGTCGATAGCTAAAACTGTACCAAAATTTATGTTTCTAAAGCATTTTGATATGTCGGGTCATATTGACCCGAACAGTATATATGTCAAGTAAAAGTGAACAGAACAGCAGGGTTAAGATTGTCAAAACCTTTCTCTTAACATGCAAATGCTATAAACACAGTTTCGCAGTTCTTCAGTGTGTCTACTTAGCTAAGTGGTAGGATCAGTATTGCCTTGCATGTTCAGACATCTCACAGGAATCTAACATCGTGCTTATGTTAGTTTGTACAACCCCTCCCCCTCTCCTCTCTACATATTCCTTCCACTTTCTAGCCTTCTCTTATTTGCTTAGTTCTGACTTGCCAAATGAGTTCTTGACAGTTGCTTCTCCTTTGAGCAAAGTTTACTTTGTTCTTTCTCATTTTCATTCTCTTATGTTTTCCAAGTGCAAAATCGCGTTGCAATTTTGGACTTTCTGTCAACGTCATGTTTAGACATTTCTATTTCCTATGGCCTACTTTATTTGCTGCATTTTTATATTTTTTCCCTCGTATGAAATTTAATATATCACGTTTTATCTAACGATTTCTACTGTACCTTCTTCCCGTTCACATACTCTGCTGCACTGACCACTTCTTCTCTCAAAGATATCCATTCGTATTCTAGCGGATTCCTCCCTCTGTTTCAGTCAGTCGTTGCATTACGGTAACTTTAAGATTATCGAATAACTGTGGGTCTTGAGTTATTCAAGTTTCATTTCCTTAATTTGCCACCGTTTACTGTTTCTTTAGTTGTAAACCGCAGCTCGTAACCAATAAATTATTGTAGGTTTGCGTCTGCACCAGGAAATGTCTTATAATTTAAAATCTGGTTTCGAAAACTTTGTTCCAAATATGTATTATTCTTTCATGATTCTTAAGCAAGGTGCTGGCGATGATTACATTATGCTCTGTGCGAAATTCTATCTGGTGGCTTCCACTTTCATCCCTTCCCCCCAAGCCTTTGTGTTCTTACTGTTTTCCTGTACCTGCTACCGTATCACATTTTAAATTTTTGTCTCGCTTAACTATCTGAATAATCTCTTTTGTCATACATTGTTTCAACGTGTTAGGAGATAGTGAACAATCATGAACGGTAGTCATGAAATATGTTTATGTTGAAATGAGAAAACACGAATAATGAAATATGTGAAAGAGTACATTGTACAGAAAATGAAAAATTGGTATGTCATCACCCAACTTCGTCTTTCCTTGATTTAGGTGTAAGATGTAGTTATTCAAACACACCGGTCGTTTCGGTGGGTCCCAGCCCGTACCTCAGTGGCTGTCCGTCATTGGCTACCGCTAGCGGCTGCCGCTTCCAGGTGGGAACGCCAATTCCGCGAGCCGCCGCGTCAAAGCGGAAAACGCTTGCCGCTGCCGTTGCCGCACGCCGCGCTGCCGCGCTCTAGTGGGAACCGGCCTTAAGGCCGGTTCCCACTAGGGCTGCCGCGCGTCAAAACGGCGCGTCAGCGGCGTGGTTGCCATGGAAACGGCGTCAGCGGCAAGGCGCGGCGGGCTCTGCGTCGCGGTTTGACCATGTCGAACCGCTTCCGCTGCCGCGTGCCGCGCTCCAGGTGCGCGCCGCCAATCACAGAACGCGCTGAGCGTGACGTCAGGTGCGGAATCCCGGGTCACACGAACTTTCGCCGAACCGCTGGCGCGGACGCGGCGGCAGCTATGAAATACTTATCATCCGATTCCAAGGAAACTATTCGGTTGAAAAATTTGATTCTTGGGCATGTTACAGACTGATATCTTCTCTCGATAAAGGACCTAATTTCTTTTCGTTATTCGTCGTGGTTACTTGCTGTATCGGATTTACATAAACCTTTATAAGAAATTTTAATGAGTGTGCAGAGGTAAAAACGCATTGCGTGGACTTTGCGTACAGTTCATTTTAGGTAATACATTATTGTGTATGAAATTTAGTCAACATATCGAAATTGTTTTTAAAGCTGAGAGCAGATCGATAGCTATCACCGTTCTCGAGATATTGAATGATATGTCGGCGGACGGGCTGTGCGGTGACCGCACGCGGGTCGCTCGCTACGCGACCGATACTTTCGTCCTGCTCGTCGTAAACCATGTGGTTGTATCGACCGCAAATTTCGTAAACGGTTCAAGAAATCGAAACGTGTTTTTTTGCAAACGATAACTTGTAAAAAGTCATGTATTTCGTCGCATGATAAATATCCAAAATCTGTTTACCTACCGAGATATGAAAGAAACTTCAGTTTTTCGGAAGGGATAGATGAATTTTTTTAAACGCCATTTAATAGCATGTGGAATGAGAAGTTAAACCGAGACTAATTTGCTGGTATGTCATAAGATGTAATTTGCAAAGTATCCACAGCTATTGATTATTTCCTTTTGAAGTAGCAAACGTTTTTTTCTATATCCAGTGTACTTTATTGGTTCAAGACGCTTTTTGCCTTTTACTTTAAGGCATCTTCGGTGGAATCTAGAATGATTCAGTTTTGTTTTGATATGTGATGCTTGCAGATTATAAAACAGTTCACTTGTTTTTTTTTTTTACGTGAATAACTGATTACTTACAGTGAATAGAGTTTTTGGCGGACATCTGCGTTTCCCCTCACCTGGTCACATGCTCGAGGTTGAACTAAAACTTAGTTTGTGGAACATAAGCACATCTTCATGTTCGCTCTTTTTTCTTCTGGCACTAGCTGTAGACATTTTACCGAAAACACTGAATTGAAGTCATAACTAGTGTGTTCACCTTATGTCCCTTACTGTTTGGTTTGTTTATGTACATGTTGCCAATCTAAAGAATTATATGCTGAAAACTAACGTTTGTCTATTTCTGTTCTCCTTATATCTGTATGTGTGTGGGGCTAGCCAGTGATAGTTATAGAAAGTTGAAAGTGAATGCAGTAGTTGTCAGACAGTGTTTGAAAGATTTGGTGTTCAGCTGATTTCAGTTTTGGTTTAAATGTTTTGTGGAGGAGTGCTTGGAAGAGTAAATTCACTGCTTACATTAATAGATAAACTAGTAGAATAGCATTTCAACGGATGATTATTATCAGAATACTATCACCCAACCCCTTTGTCCCCATTCGTTGACGCCTCATAATATGTCCTGTCAACTTACCCCTCCTGTTGTCAAAGTTGTGCCGTAATTTCCTCTTCCTCCTCTATTTAATTCCATTCCTCTTCTTTAGTTACACGATCCTCATATCTAATCTTCAGCATTCTTATTGATCACCACGTTTTGAAAGTGTCCACTGTCTTCTTGACAGAACTGTACATCACCCACATTTCACTTACATACAAGGCTGCACTCCACGCAAATACCTTTGTAAAATAGTACCCAATCATTAGAATTTTCTTTTTCAGGACGCTTTTCTTGCTATTCACTGACTTCATTTTATATCCTCTCTACTTCTGCCTTCTCAATTACTGCTTCCCTTTCAAGTCATTGAAAGTCTTAGAAATGCAGTTTGGTTTCGGTACAAGTTGTAGATAATCTTGTGGCCCTGTGTTTTATCGATGACATCTCCAGAGCTTCAAAGAATGTTTTCATGAAGATTGTCAAAATCTCTCTCTTAACATGCAAATGCTGTAAACACAGTTTCGCAGTTCTTCAGTGTGTCTACTTAGCTAAGTGATAGGATCAGTATTGCCCTGCGTGTTCAGACATCTCTCAGGAATCTGACATTGTGCTTATGTTAGTTTGTACAACCCCTCCCCCTCTCCTCTCTACATATTCCTTCTACTTTCTAGCCTTCTCTTATTTGCTTAGTTCTGGCTTGCCAAATGAGTTCTTGACAGTTGCTTCTCCTTTGAGCAAAGTTTTCTTTGTTCTTTCTCATTTTCATTCCCTTATGTTTTCCAAGTGCAAAATCGCGTTGCAATTTTGGACTTTCTGTCAACGTCATGTTTAGACATTTCTATTTCCTATGGCCTACTTTATTTGCTGCATTTTTATATTTTTCCCTCGTGTCAAATTTAATATATCACGTTTTATCTAGCGATTTCTACTGTACCTTCTTCCCGTTCACATACTCTGCTGCACTGACCACTTCTTCTCTCAAAGGTATCCATTGGTATTCTAGCGGATTCCTTCCTTTGTTTCAGTCAGTCGTTGCATTACGGTAACTTTAAAATTATCGAAAAACTGTGGGTCTTGACTTATTCAAGTTCCATTTCCTTAATTTGCTACCGTTTACAGTCTCTTTAGTTGTAAACCGCACCTCGTAACCAATAAATTATTGTAGGTTTGCGTCTGCACCAGGAAATGTCTTAGAATTTAAAATCTGGTTTCGAAAACTTTGTTCCAAATATGTGTTATTCTTTCATGATTCTTAAGCAAGGTACTGGCGATGATTACATTATGCTCTGTGCAAAATTCTATCTGGTGGCTTCCACTTTCATCCCTTCCCCCCAAGCCTTTGTGTTCTTACTGTTTTCCTGTACCTGCTACCGTATCACATTTTAAATTTTTGTCTCGCTTAACTATCTGAATAATATCTTTTGTCGTACATTGTTTCAATGTGTTAGGAGATAGTGAACAATCATGAACGGTAGTCATCAAATCTGTTTATGGTGAAATGAGAAAACATGAATAATGAAATGTGTGAAAGAGTACATTGTACAGGAAGTGAAATCATGGTATGTCTTCACACAACTTCGTCTTTCCTTCATGTAGGTGTAAGATATAGTTAATCAAACACACCGGTCGTTTCGGTGGGTCTCGCCCCGTACCTCAGTGGCTGTCCGTCATTGGCTACCGCTGGCGTCTGCCGCTTCCAGGTGGGAACGCCGATTCCGCGAGCCGCCGCGTCAAAGCGGAAAACGCTGCCGCTGCCGTTGCCGCACGCCGCGCTGCCGCGCTCCAGTGGGAACCGGCCTTTAAGGCCGGTTCCCACTAGGGCTGCTGCGCGTCAGAACCGCGCGTCAGCGGCGTGGTTGCCATGGAAACGGCGTCAGCGGCAAGGCGCGGCGGGCTCTGCGTCGCGGTTTGTCCATGTCGAACCGCTTCCGCTGCCGCGTGCCGCGCTCCAGGTGCGCGCCGCCAATCACAGAGCGCGCTGAGCGTGACGTCAGGTATGGCACCCCGGGCCACACGAACTTTCGCCGAACTGCTGGCGCGGACGCGGCGGCAGCTATGAAATACTTATCATCCGATTCCAAGGAAACTATTCGGTAGAAAAATTTGATTCTTGGGCATGTTACAGCCTGATATCTTCTCTCGATAAAGGACCGAATTTCTTTTCGTTATTCGTCGTGGTTACTTGCTGTATCGCATTTACGTAAACCTTTACACGAAATTTTAATGAGTGTGCAGAGGTAAAAACGCATTGCGTGGACTTTGCGTACAGTTCATTTTAGGTAATACATTATTGCGAATGAAATTTAGTCAACATATCGAAATTGTTTTTAAAGCTGAGAGCAGAACGATAGCTATCACCGTTCTCGAGATATTGAATGATATGTCGACGGACGGGCTATGCGGTAACCACACGTGGGTCGCTCGCGATGCGACCGATACTTCGTCCTGCTCGTCGTAAACCATGTGGTTGTATCAACCGCAAATTTCGTAAACAGTTCAAGAAATCGAAACGCGTTTCTTTGCAAACGATAACTTGTAAAAAGTCATGTATTTCGTCGCATGATAAATATCCAAAATCTGTTTATCTACCAAGATATGAAAGTAACCACAGATTTTCAGAAGGGATAGATCAATTTTTTTAAACGGCACTTAATAGAATGTGGAATGAGAAGTTAAACCGAAAATAATTTGGTGGTATGTCATAAGATGTAATTTGCTAAGTATCTACAGCTATTGATTATTTCCTTTGGTAAGTAACAAACGTTTTTTTCTTTATCCACTGTACTCTATTGGTTCAAGATGCTTTTCGCCTTTTACTTTAAGGCATCTTCGGTGGAATCTAAAATGATTCAGTTTTGTTTTGATATGTGATACATGAAGATTATAAAACTGTTCACATCTTTTTTTACGTGAATAACTGATTACTTACAGTGAATCGTGTTTTTGGCGGACATCTGCGTTTCCCCTCACCTGGTCACACGATGGAGGTTGAACTGAAACATATATTATGGAACGTAAGCACATTTTCGTGCCGGCCGGAGTGGCCGTGCGGTTCTAGGCGCTACAGTCTGGAACCAAGCGACCGCTATGGGCGCAGGTTCGAATCCTGCCTCGGGCATGGATGTGTGTGATGTCCTTAGGTTTAATTAGTTCGAAGTTCTAGGCGACTGATGATCTCAGAAGTTAAGTCGCATAGTGCTCAGAGCCATTTGAACCACATTTTCGTGTTCGCTCTTTTTTCTTCTGTCAATAGCTGTAGACATTTTACCGAAAACACTGATTTGAAGTCGTAACTACAGTGTGTTCACCTCATGTCCCTTCCTGTTTGGTTTGTTTATGTACATGTTGCCAACCTAAAGAATTATATGCTGAAAACTAATGTTTGTTTATTTCTGTTCTCCTTATATCTGTATGTGTGTGTGGCTAGCCAGTGATAGTTATAGAAAGTTGAAAGTGAATGCAGTAGTTGTCAGACAGTGGTTGAAAGATTTGGTGTTCAGTTAATTTCAGTTTTGGTTTAAATGTTTTGTGGAGGAGTGCATGGAAGAGTAAATTCACTGCTTACATTAATAGATGAAATAGTAGAACAGCATTTCAACAGATGATTATTATCAGAATACTATCACCCAACCCCTTTGTCCTCATTCTTTGACGCCTCATAATATGTCCTGTCAACTTACCCCTCTTGTAGTCAAAGTTGTGCCATAATTTCCTTTTCCTCCTCTATTTAATTCCATTTCTCTTCTTTAGTTACACGATCCTCATATCTAATCTTCAGCATTCTTATTGATCACCACATTTTGAAAGCGTCCATTGTCTTCTTGACAGAACTGTACATCACCAACATTTCTCTTACATACAAGGCTGCACTCCACGCAAATACCTTTGTAAAATAGTACCCAATCATTAGAATTTATATTCGATGTGAACAAATTTTCTTTTTCAGGACGCTTTTCTTGCTATTCACTGACTTCATTTTATATCCTCTCTACTTCTGCCTTCTCAATTACTGCTTCCCTTTCAAGTCATTGAAAGTCTTAGAAATGCAGTTTGGTTTCGGTACAAGTTGTAGATAATCTTGTGGCCCTGTGTTTTATCGATGACATCTCCAGAGCTTCAAAGAATGTTTTAATGAAGATTGTCAAAATCTCTCTCTTAACATGCAAATGCTGTAAACACAGTTTCGCAGTTCTTCTGGGTGTCTACTTAGCTAAGTGACAGGATCAGTATTGCCTTGCGTGTTCAGACATCTCTCAGGAATCTGACATTGTGCTTATGTTAGTTTGTACAACCTCTCCCCCTCTCCTCTCTACATATTCCTTCTACTTTCTAGCCTTCTCTTATTTGCTTAGTTCTGGCTTGCCAAATGAGTTCTTGACAGTTGCTTCTCCTTTGAGCAAAGTTTTCTTTGTTCTTTCTCATTTTCATTCCCTTATGTTTTCCAAGTGCAAAATCGCGTTGCAATTTTGGACTTTCTGTCAACGTCATGTTTAGACATTTCTATTTCCTATGGCCTACTTTATTTGCTGCATTTTTATATTTTTCCCTCGTGTCAAATTTAATATATCACGTTTTATCTAGCGATTTCTACTGTACCTTCTTCCCGTTCACATACTCTGCTGCACTGACCACTTCTTCTCTCAAAGATATCCATTCGTATTCTAGCGGATTCCTTCCTTTGTTTCAGTCAGTCGTTGCATTACGGTAACTTTAAAATTATCGAAAAACTGTGGGTCTTGACTTATTCAAGTTCCATTTCCTTAATTTGCTACCATTTACAGTCTCTTTAGTTGTAAACCGCACCTCGTAACCAATAAATTATTGTAGGTTTGCGTCTGCACCAGGAAATGTCTTAGAATTTAAAATCTGGTTTCGAAAACTTTGTTCCAAAAATATATTATTCTTTCATGATTCTTATGCAAGGTGCTGGCGATGATTACATTATGCTCTGTGCGAAATTCTATCAGGTGGCTTTCACTTTCATCCCTTACCCAAGCCTTTGTGTTCTTACTGTTTTCCTGTACATGCTACCGTACCACATTTTAAATTTTTGTCTCGCTTAACCATCTGAATAATCTCTTTTGTCGTACATTGTTTCAATGTGTTAGGAGATAGTGAACAATGAACGGTAGTCATGAAATCTGTTTATGGTGAAATGAGAAAACATGAATAATGAAATATGTGAAAGTGTACAATGTTCAGAAAATGAAAAATTGGTATTTCACCAACTTCGTCTTTCCTTCATGTAGGTGTAAGATATAGTTATTCAAACACACCGGTCGTTTCGGTGGGTCCCGGCCCGTACCTCAGCGGCTGTCCGTCATTGGCTACCGCTAGCGTCTGCCGCTTCCAGGTGGGAATGCCAATTCCGCGAGCCGCCGCGTCAACGCGGAAAACGCTTGCCGCTGCCGTTGCCGCACGCCGCGCTGCCACGCTCTAGTGGGAACCGGCCTGTAGCTATGCGGCGTGGCTGGTTGCTCGCCACACTGCAGTGTCCTTTTACACAGAAAGGGCCAACGGCGTTGCCGCTGTGGTAACGCCGGTTCCTGTCAGATCACCGAAGTTAAGCGGTGTCGGGCTCGGCTAGCACTCGAACGGATGACCGTTCGTGTCTGCCAAGCTCTGTTGGCAAATTGGGTGCACTCAGCCCTTGTGAGGAGCTACTTGACTGAGAAGTAGCGGCTCCGGTTGCGAAAACTGACAACAAATGGTTCAAATGGCTCTGAGCACTATGGGACTTAACTTCTGGGGTCATCAGTCCCCTAGAACTTACAGGGTGTTTCAAAAATGACCGGTATATTTGAAACGGCAATAAAAACTAAACGAGCAGCGATAGAAATACACCGTTTGTTGCAATATGCTTGGGACAACAGTACATTTTCAGACGGACAAACTTTCGAAATTACAGTAGTTACAATTTTCAACAACAGATGGCGGTGCAAGTGATGTGAAAGATATAGAAGACAACGCAGTCTGTGGGTGCGCCATTCTGTACGTCGTCTTTCTGCTGTAAGCGTGTGCTGTTCACAACGTGCAAGTGTGCTGTAGACAACATGGTTTATTCCTTAGAACAGAGGATTTTTCTGGTGTTGGAATTCCACCGCCTAGAACACAGTGTTGTTGCAATAAGACGAAGTTTTCAACGGAGGTTTAATGTTACCAAAGGACCGAAAAGCGATACAATAAAAGATCTGTTTGAAAAATTTCAACGGACTGGGAACGTGACGGATGAACGTGCTGGAAAGGTAGGGCGACCGCGTACGGCAACCACGGAGGGCAACGCGCAGCTAGTGCAGCAGGTGATCCGACAGCGGCCTCGGGTTTCCGTTCGCCGTGTTGCAGCTGCGGTCCGAATGACGCCAACGTCCACGTATTGTCTCGTGCGCCAGAGTTTACACCTCTATCCGTACAAAATTCAAACGTGGCAACCCCTCAGCGCCGCTACCGTTGCTGCACGAGAGACATTCGCTAACGATATAGTGCACAGGATTGATGACGGCGATATGCGTGTGGGCAGCATTTGGTTTACTGACGAAGCTTATTTTTACCTGGACGGCTTCGTCAATAAACAGAACTGGCGCATATGGGGAACCGAAAAGCCCCATGTTGCAGTCCCATCGTCCCTGCATCCTCAAAAAGTACTGGTCTGGGCCGCCATTTCTTCCAAAGGAATCATTGGCCCATTTTTCAGATCCGAAACGATTACTGCATCACGCTATCCGGACATTCTTCATGAATTTGTGGCGGTACAAACTGCCTTAGACGACACTGCGAACACTTCGCGGTTTATGCAAGATGGTGCCCGGCCATATCGCACGGCCGACGTCTTTAATTTCCTGAATGAATATTTCGATGATCGTGTGATTGCTTTGGGCTATCCGAAACATACAGGAGGCGGCGTGGATTGGCCTCCCTATTCGCCAGACATGAACCCCTGTGACTTCTTTCTGTGGGGACACTTGAAAGACCAGGTGTACCGTCAGAATCCAGAAACAATTGAACAGCTGAAGCAGTACATCTCATGTGCATGTGAAGCCATTCCGCCAGACACGTTGTCAAAGGTTTCGGGTAATTTCATTCAGAGACTACGCCATATTATTGCTACGCATGGTGGATATGTGGAAAATATCGTACTATAGAGTTTCCCAGACCGCAGCGCCATCTGTTGTTGAAAATTGTAACTACTGTAATTTCGAAAGTTTGTCTGCCTGAAAGTGTACTGTAGTCCCAAGCATATTGCAACAAACGGTGTATTTCTATCGCTGCTCGTTTAGTTTTTATTGCCGTTTCAAATATACCGGTCATTTTTGAAACACCCTGTAGAAGTACTTAAACCGGCAACTGACAACAGCTGGGAGAGCGGTGTGCTGACACGTGCCCCCCCATATCCGCATCGAATGACGCCTATCGGCTGAGGATGACACGGCAATCGGTACCGTTGGGCCTTACGGGGCCTGTTCGGATGAAATGTAGTTTAGTTTAATAGGCGCGGCGGGGACACGCGCAGCGGCGAGTCAGAAACGTGGTGGGGGGAGGCGTGGCCGGTCCACACTGAGGTGGCGCTGTCAGAGAGACATTGGAAGGTCGTGCTACAAAAGTGCCAAAATGTCTCGTCCTTATCATATGAATATGTTGATGCAGTGGATATTTTTAACTTGTGAATGTTGAGCGGCGAAGAAGATCTCAGGTACAACCATTACGGTTGCAAAAAAGGGAGAAAATATCGCACATTCGACGTAATGTATCCCGAACGTTTCCAGCATTTTTTCAGAATGTCTCAAAAGTGTTTCTGTACTGCGTTGGACAAAGTGAAGGACAGAATTCAGAGAAAAGTAACGAAATGTAATGCTCTTATCACATTTCCTATTTTTCATCTGATTCTCGTTTGAACGTACGTCTAAAAATTGCAAATTTTGCGAGAACTGTTCAAAACATTAGGACACTCTTCCAAAATCTGACCGTTCATAAATATTTAACTGCCGTAAACCAAAAATTCCTCGTTACAGGGCATAGTTTCCAACCATTTGATAGAGATTTGGTCCTTACAGACAGGAACAAAATATCCTTTCAGCCAGACAACTGGATTCCAGTCATTGCCAACGTCAAGAACAACGGATTCCTACCGCGCAAGATGGAACCCGAGGATTCAGGGATCTTAGCGCACAAGGCCAAGGGTTGCAAAGAGGCTTATTCGAAATAACTGAGTATGCCAGGCTGCTACTCTAAGGGGACAGAAAAGTCATAACACCCACCAACCGTGGATTTGACAAAGCACTGCAAAAAAAAAAAAAAGCCGAGAGATTCTGGGAAAAGAAATCTGCCGCCAGATTGTGTGATGCAATTCTACTAATAAAAAGAACCAAGAAGAATGCTTTAATTGACATGTGGCGGTACATTCCAGCTGAAAAACGGAATTTCTATGAGCAAGTACCAGGTGATAGTGGATTTGCACTTCCGTCTAGCAAAACCCTTTGGTTAAGCACAGAAAACGTAACGCTGACTGTACATGTTTAGTGTAATTGCTACAGGATTGCTGTAAAATTTTTCTGTATCTTCTGCTGCTCCTTGCACAGATTTTTATTTCACAAACATTATGTGTTTTGACCTGTGTTGTTGTACTTTATCAAAAAAAGGTTGCTGTTTCTGCAACAAGTAACAGAGAGAAACCAAAGAGTTTCAACAGCACATCGTTGTAACCGCACAAAACGTTGTTCGTCCAAGAAAGTAAAAAAAAAAATCCTATTTTTTCAAAGATAACGTAAGTAATTGCGTAATAACCGTTACAAAACTATGTAAAATTGTGTCTTGCCTCATATACACTGCCTGCATCAAGAAATCCCAAATCGGCAAGCATAAAATAGGTACGCATAAAACACCAGAACACAGTATACTCTAGTTATATCAGAAGCAAAATTCCATTCCACAATCACTGCTCGCTCGATTCCACGCCATCTGATCGACATTATGTGAAAGGAAACAGTTACTGAATAATTCGTGAATGAAACGTTAGTCCGGAGAAGAAAAAATTACTTATACAATATACAGCTAATTACGTCACTGGATTTGCGATTATCTATATCTAGTCTTAAATTAAAAATAACTCTTAATGTACTGTGAACTTAAAATGTCATTGTAGCTGACTTCATATACCACGTACGAAAGAGAAACGCGAGCCACCAACGCGCATAGCGCGGGCCATAAACGTAAAGTGTAGCGCATCGTAGCTCGTCGTGGCCAACTGTCAAAATATGTAATTTATTTATTCTTTCAGAATGGTGGAGTACAGCAATCAGTCGTCGTTTCCTTTCAGGTTTTATTAAAGCAAATCTAGATTTTGGCTAGTGCCTAGCCATTATCAATGCACTATTTCACAGTTTCAGTATATGTCCTAGTACGTCAGTCCCCTATTATTCTGGCTTCCGTCACAGTTCATTCAAGATGAAAGTGAGTGCACTGTTATTGTATTCTCGTTGTTTATGAATATTTTCACTGTTCTTGGATAGTTCTTGCAGACTGCAATCCATTAACAGTATCAGCGCCTGAGAGTTGAACATTGCAGTTATTTGTGCTGAATTCTGATATACAAGGGTTGCCCAGAAAGTAACGCACCGCAGTTTCTTTCTTCAACAAAATGGTTCAAATGGCTCTGAGTACTATGGGACTTAACTGCTGAGGTCATCAGTCCCCTAGAACTTAGAACTACTTAAACCTAACTAACCTAAGGACATCACACACATCCATGCCCGAGGCAGGATTCGAACCTGCGACCGTAGCGATCGCCCGGTCTCAGACTGTAGCGCCTAGAACTGCTCGGCCACGCCGGCCGGCTTTCTTCAACAATTCTTCACTGAACATCATGAGAATTACACACCCGAAATAATGGTGTTTTATCTACACACCCTATTTTTCCAAGTAATCTCCAACCCGTTCTATGGTCTTTCTCCGGCGCGAAAAAAGGGGGTGTATGTCCTGTCGGTACCAATCTTTGTCCTGGTGGCGGAGCCAGTGCTTCACTATGTGAATCACGTCCTCATCGTTTGCCCCCGGTAGCTGAGAGGTAGCCGGCACGGTAGCTCAGCGTGTTCGGCCAGAGGGCTGCTCGCCCTCTGTAATTAAAAAAAAAACTGAGTAAAGGAATCAACGATCAACTTGAACGGATGTCTTGTGACGTCCGCCCAGACCAAGCGCAACGAACAACACCGAAAAAAAAGTGGTCAGCGCGACAGAATGTCAATCCTAAGGGCCCGGGTTAGATTCCCGGCTGGGTCGAAGATTTTTTCCGCTCAGGGACTGGGTGTTGTGTTGTCCTAATCATCATCATTTCATCCCCATCGACGCGCAAGTCGCCGAAGTGGCGTCAAATCGAAAGACTTGCAACCGGCACACGGTCTACCCGACAGCAGGCCCTAGTCACACAACATTTTTTACCTCCTCGTCTTCCTCCAAATGTCTTCTACGAATGGCATCCTTTAATGGCATAAACAAGTGGAAGTTCGCTGCAACATGTCAGGTGTGACAGCTGTGGATGGTCTCCCCGACCGCTGCAAATCGTGTAGCTCCGCCAAACCGCTCAAATGGTTCACATGGCTCTGAGTACTATGGGACTTAACATCGGTGGTCATCAGTCCCCTAGAACTTAGAACTACATTTGGAGGAAGACGAGGAGGTAAAAAATGTTGTGTGACTAAGGACATCACACACATCCATGCCCGAGGAAGGATTCGAACCTGCGACCGTAGCGGTCACGCGGTTCCAGACCGAAGCGCCTAGAACCGCACGGCCACACAGGGCCGGCCGCCGAACCGCCTTCTAATGACTTCACCCTCCCGGCCCAGAGACTAACTGTACTTCTGTCGTCAACAGATGCTCCATAGACTTAGCACAAGCGTTTGTGAATATTCTACACATTTTTTTTCCTCTGCAGCGAGAAATTCAATGACGGCAAGTTGCTTGTAACGTCCATCACCTACAGACGTCATTTTGAAACTGTCCTGCAGCTACGCTATGTGTCAGAAGTGACGGAAGCTTGGCGCGCTTACTCGGGAGACTTCAAATAATACATCCGTAACGTTTCGCATTCGTAACATTGTTTTCGGCCGAGAAAAAATGCGGTGCATTACTTTCTGGGCAACCCTCGTAATTGGTATCAATTATAATCTGGCAGTACTACTTTCATGTCAGTAAAATGCGGATTTTCGTAAATTACCACTAAACTGACCTCTCGGTTCGCTGACACTTCTATTACAACGCATTTGACGTCGCAGAAAGTTATGCAACATCCACAGCGGCGCCACGTGATGTTAGTGATGTGAATGTTAGAGATAGTGGGAAATCAAAGTCCAGAAACAATTGCGAGTGTATTATGGAGTTCGTCTGGAAACAGTTCTGCATACTGCTCCAATATATACTTGATGGGTAGTGAGCCTGGACGCTACAGCTGAGTTGTGGATAGAAATCTGTTGGGTATGTTTGATGTCATATGTACAAAATTTGTGTGAGGAATCGCTTAAGACTGCGGTACTAGCCCGGACATTAGATCGCATCCTGTTTGTAGGAAGGATGGCTTGAGTTTAACGTTTCGTCTACATCGACATCAAATTTCAGTCACACCAAGGCGTACCTACAGTGGAAATTGGCGTTAGTTAAAAAATAATACTGCTATCCGTCAAAACAGTGTGTGGATCGCTGCAGTACATCTTGTTGGGAGCATATTGCACTCTGAATTCGTCATGAGACCTGCTGAATCTACTACGATCCCTCCGGGCTATCAAACCAACGTGCAGCAAGCAGGAGAGACATTCACTGCTTCCTATGCTTCCTGGATAATGACGACTCATCACGCTGAACTCCAACCGAGTGCTTATTCACCTGGACTACGCCCAGAAATCTGATATGGGTTCTCTAGCACTGCCGAAGACGACCTGGAAACGGACTGTTCAGGACCGCACTTGAAGTATACAACATGTACTGTGATAGCTTTTTCACCCCTGCTACATTGACACGTCTTAATTCAGGAACTGTGCCGCACACTTCTTCAATGTATTAGCGAACCTTTTGTGTTTATTACTTACTTTAGTGACAGTGTTAAGTTCAGATACATTATGTACCCGAACTATTGTAACTGAGATTAAATAATCTTATTTCTCGCAAGGGAAATCATTTTTACTTTGTTAGAATAAAGAGCTGCTTATTTTACTCTTGCATTTTTGGAATTCGCCACG
Organism: Schistocerca piceifrons; assembly: GCF_021461385.2. NCBI lineage: Eukaryota > Metazoa > Arthropoda > Insecta > Orthoptera > Acrididae > Schistocerca > Schistocerca piceifrons. The sequence continues at coordinate 863,526,823 of NC_060149.1, read as the reverse complement.
AATTCTACAGTGGCGACAAGGAGGAAATCGTGAGGCTAGTGATTTTATCAGGACCACAGACTATCAGAATAGTCTGCGTGTCGAGTGTTCATTACTGATTATTGTTGCACGCATTACTTCTGAGTTTCTGTGTTCTCTTTCTGATTCCGTACATAACATTTATGTAACCATATCTGCTTCAGTGTAAAAGACAGGACAAATTGTTCGAGCCTTTCTGGACAGACAATGGCAGGTTTTGCAGAGTGTCTAGGAACAAATGAAAACTCCTACAGCTTCAAACACTGAGACAAGCCAGTAGCTTTTCGAAGGTTACTGTAAGGATGCCAAGCCGTTCTGCAGTTATGCCGAGCGAATGCAAAAATTCTTCAGAATCTATCATCTCACCGCTGATCTAGACCAAGAGCCTTCTTTATTACGCGGTGCATCACTGAGACATATAATCTCACATCCAGGTTGTTCCCTATGACTGCGCTCACTGACCTCTTATTCACTGAGCTTGCAAAGAAGCTTGAGATCCATCTCGTCAAGCCCGAACACATCACTGCTTCCAGATTCTTGTTTTTTTGGAAGATTTAACAACCAGAGCAGTCATATTCTGATTTGATTGTTGAACTTCAAGGTTTACAAAAGCAATGTGATTTTTCTTTTACTACTTGTAAACCACGATTTAATTCTCCAATAATTCGAGACATCATAATCCAGAATACTTCTGACTTGATGTCGCAGCAGGCGCTTTTTAAACTGGATTGCCCAACGTTGCACAATGTTAAGAGAGTTGCCCAAACCTATGGAACTAACCGCCAGGTCGCTGAATTTACTGACTCGGAAGCTATGGATAAAGCAGTGGATCATCGGCGCAGCAGACCTCATCTGCATGACCGCAGTGATGCCTGCGCACGGTAAACGTGGTTCGTCGTCGCCCTAGCGCAGCGGACACCCACCAACTTCAAGTCTTTTTTTTCATTGCAGCATTCCCCACATCTGGGCAGGCGCCTCTGGATCACGGTGTCCCGTGTTCGAGTCCTGGCCAGGTTGGGGATTTTCTCACCCTGGGGACTGGGTGTTTGTGTTGTCCTCATCATTTCATCATCATCATTATCATCATTTGTGACAGTGGCTAGACTCGACTGTGAAAAGATTGGACTGTGTAACAATTGGGACTTTGTATGGGTGCTGATGACCGCGCAAAAAAATGGTTCAAATGGCTCTGAGCACTATGGGACTTAACATCTGAGGTCATCAGTCCCCTGGAACTTAGAACTACTTAAACCTAACTAACCTAAGGACATCACATACATCCATGCCCGATGGAGGATTCGAACCTGCGACCGTAGCGGTCGCGCGGTTCCAGGCTGAAGCCGCTAGAACCGCTCGGCCACACCGGCCGGCTGATGACCGCGCAGTTGGGCGCCCCATAAACCAAACATCATCACCCCGGCAGGCTTCCCCAATTGCAAAGCCGTTTGCCATGGCTGCAGAAAAAAAGGTCACCTGCAAAACGTCTGTTTCAACAGCGGAAGGAAATTTAAAAATGCGTTCTCAGCTGGAAATTTGTAGTAAGGACGTTGGGACCAAACTGCTGAGGTCGTCGTTCCATAGGCTTACACACTACTTAATCTAACTTAAACTAACTTACGCTATGGACAATACACACAGCCATGCCCGAGGGAGAAGAGCCGCGCGTACCGTGACAAGGAGCCTCAGGCCACACGGCTATCCCGCGTGGCTGCGTTCTCAGAGGACAATAAGGGAATTGGTACAGACTGCCGCCAAAACACATGTTGTCCGACACACTGCACAGGAACTGCAAGGGATTTCCATTTCCTTAACCGTTGCCACCAAACCTGTAGCCTTTTGTGTGGACACAGGTTCAGCTGCCACGCTCATTAACTTAACCTAAACCTTTCACACATTTATATTCCCTATTAATAACACTGTCAAATTCGTTTCTCCATGATACTCTTCTGACAAAGTCAACTTCCTTTGTTCGAAAAAAATGGTTCAAATGGCTCTGAGCACTATGGGACTCAACTTCTGAGGTCATCAGTCCCCTGGAACTTAGAACTACTTAAACCTAAGTAGCCTAAGGACATCACACACATCCATGCCCGAGGCAGGATTCGAACCTGCGACAGTAGCGGTCTCGCGGTTCCAGACTGTAGCGTCTAGAACCGCACGGCCGGCTTTCTTTGTTCGACATTCGAGGATATTTTTTTCTGACACTCTTAGTGCTGAATAAAAAGTTCTCGTGTTTCCAGCTGCTGGGCCACCTACGCAGTATCTTCATAACGTTCACCAATTAAATGAAGTGATTTCAAGCAAGGCTCACGATAAGACCAATGACAGAGAGAAGAAAAAAATATTTGCTTTTTTTGCCATTCTGCGATTTCCTGTCAGGCAAGATAAGCCACTAACTGAACAGAAATGAGATCAAATCGATTCAGACCTTCGACAAAAACTTGGCAGTTACTGAGACCAGTTAAAGACAGAGAAGGACTCAGAATACCTGGGATCTACAAGAGAGCTTGCGACAGTGGCCAATTTTACGTCGGACAAACAGCGCGCACTGTGGAACAACGCAGGAAGATGCACGAGAAGTTTTGTCGCCTTCGCTACCCCTAGAAATCCGTTTTGGCTGAGCATGCTGTAGAAAATGGTCACCGGATACAATTTGACAAAACATCTGTCGTGGCTCGCAATAACAGTCTCTGGGACTGTGTAATTAAGGAAGCCATTAAAATAAAAAATATAACAGCCACGCTGTGTTATTTACTAAGGTCGTGTCCTACGTGAGCGACAGTAGCGAGCGACCGCGCGCGACAGTTTCAGGCGACAAAACACAACCGCTGGTGTAGTTACGAAAGTGTCCTGCGTGAGCGACATTTGTGTCGCTGCGTGTCTCCCGCTGCAACTGGCGACATTTGAATTCAAACGTGTTTGAATATTGTCGCTGCAGCACGCACGACACAGAGCGACAGTCACGTGTCTTCTTGACAAAGCAGTGCAACGGACGCGACGGCTGAATTACTTAACATCCGATTTTAAGAAAACTATTCGGTGAAAAAATTTGATTCTTTCGCAACCTATAGCTCGATATCCTTAAATGATAAAGGTCATAATTTATTTTCGTTATTCGTCATAGTTACTGTGCTGCACGAAATTTTTAAGAATTTGCAGAGGTAAAATCACGTTGTGTAGAGTTTCCGTACAGTTCATTTAAGGTCATACATTATTGCGCATGAAATGTAACCAATATATCCAAATTGTATTTAAAGTTGAGACCAGAATAATATCTCTTTTCATTCTTGAGATATTGGTAGTTATATATTCGGACGGGTCGCTCGCGGCGCGTCCGAACCTTTCCTGCGCTTCGGGAATCAAGTGGTCGTAAAAATCGTAGTATCTCATAAAAGGTTCAAGATATCCAAAAGACGAATTTTCGAAATGACACCACGCAGAAACGACTTTTTATCATATGGTTAACACTCGATACGTTTTTGTAAACGCATGAGCAGCGCGAAAACAAGACTCCCTACAACTTACACCATGAGGTTTTGTCCAAATTTTCATATCCAAACAAAGGGAGAGAAACAGGTAAATGGGGTATCAAAGTGACCAGCATGAGGTCCAGTTTGGCATGAAAATATTTAACTGATTGAAAGTAATCACAGTAATGAACGAAAACTTAATTAATAAGCTGAGGAAAAGCTGAAATATTTCACGAAAACCTGCTGTTCAAGACCTAGCTATTTTGCACATTTGCGGTATTTAAATGTCAAAAAGGTTTCCTTCGAATCAAGTACGTTAGGAAGACAAACGACGAATCAGTAAGACAATGTTTTCAGAAAAACTTGAAATTAAAAAATGGAAGAAATCAGTCAAATATTTTATGAAATGATTTGTGTAAAACAAATAAGTAGATCAGAGAAACCTTCTACGTGCCTTTGAATGATGCTCGAAATCATGAACAGAAAATGAGGTGCATCAAACGTTTCCCTAATATTTTTTTATTTCATACTTTTAGACAAATCAATACACAAAACTTTGACTTTCTTTTCAAAAATTTTGTAAGCTTTACTTTGACAGACTATGTAGAGTAATTGACACGCTTGGCCTTAACACTGACTGCTGATGAATTACGTTCGCAACATCAAATATCTGCAAAATTTCATTGTAATTTATTAGGAATTAAATGTGTGCGATATACTGGGATAGGGGAACCAGCAGCAACCGAACCCTGGATCTTTTCCTTAAACATATTTGTGATCTGAATACACTACCACTACACCACATCTAGCTGTTGCTCTGTAGCATAAATCTGTCTCCTTATGTTTGTATTTAGCGTAGTTAGTCATGTAACAGTCATTCCTCAGCATTTATTGGCTCTTAAAAGTTCTTGACATGTAAAAAAATATTCGGATTTAATTTATTGATGAGATTGTCGAATGCTCCTGTGCTCATTCACGTGAGAACTTGTCCGGTGATCTTCGTAGTTGACGATACTTATGAAATTCTCCATGGAGATTCCTCCCTTTGTAAATTTCATGCACAGCATTCCTTTTCGCTTTATTTTCTTAAGTAAACCTAATTCTGTAGCCTTACTCTCCAGCTACAGTATTCTACAGGTTAAGGACGACGTTTTATAGAAACAGCTGGTTGGCTCTAAGCAGCCATCTTGTAGCGCTACATGGTCGCTCGCACGCAGGACACCCAGGGTTTTCGCCCGGTGTTGTTGCTTATCGCTGGAGTGTCGCATATCCAGAAGTCACTCGCTTGTCACGCACGTAAGGACACGGCCTTAGGCGGCGAGCGACCGGGTGGAGACAACCCACTGAGCATTGGAGAACGAGTGAATCAGCACTAGCAATAGAGAGATCCAGTTGTGCAGCAAGGTATTTGGTTGTGATCTGTCGATCACCTCGAATGAGACGGCCCACACAATCCAATATTGCAGGAATCACAACTGTGTGTGGCCAGCAGGCGCGTGAGAGATCGGACAGGTTTGCGCGACCTTGTTGCGACGCTGCCAGACGACACGCCCAACAACTCATCAGGCTTTGTTTACTGCCAGGACTCCGTAGACATTATGCAAGCGCCTATGAATATTTGTGATGCTCTGCTGTTCCGCCAAAAGAAACTCAGTGACAGCTTTCTGTTTAGAACGCAGCTCTACTCCAGATGCCACTTGGAAGGCTACGTATAGTGCCAACACCTATCGGAATTCCGCAAAACTGCAGAGGATGAAGCCGGATTATTTCAACATGTCCCACAACAAATTCTGCCTTTTTGCCAATGGAAACTGTCTGAGAAAGAAACTTGCATTACTTGTTGACTAACTTACACATACACTACTGCACATTAAAATTGCTACAACACAAAGATGACGTGCTACAGACACGAAATTTAAACGACAGGAAGAAGATGCTGTGATATGCTTTTCAGAGCATTCACACAAGGTTGGCGCCGGTGGCGACACCTACAAAGTGCTAACACGAGGAAAGTTTCCAAACGATTTCTCATACACAAACAGCAGTTGACCGGCATTGCCTGGTCAAAAGCTTTGTGATGCCTCGTGCAAGGTGGAAAAATGCGTACCATCACTTTCGCGACTTTGATAAAGGTAGGATTTTGGCCTATCGCGATTGCGGTTTATCATATCGCGACATTGCTGCTTGCGTTGGCCGAGATCCAATAACTGTTAGCAGAATATGGAATCGGTGGGTTCAGGAGGGTAATACGGAACGCCGTGCTGGATCCCAACGGCTCGTATTACTAGCAGTCGAGATGACAGGAATCTTATCCGCATGGCTGTAACGCATCGTGCAGCCACGTCTCGATCCCTGAGTCAACAGATGGGGACGTTTGCAAGACAACAACCATCTGCACGAACAGTTCGACGACGTTTGCAGCAGCATGGACTATCAGCTCGGAGACCATGGCTGCGGTTACCCTTGACGCTGCATCACAGACAGGAGCGCCTGCGATGGTGTACTCAACGACGAACCTGGGTGCACGAATGGCAAAACGTAATTTTTTTCGGATGATCCAGGTTCTGTTTACAGCATCATGATGGTCGCATTCGTGTTTGGCGACATTGCGGTGAATGCACATTGGACGCATGTATTCGTCATCGCCATACTGGCGTATCACCCGGCGTGATGAGATGGGATGCCATTGGTTACACGTCTCGGTCACTTCTTGTTCGCATTGACGGCACTTTGAACAGTGGACGTTACATTTCAGATGTGTTACGACCCGTGGCTCTACCCTTCATTAAATCCCTGCGAAACCCTACATTTCAACAGGATAATGCACGACTGCATGTTGCAGGTCCTGTGGGGGCCTTTTTGGATACAGAAAATGTTCGACTGCTGCCCTGGCCAGCACATTCTCTAGATCTCTCACCAATTGAAAACGTCTGGTCAATGGTGGCCGTGCAACTGGCTCCTCACAATACGCCAGTCACTACTCTTGTGAACTGTGGTATCGTGTTGAAGCTGCATGGGCAGCTGTACCTGTACACGCCATCCAAGCTCTGCTTGACTCAATGCCCAGGCGTATCAAGGCCGTTATTACGGCCAGAGGTGGTTGTTGTGCGTGCTGATATCTCAGGATCTATGCGCCCAAATTGCGTGAAAATGTAATCACATGTCAGTTCTAGTATAATATATTTGTCCAATGAATACCCGTTTATCATCTGAATTTCTTCTTGGTGTAGCAATTTTAATGGCCAGTTGTGTATCTACTGATCTGACAAGATATCCTAAAGTTTTAGTACATTAAGTCAGTAAGCCGGCCGAAGTGGCCGTGCGGTTAAAGGCGCTGCAATCTGGAACAGCAAGTTCGCTACGGTCGCAGGTTCGAATCCTGCCTCGGGCATGTATGTTTGTGTTGTCCTTAGGTTAGTTAGGTTTAACTAGTTCTAAGTTCTAGGGGACTAATGACCTCAGCAGTTGAGTCCCATAGTGCTCAGAGCCATTTGAACCATTTGAACCATTAAGTCAGTAAACAGGTGTCATTCATCTAACCAGTCACTGAGTGAACAAACTAGCACAGAAAAGCAGAATGACAGAGAAAAAGCCCTTCCTCTATCCGAAATTGTTTCATCGAAGGAGATCGTATTAGGTTCCTTCTCTCAACAACAAAATGTCATAGAGATGAGTCGCATAGATTATAAAATCAACCAAACTGCCTGACAGAGGAAATTCTACTGGAACGCTCCTACACAGAGGGTGCTAAAATTGCTTCTCTTCTAGCAGCAGTGTGTCGTAGGTCGGTAGACGAACGAAAAATGCACAGGTCACTTCTGTTTTCAAAAATGGTTCAAATGGCTCTAAGCACTATGGGACTTTACATCTATGGTCATCAGTCCCCTAGAACTTAGAACTACTTTAACCTAACTAACCTAAGGACATCACACACATCCATGCCCGAGGCAGGAATTGAACCTGCGACCGTAGCAGTCACGCGGCTCCGGACTGAGCGCCTAGATCACTTCTGTTTTCAGGAAGCGTTGTGGAAGAGTTGATCACAACTATAGACCTATATCGCTGAAGCAAGTTTTTTTTTTCTTACCCAGCAAATTCTTTTCGACCGTGAAACCCACAAGACAGCAGGAACCGGCTCCTTGGCTGAATCCGTTTTGCTTGACTTCCGGAAGGCGTTCCATAATTCCGCACTGTTGCCTAATGAACAAAATACGAACGTATGAAATATCAGATCACGCTAATGATTGGATTGAAGAGTTCCTTGCGAATAAAACGCAACACGTCTTCCTTAACAGAGAGAAATCGTCGGACGTGAAAGTAAGCTCGTATGTATCCCAAAGGAGCTTTACAGGATCATGACTGTTCACGGTATACACAGGATGGGCAGAATTAGTCTGAAAAGCTTGTAAGGGTGTTGCAAGGCAGGGTGTGCTGTTTAATAGTTGTTAAGAAAAAAATCCACACTTTGCGCCGTTTCAGAGATAACTAGCATTGAAGTTAGCCAATCAGGCCATTGTGGGCACAAATTCAAGCTGCCCGGTTGGGGAAGAGACCAAAGTGCGAGGTCATCGGTCTCATTGGATTTACCATCCCGGCATTTGCCTGAAGCGATTTAGGGAAATCACGGAAAACCTGAATCAGGATGGCCGGACGTGGGATTGAACCGTCGTCCTCCTGCAAGGGAGTCCGGTGTGCTAACCACTGCGTCACCTCGCTCGGTCACGAGGAGAACACGCCAAGTAGCGTAACGTTATTTCCCAGAAACTTCGTCCGTGGAAGAGGGATCATAATAAGCGAAAACGTGTCTTGGTGTATCCGTAGATACTCGACCGTTTCTGAGAAAACGATGGTCTAAACTGTCGACGTAATTTATACGCCTTTTAGCGCGCGACAGTCTCAGTCGAAATTCAGGCACAGTGGCTAGTGACATTTCTTCTACTGAAACTCACTCGCGAAACAAATGTCATTAACATTGCTGAAGATTTCACGCGTTGGCAATATTTTCGCATCAAACCACGCATAACGAATCACTTTAGCGAAATCTGACGCTTGCAGTTGATTATGAATCAAGATTAACTACATAAATTTTACCGAAAACACCGAAAACAATTTCAAATAATTTTCTCAATCATTTATGTTTGTTTTTTAATCCATTTACCGGATATACAATTAGTAGACGTATAATGACAAAGCTGTTTCAACATACATTGGAAAACATTCTTGTAGGAATCTTCTGCGGACATAGGTAGATAAACGAAAAACAAAAATGAAAAAAAAGGGTTTCAAACGTGGGAAGCAAAACTGTGTGATGCCACCAAATGTGCCACTCGCTAAAAGGCAGATAAAATGTCTCGAAAACTTTGACCGTCGTTTTCTCAGAAATGGTCGAGCATCCAAGCCAACACACGTGTTAGCTTATTTTGAACTCTCTTACACTCGTTAGTGCCAGTCGTTCTCATAGCGTAGATGACAGTGCACGAGACGGCACAGCCTTTGGCTCGGATTCGATCCATACTACCATCCCATGTCCAATTTTTGTATCGCTCTCTTGTTCGGCTTTAGGAAACAAGACGAAGAACAGACACCGTCTCTGCCTCCCCACTTCAATTTGCGCGCGCAACGGCCTGATTGGCTAACTTCAGTAATAATTAATTCGGAAATGGTGCAACGTATCAAATTTTTTTCTTAACAATCATTTCTCAGCGCAGCCTACCCTGCAACACCCTTACAAGCTTTGCACACTGTTTCTGACCACCCTGTATAAATGGCACAGAGGAAAATGCTGGTGGCTCTACAAGACTGTTCGCAGATGGAGCTGCTGTATATAGAGAAGCCGTAGGGCTAGAGAGTGTGTGCTCTTGTACACTGACGGGAAAAAATCGCAATACCAAAAAAATAATTAATGCAGAGTAATGAAATTTCGGGAATATATTTGCCTAGGTAACATATTTAAGTGATTAACATTGCAAGCTCACCGGTTACTGTGAGAGATAAGCCCATTGCAAATGTGAAATGCTGGTACATTAATAAACGATGCAACGGCCAGAATGTTGAATGCAAGCATGAAAATGTGCATCCATTGTGTTGTACAGTTTGTGGTATGGAGTTCCATGGCTATTTCCCTTCGTTGGTCAATACAGGGGTGGCTAATGCTGGTTGTGGTTCAAATGGTTCAAATGGCTCTGAGCACTATGGGACTTAACAGCTGTGGTCATCAGTCCCCTAGAACTTAGAACTACTTAAACCTAACTAACCTAAGGACATCACACACATCCATGCCCGAGGCAGGATTCGAACCTGCGACCGTAGCAGTTGCGCGGTTCCGGACTGCGCGCCTAGAACCGCGAGACCACCGCGGCCGGCTGCTGGTTGTGGACGACGCTGGAGTTGTCGTACGATGATGTCTCATATGTGCTCAATTGGAGACAGGTCTGGTGACCGAACAGGTCAAGGTAACATTGCGATACTCTGTAGAGCATGTAGGGTTGCAATAGCAGTACGTGGGCGAGCGTTATCCTGTTAGAAAACACCCCCTGGAATACTGTTCATGAATAGCAGCACAACAGGTCGAATCATCAGATTGACGAACAAATTTGCCATCAGTGTGAGTGGTACAACCACGAGAGAACTCCTGCTGTTACAGGAAATCGGAACCTAGCCCATAACTCCAGGGGAAGTCCAGTGTGTCTGGCACAGAGCCAGATTGGTTGCAGGCCCTCAACTGGCCTTCTTCTAACCAACTCACGACCATCACTTTCACCGAGGCGGAATCAGCTTCCATCAGAAACACAACAGACCTCCAACCTCACCTCCAATGAGCTCTCGCTTGACACCACTGAAGTCGCAAATGGTGGTGGTTTGGGGTCAGCGGATTGCACGCTACAGGGCGTCTGGTTCGGAGGTATCAAAGCCATACGTCGAACAGTATGGTCTTCCCTCTCGGTAATGCTACCTGGCCGTCCGGAGTCCGATACATTTTCGTGGCTACCGCTGCCAGCAATTATGTACAGTGGCTACATTTCTGCCAAGTATTTCCGCATTATCGCAGAAGGAACATCCAGCGTCTTTAGCGTCCTAGAAGGATCCTTGACTGACATCATCCCATCACGTCCATTCTCAAAGGTACCTAACGCTCATGATCGTTACAGCGTGTATTTAAAGCAAACTTGATTTGCATCCTCATAGCGGGGCTACTAGCGCCACTCTTATGCGACTGGCGCGAAATTTGAACAGATATTGTCTTTCATAAGTACAAAAATGCCTATTAACTTTCGCGTATGTCACACAACTCCTTCTTGGTGTTGCGATTTTTTGTATGTACAAGGCAACATGGAGTGATTCAAAAAGTGTGACTGCTGGTGTAGCGCCTGATAGAAAATGTGAAGTTGTAATCAAAACAGATAGCACATGCCTTCACACGAAGGTGGTGGTCATTGAAATGCAGTTATAGCAGTTGTATACCAAGATGGAATATATTGTATGATGAACACAGATTACTATTTGTTTCCTACAACTGATCCCTTTAGTCATACGTTACTTCTCGTTCAGGTGAAGAGGCCAAGCACTCTAAACATTGCTTTGAAGACAGGAATCTCTGCTCAGTCTGTGCACCTAAAACATTCTACCATTGAAAATTTTCGAGATTTATATCATGCCTCGTTTATTGCTTACTGAGAGACTGAATCGTTAGCAGTTGAAAGTCAAATCTGATTTCGACAGCGTTATAAAATATGTGGCGGAGCGTGGAGTCGAAGCTTCGTCCCTTGATTCAAGCTGTTTACTTGCAGAAATTAAAGCATATATGAGTTGAAACTTCCTGGCATATTAAAACTGTGTGTCAGGCGGAGAGTCGCACTTGGAACCTTTGCTATTGCGGGCAAGAGCTTTTCTTTCGCCATTACCTCGTCTCTTACCTTCCAAACCTCACAGAGGTTGCCCTGCGAAACTTGTGGGACTAGTATTCCTGGAAGAAAGAATATTGCGGAGACATGGTTTAGCCGTAGACTGGGTTCTGTTTCCAAAATTAAATTTTCACCCTGCAGCAGAGTGTGCACTGATGTGAAACTTCCTGGCTGATTAAAACTGTGTGCCAGACCGAGACTCGAATTCTGGACTCTTGCCTACAGCAGACAAGTGCTGTACCACAGAGCACTTGTCTGCGAAAGGCAAAGGTCCCGAGTTGAAGTCTCGGTCTGGCACATAATTTTAATCCGAATGGTAATTTCATATTAGCACACACTCCAAAGCAGAGTGAAAATTTCATTCTGCATTTAAAAGTTAGTGTTTCAGAGTGTAGCACTATTTTCCTAAAAAAAAGTCGTAAAAACTGTCTTGCATTTTTATTTAGGTGAAAAAAGAATGACACGTATTTTTTTTACATTTTTATTTGAAAGGAGAAATAGTTTCACACATCCGGTTTACAAGAAAAGCTGCAGACTGTATGGCACAGCTGTATCAACTTCAGTATTGGGAGCATAATGTTGGCGTTGTCTCCCTAAGTGTATAAAGAGCCAGACAGTTGCAATAGTCCTCAATGTTTCTCATGTCTGATATTAACAGAACCAGTTCAAACCAGTCCACTTTTTCATGTCCCTTAACATATACGGTACTCTAATTCTTTGCTTCCTTCCAAAGTTAGAACAGGCCCACCATGTTGTTGTAAGAGATTCTGTCATCGTCCAAGTTAAATCCATAGTAATCGTCTGCTAACCATTCTGTAGGTTGTACTGCACCACTTTCAGCTTTCAGAGGATGTTGGGAACCTATTGAGGAATCTTAACATCATACCAGCACTCCATTTTTATGTTGTGTAATGACACCTCTTTGAAAACAAACGTCTTCACATCATTCAAACAGCCTTGAGTGTCAACAGTCATCACTCTACATTCCATTATTGTAGACTGATTCCGTAGCAAACGATAGATGAGTATCTTAACTAATCGACATACAATACCAGCCAGAGACGTATACTCTACACTGCCATCATGTAAAATTAGACAATGAACTGCTGTACTTCCAAAGAAATGAGTATATCGATGAAACTGCTTTTAATGCTTCAGTCTGTCACGAACAGTACATAATGGCTATTCGTGAACGATCTTTTAATTTGTCTGGTCCTAAAAGACGTGACATGCCTTCTCTTTCATTATACGAAGCCATGAACTAAGAATACACATATAACAACGCAATAATATTTTCCCTGAAATTCAGATTTAGATCTCATATGGGTAAAATTTTGAATTGAGATTTACTAGTATACTGGTTAGGTTGCAGTGCTCAGACTTACTAGTGTGAGCTGCAGGGTTACCTTTCTATGTCTCTGGACACCTGTAATCATATACCCATATGCTTCTAGATGTATGACTTGTTTTAACTGTCCAAATACGTTTAGATGCTGTTGGCACTACTGGACACTCATACAGTTCCCAGGGCAGTGAGATGTAATAATCTCACTCTGCGCAACACTTCAAGACGTTCGTAATTCAATGTTTGAAAATTATATGTGAGATGTCTTTCAGCACAGCTTACTGATTACATTACTCGTTTAGAGACACACCTTCACATGAATATACGAATTATCATAAGATGGATCATGTACTAATATGACTTCTTGTTTGATGTGTAATTTCATCCGCTATATATCCTTAAAGAATTTTAAAAGCAGTTTCAGTGCAATGTAAACATTAAAGCTTCCATCACCACCTATCAGCGTTTTTCCATCTGTCCGCTCAGCATTATCAATTGTCCATACTTCTGAATCACTATATGAAACATTTGTTTTTAATGAGTTTGCAATACCAACATTTCTGGTTGTATCAATTTGTTCATCATTAAGCTCATAGCATAGCTCTTGCGTTAAAAATGAAGTGTTGGAACCACGGACCACTCCATCTGTTTTCTTCAAAAATTTCCCTTTGATATGTAAGAAACTGTTTGAAAAAAAATGTTATTGTGCCTGATGTACTTTTCTTATGTAGCTGATGTACGGAGTTGATTAGAAAAATCCTTACAACATGTAATTGCGTCATCAAATACAGTTTTCGCTGTCATGTCTAGAATTCCGCCATTAAATTGGAATTCATATACTAGTGACCCAAAAAATTCAATGTTAGTTGATGATAACGTTCCAGCTTTGGTGGTGAACAAACACTTGATTTAGGGGGAGTTGATGTCTTATACACTCCTGGAAATGGAAAAAAGAACACATTGACACCGGTGTGTCAGACCCACCATACTTGCTCCGGACACTGCGAGAGGGCTGTACAAGCAATGATCACACGCACGGCACAGCGCACACACCAGGAACCGCGGTGTTGGCCGTCGAATGGCGCTAGCTGCGCAGCATTTGTGCACCGCCGCCGTCAGTGTCAGCCAGTTTGCCGTGGCATACGGAGCTCCATCGCAGTCTTTAACACTGGTAGCATGCCGCGACAGCGTGGACGTGAACCGTATGTGCAGTTGATGGACTTTGAGCGAGGGCGTATAGTGGGCATGCGGGAGGCCGGGTGGACGTACCGCCGAATTGCTCAACACGTGGGGCGTGAGGTCTCCACAGTACATCGATGTTGTCGCCAGTGGTCGGCGGAAGGTGCACGTGCCCGTCGACCTGGGACCGGACCGCAGCGACGCACGGATGCACGCCAAGACCGTAGGATCCTACGCAGTGCCGTAGGGGACCGCACCGCCACTTCCCAGCAAATTAGGGACACTGTTGCTCCTGGGGTATCGGCGAGGACCATTCGCAACCGTCTCCATGAAGCTGGGCTACGGTCCCGCACACCGTTAGGCCGTCTTCCGCTCACGCCCCAACATCGTGCAGCCCGCCTCCAGTGGTGTCGCGACAGGCGTGAATGGAGGGACGAATGGAGACGTGTCGTCTTCAGCGATGAGAGTCGCTTCTGCCTTGGTGCCAATGATGGTCGTATGCGTGTTTGGTGCCGTGCAGGTGAGCGCCACAATCAGGACTGCATACGACCGAGGCACACAGGGCCAACACCCGACATCATGGTGTGGGGAGCGATCTCCTACACTGGCCGTACACCACTGGTGATCGTCGAGGGGACACTGAATAGTGCACGGTACATCCAATCCGTCATCGAACCCATCGTTCTACCATTCCTAGACCGGCAAGGGAACTTGCTGTTCCAACAGGACAATGCACGTCCGCATGTATCCCGTGCCACCCATCGTGCTCTAGAAGGTGTAAGTCAACTACCCTGGCCAGCAAGATCTCCGGATCTGTCCCCCATTGAGCATGTTTGGGACTGGATGAAGCGTCGTCTCACGCGGTCTGCACGTCCAGCACGAACGCTGGTCCAACTGAGGCGCCAGGTGGAAATGGCATGGCAAGCCGTTCCACAGGACTACATCCAGCATCTCTACGATCGTCTCCATGGGAGAATAGCAGCCTGCATTGCTGCGAAAGGTGGATATACACTGTACTAGTGCCGACATTGTGCATGCTCTGTTGCCTGTGTCTATGTGCCTGTGGTTCTGTCAGTGTGATCATGTGATGTATCTGACCCCAGGAATGTGTCAATAAAGTTTCCCCTTCCTGGGACAATGAATTCACGGTGTTCTTATTTCAATTTCCAGGAGTGTAGTAGATTCCCCATCACGATTTTTTCTGCAAGTAAAATCGTAAGAGTCATGACTTTGCCTCGGAAATTCACCGATTGGCTTGACCTACAATTCTAATTTCTAAATGACTGAAAGCTGAAACCGTTATAGATAAGTATATAATGTAAGTAGGCACTTAAGTCACTTTGTAGCATGGAGGTACACCCGCGAATAGTTCAGGAAGTGTGTGCTAACTTGTTATTGCGAGTTGGTGACTCTATTACACTCTATTCGTATAGCAGTCATAGGAAAAATCTGAACAGGTAAATCTGATTCATGTAATTTACCGCTTTCAATGTTAAGACTCGTTTTGAAGAAAATTCTACCAGAGAACCCAGTGAATTTTCACCTCCAAAATCAATAGGGATAACAGTCTTTATTTCACACTTGAGTGTCTTAGCGTTGGTGTGAATCACAATATCTTTGATGAAATGATAAATGTATGTATTAACTACGGTTGTACTATAGGAGCTTGCCAGAATCACCACCTTCCTTACTGTATAATCCTTGGTATAATAATAAAAATTCTGGTTTGTTGTTGTGATGTTTGGAATAGAATTAGATGTCTGAAAATCAGCTAATCCTTTAATACATACACCTTCACTTAAATCGACTGTTGGGAAAAATGTGCCTTAGCACAGCGGTTTGTCCTGATAGATAAAATATGACATCCGACACATTTAGCAGATGAAGAATTCTGATGCAGTGAAACCATCGTCCTGCTGCTTTGCAGGGGTGGGATAGCCTACTTAAATATGTTATTTGTAAAGTGGTCGTCTGGGAAGGACTGATAAAGGAGTTGACTTTTTTTTCTACTACTCCCTTCATCAACATGCCCTACTTTTACAATAAAGCATTAGGTACAAACCTCGAATGATGGCAACTGCTTCCATCACCTTATTGCACTTAACTTTTTCTTATATGCATTCTTTCATTTCGTGCTGTCTGAAAGGCTTTAAAAATAGCAGCAGACCCGCTAGCTAATGAATCAATGGCAGATAAATCTACGAAAGTGGGAATTAAAGGTAGTATACCTCTGACTTTGTGGTTTTGGACTTTTTCTCATCTGACTACAGCACGCTTGGCTGCACCGAGAGTGCCTTCTGAGAACTGTTGATGTTAAGCAGGTGACACGCATTAGCTGTTGCAAATACTGCTTTGTGGAAATGTTTGGTTGCTGGTATTGGTATTAAACCGACGGTCCACGCGGTTGTATTATGGTCAAAAGCATTTGTGCAAAATTGACATACCTAGAAATTATCTGCTATCAAAATAATGCACATATGTAATGGGATATTTTGTCAATACCGACTTAGCACACAGTAACAGAATGTTCAAGGCAGATGTATTTCTTACAGTTTTTACAAATTTACCAGGTTTTTCGGTTTTACTTTAGCAGTTCACACACCATGCTCATGAGCTCGCAAATGATCCTACTTCAGAATTTTTCACACCGCAGAGCTCTCCAATTCTCTCAGCTACTTTTTTTGGCAAAGTTTTTTCTATTGCCATTTGCTGAGGATAGTCTTGCATTAGTTTAAAAGAAAGCTCCCCCAAGAATCCTGTTCTTCTCAGTTGTTCTTTCTTATTTGTGTTGAAAATAATACTGCCATTTATCACAGCTCTGTTCATGATACTATAAAATACAACCATTGATCATCTTCTATATTTCTAGTTACGTTATACGTTACACTTATTCCGTCTATCACGTCAACTCTACCCATAGCAAGGTTATAGAAAATGACAATTTCTGGTTCATCAACATTTCCATCATGATGCGTCATAGACAGAAGTAACACCACTCTATTTTGTTTCATGAAATGCATTCGCAAATTTCAAATGCAGAACCACAACAGCTATACAATTTACTTGAAACATAAGAAAATTTTGCCAGACCGGGACTCGAACCCGGATTTCCCATTCGACACAACTGGTTGCCTTAACCACTCCAGCTATCCGAGAATGCGTCTGAAACCGACCCACATTTCCATATGTCCCTGTGTCTGTTTCCCATGGTGTTAGCATAATTATGTAATTTCTGTACAGGGAGAGACTTAATTCATTTTTCTCGTCAGGATGCCTTGGCTGTGGCATTAAATATATTAGTGAAGTGGCGGTATTTTCGGGTGTGAGACTGATTTATCCTGTTAAATTTCCTTGACTTTTTCTTGTAGTTTCGATGAAATATTCAGAATAATTTCCAACTACGATATTACATCGAATAAATAAAGCAAATTTTTCTGATTCCAAGAAGGTCGTTTCATGCATAAGCTACCCCAACCCCCATCTTTCACACTGCTTGCTATCTCAGCCACGATTATGGCAACAATGTCCTGTCTGCTTACCACGATGGTAGCTGCTTTCGAAATCAGTTCCCGTTTCGCTGCAAAAGCTGTGCCTTATTACTTCCTTTCGCCACTACTTTAATTGAGCTGCTAGCTGTCTCAAGGAAGCTATGAATCTTAAATCTCCGTGTCATATGTTTGGTGAACCTTCGTCGCCCGTTTTGAAAACCCTCGTCTGCAGTTTGTAAATCCTCGTCGCCAGTTTTGTACAGGACTCGTCGCTACAGCTGGGGAGGCCGAGTTGCCACTGTTGTTACGGTAAGCTGAGTTTGTGAGTCCATGAAACGGCTTCTGGTGCAGTACACCGCTAAGACAATTTCTCCCTACCACTATTACACAGCTATGCCCCAGGGTCAGGTAACAGAATAGGAGAACGAAGGTTCTACAACACTCCAACAAATCAGTAACAAAGTCACACAAATTAGTTAAAAAGGTTTACTTATCTTTGTGACTTGTTCAATAATGAAGTCTGCAACACTGCATGTATTATGACACAAAAAAGGTCCTCAATGACTAAGTGAAAATAATCGTAGGTAAACTTCACAGAACCTAGCAACTGCAATTTACAACAAATGTCTGTTCACTTCTAAGAGTTCACTATACAATGTTCCCCGTCTAAGTCAGCCCTGGACGATCATCTACAACCAAGTGGGCGAGAGCTGCTCTTCTGCCTTTCGAGTTGACTTCCGTCCGTTGTCGTCTGGTCATTGGCGGATTGTACTCGGCCGGCAACTGACCGAGGCAAAGTCGATATCTTCATCCTTAGTGCCGCCCGTGAAGCTGGTGGAATTCGCTCAAGTGGCGAGTCTCTAGGGCACTGGAACCAACTCGCATCTTTGCGCCTGTGGTGCCTTTTCCTGGCTGTGTCTTGTTCGGACGACACAGCAGTATGTCTCCTGGCAACCTCGTAGGAGTAACCATATTCGTCAGCTTCGCGAACCCAAGTTACATCACCAACATGATAAGGGAAAGTCTCTGAACACATTCGAAGCAACTGCCATTGACACAAATTTGAATTTTGTTCATCATTTCAGTGTCAAAAAAGATGGGATAAATTACGGCAGAAATGAACAAACTTGATAGTATGCTTTACCTATGGTAGATCTGGAGGTGAAAATGTACGAAACTGCGTAACTGCTCATTTTCCAATTCCTTCTGTTATGTTTCTGCTTCAATAGTTGTACATTCAATTTTTTCTTGTGAATCCAAAGTTTGATTTATTAGTCCGTAGCTTCGTTGTATTAGTGTATCATCCACATAATAGTGGTATTCCTGATATTCTAGTTGTTTATGATACAGGACTGGATGAAAATACTGTCCGTTTTAGGTCAACGATGTGTTGGTGCCTCACTGGTTTTTGAAATTTTGGACAAGGCCGTCTTGTAAACATTTTTAGTTTCGTTAAAGTAAGCTTCTTCTAAAAGCCAAACAGAGTAAGTGTGTAAGTGATTTGTATTTTTCAGTGGTGAGATCTGCTGGCAGTTTGAAGCCTTCCCTTAGATTAGTGTCCAGGACTGCAATTCACTGAGGACTGGACAACAGTGAAGACGTCGTGAGTTGTCCATGAAGTTCTTCATATTGCTAGTCAAGGTGAGACTTGGCGATATAACTGACGATGTTTGGCATTCATTATTAGTTATTCTTACCATTATTACTTTTATTCGTTCACTAGCCAGAGCTTTCCAATCGCTATGTGGTACCGATGCACATGATCAGTATTCTTGGAAGAATGGAATGTTGAATGTTTCGATATACAGAATGCGCACATTTATCTCGGCTTCTCGTTTTCATGGCAATCGAAAAAACTTAATGAGAGAAGACGATAGTGTGAGGCCGGTGACACAGACAGAATCGGCAACAATTTCTGTTGATTTAACACCGTGATGACGGATTAATTCGCGTCGCAGTACATTACTCAACAATCTAATATGTAGTATCGACTCTGTTACAGCTACAGATAGCTAAGAATGTGTGACCACACCCATGGTTTACTATTGGCTCAGCTGCTAGTTATACACTGAAGAGTCAAAGAAACTGGTAAACCTGCCTAATATCGTGTAGGGCTCCCGCGAGGATGCAGAAGTGCAGCAACACGGCGTGGCATGGACTCAACTAATGGCTCTGAGCACTATGGGACTTAACATCTATGGTCATCAGTCCCCTAGAACTACTTAAACCTAACTAACCTAAGGACATCACACAACACCCAGTCATCACGAGGCAGAGAAAATCCCTGACCCCGCCGGGAATCGAACCCGGGAACCCGGGCGTGGGAAGCGAGAACGTTACCGCACGACCACGACTATTCTCAACTAATGTCTGAAGTAGTGCTGGAGGGAATTGACACCATGAATGTTGCAGGGCTGTCCGTAAGTACGTAAGGGTACGAGGGGGTGGAGATCTCTTCTGAACACCACGATGCAGTGTTCAATAATGTTCATGTCTGGGGAGTCTGGTGGCCAGCGGAAGTGTTTAAACTCAAAAGAGTGTTCCTGGAGCCACTCTGTAACAATTCTGGACTTGCAGAGTGTCGCACTGTTACGAATTGGCAACATCGTTGCAAATACACTGCCAGAATAAACAATTATTACACCTGGAAAGACGACGTTGATTTTGAACCGATGACGGCATATGCCACCTTGGGGATAGTAGATGTACTGATAATGGTTTCAATAGCGTCCGTCAACAGATAGCGTAGTGGCGTAGCTACCAGTGCACCCTCCGTGTCTACCGTTTAATAGAGAATGCTCACAGACAGAAGGCTGTGTAGTGCAAACGTGTGAAACATGCAGGCAATCGCACCACGGAAATGCACTTGTGCTTCCTGCAGCCAAGTGTGAGAGTTTGAAAGGGGTCAAAATGTGGTCTTGAGAGTTGTGGAATGGTCTTTTCGCAGAATTGCCACACAAGTTGGACGTGAATCGTCAGTTGCTCGACGATGCTGATATCAGTGGTCACATAAAAATTCTCACACCTTTAGACGAGGTTATGGAGGACCACGCAGCACAGACGCCCGCCAACGATCCTCATATTGTAAGGGCAGCAGTGGCAATCCGTAGATCTATCACAGCACAGATAAGAGGGCCGACCGCTGTGACCGAGCGGTTCTAGGCGCTTCAGGCCGGCACCGCGCTGCTGCTACGGTCGCAGGTTAGAATCCTGCCTCGGGCATGGATGTGTGTGATGTCCTTAGGGTTAGTTAGGTTTAAGTAGTTCTAAGTCTAGGGGACTGATGACCTCAGATGTTAAGTCCCATAGTGCTTGGAGCCATTTGAACAGATAAGAGGGTTTGTGAGCGCAGACGTGTCTACGCACGAATTGTTGCGAACTGCTTATTAGCAGTGGGACTGTGGGCATGTATATCTTCCACTCACGCCACAGCATAGACATGCGCAGCACGACCGTCGCATTCAGAGGATCACTTGTAAGATGGAATGGCACGCCTTGGCCTTCTGCGATGAAAGCAGATTTTGTCTGCAGACAATTGATGGTTGTTTGGGCATACTTCACAGACCTAGTGAGCGCTGTCTCGTAGACTGCTTTCGTCCAAGACACACTGACCCAATCGCAGGCCTCACGGTCTGGAGTGCTAAAAGCTACAACTCTCGTTCATCTTTGGTGTTTCCAGAGGGGAAGCAAACCAGAATGCTATTAGACCCATTCTTGCAACAGGGAGGTGACGTTTTTCCGACGAGATAATGTTCGCCCACATACTTCCCGTGAAAATCAACATGCTCTGTAAAATGTGCAGCAATTTCCCTGGCCAGTACGATCTCCAGACATGTCTCCAACCAAACACGTGTGGATGATGGTACGGAAAGTGAATCGTGCGACTCATCAACCAACAATTCTTACGGAACTGCGTGAACAGTTCGAGCAGGCGGGGAATAACGTGATGATGATGTTTGGTTTGTGGGGCGCTCAACTGCGCGGTTATCAGCGCCTGTACAAATTCCCAACCTTTGCTCAGTCCAAACTCGCCACATTCAGCGGAATAACGTATCCCAGGACAGTATTCGCCATCTGTACAATCGACTGGATGCCACCAGTCAAGGCTACGTTGCCGCCAGTCAAGGCTACACCATGTACTAACATGGATGTTTCAGCACGGGTCGATACCTGCTACCTCAGAACTGCTTCTGCTATTGATCCGTAAACGTAATCAGTTTATATACTCCATAAGTACTGTTGCAACAATAAATCTTGAATAAACTGGAAACCTCTGAAAGGTGGTACCATTTTTTTCCCCGAATAGTGTATTTGGCAACCCAATGACAGTGTATTTACTTCCGCGTGTGGCCCTGAATTGTTCCACTAGATTCACTTGTCATTTCGAACAACATTTCGTGTCTTAAACGTTGCATTATCATGCTCAGTGGCCTTTACTGCGATGAAAGAGACGTGCTCCCGGTAGCATCTCATTATCTACGTGGTTCTGCACGTGTCTTGTAGTGCGATGGCGTGTCAGTGGTCAGTTCTAATCTCGGTGCAGACCAGTACACTCACGGTTCTTATTTTCCGTTTTATTAAATGCAGCTGCAAATTGCTAGGAGGAATTCTCCATCAAAATCTGATGAAAACCTTTACCCATTAAGTCCTCTCACAAACTCGACTCAGTAAACTGTGTTAATTGTTGTAGATGTCTGCTTTATGAATACCAAGCCGCATTACAATACATACGTCTCTAAAGAGCTTCGACTCGACCGTCAGCGATACTAATTTGAGTTTTGTTCATCACAGGGGAATAGTTGTGAAGTGCAAGTACTGACTAACACACTTCCTCTCCGCTAAATCTCTGTAAATGTAATCAAGCACCCCTGTAGGCATTTGCTGACACCGCCACTCCGGGTAGCTAAACAAGTGGGCAACTTTGCTGGTTTAAATCTAATTAAATATCTTAAATATCACTTTAGATCAGAGGTAAGTTCTTCGTGAATACACACATGTGGAGTGTGCCTGCGTTGCTATAGAACAGGGCCAGCCACGGCGTGTCAAACGTCATGCGGGCCACAGGCTCAGCTTAGCTCGTCCCCTCCCCCCACGGAAGTACTCACAAGGGAACCTCCCCATCGCACCCCCCTCAGATTTAGTTATAATTTGGCACAGTGGATAAGCCTGGAAAAACTGAACACAGATCAATCGAGAAAACATGAAGAAGTTGTGTGGAACTATGAAAAAATAAGCAAAATATACAAACTGATTAGTCCATGGGCAACATAGGCAACATCAAGGATGATGTGGGCACAGGAGCGCCGTGGTCCGTTGATTAGCGTCAGCAGCTGCGGAACAAGAGGTCCTTGGTTCAAGTCTTCCCTCCAGCAAAAAGTTTAAATTTTTATTTTCAGAGAATTATCAGAGTTCAGGCACTCACACATAATCAATTTCGCTCTCCAAAATTCCAGGACGTGTTCAGATTTTCTTGGACATATGCAGGATTTGACGATCTACACACGGAAAAATTTGAAAACGTTAAAAACATATGTTTTGACAGAGCACAGAGAAAACTGTGCGACTGTGAAACTGTTACATTCATTTGTTGCAGTTTATGTGACACACTCTTATGTTTTCATCACTTTTTTGGGAGTGATTAGCACATCCATAAGAAAACCTAAATCGGGCAAGGTAGAAGAATCTTTTTACCCATTCGCCAAGTGTGCAAGTTAGGTGGGTCGACAACATATTCCTGTCATGTGACGCACATGCCGTCACCAGTGTCGTATAGAATATATCAGACGTGTTTTCTTGGATCAAATGTTTTCGGTTCCTATTGTAGAGGCACGTCATTTCGTCTACTAATCGCACGGTTTTGCGGTGCGGTCGCAAAACACAGACACTAAACTTATTACAGTGAACAGAAACGTGAATGAACGAACGGAAAGATCATAACTTTGCAAAAATAAAGTACGTATACTTTTCGCTCGAGGGTAGACTTGAACCAAGGACCTCTCGCTCCTCAGCTGCTCACGCTAACCACAGGACCACGGCGCTCCTGTGCCTATATTATCACTGATATTGCCTATCTTGCCCATGGACTACTCAGTTTGTAAATTTTGCTTATTTTTTCATAGTTCCACACAACTTCTTCCTGTTTTCTCGACTGATCTGTGTTCAGTTTTTCAAGGCCTATCCGCTGTGCCAAATTATAACTAAATCTGAGGGGGGGTGCGATGGGGAGGTTCCCTTGTCAGTACAGCGCGACGTTCCATTTAGCGCTGCAGTGGGGCATTTACAGGGAAACTCTATAGTACGATATTTTCCACATATCCACCATGCGTAGCAATAATATGGCGTAGTCTCTGAATGAAATTACCCGAAACCTTTGACAACGTGTCTGGCGGAATGGCTTCACATGCACATGAGATGTACTACTTCAGCTGTTCAATTGTTCCTGGATTCTGGCGGTACACCTGGTCTTTCAAGTGTCCCCACAGAAAGAAGTCACAGGGGTTCATGTCTGGCGAATAGGGAGGCCAATCCACACCGCCTCCTGTATGTTTCGGATAGCCCAAAGCAATCACACGATCATCGAAATATTCATTCAGGAAATTAAAGACGTCGGCCGTGCGATGTGGCCGGGCACCATCTTGCATAAACCACGAGGTGTTCGCAGTGTCGTCTAAGGCAGTTTGTACCGCCACAAATTCACGAAGAATGTCCAGATAGCGTGATGCAGTAATCGTTTCGGATCTGAAAAATGGGCCAATGATTCCTTTGGAAGAAATGGCGGCCCAGACCAGTACTTTTTGAGGATGCAGGGACGATGGGACTGCAACATGGGGCTTTTCGGTTCCCCATATGCCCTAGTTCTGTTTCTTGACGAAGCCATCCAGGTAAAAATCAGCTTCGTCAGTAAACCAAATGCTGCCCACATGCATATTGCCGTCATCAATCCTGTGCACTATATCGTTAGCGAATGTCTCTCGTGCAGCAACGGTAGCGGCGCTGAGGGGTTGCCGCGTTTGAATTTTGTATGGATAGAGGTGTAAACTCTGGCGCATGAGACGATACGTGGACGTTGGCGTCATTTGGACCGCAGCTGCAACACGGCGAACGGAAACCCGAGGCCGCTGTCGGATCACCTGCTGCACTAGCTGCGCGTTGCCCTCTGTGGTTGCCGTACGCGGTCGCCCTACCTTTCCAGCACGTTCATCCGTCACGTTCCCAGTCCATTGAAATTTTTCAAACAGATCCTTTATTGTATCGCTTTTCAGTCCTTTGGTTACATTAAACCTCCGTTGAAAACTTCGTCTTGTTGCAACAACACTGTGTTCTAGGCGGTGGAATTCCAACACCAGAAAAATCCTCTGTTCTAAGGAATAAACCATGTTGTCTACAGCACACTTGCACGTTGTGAACAGCACACGCTTACAGCAGAAAGACGACGTACAGAATGGCGCACCCACAGACTGCGTTGTCTTCTATATCTTTCATATCACTTGCACCGCCATCTGTTGTTGAAAATTGTAACTACTGTAATTTCGAAAGTTTGTCCGCCTGAAAATGTACTGTTGTCCCAAGCATATTGCAACAAACGGTGTATTTCTATCGCTGCTCGTTTAGTTTTTATTGCCGTTTCAAATATACCGGTCATTTTTGAAACACCCTGTATCAGCCAGCACGACTCTCTTTAATTCGGTAGTGTCATGGTGTCGGCGCTGTTTACCATTCACCATTTGTTCGTGGTATGGCGGATGTTTACAGGTCCAGTGGCTGTTTGCACAAACTGAGGCAGTCTAGCAATCTTTCGTCATAAACCTTTAAAAATGAATGTGAATGACTGAAGAGAGTTATGAGAATGTTTAGTGTCTATAATACAGTTGCATAATCGAAGTGTACTGCAAATTTGCTATCAAACGACATTACAATACCGAGCAGAAAGAATTAAAAGAAATAGTTGACAATAAAAGAGCAAAAAATTAGAACGATCGACAGACGGGGTTCATTGCTCGATACATGAAGAACCATTGTGTGTTAAATTTGCAGGCAGGGGCACGTGAAGGAACTGAATTGAATTTACGAAGTCGACCGCATTATTCCACTGTCTGTTACAACAGTTTTCGGTGGAACTGAACGAAGAGCATGAAGACTTTATACAGAGTGGTCGGAAATTCCCGTAACAAACATCTAGGACTTGTAGAGGGGAGTGAGTACGTAATATTTTGAATAGGAACACATGTCCGGAAACGTACCGTTTTCGTGCTACAGCCGTTTGAAAACATGTTTGCTAGGTAGGTTTGCAACAGTATAGTCATAGTGATGGGTGCTTACGTCAGATCGGCTGATGTCATTTGACATCCTATCCTACCTCTGTCAGTGTTGGAGCAACATGGTTGAGTACAAGTTTGCAGAAAACACCGACATGATCTTCCTGAATGGCGAAGCTCACGGCAATGGAAAAGTTGCTCGTCGCCTTTATCAAGATTGTTCTCCACAACTTCAGACTACATCGCGGTTTCGAGAAAGGGTATCTTCACCAGCAGCAGGCGTGACTGTGGCGCTCCAGGTAGGCCCCACACGCCCAAACTGGAAGAGGCGTTAGTGCATCACGTTGATGAGAACCCGTCAACCGAGAAGTCTCATTGTCTATTAATGAGTGGAACTGTAAAACAAGTGATTTACTGGATCGCGCCCAGTCAACTACTTGTAAAAATGGTCGCATTAGCAACACGTTTTCAAATGGTTGTTGCACGGGTTCCTATTCAAAATATTATGTACTCACTCCCCACTACAAGTCCTAGAAATTTGTAACGGGAATTTCCGACCACCTGTATATTACTGCGAAATACGTGGGTTAAGACAAGGGGCATTCCCGGAACGATTTAAAACCTGCTGTAGTTGAGTTTATAAAGGAACGACAATCAGAACATCTGGAATGGATTGCAGACCTCGCATTTTAAGTGGACTTGTCTGCACATTGCTCATATTAAGACACTGCAAGGTACGATACAACATATTTCTGATTTGATGCACTGTAGAAAGGACAAATTCTGACAAGAAACACAGTCCAATCCCCCAAGCTCACAGTCGTTAAAGAAAACACGGGGTTTGAATTTTGGGAACATTTGCCAATTTTACATCTGTTTTCGAGACCGTTTGCCATTTCAGTTGAAAGTACCCTTGTGTATGAACAAATGTAACTGATCTATCTGCAATGTAATTCCCGTTTTAGAGACGAATCCTTTCACACTAAAACTGTCCAGGACGTTTACATTGCTTTCCTCAGGGAGAGTTTCCTTGTGTCCATAATGGGTTAAGGAACGTAATAAAATATTTCAATCAGAATATGTACGCGAGGTTTTTCTTTTCCACAGTGAAACTAAACAAGTCACAAACAAGTGGGAATCTGAGTGCGAAAATCTGTGAAATTGTTTCCATCTGTCTATTTGTATGATGGCGGTTTGTACCAGATAAAAATTATGTCTTCAGTGTGCCAAAAATAATTACGTAATACTGAACATTTGTTTCACTTGTGATTTACGTTTTTGAGGAATATGAACCCAAGTTGTATGCAGCGCAACTGCGATGCCTTTTAAATATGGCGCTTTCACCGTTTACCCCTTTTTCCCTCTACCCAAGCAGACCCTGTGGCGTGGCGGTGGGGTGAAATTGCAGTCTCACTGAACACTATGGAACGCGGGCCGCCGAATTCATGGCCACCCCTCGCGGCTATTAAATAGTTTAATATCCCAATGCTTACATTCATTTTCGATAGGATTGTCGAAAACTGAATTATTCATTAATTTCAAGAAGTCTTTCTGAAAATCATTTCTCATGGCAGTAAAATTTATAGTGTTTAAATCAATGTATTTCTTCAAATAAAGGTTTTGGTTGATACTAATAATGCAGTGACTTTTAATTACCTCCATTCCAAAATTTATGCCCAGTTGTTGGTTTTTGTAACGCAATACGTACTTTTTTTCCATTACAGTCGTCAGCAGATCAAGGTTTGATCATCTAGCTGTAGTGGTAGGCCGTTGTCACTTTGTTTAAATTAAAGAGGTGTGCTATATCTGCTTCTAAAACACACCCCAAAGGAGGTGAAATGCTTGTGAAATCAATATGAGCTATTTCTTACTGACCCAGTGAGGCCCTTAAAATGGTAAATATTCACACATTGCCCAGCCATAAACAATATTTACATCTACATATATGATGTAAAACGTTTGCAAGTCTGGGCTGAACACTAACATAAATTATGCTGGTTACTTGCCAAGTCATGTCTATGTACACACTGACAAATCTCATCACAAATACCCCATTTAAAAAAAACGGCAGCATATCAATATCCTGTAAAAGCTGTATCTCGATATGCACAGTTTTAACACTGCATCCCAAGCTCACCCTGATGCTGTGAAGCAATGTGCAGTATCTAGAGAGTCCATTGTCATGCACAAACTCCTGAATTTTTCAAAAACTTCCCAAAGTATGTGTACATCAGAGTTCATGTACATACTTGCATATTCACCCAAATTTGGAACACTAACCTCTTCCCACAACTTCACAGTAAGTTGATAGCCAGGATTTGTAATTTTCTCTCCAGCTAATAGGCTGATCTATCCAGTAATTTTATAAGTAGCCTGTTTATATGTTTGTATGTTGGCAGCACTGTAGACTGCATTAATATCACTGACAGCACTCTGTGCCCTCGGTAGGAGACCCTGTGGCTGGAAGGACTTGTTGTTGGAAGTTAACAGTTAGCAGTGTTGGAGGTTGGCAGTGTTAGAGCAAGCAGACGGTCTGGACGCATGTCCATCGTGGAGATTTAGTATTGGTTGGAAATTGATTGTAAAATGGTGGTTATGTATCTTCTAATGTTTGGATAATGGAATTATTGATGATCATACAACATTTCGGTGACACGTCTACGTAATTACGCAATTGGCTTACTTTGCATTTAGGAAATTGTACTTTGTCTGCTTTTTGTGAACTATTCCTATATTTTCGGAATCATTGTAATACTGCGAGACCTTTGAGTGATGTATTTTGTATGTGACCTTGATGTGATGCTCTGCTGTGCTGGGCTGCACGCTAACCAGTGGGAAAACCCATTGTTGTGTTGCCTGTCAACTTAAATAGTGTCACTTTAGCCGCTTTTAAGCTCACTGCACTACCACAAGTGCTTGCACAGCTGTAGAAAAGAGAGGCCATTGGCCTTGCTATTTACATTTCTTTGCAGAACACACCACAAACACAACACACTATTACTTGGAAACATATTATTTCACTTTGGAGTTAGTACTTTGTGGTACTTATTGAAATGCTTATGATTTGATGAGAAATATTCTTACGTTTACGCATCTGATTATGACAAGTGTATTTCTATGAGAGTTGAGAGAATTTTTACTGACTTATGAATTGCCACATGGCTGCTGAATGGTGTTTTGCTTCATACATGTTTGCTTATTTTCTTCGATATCTAGTTTTAGCTGCTCTGCAGCATTCGTTTTATAAAATAAAATTTAACATGTATGCTGATGCAAACACTTTCTGTCAACAGAACTATTAATTAATAATTTTATGATCCACATTCTTAAATAAGAGCACTTGGAAAGGAAAGAACGATAAGAAGGACAGGGAACTAGTAACAGGAATTGCATACATATTTTTCTTTTCAAGGACTTGGTAATTTTTTTGGTAGAATAAGTTGTTGTGGTGCACCACTTTAGTGTTAAGATGTGACATAGACATTAAGATGTGAATAGACATTTCCCTTGTCTGCACTGCTGTCTTTACTGTAATATTTTTTCTGCTTGTGCCTTGCGATGTTTAGGTATAAGTTATTGCATTGATGCTGCTGTTTGTCAGACAATGTCCTACTGAATTTTACTTTGTGTTACTGTGATAAGCAAGTTTTACCACAGATTTATTTCTCTTGTTTGCTGCATATTGCCTAACATTAGTTGTAATGTTGCTTTGCTAATTTAGATATGCTGCTGCTTGCTTTGCCAATTTGTATTTTTGTCATTGTTTGTGTTAATATTTTGTGCTTCTGCATTGCCTGGTTCTCTAGTTTATGTATCTGAGCCCAGTAGATTTAAGTTAGCTTAAGAAGGGGGTATGCTATATAAGAAAATGAGTTATGATGAGTTGGGAAGAAATGCATTGAGAAGCTATAAGGAAAAGGTTTCGCAAAAAGTATTGCATAATGAGGAACAAATACTTTGAAAGAGGAAATGAACGGAGATAAGTACGGTATAGTGACAACAGGTTTAGATAATATTTTCTTCGAAACAAATGATGAGGTAAGAAACATATGAAAGTACAAATACAGAAAGCATGCTTAGATAGAATTTTTTTTGTGGGAACAATTGTTGAAGTAAGAGAGGTAAATGAAGTTTTGGTTGGAAACGAAGTAGTTTTGGCTGAAAGTTAAGGAGGTATGAGCATGAAGGATATTATTGAAAGAAGAAAAATGAAACAGAGGTATAAAATGTGCACCACGAGTATTGCAGTACCAAATGTTACACTGAAAACTCTGAGCCTGTCCTTTCCCTTTGTGTTATTCCACTATGTTTATGTATACCCTTGTGTGTCTGTGTTCTTCCTGTCTGTGTGTTTACCTGATAAGATAAATTTGGTAGAATTTTTTCCTTCTAGTACTAAGCTGCATTCACTATGATGAGAAATACTGTTATTCTCAAATCTAAGCTATGTTTTTATACCACATTCTATACTTTGGGAAGATGTTCAGACATTATTCTGTTATGTTTTCTTTTAGAGCTCATGTGTCAAGTTAATGTTTCCAAGGATATTCTCATTTTTCATTCATTTTCTTGTGTCATAATTCCTGTAATACTCATGTATATGCTTATTTTTATTCTGTATTACTATAAATGTTATATGTATCATCATTTTCTTTACTGTAATGTTGTTCTCTTTACATTTGTAATTGTATTCTTATGCTGTAAAATTGTAATTGTATAGACAACAGTTCTCCAAGTTAGGTAAATAGTAGGGATTCATTTTACTGCACATATTTGTCTGTTGGTCATACCACATGTATAAAATCTCAGAGGTTATATGACTGTGTTAGTGCTTGCACGTGTGTTGATAATTCAGCAAAGGACTGGTTAACAGCACTGCTGGTTCTACGGATATTGCAAAAAAAATTGTGAGTGCACAAGTGGTGGTTCATGCACTTGCTACTTTATCCTCAAGTCTCTTCAATTGTGATTGTGCACCAGCACAGTCACAATGGATGGCTGCTGGTCTTTCCTACAAGGACTACAGTGGGTCTGCACCTTTGGTGGCCCATTACTACCATAATCTCTACAAGGTATAGTGTAGGTCTGCTCTGTGGTGACCTACCAATTCTATTTATTTTTTTATTTTATTTATTTATTTATTGTTCCGTGGGACCACATTTAGGAGAAGTCTCCATGGTCATGGAACGAGTCAATACATGAAATTATAACACGATTGTAGAAACAGATAAAATGAAATATAAGAAACATATTCAGGCGACAAGTCGTTAGTTTAAATAAAGAAAATCAAAAATGTACACTGGAATTTGCTTAATTTTGTATCTCTTCCAGGAGCTCCTCGACAGAATAGAAGGAGTGAGCCATGAGGAAACTCTTCAGTTTAGACTTAAAAGTGTTTGGGCTACTGCTAAGATTTTTGAGTTCTTGTGGTAGCTTATTGAAAATGGATGCAGCAGAATACTGCACTCCTTTCTGCACAAGAGTCAAAGAAGTGCATTCCACATGCAGATTTGATTTCTGCCTAGTATTAACTGAGTGAAAGCTGCTAACTCTTGGGAATAAGCTAATATTGCTAACAACAAACGACATTAAAGAAAATACATACTGTGAGGGCAATGTCAAAATTCCCAGACTATTGAATAGGGGTCGACAAGAGGTTTTCGAACTTACACCATACATAGCTCGCACAGCCCGTTTTTGAGCCAAAAATACCCTTTTTGAATCAGAAGAATTACCCCAAAAAATAATACCATATGACATAAGCGTATGAAAATATGCGAAGTATACTACTTTTCGTGTTGAAATGTCACTTATTTCAGATACTGTTCTAATGGTAAATAAAGCGGCATTTAGTTTCTGAACAAGATCCTGAACATGGGCTTTCCACAACAGCTTACTATCTATCTGTACGCCTAGGAACTTGAACTGTTCCGTCTCGCTTATAACATGCCCATCCTGTCTGATTAAAATGTCAGTTCTTGTTGAATTGTGGGTTAGAAACTGTAAAAACTGAGTCTTACTGTGATTTAGCATCAAATTATTTTCCACAAGCCACGAACTTATATAATGAACTACATTATTTGATAATGTTTCAATATTACACACAAGATCCTTCACTACCAAGGTGGTGTCATCAGCAAACAGAAATATTTTTGAATCACCTGTAATACTAGAAGGCATATCATTTACATAAATAAGGAACAGCAGTGGCCCCAGCACCGACCCTTGGGGAACGCCCCATTTAACAGTGCCCCATTGGGACTGAACATCATTACCACTCTCAATATTGCGGAGGATTACCTTCTGCTTTCTGTTCTTAAAGTAAGAGGCGAACCAATTGTAAGCTACTCCCCTTACTCCATAATGTTCCAACTTCTGCAGTAATATTTTGTGGTCAACACAGTCAAAAGCCTTCGTTAAATCAAAGAAAACACCTAACGTTCGCAACCTTTTATTTAATCCGTCCAAAACCTCACAGAGAAAAGAGACTATAGCATTTTCAGTTGTTAAGCCATTTCTAAAACCAAACTGTACATTTGACAGCAAATTATGTGAATTTAAATGCTGCAGTAACCTTGTATACACAACCCTCTCAATAACTTTAGCAAACACCGATGGCATAGAAATAGGTCTATAATTGTCAACATTATCCCTGTCTCCCTTTTTATAAAGTGGCTTCACTACCGAGTACTTTAATCGGTCAGGAAACCGACCACTCCTAAAGGAAAAATTGCAGATATGGCTAAGTACTGAGCTAACAAACGTGGAACAATACTTCAGTATTCTGCTAGATACCCCGTCATATCCATGAGAGTTCTTGGTCTTTAGTGATTTAATTATTAACTCAATCTCCCTCTTGTCAGTATCATGGAGGAGCATTTCAGGTGACAGTCTCGGAACACTTTTTTCTAAGAGCGCTATATGATTCCCTGCTGGGACTAGGTTTCTATTTAGTTCACCTGCTATATTCAGAAAGTGATTATTAAGTACTGTACATATATGCGACTTATCAGTAACACGGACATCTCCACTACGCACTGATTCTATATTCTCGACCTGTCTCTGCAGACCAGCCACTTCCTTTACGACTGACCATATGGTTTTAATTTTATCCTGAGACTTAGCTATTCTATCTGCATACCACATACTTTTTGCCTTCCTAATAACTTTTTTAAGCACCTTACAATACTGTTTGTAATGGGCTGCTGCATTTAGATTTTGACTGATTCTAACGTTTTGATATAATTGCCACTTTGTTCTACAAGATATTCTTATCCCTTTAGTCAGCCACCCAGTCTGCCTGTTTGTGCTAGTACCCTGTTTTGAACGTTTTAACGGAAAGCAACTTTCAAAGAGCACGAGAAAAGTCTTGAGGAAAGCATTATATTTATCGTCTACTGTATCAGCACTATAAACATCTTGCCACTCTTGTTCCTTGATAAGGTTTACAAAAGTCTGTACAGCAACTGGATCAGCTTTCCTAAAACGTTGGTAACTATATTTAACATGTGTTGCAGCACAAAAAACTTTTAGACTTAAAATTTGTGCATCATGATCTGAAAGGCCATTCACCTTTTTGCTAACAGAATGCCCTTCTAATAATGACGAATGAACAAAAATATTGTCTATGGTTGTTCTACTGTTCCCTTGCACTCTCGTTGGAAAGAATACGGTTTGCATAAGATTATATGAATTAAGGAGGTCTACCAGCATCCTTTTCCTTGCACAGTCACTTATACAATTAATATTGAAGTCACCACATATAACTAACTTTTTGTATTTCCTATAAAGTGAACCAACAACCTCCTCTAGCTTTAGCAAAAATGTTGTGAAATCGGAGTCTGGGGATCTATAAATAACAACAGTAAGAAGTTTAGCTCCACTAAATTTAACCACACCTGCACAACATTCAAACACCTTTTCAGTGCAGTACTTTGAAACATCAATTGACTCAAATGGGATACCGTTTTTCACATACATGGCTACTCCCCCACACCGCAAAGAGCTCCTAGAAAAGCTGCCAGCCAACCTGTATCCTGGTAAAGGAAGCCTCTGAATTATCTCCTTATTTAAGAAGTGTTCAGATATACCAATAATTTCAGAGTCAACATCTATAAGCAGTTCACTAACTTTATCTCTAATACCTTGTATATTTTGATGAAATATACTAATTCCCTCATTAATCGGATACCCAAGCTTTGTAGAAAGTGGTTTCTTTGTTAGAGAGACTTCCCTTAAGCAGGAATGCCTATCAGCTGACTTCAATCTAAAAAAGGTACAGCTCTAACACCCACAACTACCGGAATTTTCCCATGAGTGATCCCACCACCCCCACCTATGCTGTCACCTATAAGTTTTGCCAACCTCCCCTTCCCATACCTGTTGAGGTGCAGGCCATGTCTAGTGAAACCCGTCCTACTGATAGACTCCACCGACACCACTGAAATGTGACTCATGCCTTCTGTCATCAGCGCACCCCCAAGTCTCATGTTATTACGCCTGACGGCTGTATTAAGATGAGGCCGATCGTGACGCTGAAACAGTTCCACGAAATGCACATTCGTGTTGCCAGTCTGAGTGGCTATCTTTTCCAGGTCACCATCAATGTCATACTCCCCATCCCTATCAATACTATTACCAGCCCCACCCACAATCACTACCTGATCCTCTTTAGTAAAATCCCTACATAACCCCCCTATGTTAAAAGTCACCTGAGCCAATCCTGCATTAGGCTTCACAATGCTGGTGACCTGGTACTCACTCCCCAAAACTTCCTGCAACTGCTGGCCTACACCTCTACCATGAGAACTACCTAACAGCAGAACCTTCTTCTTTCTCTTAGACTTTGCAACTGTCCTAGCCACCGTAACTGCTGAGGTCTGCTGCATACTTCCTACATCTACAGCTACTAGAGATTCCTCTCCACTAGACTCTGACAGTTGGTCATATCTATTACAAACACCAATAGTAAAACTATCTGAAAATCTCCTTCTCCTAGCAGATCTCTTGCCAACAGCCAGCTCCCATTCCCCAACTCCCTTCTCCCTCCTCATCCTATCTAGCTCCTCCTGTGCGTTTTTCAACTGCACCTGAAGGGCACAGATCTTACGCTCCTGCTCCTCTATCAACTTACTCTTGCTACATAACCTGCAGTTCCAGGAGAGGATCTCACCAGAATGCCCACTGGCTTCCCCACTGCATTCCCCCCAGTGAAAATACTTCGAACAAGTCTCACACCGCAATCCACTACTCACGAACCTACGGCAAAGCCCACACTTCTCACTCATGGTAAAATTTTACAATTATTGAAACAAGAAAACAACTTTATCTAAGTTCCGCTACTACAATAAGAAGATGTTAAAAACTGACTACAATAATGACAAACTTGCTCTACAAGGGAAGTAACTACTATTATTGACAGTATTAATCAACAACAAATGAGAATATAACAAAATACTAACACAGAAAGAAAATCAAACGTCTAATGACAGTAACGAAACTGAAAGCAGTTCGCAAAAATTTCTTCTGAAGTTATTTCACCGGAAAACACCAAGAACACCGGTTGAAGACTACTAAAGTTCCTAAATAAACTACTATACACAAACAATATTCTTCAAGACTTCAACTGACTCTGCTGTGGGTCTGCTCTGTTGTGGTCCATTACCAATCCTCTCAACTGAAATCTTCATATCAAGGGGAAAAAAATGTGTGAGAAATCTTATGGGACTTAACTGCTAAGGTCATCAGTCCCTAAGCTTACACACTACTTAACCTAAATTACCCTAAGGACACACACACACACACACCCATGCCCGAGGGAGGACTCAAACCTCCGCCGGGACAAGCCGCACAGTCCATGACTGCAGCGCCTTACACCACTCGGCTAATCCCATGCGGCTCATATCAAGAGTCTGCACTGTGTTTCCCTGGGGAGGACAACATTACTTCTTCAAGACTGCATGGTGGTCCACTACTTATGTGTGCATTTTCTTTAACTGCTCAGCCTTTGTGCATAAAACTGCCATAGACATCTCTTCTCATGAATGATTAGGACTATCTTTAAGAAGTGTGAGGATAATTTTTGCTTTACTGACCAACAGTATATTACTAATTGTGGGCATCTGATCTATTTGACATAGTTAATATAAAAAAATAACAAGTTAGTCTTGGCCACTGCCCAAAACATTTTATAAATTTTTTTTGAGGGGAGCAGGGGGGCTATGTCAGTAGCTTGTTTATATGTTTGTATGTTGGTAGCACCATAGACTGCATTAATATCACTGACAGCACTCTGCACCTTCGGGAAGAGACTCTGTGGCTGGAAGGACTCGTTGTTGGAAGTTAATAGTTAGCAGTGTTAGAGGTTGGCAGTGTTAAAGCAAGCGAACGGTCTGGACCTGTCTCCATTATGTAGATTTAGTATTGGCTGGAAATGGATTGTAAAATGATGATGATGATTGATGTATCCACTAATGTTTGGGTAATGGAATTATTGATTATCATATAATGGAACTGGATGTCACATGAATAAGGTAAAATCTGCTAAATACATTATTTGCTCTGCAACAAAATCTTTCCTTTGCTAACCACATGCCTATTAGTAATTAGAGCCTATAGTAGCTAGAATCTTTTTATTTAGCTGGCTGTAGTTGCTGCTTGCTGTATTTGCTGCAGTACAAGTAATGAAGATTTTCTGTGAGGTAAGTGACTTACGAAATTTATGGGTTATTGTTAGGATTTCTTCTAATTCAGGGCCATTCATTAGTGTTAATTATTTGCAGTCAGATTGCATTGTGTTTGTATATTGTGGATCATAAATGAATAGGATAAGTTTGAGTTGTATTTGTAAGGGAAAATTTGTAGGTCAGTGTTGAAATGATAAAAACAAGTAAAGTGACTGTAGATTCAGTTGAATTCAGCAATTTAAGTAAAAATGTATAAGTTTCCCCTTCTCAGTTATTTCAGTTTAAGTAAAAGATTTATTAAGAAGTATCAACTTGGTTTCAGATAATTGTTCTCCCAAGTCAACATACATACCCCTCTCCAACTTAATCTTCCTAATTTCCAAGTATTCTTAGCCGATGCAGTCTCCTTAAATTTCATTTTCCCCAGAACTAGCTGTATCAGAAAACATCTATTTTGTCATTATACACTGAAGAGCCAAAGAATACCTGCCTAATATTGTGTATGGCCCCCGCAAGCACACAGAAGAACCGCAACACGAGGTCACGATGTGGCATGGGCTAGACTAATGTCTGAAGTAGTGCTGGAGGGGATTGACACCATGAATTCTGCAGGGCTGTCCATAAATCTGTAAGAGAACGAGGAGGTGGAGATCTCTTATGAACAGCATGTTGCAAGGCATCGCAGATATGCTGAATAATGTTCATGTCAGGGGAGTTTTGTGGCTAGCAGAAGTGTTTAAATTCAGAAGAGTGTTGCTAGAGCCACTCTGTACCAATTCTGGATGTGTGCGATGTCACATTGTCCTGCTGGTATTGCCCAAGTCTGTCGGAATGCACAATGGACATGAATGGATGCAGGTGATCAGATAGAATGCTTACGTACATATCACCTATCAGAGTTGTACCTGGGGGCCCATATCACTCCAACTGCACACACCCCACACCATTACAGAGCTTCCACCAACTTGAACAGTCCCCTGCCCACATGCAGGGTTCATGGATTCGTGAGGTTGTCTCCACACCCGTACACGCCCATCTGCTTGATACAATTTGAAACTAGTTTTGTCCAACCAGGCAGCGTGTTTCCAGTCATCAACAGTCCAGTGTCGGTGATGACGGGCCCGAGCGAAGCGTAAAGCTTTGTGTTGTGCAATCATCGTAGGTACACGAGTGGGCCTTCAGCTCCAAAAGCCCATTTCGATGATGGCCCAGCATTGAAATCTGCATCAATTTGCAGATGGGTTGCACTTCTGTCACGTTGAACAATTCTCTTCAGTTGTCGTTACTCCCATACTTGCAGGATCTTTTTCCAGCCACAGTGATGTCGGAGATTTGATGTTTTACCAGATTCCTGATATTTACAATACACTCGTGAAATGGTCATATGTGAAAATCCACATTTCATTGCTACCTTGGAGATGCTGTGTCACATCACTTGTGCACTGACTATAACTTCACGTTCTAACTCACTCACATCTTGATAACCTGCCATTGTTGCAGCAGTAACTGATCTAACAAATGCGCCGACACTCGTCTTACATAGGCAATGCCGACCCCAGCACCATAGTCTGCCTGTTTACAAATCTCTGTGTTTGAACACGCATGCCTATGCCAGTTTGTTCGGCGCTTCAGTGTATTTACTGTTACTATTGTCACTATTAGCAGCAGCAGCTGCAGTAGTAGTACAAGTACTAGGAGTATTAACTTTATTATTTCATAGTCACTATAATTAACTCGTACTGCCACTTCAGACACTCAAATAGTTTTAATACTAGTTGTCACATTAAAATTGTTATTTCTTAGGTAATTATGATGCAAAAAAGATACTGTATCTGTGAAATCCTGGTCCGATGTAAAAGAGCACCTGATGTCCCTAATCAGATCAGTCTAAATAAATAAATATAGTGTATGGGAACACATCTTTCCTAGGTAACAGGTGGAACTTCTCAGGCTTGGCAGACTTTGTACAACACAGTTCATCTCCCTGGAATCTTACAACAAGTTGATCTAAAGAACATCACATGAAATAAAGGTATCTATGAACCATACTGTGATATTCTTAATCACCTTCCTAGAAAAGGGTATATAAGGTGTTTCAAAATTACATCGACAAACTTTGAGGGGCCTTGAGCAACGAAATGAGGATAGGAACATGTGCCTGGAAACATCATCCAATGATGCTACAGAGCTTCAAAGTGATGGGCACCAGCACCTGATACTAGGCCTCCTCACCAGCAGCATGCCTGACGTATAGGAACAGACCGTGGGCACGCTGAGACCTGTGTGGTGTTTTTTTTTTTTTTTTTTTTTTTTTACATTCAGTGATCTCGACATTGCCAAGATCATCAGTATAGCAGGTGGAGCTAGCTGCTGCATAGACAGGACTTGTCTTGTGTAAATGTGATGCTCTGTTGCCGTGGTGGCTGACAGTGTCAGACATACGCTTCTATCCTCAATGTATTGTCTCCCACAATCCTCTATACAATTTTCAATGTTTTATGGTATATATACAGGACGTAACAGACAAAGAACAACAGCACCCAAATTACAAGGGCAAACAACAGCCTATGCAGCAGCCATTACCAGCTACTCCACTGCAGTGTGTGGCAATGGGCCACATTACATGAATAACAACAGACATTACGAGACATCAGCACCTTTATTGAATTTAAAAGATAGGAACAATGAAATCAAGGAAAAACGGAGATATCACAGATGTGCACATTGTGACAGGCTTCAAAAAGGAAAGAAGGAATGCTCATTATCATTTATTCCATTGGCACAGAAAAATAAATACATTGTACAAAATAAACAACATTTGCAAAAAATGTTAGTAATTAAATGTTCCATTGCAATCGGGACAGTACTCTTCACTTTTTTAAATTATTTTAACGGATTGTTGGTACTCCCCACAACAATGCTTTCACCACTTGCAAATTAAACGCAATTACAGTAGGTGCTCAAAACGCCTCCCTCCAGTGTCGCAGCATGTCTGACATCTGCGTATCATAGAATGCCGCATTCACTCAGACAAACTGGGCATAGTGATAACAGCCTCACATGCTGTATGTAGCCTCACTACTACATCTTCCACAGACTTCACTAGGGTTTCATACATAACATTTTTCAGATGGTCCCACAGGAAAAAGACCAACAAGTTGAGGCTGGATGACTGATGCGACCACATTATAAGCCCACATTGATGAATACAGCAATCCAAAAATATCTGTCCAATCTGGGTTCTGGCATCTGAGTGAAGTGTGTGGGTACCCCATCGTGTTGGAACCACATCTGTCACTGCAAGTGGCATCTCCTATAGTAATTCTGGCAGCATTTCCCACATGAATGATGAATATCTGTTGCCAGTGAGTGAGGGGGGGACACATGTAGAGGGCAATCAAGTAATTGTGGCCCACGCATCAATGATGAACTTTTCCTGATGACCTCATTGGTGGGTTGTGTGAGGGCTCAACTCTGCTGCCACATGGCAACTGGAGAGGGGGGGAGGGGGGGTTGAACACACCCTCACATGTGAAAGATGCTTCATCCATGGGCAACACATATGCAGCGTAATACAGCTGTCTGGTGCAACGCTGCAGGAACCATTGCCCGAACTCCACACCTGGAGCAAATATGTGGACCAACAACACCTGTGCTTATGAAGATGGAATGGATGCCTTTCCTCCACATGCAGCACCCGCCACATGGATGAGTGGGAGCTTTGCATTGTGTGTGCCACATTGCAGGTGATTGCAGATGTGTCTGCACTGAATCTCTCTAGTACATCCTCCGCAAATCGTGGCTTGTGTATGCTTCGTGTGCAACCTCTGTTGTGTCGCTGCAATGTGAAACCATCCATTTCATCCACATGCTGACAGATGGTCGGAAATGTGGAGTGGTGCAGCTGACAGCTATTGGTAAATTGTTGCCCATAGATGAATAACGTTATGTGCCCACTCTCACCTCACATAACGCCGCATGCCCAATGCTCTTGCCTCACCATAAGCAGCCCATGTGTGCAATGATAACAGGATCTGCTCTCATTGTAGCACTGGTGGTATAGATTCCCTGGCCAGTGATTCCACCTTACGAGATGAAAAATAATTGATATAAATGCAGAAAATTTTCATATAAGGTACAGTTAGAAAATAATCTCTGGCTGGTCAATGTAGTATGGAGATAATGAATCACACCACACACAAATTTCTTTCCTTTAGGTGTGGATGGAAAATCTCCTCTGAACTACAATAGCTCTGCTCGTATAGCAGCTTCCTCTGTTGTTTTTATCCTTTCCCTGACTCTGGAGATGAAAAAAGTTAATGTTATGTGTTGTTCAGATAGATTATATAATGGTAAGACAGAGATTTAGGAAGCAGATTGTAAATTGTAAAACATTTCCAGAGGCAGATGTGGACTCTGACCACAATCTATTGGTTATGAATTGTAGATTAAAACTGAAGAAACTGCAAAAAGGTGGGAATTTAAGGAGATGGGACCTGGATAAACTGAAAGACCCAGAGATTGTACAGAGTTTCAGGGAGAGCATAAGGGAATAGTTGACAGGAATGGGGGAAAGAAATACAGTAGAAGAAGAATGGGTAGCTTTGAGGAATGAAATAGCGAAGGCAGCAGAGGATCAAGTAGGTAAAAAGATGAGGGCTAGTAGAAATCCTTGGGTAACAGAAGGGATACTGAATTTAATTGATGAAAGGAGGAAATACAAAAATGCAGTAAGTGAAGCAGGCAAAAAGGAATACAAACGTTTCAAAAATGAGATCGACAGGAAGTGCAAAATGGCTAAGCAGGGATGGCTAGAGGACAAATGTAAGGATATAGAGGCTTATTTCACGAGGGGTAAGATAGATACTGCCTAAAGGAAAATGAAAGAGACCTTTGGAGAAAAGAGAACCACTTGCATGAATATCAAGAGCTCAGATGGAAACCCAGTTCTAAGCAAAGAAGGGAAAGCAGAAAGGTGGAAGGAGTATATAGAGGGTCTATACAGGAGTGATGTTCTTGAGGACAATATTATGGAAATGGAAGAAAAGGTAGATGAAGATGAAATGGGAGATATGATACTGCGTGAAGAGTTTGACAGAGCACTGAAAGACCTAAGTCGAAACAAGGACCCGGGAGTAGACAACATTCCATTAAAACTACTGACAGCCTTGAAGAGCCAGGCCTAACAAAACTCTACCATCTGGTGAGCAAGATGTATGAGACAGGCGAAACTCCCTCAGACTTCAAGAAGAATATAGTAATTTCAATCCCAAAGAAAGCAGGTGTTGACAGATGTGAAAATTACTGAATTATCAGTTTAATACGTCACAGCTGCAAAATACTAACGCGAATTCTTTACAGACGAATGGAAAAACTGGTAGAAGCTGACCTCGGCGAAGATCAGTTTGGATTCCGTAGAAATGTTGGAACACGTGAGGCAATACTGACCCTACGACTTATCTTAGAAGATAGATTAAGGAAAGGCAAACCTCCGTTTCTAGCATTTGTAGACTTAGAGAAAGCTTTTGACAATGTTGACTGGAATACTCTCTTTCAGATTCTAAAGGTGGCAGGGGTAAAATACAGGGAGTGAAAGGCTATTTACAATTTGTACAGAAACCAGATGGCAGTTGTAAGAGTTGAGGGACATGAAAGGGAAGCAGTGGTTGGGAAGGGAGTGACACAGGGTTGTAGCCTCTCTCTGATGCTATTCAATCTGTATATTGAGCAAGCAGTAAAGGAAACAAAAGAAAAGTTCGGAGTAGGTATTAAAATCCATGGAGAAGAAATAAAAACTTCGAGGTTTGCTGATGACATTGTAATTCTGTCAGAGACAGCAAAGGACTTGGAAGAGCAGTTGAATGGAATGGACAGTGTCTTGAAAGGAAGGTATCAGATGAACATCAACAAAAGCAAAACGAGGATAAAGGAATGTAGTTGAATAAAACCGGGTGATGCTGAAGGAATTAGATTAGGAAATGAGACAAAGTAGTAAAGGAGTTTTGCTATTTAGGGAGCAAAATAACTGATGATGGTCAAAGTAGAGAGGATATAAAATGTAGACTGGCAATGGCAAGGGAAGCGTTTCTGAAGAAGAGAAATTTGTTAACATCGAGTATTGATTTAAGTGTCAGGAAGTCATTTCAGAAAGTATTTGTATGGAGTGTAGCCATGTATGGAAGTGAAACATGGACGATAAATAGTTTGGACAAGAAGAGAATAGAAGCTTTTGAAATGTGGTGCTACAGAAGAATGCAGAAGATTAGATGGGTAGATCACATAACTAATGAGGAGGTATTGAACAGAATTGGGGAGAAGAGGAGTTTGTGGCACAACTTGACTAGAAGAAGGGATCGGTTGGTAGGACATGTTCTGAGGCATCAAGGGATCACCAATTTGGTACTGGAGGGCAGCGTGGAGGGTAAAAATCGTAGAGGGAGACCAAGAGATGAATACACTAAGCAGATTCAGAAGGATGTAGGCTGTAGTAGGTACTGGGAGATGAAGAAGCTTGCACAGGATAGAGTAGCATGGAGAGCTGCATCAAACCAGTCTCAGGACTGGAGACCACAACAACAACAACAGTGTGTTGTAGAGAGATTCAACAACAACAATGTCTTAAAATGTATGATGATAAATGTTAAGTGCGTACTTACCAATTTCTGCTTCAGCCATCCGTTTTGGTGAGCTTATTAGCCCCCCATCCTTAGTCACCTCTGTTAACAAAGTACACCAGAATGGCTATTCTATTCGTTGATTTTACTGAAACAGAAGGTTCTCACCGATGATGGGAAACTAGAGAGAGAAATGCTCCCTAACCTCAATTCATCAAAGCAGCAAATGACAACAGTTCAATGTCGCAATGAAACAGCTTTGTTAAGTGGCTACATACTTAGCTCACATGGAATTACTGAAATATCAGAATCTGATGTGTAACCACTTTTCCCCTCAGCTTGTCTTGTACTGCAATGATGGCTTGTGAATTGAATCTCAGTGTTGTGGTGATAGACATTTGGAAAAAACCTGGTTGCTATTATGTATTCTATGATGTGGATTCAATCTTGTCTTCATTTGGCAGAATGTGAGCATGAAAAAATATTATTTATTAAATATATGCATATATGTAATGCATATTTGTGATGGCAGCTGTAATATTATTTGTGAAATGTAATAGACTGTTATGTGAGCACAGAAAGCAGAGCATTAATTTATGAACTTCTGACTTCAATTAGTTACTCTAGTCTTTTAAAGCGAGTATTGATAAAACTGGTAAGAGCAGTTTTTTGTGATTGATAAGCATTGAAAATTGAAAATAGGTGTTAGTGAAATAGGTAGCTGCTGTGTCAAGTTGTTAATGGAATTCTGCTAGATGTTGCTTCCAGTAAGTAATGAAATTAGCCTCTTTTAGTTCATATTTATCACAATTTCCCCTGCAGCTATAAGTCCTACATAATTGGTAAAATAGTATGGCATTGTTGTCTGTAAGGGGTTGTGGCACTCACAGGGAAATGAATAATTGCAAACCAATATTAGTGCCTACCTACCACAGCATGCATAAGCGTTTTCTAAGCTTGAACACTGTTGGTTTTTCTAGGAGACGTAATGCAAGAGGAAGCTGATAATATTGATATGAAGTACTCTCGTTACACATTGTCCGTTAGCTTTGGTGGTCATATATGTAGATTTATATGTTCATTCAATTTGTAATTTTTTTGCACTTTCAACAGTTGAATTGGTCTACATTAATGGCTTGCAGAACTGTTCACAGCTTGCATGTTGTGTAAAGTGTCTGGTTAGATGCACTCAGCAGCCTAAAGTTCAGCTGTGGTTGTGTGTGCCACCTGCTTGTGGCTCAAGGTCTTCCACGATAACAGCTGTGTATTATGGAAAATAATTCACAGCTGGTGTGGTGCATATGTTGTCTGTCAAAATCCAAGTTAGGTGTCTCGAGTTCATTGATATCTGTGCACGCCACCTACTCGCTGCTATCTTGTGTGTCATGTGGCCTGTTCTTGGTTGAAAATTCCAACTTCTGTTACAACCTGTACTTTGTTTTGTCACACCACATAAAAATCCATTACTTAAAGTACATTCAATCTCTATTTAGTGAAACACAATATGTTGTC
Source organism: Schistocerca piceifrons (assembly GCF_021461385.2). Classification (NCBI taxonomy): domain Eukaryota; kingdom Metazoa; phylum Arthropoda; class Insecta; order Orthoptera; family Acrididae; genus Schistocerca; species Schistocerca piceifrons. Next base: position 863,482,356 of record NC_060149.1, on the reverse strand, counting down.
TGAATCTCAGTGTTAGTGAACATTGTGTATTTTACTTTGAATGGGGAAGTTAGGATGTAGAACTAAAGATTCACACAAACTTCTGCCTAAATTCATCCACATTCACATTGGTATCAATTTTAATACATGCATGAATATGAGTATTGTTACCTGTTGCAAATGATCCTTGTCCAATGCAATACTCTAAAACACAAAGATTCTCTTTAACACAATCACAGAATTGCTCCTTTCCATAACAGTAGATGAATCAACTGTGCAGAAAACTTGGCACTGGCCAGTTTATACCACGTGGATGGCTCCCTCACATGTGCAGGCATTGTTGTAACTGCAGATGAAGGCCTTTGAATGGTACAAAGATGGACCAGCACATCCTGACCTGCACAATTGGATGGCCTTGGCTTTGATGACTCACTTAGTGTATGAACTTCACTTAAGGGAACACTACAGGAGGCTTGCACTGTTGTAAACTGTCAACGCATTATTCCTCAGCAAATGGTACTGGGGAAGGAAACAGATAGTTTGGCAGTTATGACAGCTGCGTGTCCCATTAACTATCTATAGTTGGTGGAATTGAACTTTCACAGCCATCTGATGTTTGGCAATCTTAATGACTACATTGTTGTAAACTTACAATGCCGGCCAATAATTTCCAGCATGGTTTTGGTATAACCATGGGTGGGTCATGTATTAGACACCATTCTGCAAAACGTGAAACACAGAATGTTCACCAAGCGAGGTGACACTGGTTAGTACACTGGTCTCGCATTCTCGAAGATGACTGTTCAAACCTGTGTCCAGCCATCCTGATTTAGGTTTTCTGTGATTTCCCTAAATCACTTCAGGCAAATGCCAGGATGGTTCCCTTGAAAGGGCATGGCCGACTTCCTTCCTCATCCTTCCCTAATCTGATGGGACCAATGACCTCATTGTTTTGTCACCGTCCCCAAATCAATCAATCAACCAACCAACCAACCAACCAACAAAATGCTCCTGTAACTAATCTTTCTCTATACAAATCACACATCTCATTTGCATGTTGGTATTCTGGTTCCTATGGGTTGATTTATTGATTGTCATTTTTTGTTTGTGGTCCACAGTTGCTGTCTGAGTTTACACGTTATTTTCTTGTCTTTTGAAGATAGTGAGTGGAGCTATGGATGCTAGAAAATGGAATGCCAAGTGGAGAAATCGGAACATTTCTGACATATTCTTTTGTTCAAGTTCAATAGAGGGCTGACAGCAGCAGAGGCAGCCAGAAACATTTGTGCCATGTATGGGTATAATGCCACTGGATAGAGCATGGCAAGAAAACAGTTTTCTCACTTTAGGGAGGATCATTTTGACATTAATGACTCTCCACACTCAAGAAGACTTTCAGGGCTTGAAGAAGAACATTTAAATGCACTAATCCACAATGATCCACGTTACTGCACTCAAGAACTGGCAAATGTGATGAACCGTGACCATTCCACCACTGTGCGACATTTGAATGCAATGAGGAAGGTTCAGTAATCAGGTGTATGGCTACCACATGCTTCAAGCCAAAATCGCAAAAATCTGTGGGTGGCCATATATGTATTTGCTTGCTCATCATCAACTGACTCATGAACAAAACCAACCATTTCTATTCCCTGCCATTACCAGTGGCATGAAATGGTGTCTTTACGCTAACATAAAGAAAATAAAGAAATTGTTGAGTCCAAAAAAAGCAGCAACTCCCCATATAGAGACCTACGCACATCCACAAAAGATAATGTTATGGATCTGATGGAACATCGATGGTGTGGTGCACTACAAAGTGCTTCCCCAAGACCTAATCATAACTGCTGACATTTATTAACACCTGGACCTCTTGGAGACACAATTCAACAACCACCACCAGGAAGACTGTGTAGAGTGATGCTACTCCATGATTACAGCTGCCCACATTCTGATAAACTGACAAAAAAACATTATATATAGTTGAGTTGGGAAGTCATTCTGTACCCACTCTATTCATCTGATCTTGTGCCCTCAGATTTTCATCTTTTTCCACATACTATCAAACAACCTTCAAGGAACTTCTTTTCCAGATGAAAATGCATTCCAAAATGGCTCAACGAGTTCTTTGCCTCAAAACCATGTGATTTCTACTGTTGCAGACTCAAAAAGTTATCCCAGCATTGGCAGACTGGGTTAAATAATGAAGGAGAATATGCTACTAATGACCAAATTCTCTGTTATGTGTACCTGTTGTACTGATTAAACTTATGGGAAAATGCTATGAGCTCATGCACCAACCTAATATATATACCACAGTGGTCTCATCAATCCAATGCTGATATTGAAATATTGATGCTGACACCTAACACTACTGGAAATATGTAAATAATATATGTACACTTCCCTAAACACTTCTAATAGTTCATAAACATTAGGCTTGAATTACTACAATTCCTCTTGCACTAAAATTAAACTTGTTGCCATATAAAGTAATGGTGACCTGTTGAATTTTTTCGTCATACGGACACAGGAATGCTCTTTTCACTGAATGAGGGAAGTAGTGGATATCGCCCCCAATTTTTATACATGAAAGCAAACATACACATCTGTTGAAATACAAAAAACTTAATTTAAAATGATCTTCAATTTTTTATTACAAAATGTAATACATACTGTAGTCTTAACAATAAATGACAAATATTTCACTTCTGTTACTTATCATCTTTCTTCAGATCCAAACCTGATATTAGTACTCCACAGTACAATAGATTAGAATTCTGAAATACCTTACTGTCTCCTTCATATAGTTTTTCAAAATCTATCCAATTGATACACTGCCAATATCAACACCTTTTTTAGGTCTTGAATATTTATTGAATGCACGATTCCTTCCACTGTACGTAACACCAAGGCATGCCAGTAGAACAGAGAATTTACCAAACTTGTTACAAAATGCAATTCTAGGTTTCTATAGACCTTTGTTTTTCATATATAATTTTAGGAACCTGAGCCCCCTTAGAAATATATTCAATTCATGAATGTGTCCTGTAAACATATATGTTCACCTTCTGGCACATAAAAAAAAATTGATCTTCAATGTAATATTCTTAAAGCCTAGTAAAGTTTACAGCATATGTATCAAAGGCCTGATCACCATACTTAAACTCTATGTTAAAAGTTTTAGTAAATTGTGTGATCCACTTCACAACTGGGCTGAAATGTAGATAAGTTATCATACATATACATTATGATGTTTGTGTCCTGAATAGACCATGATGTCTCATTCTCATCTTCTGATGAAGTTGTGAAATTCGCATGAGGTCCCTTTACTCTCTTATGGCGAATCCATTCTCCCTGACTTAAAAAACAAACACTGTGAAAAGTGGCAATTCACATGCCCAACATTCAACCAATTTAATAATGCCTCGTCACCTACATACACCTAATTTGATTTATCATGAGATCGCAATGTGCGATTGTTAGTCTGGTATTGGGTTGCACGGAAGTTGAATGCCCGCTGGAACAAATGGATCTCAATGGATGATAAAGGGCAGTGTCGCCGCAGCACTGGACCTGCCCAGTGAGTGTGCCACCTTCTCAACACGATGATATGCACCAGCCAATAGCGTCCCTTGTGGCTGGCATAAATACCACTGCATCTCGGCTGCTCAGTCATGTACTTCATCTGATAGTGCTCACTTTCTATCTACACTGTGCTACTGACTACTCGCCGATGACTTTGTTTTGATTTTGGTTTTCTCTCTTTGTCCCATTTTGGACTGTCATTGTACTGGATCTGTTGACAGCATTGTGCCGAAGATCCATCGCACTTCATTGTAACCAACATTGTCTTGCTCTTGGTGTGTCGGGTCCATTGTCCGTCTGCCCTACTGCTCGACTCCGGAATGGGTTAGAGTCCCAATCGCATGCAGTCTTCCCACCTTGCATCGTCATCGTTCTTGCCTGTTCACTGAAATGTGCGCCGGTATCTCACGACTCATGGACATAGCAATTAGATTGGCTTTATTCTTTACATTTTCAGTCACCCGCCTACCTCCAACAATACGCTTCAAAATATACGCATACTGATTCCATCCATTCCAGTCAAATTCTTCGAACAATATAACCTTATTTAGTCTGGAATTACAGCTGCAAGTTGCAAATTTGGAATGGTATGGCATAAACACAGATTGCTTTTGCCTGACTAGTTTTACAGTCAATGTGGGCTTCCCGATATTTGTACCACCATACAGATACAACTGCAGTTTCCATATCTTGTTCAACTCTAAGTATTCATTGCACTACAAAACAATCTGTTGTGCCTAACCAGTATAAAGTATAAGGGGTGTTCAATAAGTAATGCACAACATGTTGTTTTTTCCTCGGCCAATTTCAGTCGAAAAATGTGGAATTTGTTGTGGGCCATCGTGGTATATTCCCACTTCAGCCCCTATAGTTTCATGAAGTTCCAGTAGGTGGTAATGCTGTACTTAGTGTTCAAAATGGCATATGCAATGGAGGTGCATTCCATGCAGAGGGCTGTCACTGAGTTTCTTTTGGCAGAAAAGCAGATCATCACAGATATTCACAGGTGCTTGCAGAATGTAGATGGAGACCTGACAGTGAACAAACGCATGGTGCGTTGTTGGGCGAGATATCTGTAGTCATCGCAACAAGGTTGCGCTAACCTGTCCGATCTCCTGCATGCCACATAGCCGCACACGGCTATGACTCCTGAGATGTTGGAAAGTGTGGACACACTCAATCAAGGTGATTGATGGATCACAATTATATACCTCACTGCCCAACTGGATATCTCTGTTGGCAGTGCTGACACACTCATCCATTTGGAGTACTCGAAGGTGTGTGCCCACTGGGCTCATCCCTTCTTAATAGAAGACCATAAAGAGCAACACAAGATCATCTGTGCACTGAGTGGGAAGCAATATATGGATGAACTGGAGGTTATTGTTGTAACAAGATGTTGGCTACGATGTCGACCAATAGAGTGGTACCATGTGGGCATAAAAGCCCTTCCAATAAGATGGCATAAGGCCATTCTGTGGAATGGAGATCATTTTCAAAAATAGGGTTTTGTAGCCGAAAGACTGGGAAATAATATGATGTATTCAAATTCTGAATAAAACCAACCTGCTTTAAAAAAAAATGTTTTGTATTGCATATTGAATGTCCCTTGTAGATCACATTTAGCAAGTGCTATAGGTCGGTCAATTTATCTTGAAAGCTCTCAAAATATTTCTGAATAAAACAGATCTACCTCCAATTGCTAACCAGAAAATGACTTGTATAGTCAATCTCTTGAGTACATTTAGCCCACCTACATAACCGAAGAACAAAAGAAAGATTACTTTTATAGCAGTTTGTAACTGGATCACCAGCATTATTTGTACAGTATATTAAACTGTTTTTCCTAATACGCCTAGTACTAGTTCAAGGCTTGCACTGTTGTAAACCGTTGGGACGTCATTGCCCAGCACATGAATCATGGAGAAACAAATAGGTAGCTTAGCAGCCATGACAGTGGTATGTCCCATTCATTCACTTTGTTCAGCTCATAGAACCAAACTTTTACACCCATCTGACATTTGATAATCTTATCCATTACACTGTAGTAAACATCATTGACAGCCAATAAATCAATCTACTCTTGTATAACCATGAGTGGGTCATGTAATAGATGCCATTCTGCAAAATGTGAAACACAGAACGCTTGTGTAACTGACTGGTCTCTGTGCAAATCCCAAATCTTATTCTGACATCTGCATGTCCATTTTGTCTTTTCTCTTATCAGGTTGAATGGGAACCCATGTCTTACCCTGTTCGGGAGACCACTATATCTGGAAGGTCATTTTATAGGCTGCCTTTGGGGTGTGTCTGAGAACTTTCATTCCCACAACTGAGGTTCCAATATGTATACCACAGCGGTCTCATCAAACAGATTCTAATGTTGAGATATCAATGTTGACACGAAGTACCATTGGGCATATGTAATACTGTGTGTACGCTTCCCTAAGTACTTCTAACATTTCATCAACACATTACAGTTCCTCTAAAACTAACTTTGTAGCATTATTACTAATCTTGTTGCTATAGAATGTAATGGTGAGCTGTGGAATTCTTTCATCATCTAGCAACAACAATTCTCTTTTTGCTGGATGAGGGAAACAGTGGATGTGGTCCCATTTTTTTATGAAAGAACACTGCATTAACTAGAATATAAAAACCTTTATTTAAAATGACATCTTCAACTTCTTATTCCAAAATGTCATATATATTTCATCTTGTTTCAGCTGTAAACCTGATATTAGTACTCCACAGTACAATGGAGTAGAGTCCTGAAATATCTCACTGTCTGCTTCACATTGTTTTCCAATTTGATAATTTCTATTGCACAATTTCTATCACCTGAGAACGCACCTAAAATGGCATGAAACCTGTCATGATTTTAATAAAAAATCTTTCTACAGCCAGAGCGGTGTTTCTGCCTTCTTATAAAAATGTGAACATTTGGCTGTGGTTGGTGTTGTAGCTTGGCAAGACAACCAAGCCACTATGAGGAAGCCGAAAGGCACGCGTTTAAGCTCACGCAGGCTGGTGTGAGGTCTGGAACAGGACAAGAAAGTTATAGTAGCAAAGAACATACATAGCTTCTGGAATACTTAACTTTAATCCATAATTGGTGAACATTGCTCTTGACGGTACATGTTTTACAGCATCAATAGTAACTGGTAATGGCGCCTTGCAAGGTCGTAGCAAATGACGTAGCTGAAGGCTATGCTAACTATCGTCTCGGCAAATGAGAGCGTAATTTGTCAGTGAACCATCGCTAGCAAAGTCGGCTGTACAACTGGGGCGAGCGCTAGGAAGTCTCTCTAGACCTGCCGTGTGGCGGCGCTCGGTCTGCAATCACTGATAGTGGCGACACGCGGGTCCGACGTATACTAATGGACCGCGGCCGATTTAAAGGCTACCACCTAGCAAGTGTGGTGTCTGGCGGTGACACCACAGTTGCTCACAATATAAAATAATCTGACTTGTTGCTGATTACAAATCCATTGGAATCCTAATGTACGAACCTTGGGACTGGTGTACTGTTTGTATTCCAGTTTCTGTCAGTTTACATGAGAGCTTTTACATTGCCTGACTGGATCCACGGTGAAGGAGACGTTCTGAAGTACCAGGCGTCTCCACCAAACAGTGTCACATCGTAACCACAATCAAGTCCAATCCAAAAGCAGGGTCATCAAAGAAATACAACACTTAGCACTGAAAGTACTTTTACAGACACCAGTGACAGCCAGAACAGCACTGCCACCTATCAGAACTTCATGAAACTACAGCGGAAGTGGGAATATTCCACAATGCCACGCAACAATTTCCGCATTTTTCAACTGAAATTGGTCAAGGAAAAGATGTGTTGCATTACTCCTGGACATAGAGTGCTGCTATTTACACAGATATAAAATATTTTAGAATATAAAGACATAACAAACTTAAAGAATCTTCCAAAAATGCTAAATACTAAATAAATAATTGGTGGTGGTCAGGTTCAACCTCGTGACCTCACAGCTTGCAAGACAGGGACACTAACTACTATGCCACACTGCATGCACCACAGTATGTAGCAATAAACTGCCCATCCCCATTACTCCTATCACTGTTGCTAACCTCACTACGAGACATACTGGAGCTGTTGTTGACTATCCCTCAAAGTGCATGTCCCATCGAACAAATCACTGTTGGTGTAGTAAAACCAACACTTTATGTCTCAAGTAAATATTGACAATAATTAATTATTCGGATGCTTTAGAATACATGTTGTTACACTCCAATGGCATCACTCGGGTACATCGAGGAAATTATGGATGCACACTGTCAGCACCACAGAGTCAAGAACAGTGGTGTCCTTATACAGAGAAAGATGGCTTTGGATGGAACAGTAAACTATCTGTATTCTGGCATTTAAGGTGCCCTATTTCAATATAGTAGTTTTTGTGGCGGTGTTCGTAGCGACAAACACCTGGCTGTAGAAATGGCTTACGAAGTCACCGCCACACTTTTAATAGCGGGCCGACCGGTCCGCTGGAACAGTGAACAGAAAGATGAAAGCCCAAACACTCATATTAAATAAAAGTCGGTACTTATCTTTTATTAATGAAGATGCAGTAACACAGTAGTGAACTCGGTGTCTACAGAAATCTGTCAGTTCGAGTCGGAGCGGCTAGGTCAGCGTCGGCTGACGACAAACAACAACTCTGCTGCGATGAACACACAACTGACTAGCAAGTACACAATTCGTTGGCGAGTACACAACTGAGCGGCGAATGCAGAACTGTCCTAGCGCTCGCGACTCCAGCACTTAAGAAACCAGAAGCCAGCGGTGGCGCGCGCAGACTTGCGGCGATTTGCTGTCTCGCTGGCGCTGCTTATGCGGACGGCGTCCGGACTTTGATGCTGCCAACCTTTTGGCAGCGGGCTCGGGTGGCATTACTGGCTAGGACATAACAGTAGTTCCATTATGGACAACCAAATGTGTACAAAGAAGCAAGTAACATTTATAACTCAAATAACATAACTTTGTGATTGACAGGCATCTGACGCATCCATGTACCTTTTATGGTAGTACAGCAAAATCAAATGTAAATTTGGTTTAAAAGAAGGTTTCAAGGAATCTTTTAGTTAAAACACACCAGGGAACAAGTCCATGGTATTAAGATACAGCAACGGTTAATAACTGAACAAGTGTTTAGTTGTATATCAAGTTGAACACATAGTATTTCAAAACCACTGGTGAATATCTAGCATGGAAAAGAAACATCATGAATGACAATACTGCTGCTGCTGTAAAAAGGATCTAAATTTGCATAGCTAAATGTATGCAAGAAACCTTAGTTTCTCTCTGTCATTAGCAATAGATTCCACATTAAAGATGCAAGCCATATAAGGGATTGCCTGCTTTCTTATGTACTCCAAGTCATATCCACTACACTTTTGAGTGGAGCACGGAACGACTCCAAAAGCCTAATTTACCTTATTTTGATTAATGTACTGGAAGCTTGTGTCATGTGCACAACAAATTCATTACATGTATTCACTTTAATGTAAAACTTACAGCCTCTTCTTTTCTGCTGTTAAGCCTGACCTACATTAATGATTTCAGGACATGTGTTGAAATAGGCCTCAGGATAAAACAGCATCCTAACGAAGTAAAGGCATGCTACATTCCTACCATAGCTCTAGTCTATAAGATGGGATGCATCATCAAAAATTTATGAAATAAACAAATCACTAGAAACTTCAGATACATACTTCCTTTCTGCGAATCTTGAACTATATCAACTTCCAAATTCCATGGCTAACTTTTAGGGAATAAAAAATAGCCTGAAAACAAAGTTTCGAAAATGAAAGGCACTCTAGAAGTTACGGGCTAAATTGAACACAGGGAAATTTTCAGTTATTTCTGTGAGCAATAGACCTGCAGACTGACTGGTTACAGAAAACACTGCAGCCAGGAAAAGGCACACATTCACAGTCTGATTGTACCTAGCATCAATAACAAATACAACATGGCTCATGAATGAGCACACAGGTAGAACTCACAAACCACAGGAATTTGAGCTGGGCGAGACTGATGACAAAATCGTTCCACTAGGAAAAATATAATGGAGAGACTGATTTTGTGAACAGAAGCAGAAATGGCATCCCCACATTTACTAGCTCACACAGCCATAGTCCGCAGACCTTTGTCCACAGTGCTAGTGCTAAATGAAATACTGATAATAGCAGGTGCACATTTCAATTTTATTTTGTGTAAGCCGATAGTGAAATTTGTGAGAGTTTGTTGCTATTACACTTCTTAAGTCAATTTCATGGTACATATATTTCCAAAGTTTTCAGACAAATGCTTTTTGGATGCTGTATTCCTCTAAGCAAATAATAATAATAATAATAATAATAATAATAATAATAATAATAATAATAATATGGCCTTTATGGTCGAAAAATCCTCAGTTAAATTTGTAAAATCTGTAAAAACTATTAGCAATAGACTAATGTTTCTTAGGTTGAAACACAAGAATAAATATTACACCCTAATTAATGTTCACGCACCCTGCAACGTTGACAATAGAAAGGACCTAGAAAATGTGGATAAATTTTGGGAACGATTAGAACTTGAAATGTCAAAGATACCGAGGAATGATGTCAAAATACTTCTTGGGGATTTCAATGCACAGATTGGCAGAGAAAAGAAATACAGGAAGACGGTTGGGCTATACCCAGCACACAAATTGACCAACAAAAATGGCATGCGACTAATCCAACTTTGTCAACAATTCAACATGAAAATCAGCTCAACGTCGTTCAATAAGAAACCAAGAAAACAGAAGACCTGGAGATCCCCTATAAGCCAATTGGGAAAATTTCAAATTGACCATGTGGCCATCTCATATAACTTCCAAAAAGAGATCAGAGATATCCAGGTTAGGAGAGGTGCAAATATTGACTCAGATCATTATCTCACAAGAGTTCGGGTCCAATTCACCCCAAGAAGGAAAACACCAAGAATTCCACCAGCAATCCCAAAATTTGACCTACAAAAACTAACAGAATCAGAAACAATTAAAAAATGGGAAAATTCTCCCGCAAACAACTGGGAAACATTCAAGGAAAAAATCACAAAAATAGCGAAGGAGCAAATACCACTGAAGAAGAAGCACAAACATCCATGGTGGAATATGGAATGCGAAAAGGCAATTCAAGTTCGTACAGAAGCCTTTGCGAAGTACAGTTCAAATAAAAATGAGAAAACTCTTCAAAACTTTTTAGAAACACGGAAACTTTCAAATAAACTTATTAGACAAGAGAAGAGAAAGTATGTAACTCAGCAACTGGAATCAATAGAAGCAGATTTTAAAAATTATAATACGCATGGATTCTACAAAACTTTTGCAAACCAAATTAAAGGGTATATCCCTCAAAATGTCTGTTTTCGGAAATCAGATGGGAATCTGGCACTAAGCGACGAAGAAAACTGTGAAGAATTAGCCAAATATTTTGAAACGCTACTAAACTGTCCAGAACCAACAGAAGCTCTTCCGATATCCAGCACTAAAGCCCCGCAACAGCAAGACTCTGTACTGCCAACTGAAGAAGAAATTATCAAACACATAAACAAACTCAAAAATAACAAAGCATCAGGAGAAGATGGAATTGTAGCCGAATTTCTCAAAAGTCTAGGGTCTAACTCAAGAAATGAGCTAGTTAAAATTATTCAAAACATATGGGTTACTGACGAAATACCAGAAGATTGGAAATGTGCCCTAATACATCCGTTACATAAAAAAGGGGATAAATCGGATGTGAACAACTATAGAGGAATCTCCTTACTTGCCGTCACATACAAGATATTATCAGCTTGTCTTCTTGAAAGAACACGAAAACTGCTAGAACCCAAAATCTCAGATTTCCAAGCTGGTTTCAGACCAAACAGATCATGTCCAGAACAAATTTTAAACTTGAAATTGATTACAAGGATGAGACAAATGCGAAGGAAGCCTACAGTATATGTCTTTGTCGACTTTAAAAAGGCATATGATTCAATTCACAGACCCACACTATTTAAAATTCTTGAAGAACAAGGACTGGATAAGAAGACACGGAACATCATAGAGCAGACATTAACAAATACAAAATGCAAAGTGAAATTCACGGGAAAACTTTCAAAATCATTTGAGATAAAAACTGGGGTTAGACAAGGTGATGGATTATCACCTCTGTTATTTAACTTAGTTCTGGATAGAGTCATGGCAGAATGGGAAAAAGAACTCAAAAAAGAAAAGTACTGGAAACCAATATCACTGGGAACCAAAAAAGATGACCTACAAATCCCCTACTTAGCCTACGCAGACGATCTTGCAATAATGGCATATTCTAGTGAAATGGCAGTCAAACAGATAGAAACCTTAAAAGAGTGTGCAGGAAAAGTTGGCCTACAAATATCTTTTGAGAAAACGGTGTTTACAACAACAAATCTAGAAATTTCTAAATTACAAACCAAATATGGAGAAATTAAGAGGGTACCATACTTTAAATATTTAGGAGAGATAATTTCTGAAAAATACTCACAACAAGAAAGAATATTAAAAGCTCGTAGGGGTCTAGGGCTGGTCCAAAACATTTACAATAAAAAATGTCTATCTATAAATAAAAAAATTAAACATTATAAGTCAGTAATTAAACCAATAATGCTATATGCCAGCGAAACCTTGACACTTAAAAGGAAAACAGATATGGAAAACCTGAAGAAAGAGGAAAGGAAAATCTTTAGGAAAATTCTGGGACCAAGATGGACCAAAGAGGGGTATAGATTACAGAAAAATTCTAAAATTGAAGAATATTCTAACATAGAGATAGACATGAGGACGAGGCGTCTAAAATTCTACGGCCACATAATGAGACTTCCCGATCACAGACTTACAAAAAAAAATAGTAAGATACGTAGCATCCCTTGTTAATGGAGGAGAATGGATCAAAAATGTAAAGAAAGATCTGGAATTAGCCAACATTACTACTGAAGACATGAACAAAAGAAACAATTTCAAACTTAAAGTTGACAAATGGGAGGTCAAACCAGAGACAAAAGCGCCGAGAACTGGAACAAAATGGAGCGAAGAAAGAAAAGCTGAATTCTCGCAAAGAATGAAGACCTGGTGGGCAAACAAGAAGAATAAGAAGCCCCAGAAGTGAACCATCTTTACTTAGCGTCTTCCATGTTGGGAGCTTTACGACTAATAATAATAATAATAATAATAATAATAATAATAATAATAATAATAATAATAATATAAACAATATAAATAATTAAACAATTTTATTCTTATTAAAACATTTTATAGTTATTAATTCTAAACTATAATAATTAATATTAAAACCATACACATTTGTAGCAAATTAAAAGTGGTGGACAGCAAGACATATTTTTGGGGGAAGGGGAGAGGGGGACAACATCAAACTGTTAAACCCCCTAGAAATAAAACCCTGGATACACACATACACAGTATCCCCTGTAACTGATTCTTAGTACATTCCTCCACTTATGACACAGGAGAATATCACCACATTCCTTCACTTCTGTGGCAGAGTGTTTCCATGAAAATTGGTACTGATTCAACACACCTAAAACATTCAGCATGATAACATGGTATGTAGTGGTTATGAAACTTACATAAGTTCTCTACTCATATGGGTGAAGGTTAAGTCTCCAAAAACCCATACAAATAGTTCACAACACTGTGACAGTGTGGCCAGAGCATACTGTGGTGGCTGGAATAGTTTAATTGAAGCAACCTCTGATATTTCTAGTCATTATCAATCTTAACTCCCAAGACTGCAACTCTGGCTGTAACAGCCTTTTACATATTAGTTATCAATACCTCTTTCTTTTCATTATTGAGTAACATTGTACGAGTTAAGACACTGGGCTCACATTTGGGAAAATAAGAGAAATATTAGGCTTTAACACTGTCTTGACAATGATGGAATTAGAAGCAGTTAGTTTGTTACTTTTACATTCCATGGATCATTCTGCATGACAAATCGTAATGTTGTTGAACGAGTTATTCTACATTCACATTGCAAATTAATTTGTAAATGCCGTTATGTGCTGAACATTTCTAAGTTGTTATTATTATTATTCATATGTGGTGTAATGACTGTCTTTTTCCTTCTTGTATTTTAATTAAATACATTGTTGTTCCTTTTGAACTGTAGAGAATTACTTACAACAAACTTAATGAGGGAATAAATATACTGTGAAGCAGTAGACTGAATGTCCAACTCATTAAGCAGATGTCTATAAGATGGTTATGGATGAGCATCACAGCATCCTTACAGCATGTTTTCAGGCACAGAGCACTTTCTTTGTTATAGGTGAGTTATCCAAGCACATTATTCCATATGACATTAATGAGTGAAAATAAGTAAAATATGTCAACTTTTTTCCATTTAAATTCTCATCAATATGGAAATATATGAATTTTGAAGTTTCCATCCTACTTATTATTTCCTCACAATGTGTTATCCTTATCATTGGTGTAGTACCCATAAATATGCAGAACTAAATATGTTGTGACTTTTTACAATTGAGGGTGGGACCATTCACAGAAAAACAGTCAATGCTATTTTTAAGAACAGTGTCTACCATTTCTTCTGTTTGTGTATGTATGCTTGGATTGATTACAAACTAGTTTCCTCTCCAAAAATAAATAATTCTGCTTGTTGTCTGCTGAATGGAAGATTGTTTACATATGTGAGAAAGAAGATACTTTAATCCCTCTAGTGATTCATAATATTTTACATGGCTGTTAATGTCCTTTATGATTGATTATGTGGAAAGCTATTTTCAAATAATTATATGAATTTAACATAGAATAGATTAAATTTTGTGTTAGCATTCTGTTCATTACAAATTTCAACTGAGGCCATCTCTTTTACACTATTCTTAAAAACATTTGTCCTGGAGTCATTAATTATTATAACTGATTTCCACTGAGGGACTATCCATACTTTAAGACACACTGTTATTTATCCTAACTGTTCACCATGATCAGAGAGAGCATTTGTTACTGGGTAAACAGTTATTTTCTTGCTTTGGACTTCACCAAAGAAAATATTATCAATTAGGGACCTTTATCCACCCATATTGGAAAATTAATTACCGAGATCAAATAAGAAGTACTCGCAGAAAATGTTAATGCAAATAAGGGATCAACTGAGCACATGCTGGAAAAGGCCTTGGGTGGGGAAGGAAATTAGATGTGTTCTTTACAAAAGAACCATCCCAGCCTTCATCTTAACTGATTTAGGAAAACAACAAAAGCCTAATCTGCATGGCCAGGTTCGGGATTTGATCCCTGTTCCTCCTGAATACACCCACCTCTGGGTGAAGCTACGATAAAATTCCTGTCATAACATTAATACTTAGATTCCTTTAATTCATATAAAGCCAATGCCTGGTGGGTTCCTTGAATCTGAAAACACTGATATCCTTCACTTTCCTTGTCTACATTCCATCTCTAATGACCATGACATTCATCAGACATTAAAATATAACCCACGCACTTAACTTTGATTTTCACTGCATGCTTGTCACATGACAAACAAATAAGAGTATTGTCTTTCAATGCTACATGTCACTCATTTCTCTGTCAATTTATGACTGTAACTTATTTGAAATGGAATTATATAATTTTAAATTTGAAAATTTCCAGTGTTACTTTAAATTTTAGTAAATTTGGCCTCTGCTTTTCTATTCCCAATACTTACAATTTTACTCTAGTTTTTACATACATTCCTCCACTTTTTCCTGAATTGATATTTTTTTCATTATAATTTTCTACAAGTATTTCTTATTTGTTATACTGCTAAAGTTAAAAAACCTACATCATTTTAATTTGAGAGTACTGCTTAATTTCTGCTACATTCAATTACACACGTTACTCTCATGGTACTGGTTATTTATTTCATCACCCATAACTCTGCTCAACAATTTCAGACGTGGAAAAATTACACAGTCTCAATAATATTTTCACTCAAAGCATTTTATTGTGTCGCCTCACTTTCTAATCCATTTCTTTACAATTTCTGTGGTATTTCCCATGGTAATGTGTCAGCAATTTGAACCTTTTCACTAAAATCTGTCACTCCAATCACTTCACACATCACACACACTTTAACAGTCTCACAACAAATAAATCACATTAAAAGAGTGACATCTGCCAAAGTTATTATGATTATGATTATTATTACTATTATTATTAAAGTGGAGACATTTATCGATAACAAAGTTTTTCATTGCTATAATTTCCTGAGAAAAATCTTAGGACCTACAAGTATTTTAATCCTGAAACCTTGGATTACAGTCCTCACATTTAGCCAGCCAAACACAAAGTCTTTTTGAAGTACCACTACCCTTAAACACCCAATAAATGAAAACTGACATCAAAATTCTTCACACATATCATACCACAAATGACAGTGGCTATGAGATATAAAAATGACAAAACACACAGTGGCTATAGGAATATACAAAAATATAATCAATATATGCGAATACATTCAAAGACTATCATAGATATAAATACATAAATATTATTCTCTATTTTGTCTATGCTTCTTATAGTGAAACAACTGTTCAACTTACAGGACAGCTTGAATATTATGATTAGAACAAGATTCAAAAATAAAAAGAAATTATATCCACTGCTGACCACTGTGTACATAATATATGGAGGAAATAGTTTTCTTGTCCACCACCATAGTTGAGTGGTCAGTATAGGTGCCATAGAGAGGACCTAGGTTCGATTTCCGGTACTGCCAAGGGTTTTTCCTTGGTGGGAGGACTAGTACAGAGTGCACTGAGCCTCCTGATGCCAATCAATGAGCCACTTGACCGAACAGAAGTGGTCTGCAAAACATCTGGAAGAGTGGTGTGCTGACCACATGACCCTACATACCGCATGATGCTGCAAGGCAGAGCAAGACATGGCAGCTAGCAGACACCACTTGGGCCTTCACAGACTGGACAAGGAGCTTTTTTACACAGTTTTCTTATGATTTAAATTATTTGGGGGCGAGAACCACATCACACAGTCAATTCAAGTTTGCCTTCAGGTACTTGTCAACAGAATAAAAACTTGAATGTAACACTGGCATTTCCTTTACTTGCATCGTACATGTACTGCTTTCTATCTGATCAATAGGGGTAATTTGTTGAAGAGGAAGCTGCCCATACTTCTCACTCTATCTTACCCTCTGCTTAATCTTTGGCTAACCAGATGAAGGTTTGATTTGGTTTGTGTCTCACATTTGTGGATTTCTTCATTTGTTGCAAAAATATTGAGGGTTGTTTTTTTCCCCAAAAGATTGTGTTTCTAGAATAGAAATACAGGGGACTGGCAGTTTACCAAGTCCTTGGAAAAATATGTTGGGTGGCTGGTTACATTGACACACTCATCATTACTTTTTTATTATTTTTTGCATAAGAAATTTTTTGTGAAAAACTCACAGAAAGAGGTACCATAAGCTATTTCTGAGTGTGGAAGTTCAAGATACACAGTTGTTAGTGTTTATATTACATGACTGCCTGAAAATTCAGAACATGAAGCAGATACTGCCAAGCTTTTTAACAGTATCTCTCTGTGGTGGTTGCACTGTAGTGAACTGACTGACCAGAAGATGAATTAAATAAAACAAGCAACTGTTCTACATTTTACTTAAAAAAAAAGAGAGATTAACTTAAACAAATCACTGATAAGAACACCTTTGGTGGCAAAACTATATACTGGCATGAACTCCAGTGCATTTAATGTGGTGAAGTGGTTAACATCACTGTCTGGACAACCAACACCAATTATTTGTTATTTCGTATTTATCATTTCTGGAAGGTTCTTGACATATCTTATGTTTGTAATGTCTTTATATCTGGAATATTCAATGGTTGTATAAATACTAGCTGTCTGGACTATTTCATATTTGTGTAGATAATATAGCATTCTCTGCCCAGGAAATCAGTTCTGTTCTAGCTGTATGTTGGTGTCGGTAATAAATATGTTTTCAGTTCTAAGTGTTGCACTTCACTGATGACCCTGACCTCATATTTAGACTTGATTGTGATTTTGATGTGACAATACTGTCTAGTAAAAATAGAAAGATCATCTCTTGTGATGAACAAGACTGACTAAGTTTGAAAACTGATGGTTCAGGTGAATGACGACAAGTATAATATTCACTATAAGGAAAATACCTACACAATTTTATAGAAACCAGGCAAAGTATATACAGGAGGCATCAGAAATAACGTACACATATTGGATGATCTCTGTCCAAGTTGAGAAGTTGGAGCAGCTGTTAGATGTTACTAATTTCAATTAATTCAAGTAATTGGCCCTGAAAGCACCACCGACACGTTGTCAAAACATATTTCAAGCATCCTGAATCTTTAACTGGGACACAAAGAACATTCAATTAACACTTAAAAACTGTTTTCCAGTTGACATTTATGATATGGGTTTCAAAATAAGAGCTACGGAGTTAACATTAAAATGAAAACTTTCTAAACATTGGAATACCAATAAATGTTCTGATGGAGAAAGCATGACTCAGGTAATCTTTGATGCATTCTGATATGAAGCATAGGCCTACTACTGAGATTTGAGAAGTTGAAAAAATGCTACACCAATAGCTAAGTATGTATCACTACTAAATGATGTCAGTACAAGAAATAAGCAAAAGATATAGGATCTTCTATGAAGAAGTGTAAAAAAAAAGTTTTGTGTAAAGAAAACTAATGTTAAAGTGACACGTTCCACATCATCATGAAATGTCGTATTCATGATCTATTGAACAAGTATTAACGAATGAATGTATGTATGTACAATAGTTGCATTATCTCTATACACAGGATCAGGAGAATGGTCAATACTCAGGGATATGACAGGAACAATCACTTGATGCAAAAAGCTTCATGTGGACATATGCCCTACTCCAAATGGTTTCCAAGACAGAATACATTTAATGTACAGGACTACACTGTACGATTTCATCAACGTGTTGCTATTCCCGCACAGGTGGTTGAACTACACATTTTGAAGAATAATGTGAACTTGGAAGAACAAGTGTTTCACACAATGTGCTGAAAACTCTGGTGAACACTCTATGATCAAGAATTCGACATATCTGAAAGTGCCAACAGTATTCTTCGACTTTAGCAGCAGCACTACAATCACATATTCTTCATCAGTGTAGATGTGTAACATTTTAGCTAGCACATGTACAAACACAGTTAACCGATGCTTTTCTGAGACTCAGTCCCTCACACTACTTCACGCACAAGACATAATGGACAACTGCACATTCAACGGGCTAGTTTAATGGCAGAAAGGCATCCTTGAGCAAAGAGGTTGAAAACAACAAAGAGGTTGGGTGGGTAAGACACATATGTGTGTGCACTAGCCCAAAAACAAATATACATTAAATGTGGTCTATCTCAGAAACCATACAGAATAGGGCATATCTTGGTATGAAGTTTTTTTTGCTTCAAATGAGCATCCTTGTCATATCCCTGACACTGACCATTCCTCCTGGTACACCCTGTATATAGAAATGCACATTTTCATCTTCGTGACACCGTAAACATAGTACCGAGTAGTAGTAAAACTCTATGATCTTAACAAGTACCTGCTGCAAACAACGTGTGACTGTAGCTATAGCACTGTATTGTTATTGTGATACAGTATAGAATTAGATGAATCTGAAGTGGGAGTATCAAGTCAACAGGGTGGAACCAGAGCTCAAACTTCTTGTTAATCTCTCATGGCTAATGGATAATCTGTTCTCTCTGTGTGATGACCTCATTTAAATTGTCCAATCACCTTGATTTGATCCAGTGACTTTTTTCCCTTTGGTGACATATAAAAAGATAAAGTCAAATCACAATTCCGTGGAACCACTTGATAATAAAGACCATGATATGAAAAGAAACCACTACCATTGCACTTACAGTGCCTGGGAAAATGACGAACAACTGCAGTGAACGACTTTGTTATTGCATTCTGTTGCACTGCAAGTCCATCATAGCAGATAGAAAATTTCAGAGCTACAAAGGCAATGCAAGTTATGAATTGTAAAGAACTCATGACATAGTACCATTGCAAACACTAAGTCAATATTCTTTCTTCTTTTACTAAGGTTCACAGTTCTGCAGTACTTCTGAAACAAGATATTCTGCCTGGATTTATTTTTTCACAACAGTCCAGGCACAACATTGTCATTTTTGGAATTAGTCTATAATTCACAAAAGCCAACAAAATTTAGATAAGATACTATGCATAAAAACAAGTGAAGAACAAACTGTCATGTTAATGTGCTGCCCCATAGCTGTTTTCTTGTACACCCAATGGTATATTTACAATACACTTGCAATATTCGCATCTTTTTAAATTCTACAGTTTCCTTCATGTAACATATCTGATATGATGTTATAGGCAATCAATTTTGTTTTAAGGAGCATAAAGGCAGTTTACAGAAAAATAGATATATAGTACACTACATAACCACACAATTCGAACACAGGGAAGATCCCTACGATGGATGTTATAAAAAATGTTGTCAAGTTACAAAATATGGAGAAGAGGGCTTAAAGGTGATAACAAGTAACGTCAGTGACTGAACACAACATGTAACCAAAACAAGACAGAACAGGAAGATACTATAAAGACTTTCAAAACTGAGATGCAAGTATCTAGTCCAGGATGTAAAAGAAAGGACTAAACTACAGTAAGACAATACTTGTCATCTACTTAGCTTATATTTATATTAAATATAATGATTTCAAGAAAATACACCTTACATAACAGAAACATTGTTAATGAAAAGTTTTACACAACAGTTTGTTCACAAAAACTTAGTGTTCTGCTGACATAGGGATTAAGGACGGAAAACTTGTGGTTTAATGCCCAGTCAACAACAAGCTCATAGGGAGAAGGGAATCAGTATGATCTTCTAAGTTACCATAATATAATTCACACTGACCATTTTAGTAAATCATGGAAAACATAACTCTATATGGGAAAATGGTGATCTGAATCACATTCCCTTCTAATGCTAGTTCAATGCTTTAAAGATAAGACCATTTAGTTCAGTCTGGGGTAAGGATTATTACGTTCTCAGTTTAATTCTACTGAAATTTAACTCTTGTAGAGATACTTAGTTTTAACAATGCGTGAAAAATGGGATTAGCAGGAAATTTGGGTTCAAGTCCCAGTATGGCACAAATTTTCATGTCTCACAAACAGGTAATATCTTCATACCTAATGCTGCTAATGTCAGAAAGATTCCGCAATTGTGAATAAATTTCATAATTCTTGTCTTTGCATTTGACACAATATTTCCAATATTTTTATACACACAAAATGTGTGTATAAAAATGTAACCGAGTCCAATGATTTATCTGTTTACGAACAAATATTTTCATTCTGTATTAAGTGCAATTCTTGATCCCTCCACTCACAGTGTAATATGTTTGTTGGTATCCTTCCTTTTACATTATGCAGTGGCCAATCTGACTCCATCCTGCCAATCAAAAATACGTAAAACTAAAGTATGGATTTGTATCTGTGTGTGAACATGTTAAGGAGTCAGGCTGGTCACATACACAACGTAAAATAAAGAATACAATCAACATATTACACAAGGTATGACAGAACTGAGAGCTACATATAGCATATCATTAAAATGTGTGTCAAATCAGATAAATCTGCATTGGACTAAGTTAAATGTTTATACACACATTTTGTGTGTCATCTAGAAATTATTTGTAAATATTGTGCCAAATACAATAATATATATAGGTGCCCTGGGTCATACAAAATTTTCCTTGGATGAAGTGAAATTGCCTCCCAAACATTCCTACACCTATCTTGCTAACATGTGATTGAACATAACACAGAGACTGCAACAACTCATCCTGTCAAGATGTAGAACTCACATCTATCCAGTTTTCAATATGGTCACACTCAATAATCCATTGAGCCTTTTGTAACTTTGGTGTCCTCCAAACTACTTATCCATATTTTACTGTTCCCTGCTTTGACAAATACACTACTCACATGACACAAGAATGCCAATATTGGGAAAGGAACTGATATGATGGTGGCTCTATTTTAGGAGTATGCATGATAGCTGTGTACATGTAATATGGGGACATTGTCTAGAGTAGCCTGAGTACTTTGCAAACTTAGTTTCAACTGAACAAGTGTGAGGATCTCAAAGCTGAGTGACTGTCGCGGAACATATATTATTTCTTTGTTCTCTCATTTTTTCTCTATACTCTAATGTTCTTATATGTGTACTTCAGATATCAACTTATTGATTCTCTGTTATTTTCTACTTTATGATTAATTTACCTTGTCTCCAATCATTTTTTCACAGATTTCATCACCCTTTCTTGCAATCACTTACATTTGCAATTACTTGTAAAGCCACTACAAAGCCGACTGTAGTATGCAAACTTTTTTTTGCATTATTAACTTAATGTGTGTTGCGTGTCTTTGGAATTTATGTTATTTTGACACCTCCTTTCATTAAACGAACATTACCTTCAGCCTCTCCATTCTAAACTTAGTTAACAATCCTGCTGTTTGTTAGCATCTAAATAAAATTTCCCCCTTTCTTCCAATCTGTGCTAATGCCAGAGTGTGAGAAGTCTAAACTCAAAAGCATTTTGAACCTCTTCCACATTAACTCAAGATTCTGCTTTTCATGTAGTTTTTAGCTAGGCATGCCTCCTAGAGAGATTAAAAGCTGCCATTTCCCTCCACATCATTTCTGTCTTTTCATACTCCCTCGGGCTTGCTCACTCCCTATGTCTATGAATGAAACTATACACTAGAGATGACGTTGAGCCATTTTAAAAAGACTGGCCATAGCTTTTAATCTACATCTAATCATCCTGATTTATGATTTCTGCAGTTTCCTATATTACATCAGGCAAATGCCACGATGGTTCTCTCCATAAGGCCACCGAACCCACCTGTCCCATCCTTACCAAACTGGACCTATAAATATGTAAGTGCCTGTATGTACGACTTAACCTTAAAATAACTGTAATGATATTACATATCTAATGTCCTTGTATATGTACTACTGAAGATACAGTGTAGTGTTCGCTAGCTGATAATGTATGTTCTTGCTGATTCCAATAATTTGTCACAGTATTCCAGTAGCCTTTCATATCTCATTGTCATTTCCCATAAAACTGTTCCCTTGCAATTTTTTTTTATCCTGTATTATTTGCCTCACATTATATCATATTTTTAAATACTGATTTTGATGCTTTGTTTCATGTTAATGTTGATTTATTAAACAATAGTTGTGAGAGATGTCTGCACATCTTTATTCTGGTTGCTGATGTGGTTCAGTTTTGGTTATCATGTCAGTATAACAAATCAGTTCGAAACATCAGAACAAGTTGCACTCTAGAACAACAAATAAATGTCTCGACAAGAATTGTGTTTCCACGAGCAAAATTATTATGTAAAAGTAAATAAAGGGGGGTATAGGCCTAAAGTAACATGGTAAATGATTTATTATATACACTGGACTCAAAACTATTTTGAAATAAAAGTTATTTGTATCAATTACCATAGATTTAGGTATTCTTTTTTGTGCAGGTAACAAGCTGTGACAGGAAAGTTCACGATTTCTCAAACAAAACATAGCACCAGCATAATTAAACACTGAATAAGAAAAATGAAAAACCAAAGCCACACTTGAAATTGTGCATGTATAGTCACATCTTTTAGTGAGTACTTGCCAAACTTCAAAGGCATGTAACATCACATTTATGATGCTCTAGTATATGGTATTTGATATTACACGTAACAAATTTCAAGTACCGTTATTTTTCTCAAATAATATAAATTAACTGCACCGGGTAAATCACCTGAAAACCTGAACCTTGGTATTGTCACTAACATAAACAAATATAGGATACTTTGACTTCAAATTCGCACCTTCGAACTCGAATAATCCAAAGACACTCTTAGTTTCAGTTCGTCTTTCGGCCGATAAAAGGTGAGACTTCCATAACTATTTTCATGGTTGAGCGGTCAAGATTATATTTGATTAACTGCAAGTAAACAACAGAATTCATTACGATCAGTCTTAAGCGAAGATTTTCCTGTTACGCACGTTCTCGAAACGAGTGTGCACTGGGCTGTGTATTATATGAAACGTTGCAAAAACAAAGATGGAAGAAAGTGGCGTAGCCTTAGTCAGCACGGAGTGAAGTTGTATTTGTTGATGTGGTTATACGTGTGTATGCATACCTGGAAGTGTTGAAAAAATATACATTGTGTTGTGTTTTGTGAAACAAGTATAATGCAACAAATCGATACAACTGCATCGCACGGCAGCCACCGCTAAAACGATGGACTTCGGCTGTGTGAGTCGTGCGGCTGTTTTGGTGATTGTGCGTCTGTGTGAGTTGTACTGGCGGGTGGAATAATTTTTCTGCCGCAGGATTTTGTAAACATAATCATGATACTGTAAATATGGAAAACAAAATAATAAGACAGCGGTCTCAATGTGCTTCAGGTAACTACGCTTTATATTGTCTTTTATATACCGAGGTGGAAATTTGTTTTCGAATTTAACAGCGATTGTTTGGTCCACAGAATTGTATTTTCTAATTACGAAGTTCTTGGATGCTAGCCCTTGTCATCAGACAGCAGCGGTAAGTACTTGTGATGCTGTTTATAGGTGTATTTTTACGACGTAGTTTTAATGTGTTCTTTAATTTTTCAGGTGTTAAAACAAGAACTTCAGCGCCTGAAGGTTAGTATCACTCACTGTTTTGTCACCCGGTTGACTGTCGAGCTGTAATCGCGCGTGTAGCACGTGGTTTGACAGTCAAAACATTCGGTATGGGGAGGTCACTGACCGAAAATATTTGTTATAAGCCTCGAATAGTTTACCCAGAGTAGTAATTATTAACATTTATTCCAGATACTGCCGAGGCGACTCGATTGGCAAGGAAATGAACATGAACAAACTTTTGGTGAACTGGTAAGTTTACCACCAAACCATTCCAATTTGCTTGCATTTACTTAACTGTGTTACTTGGAGATAGGTTGTAATCAGCTGCATAATTTATCGAGGTTTTTTTTAACTTGCTTGGCAGGTGTGCAAAGCATAGCAGCGAAGGCCCCGTCGTCAACGAAATCAATGAATTTAAACATGATTGTAGACTGATTTGAAGTGTAAACAGTAGCCATTTATTGGTATTTTATAGTGTTGCCTTTTTCTAGTGACCACAGTGCAATTCTCGTGACAACGAAACAAGGATTTTTTAGTACCAAGTGAAACAGCAAAAGAAGACTTCGTCGCTGTTAGCCATAAAGAGAAATGCAGTCGCTGGTATAGAACGCGTACTAGTTACGTGATCAACGAGACACAAATTTAATGTTTGTAAACGAATCATACAGTGATTCCGGGCCTGATAGATAATACTTTTACGAGAGGCGAGATTATCATTGCGCAATCATAGAACACTATTTCAGACCCTGTTTTTAGTGTCTTGATAAATGTCACGAACGGTAGAACGTGTTTAGTACTGGAAGATACTTTGTTTACGTGTTGTTTAACGGAAATAAGGATATTTTGTTTTCAGTTTCACAAACATTGTACACTGTACATAGAATATGCTGAAGACCAATGATTCACAGGTCTTCGGATAATGTTTGTGGTATATACCAACTGTTTAATTGTTATGATTGTAGGGGGTGATATAACCCCCCCCCCCCCCAACCGTTCTTTTTTACATACACACATACGAATACAACTGTTACGTAAAGCAACTGATCTGCATAACTGGCTGTTCATAGTTATAACCGAAGTTTAGTTTATTTATTTATTTGAGATAGTTAATGGTATACAGGCTGCACGTAGAAAAAATCTGTATATCCTATTTACGAAAAGAGTTTTTTTTCTTCAAAAACTTGATAATGCTCTGATTACTGATGCTCCATCCATTTCTCTTGCTACCTGTCAATCATTTGTAACCTTTTCCGCTGTGTGGTGTGGTTCCGAGCGACGGTTGAGGCTTAGTGAGTAAATTTCCTGTCTCGTCGTCCGGGTTTACGTCTACCGTAGTTTTTCCAAACTGATGCATACAAATGCCTACATAAATTCTTTAACTACACATTCCTACTGCTTCTCCTCATTAGGTTCCTTCGATTAGTGAGACTTGTTACCTGAATTAACGTCGTTGATGGAGTTTTCTGTTCTCCAAGATTTAGAAAGGCCATAAATATGGTTTTGTTTACATTTTTACAAGTCACATTTCCTTAATGAGATACAGATTCGCCATAATAGACGAAATTGCGTAACAAATTATTTAATTTGGGTTGTTCAGCAAAAAATTGATTTGAGAATTGTTTACTTTTAGCTTAAATTTTTATAACTCAGTTTTTGCGGCAGTGAACCTCATGTATGCATGTCTGTTGACACGAAGTCCACTGCACTTCTTCCATAATGAAAGTATGTTACAGGACTAGATTTTTTTTCTTTTGTTCTTAATTGACAATCTGTTTACTTTCCCATACCAGCTGATTCATAATTCAGTAGATAACAGCTGTTTTCTGAACCTGACAGTGAGGAAAAGGCTCATATCTTAAGTAAGCTTATATGTTCATTCTGTGTAAGCCTTGTGGAATTTTACATAAGTTAGTCTGTGATTGTGTCACTAAGCATTAGTATAATTGGTAATGCAGTCAGTTACAGTATACAATTAATTTTTGGCAAATAACCTTTTCTTCAGTGATGGAGTGTCAAATTTTAAAAAAAGGTATTTTTGCAGTTATAGACTGACTTACCCTTACTATAATTTTCATCTAATATATCATTCCAGGATGTCTAAAAATACAAGACCATATTTTTGTCAATTAATATTTCCTTAAGTTAATTTTCCTAACTAAATCTTCTTATTCTGCACAGTTAGTTTTTGCTGAATATTTTTGGCAAGTAGTTACATATCTAAGACAGTAAATAAAGTGTGGTGTGGTGGTGCTAGGCTGTGTCATTGCACTATCATGTCTTCAGATTACATATACTGAGTCCATCACGACAGTCCTTTACTAATCAGGAAAATGTTCTCTTCCTCTCCTTTGGTTGAAACAGAATTTTTCAGTAAGTTGGAGAGCATTATTCCATTAACAGAGTTCATATTAGGAGTTGACCACTTTCTGCCAAACAGAGAACTGAGATGGACCTCTCTAGTTGTTTGCCCCAAATTTTCATCCATGCCTCTCTCCCACACATTTCTTTTATTAAAACTGAATTCCTCAATCAACATAATATTCCTGCTGTCATCATTAAACTTGTAATAGGCCAGATTTCTCTGAGGAAGCAGGATCAATACAGTCATGTGTGTAGCTGATCTTCTGTCATTTATATCAGCTACAATTTTGTGCATGAGTTTCACAAGCAATTAAAAGTGTCTTGGAATTCTAGAGGAAAAATGAATCTGTGCCACTGCACTATCTTGCCTTCAAAATGTTTCAACAAGCGGGATGCACCACTTGAATAAAGCCATACTTTCTATCCATTGTTACCCTATGTGGCAACCAGTTTTTAATGTGTTGTGTGTCTTTTCCTTAGCCTTGAAGATTTCTTGCAGTAACATTTCCAAGAAGGCACTGTAGACCAACTGCGCAGGTCAATCACAAGGAATAGTCAGAGGTGCAGAGATAATGTTTACATTTAGTCTGTCTCAGTATGTTACAGAGGACTATTTTGCAACCTCATTTTCAAAGGATGAATTGTTAACCTTCATTTGCTTACTACACACCCAGAGATGAAGAGAAAAAAAAACTCATGACAAATAAATACATATCTCCAAAATCAAGTTCTCATCTGGAGGATTTATATAGCTTATGACTTAACTCAGTTTTTATTGTTCTCCAGTGCATAAACATATGGGAAACTGAATGATGCTTGTTCTGGTAATAAGCAAACCGTGATCTAACATTTTCATTTGCCATTGTCCGAAATGAGTGTTACCTAATAATGAATGACAATTTTTCTGGGACATACTTCGTGATCCGCTTGTTCTCCATCCATCCCCTTTCCCATTGATCTATTTCAGCTGATTATTCTGCATTCTTATGAAGCATGTATTGCATTTCTACACGGCTTTGACTGTGTCAAATATTCCCTGCCAGACTTATTAGTAGATGAGCTACATGCTATAATGATATGTGTAACATGTCTGTGGATTTTTTTCAGTTTCTGATTATCAGGAAGCGATATGCAATCCTGGTAGGTTTTTTTTTTAAATATCGTATTATCACATCCATGCTTTGACATCTATGAGTTCCAGTCTTCCACTACATTTGATTTGACAACACTCCAGTTGTAAAACTCAGTTGTATCTCCATTATTTTCCTACTAGCTTACTTCTAAATATTTAAACATCGCCAAAACTACGAATGTTTCGTCTACTGCTACCTGATGACAGGGTGAGGAAGTGTAACTCCAGGAAATTTCCTCATTCCACACATTTCAATAAGTAAAATACCAATGTGCCCCAAAGAACATGACATGCTTTTAACTGTGGTTACATTGTCATTTCTGATGCAAGGAAGGGTTTTTAACTGGGCAGTTAAAGAGTGCTTTTTGTTAAAAAGAATTGCACATATTTTTCGACGTAATCCATATTTAGGTCACGTGCTCTAGCCACAAATATCATTAGACTTGGGAGCAAGTCGAGGTCGGAAATACGAATGAGATGGTGATTCCAACAATTGTGGCTTCAAATCCCTTACTTTTCCCTTTGCCAAATTACGTTTACCTTTAGGTACAGTGTCTTTCTTTTGCAATCCAGGTGTCTTGTAAACCATTTTTTCTTCCAGTTGGCCCGAAGACGTTACGAGTGTTCGCTAGTTACTGCCTCTACCTTTGCAGGGTAGTCAGTAAGAACAAATCGTGTGAGATTTGTTTTTCTCCCGGCGTAGACAGTGTTCGAGTAGCATAAGGGAATGCAGCCACCCAACCATCGATATTTCGACAGGATCACACTCTGCCACGAACTCCTCTGCACCTGCTTGCTGCCGTGTTGCCTTGAAAATGGCTGGGTGTACTCGTGTTGAAATTCGGCGGTTGTCGACGACGTCACCCGGCTGTAAATTGTTTTAACAAGAATAAACCATTTTGCCTACCAGAATCTGAACGTAGACTTTCTAGCACATCAGGTCAACTTCTTTCCTTGTGCTGGGCAACTGGATTGCACCCACTGGAAAGAATTTTTTTTTTCCGTGTCTCATCTACTATGACAAAGTGTCAAATAAAATCTAGTGAATCAAATATCCAGACGTAGCTGCGAAACTGGTTTTCAAATTAGCATTTCCTCAGCATCCAATAATGTAAGCACAAACCTTTGTCGTAGTTAATTCCTCATTAAAAATGTTCTGTATTCATTTTTCCGATTTTGCTGTCTTATATCTCGTACTCACGTCTTCAGTCAACGACCGTTCAATATTTCATTGTGTCCTTTCTCATTGTTTTTATCCATAATTTCATATTTGAGACGTCCTTCCCGTGGATCACCTTCAAGAGGAGTAGGGTCACACTTAAATGTACAGTCTCATTCCTTAACTGTTAGAAAATTAAGAAGGTGACTAGTAAGAATCGTTCGCTAACTGTCGAACGGTCTCTGTCGGCGGTATACCGTTCAAAACAAAGACTTTTACAGTGATAGGTCACCCGAGCTTATGTATAGTAACAAAACAAAAGCTCAGCTGAATTGATACGGCGGAGAAACCGAAATTTTCCGCAAGTCAGCTGACACTTGAGTTATTGCACAGCATGAAACAACATAACGAAACCAAAATTTCGTTGATACAAGCTCGCTTTCCCTACAGAGACCTTGTCTTGCCTTCCCACAATCATTAAGGAACGTCTACAGAGTTAACGCTGGATCAAATTTATCACTTCAAGACGGAGCTTCTCTATTAACGGAGCAATTATCATTTTTCGTAGCAGGAAGTTGATTATCGTCACGTAGAACTTTTAGAGAATTTCAGAATTATTGTCGATATGGTTTTTGGCACTGAACATGGCTGTCAGTGGATTCGCTCTGGAAGACGGCTTTTAAACTTGTCATTTGTTACTACCAGTTCTTCTTCTTCTTCTTCTTATTATTATTATTATACATCACAATGCTCGCCTGCCAGTTCGTTCCTTCGCTCACATGGGCTAATTAATAGTTGTTGTTGTTGTTGTTGTCTTCAGTCCTGAGACTGGTTTGATGCAGCTCTCCATGCTACTCTATCCTATGCAAGCTTCTTCATCTCCCAGTACTTACTGCAACCTACATCCTTCTGAATCTGTTTAGTGTATTCATCTCTTGGTCTCCCTCTACGATTTTTACCCTCCACGCTGCCCTCCAATGCTAAATTTGTGATCCCTTGATGCCTCAGAACATGTCCTACCAACCGGTTTCTTCTTCTTGTCAAGTTGTGCCACAAACTTCTCTTCTCCCCAATTCTATTCAATACCTCCTCATTAGTTATGTGATCTACCCATCTAATCTTCAGCATTCTTCTGTAGCACCAAATTTCGAAAGCTTCTATTCTCTTCTTGTCCATAATAGTTATCGTCCATGTTTCGCTTCCATACATGGCTACACTCCATAAAAATACTTTCAGAAACGACTTCCTGACACTTAAATCTATACTCGATGTTAACAAATTTCTCTTCTTCAGAAACGCTTTCCTTGCCATTGCCAGTCTACATTTTATATCTTCTCTACTTCGACCATCATGTTATTTTGCTCCCCAAATAGCAAAATTCATTTACTACTTTAAGTGTCTCATTTCCTAATTTAATTCCCTCAGCATCACCCGACTTAATTCGACTACATTCCATTATCCTCGTTTTGCTTTTGTTGATGTTCATCTTATATCCTCCTTTCAAGACACTATCCATTCCGTTCAACTGCTCTTCCATGTCCTTTGCTGTCTCTGACAGAATTACAATGTCATCGGCGTACCTCAAAGTTTTTATTTCTTCTCCATGGATTTTAATACCTACTCCGAATTTTTCTTTTGTTTCCTTTACTGCTTGCTCAATATACAGATTGAATAACATCGGGGACAGGCTACAACCCTGTCTCACTCCCTTCCCAACCACTGCTTCCCTTTCATGCCCCTCGACTCGTATGACTGCCATCTGGTTTCTGTACAAATTGTAAATAGCCTTTCACTCCCTGTATTTTACCCCTGCCACCTTTAGAATCTGAAAGAGAGTATTCCAGTCAACATTGTCAAAAGCTTTCTCTAAGTCTACGAATGCTAGAAACGTAGGTTTCCCTTTCCTTAATCTTTCTTCTAAGATAAGTCGTAGGGTCAGTATTGCCTCAAGTGTTCCAACATTTCTGCGGAATCCAAACTGATCTTCGCCGAGGTCGGCTACTACCAGTTTTTCCATTCGTCTGTAAAGAATTCGCGTTAGTATTTTGCAGCTGTGACTTATTAAACTGATAATTCAGTAATTTTCACATCTGTCAACACCTGCTTTCTTTGGGATTGAAATTACTATATTCTTCTTGAAGTCTGAGGGAGTTTCGCCTGTCTCATACATCTTGCTCACCAGATGGTAGAGTTTTGTCAGGACTGGCTCTCCCAAGGCTGTCAGCAGTTCCAATGGAATGTTGTCTACTCCTGGGGCTTTGTTTCGTCTCAGGTCTTTCAGTGCTCTGTCAAACTCTTCACGCAGTATCGTATCTCCCGTTTCATCTTCATCTACATCCTCTTCCATTTCCATAATATTGTCCTCAAGTAAATCGCCCTTGTATAGACCCTCTATATACTCCTTCCACCTTTCTGCTTTCCCTTCTTTGCTTAGAACTGGGTTTCCATCTGAGCTCTTGATATTCATACAAGTGGCTCTCTTTTCTCCAAAGGTCTCTTTAATTTTTCTGTGGGCAGTATCTATCTTACCCCTAGTGAGGTAAGCCTCTACATCCTTACGTTTGTTCTCTAGCCATCCCTGCTTAGCCATTTTGCACTTTCTGCCGATCTCATTTTTGAGACGTTTGTATTCCCTTTTGCCTGCTTCATTTACTGCGTTTTTATATTTTCCCCTTTCATCAATTAAATTCAATATTTCTTCTGGTATCCAAGGATTTCTACTAGCCCTCATCTTTTTACCTACTTGATCCTCTGCTGCCTTCACTACTTCATCCCTCAGAGCTACCCATTCTTCCTCTACTGTATTTCTTTCCCCCATTCCTGTCAATTGTTCCTTTATGCTCTCCCTGAAACTCTGTACAATCTCTGGGTCTTTCAGTTTATCCAGGTCCCATCTCCTTAAATTCCCACCTTTTTGCAGTTTCTTCAGTTTTAATCTACAGTTCATAACCAATAGATTGTGGTCAGAGTCCACATCTGCCCCTGGAAATGTCCTACAATTTAAAACCTGGTTCCTAAATCTCTGTCTTACCATTATATAATCTATCTGATACCTTCTAGTATCTCCAGGATTCTTCTATGTATACAACCTTCTTTTATGATTCTTGAACCAACTGTTAGTTATGATTAAGTTATGCTCTGTGCAAAATTCTACCAGACGGCTTCCTCTTTCATTTCTCTCCCCCAATCCATATTCACCCACTATGTTTCCTTCTCTCCCTTTTCCTATTCTCGAATTCCAGTCACCCACGACTATTAAATTTTCGTCTCCCTTCACTACCTGAATAATTTCTTTTATCTCATCATACATTTCATCAATTTCTTCATCATCTGCAGAGCTAGTTGGCATATAAACTTGTACTACTGTAGTAGGCGTGGGCTTCGTATCTATCATGGCCACAATAATGCGTTCACTATGCTGTTTGTAGTAGCTTGCCCGCATTCCTATTTTTTTTATTCATTATTAAACCTACTCCTGCATTACCCCTATTTGATTTTGTGTTTATAACCCTGTATTCACCTGACCAAAAGTCCTGTTCCTCCTGCCACCGAACTTCACTAATTCCCACTATATCTAACTTCAGCCTATCCATTTCCCTTTTTAAATTTTCTAACCTGCCTGCCCGATTAAGGGATCTGACATTCCACGCTCCGATCCGTAGAACGCCAGTTTTCTTTCTCCTGTTAACGACATCCTCTTGAGTAGTCCCCGCCCGGAGATCCGAATGGGGGACTATTTTACCTCCGGAATATTTTACCCAAGAGGACGCCATCATTTAACCATACAGTAAAGCTGCATGCCCTCGGGGAAAATTACGGCTATAGTTTCCCCTTGCTTTCAGCCGTTCGCAGTACCAGCACAGCAAGGCCGTTTTGGTTATGTTACTAGGCCAGATCAGTCAATCATCCAGACTGTTGCCCCTGCAACTACTGAAAAGGCTGCTGCCCCTCTTAAGGAACCACACGTTTGTCTGGCCTCTCAACAGATACCCCTCCGTTGTGGTTGCACCTACTGTACGGCCATCTGTATCGCTGAGGCACGCAAGCCTCCCTACCAACGGCAAAGTCCATGGTTCATGGGGGTAGAAATTAATAGTTACAGTTCCTTTTCGACAGTGTACCGTCAAACAGTGAACGTTATTTGCAATCCGCTCCCTTTCTTGCAACTGAACCGAAGTCACACTCCACGCGAGAGGACAAAAATACCCAAGATTTGTTTACCTTCCACTTCTTGTATTATGAAATACGCACGTCGGAGCACGAGTTCACATACTCTTCGCTACTTGAAACACTTTACGCGTATTTCTACCCAGAACTTTTTCACATCACTCCTCCTTTTTGAACACGTACCGGCCCAATAGATAACATCTGTAGCGCTCTGAAAGTGTTTACCTACGATGTCGTGTGCTGGGAAGTTGTATCATTAGAAAAGTATTGCCAGATGCAGGAAGATCTGCACATGATAAACTCCGAAGGTTACTTCAGAGGCATGATAGGGTGCTTCATAAACGAGGAGAAGTATTTATTGTATAGTATCACACATCGACTTACAAAAACGGAATTGTTTCCCAGTGTTCAACTGAGTTTCATAAAATCGAGAAATATGATGGGAACTTCAGTCTGCGCCCATGTAAGCCGGGAGCAAAGAGCCGCAAGACCGCGTAACATCGGCGCTTTGTAGTAGTCTATGCGGTAGATATAAGGCGAGGGTGGGGATCCATGCGACACACTGCGCGACTCCACCCGAGCAAAGATCGCGTGTTCCCCTCCTCTCTCCCTCCCACCATGGTACTATGTATCACGGTTGGTTGTCATGGGGAAAGCCAAATGAGGAGGGAATTGATTTAATGAATGTCAGTTTTTTTATTTTCGCTGGAATTAAAGAACTGGTACAGAGAACCACTATACAAAATACAGATCTCGAGTTAGTTAAACCATATGTACGTAATACAAGCGTAAAAAACGAAGAAACGCAATTTTAGGCTGCCCTGGGTTTCACTAATATTGTCCGAATGTTGTGTGCGGCAGACTTCGAGCCTTGGCGGAATGATTACTGAACATGATCCATTCACCATACCCGAGTAAAATGTTTTTGTTGGTGTAAACTGTTTGTATTTTTGTTATACAGCTGTCTTGCAGCTTTTGCTTATCCGGTGCAGTGCCGTAAACGAGGCGCATGACTGCATATTACTCCTGTGAAGAAATTGTCACGGAAGTACCTAACACTGCGAAGCGTGTGTCAGCAATTGTTGAGGAGGCGTGTATCAGTTAGAGCGAACATCACCGAGCTGTTGATGTTTACTGATCCTGCTTTTCTGGCACTCCAAGGGTCATCCGTCGGTCGCTTTTTCCATTCATAACACATGCTTTACTTTATACGAGACTGTCCATTCTGTCAATGTCGGCAACAAATATTTTCCGGGCGCTGGCTGATAAAAACTAGAGATTTTAGTGCAGTCACCTGTTCGAACTGAGATAACTTCGTTATGATGGCGTTGGTGTGCAGTTCCTTTATTTGCTACGGTATTCTCTTGCTTTTCTGAGTTGGTTATATTCATCACTGGATAGGCCTTGTCACCGATATGTGTGATCGATTCGTCTATAGACGCCGTGATTTTTGCTAAGAGCGTTAAATTGTAAGTTTACATTATTCCACAAAAATCTGTGCCGACGGGAGACGCCATTTGTAAATCTGATCTATTTAGGGCGTTTTAGCGATTCTGATGACCCTTGGAGTGCCAGAAAAGCAGGATCAGTAAGTAAATCTCGAACATAGACAAGCTGTTGTTTCTCCGAAACTAAGCAGTCAAGGAATTAAGGCGATTTTATTTCCAGGTCCACCAACTATGTATCAGCCTTGAACATATTGTTGCTTTGCAGATATCCTTGCTGTTATAGAACAAACAGGAAATATGGTGTCAGTCCATGTTCAGCAGTGGTTTCTATTCAGCAATTTTTGTTATGGAAGCATCTCTTATATAGGCAGGAGCAATCATACATTTGTAGTAATTTACTTTCCTCGAAACTCATCAGCAGCTCTCTTTGGGAAATTGAAGCCTGATTTTGAAACACAGCAGAACCCTTTTACACTCCGTCACCACTTCAAATTCTGTTGGGGACGTCTAGCCGCCGTTGGTTTTATGCTCTTCCCTGCGAAAGTCGCAGCTGATGAACCGAACGTGTAGGCACCGTCGATAAGTTCTAGACGAAGCTGCTGATGCCTTGGTGTACGGTAAGGTATCGAAGCTGAGTCACTGTTGGAAGCTAAAAGATGACTTAAACAAAATTTCTAGTTGGGGTGATGAATGGCAGCTAGCACTAAATGTGGAAAAATGTAGTGTCCGCCTTAGACACAATCAAGTCGTTTAAATATCGGGACATAGCTCTGGAAAGCAATATGAGGTGGAACGAGCATGTGAAAACTGTGGTGGGAAAGGCGAATAGTCGACTTCGGGTTATTTTAGGAAAGAGTGGTTCATCTTTAAGGGAGACCGCATGTAGATCACTGGTGCGACCTATTCTTGAGTGCTGCTCAAGTGTTTGGGATCCGTACCAGATCGGATTGAAGGACGACATCGAAGCAATTCAGAGGCGGGCTGCTAGATTTGTTACTGGTACGTTCGAACAACACGTAAGTATATGGAGATGGTTCGGAACTCAAGTGGGAATCCCTGGAGGGAAGGCGACGTTCTTTTCGAGAAACACTATTGAGTAAATTTAGATAACCGGCATTTGAAGCTGACTGCGGAACGAGCCTACTATCGCCAACATACATGGTGCGTAAGGACCACGGAGATAAGATACAATAAATTATGGCTCATACGGAGGCATAGAGACTCGGTTTTTCCTCACTCTGTTTGTGAGTGGAACAGGAAAGGAAATGTCCAGTAGTGGTACAAGGTACCCTCCTCAAAGCACCGTACAGTGGCTTGCGGAGAATTGTTGGACGTTGATGGTGGTATTTCTATCTACAGCGTCAGAAACTTTTGTGGCAAATCTTTAACAAACCCCCTGAAGAAGGCTCAATAAAACGGTGACTTCAAATACCTTTAAGAATAGTTATATGATGTGGAGTAAAATGTATAAGTTAATAATTTAAGTACATAGGTGAAATGATACGCGCACTAGACAAAAAATAAATCACCCTTAGGAAACGCAACACCGTTTCCAGCCTTTTTAACTGCCTCATTTTGACGAGGAGGAGAGTCAACAAGTTTCTTCATATTCCCAACATCCAGTGGAAGCCACTTCTTTATGCTTAGGACCCAAAGATTTGCGGGGATGTTGATTGCTACGTTTCCAAATAATCCTACATTTTCTGCGGGATTAATATCGGGTGGTCTAGCGGACTGTTCAAGATACTGTAGAGTGCCTGCGTGTTCGTAAAATTATGAACACGAACGCGCGCGCGCGCGCGTGTGTGTGTGTGTGTGTGTGTGTGTGTGTGTGTGTGTGTGTGTGTGTGTGTGCGCACCTGTGTCAACATAGCTGTTGTCATCTGGAAGATGTGTCTACAGCAACTCAACTCATCGTGAAGATGTAAAAGAAGGGGTAACACTCGGTCACCGAGAATGCTGAAATAACTGTCCCAGTTCATATTCATGGTACCGAGCGAGGTGGCGCAGTGGTAGCATACTGGACTCTCATTCGGGAGGACGACGGTTCAATCCCGCGTCCGGCCATCCTGATCTAGGTTTTCCGTGATTTCCCTAAATCGCTCCAGGCAAATGCTGGGATGGTTCCTTTGAAAGGGCACGGCCGACTTCCTTCCCCATCCCTCCCTAATCCGATGAGACCGATGACCACGCTGTTTGGTCTCTCCCCCCAAACAATCCAATCCATATTCATGGTAACCCGAATGAGCTGGCCCAAGTCATGGTTCGACAAACGCTCCTACAACACTAAACGACCACCTCCGGTCTTCATTACACCCTCCACACATTCCACGTTAAACGAAGCACTGGGCCGTCAGTGCAGTCGACACCTTGCATCATATGAAAAGAGGCAAAGTCGCGACTAGTCGGACCACACTACTCGCCTCCAGTCAGCTACTACCGAGTTTGTGTTTTGTGGCCATCTGACATGAGGCTCTATCTGCCACTTTGAGCAATGGCCTTCTCCGAGGTACCTGACTTCAGATGTTCACTGGGTTCAGTGTCCTTCACAATGTTCGCAGCTAAGCTGTTTGAGATGGGCAGTAGATACTCTGTCGGGTTTGAAACCGATTGTTGTTGACAGTCCGTGACACTCCGCTCCAATCCCTGTCGGTAAGAATCCTTCTACGGCCTCTGTTCTTATACCACATTACACAAGGCTGCGAGTGGTATATAATTCTTTCTAGGCCGGCCGCTGTGGCCGAGCGGTTCTAGGCGCTTCAGTCCGGAACCGCGCTGCTGCTACGGTCGCAGGTTCGAATCCTGACTCGGGCATGGAGGTGTGTGATGTCCATAGGTTGGTTAGGTTTAAGTAGTTCTAAGTCTAGGGGACTGATGACCTCAGGTGTTAAGCCCCATAGTGCTTAGAGCCATTTGAACCATTCTTGCTAGCCACGTTGAACAGCCCACGAATCTGGCAAATTAATGCACAATGTGGTCATGGGCACGTCCAAACTCGATAACTCCCTTCTGCCATTTTGCTACGTCCCCTCGTCGATTCGTCTTATTGCGCTGATTCTATACAACAAACTGACACATACACACAACTTCACTGTCATGATTAATCTCAACGGTGGATGGTCACATGACCGCCTGATACCAGTTCTACGCCACCTACAGCAGTCCATAGACACCAGTGCTACAAATATTTTGTCCAGTGACCTTACAACTCAGTGGATTAGACATATAAACCACTACAACCAGAGGATGATAAAATGAAAAAAGTTTTGTACCGCTTTCGTATCTGTGATCGTGTGTCGGCTTATATTCAAGGGGAGCACGGAAAAAGTATCCGCTACATATATAAAAATTAAAAAAACAAAGACAGTATCTCCGAATGTGTTCAACATTGCAGAATTGTAAAATAAAAACCTGCGGCTTGATAACACCAAATACCGCGAATCTCCACCCCATGCATTCTGAAATGCTTGGACCCTCCTCGGCATAATGTCCCAAAGGGGTTGAGATGGTGCTGCTCAATCGTGTCCCACGCTTAGACGGCGGCCCTGCTGACACAATGTGTGTGTGTGTGTGTGTGTGTGTGTGTGTGTGTGTGTGTATTTATTTCTGCGACGCACTGCAAGTTTCAACTGGGTCCAACAAAGCTGGTTCATGTCAGCAAATATTTGGCTGATCCCTGCCTCCTGGACAGAGGTGAGCAGGATGTGGGTGTGATGTACTCGCGCATTTCGCCGTGAAATACAGACCCAGCAGCAAAATGTTGTCTGTAGGGCTAGACAGTAAACAGGATCATGTACCGATACTTTGCAGCCCTCAAACTATTCTCGACGGCGATGAAAGGAGTCCGATTCGTACATGATTGTGGCTCAAAACATGACACACCTGCTTAACCCGTGGGATTGCAAGCCTGATATATGATGGACGACCTAGCCGAGTCCACACTCGTCTCTGAAGAGAACCCACCGCAATTGATTAAAGTTCCATTCCAGGTGTTCCCATGTTCACCTTCTTCGCACACAACGGTAATGTGATTTTGTACTGTCGTTCGCAATTGACGCCTAGATGCCAAATTGACCGTCCTGCCTGGGTTGACACAACACTCCCGGTTGCCAAATAAAACGGCAGCACAGAAAGCTGTCGCAGTCCTCTCGGCGTACCTAGGAGCCATATCAGCTGTTGTTGTTAACTACTTACGATCAATTCGATGCAGACCACCAGTAATGTGTGTCTGTCGATCACGGTCGAATATTGAAATGGCATCGCAGTGGTGTACGCCAATATGACGAGCAGCTTCCCTTGCTGATAACCTTCCTTGCCGTAGTGACTGCACACGCGGTCTGAGCATGAAATGAAGCATCTAGACATGCCGATGAAGTGAACAGTGTGCTTAAACCGCATTCCTCAGTCCATGATTGGAGCTCTACTGAACTGCGCAGAGAATGCAGGTTTTCTTTTACCTCCATTTCACAAGTGGCATTATGTGCCGATTTCTTGTTGTCGAAAAAGTATTGATAAAAAGGTTTCTAATTAAAAAAAAAACATTCGAGAGGAGAAAATCCATTCGAGAGGAGGTTACTTTTTCGTAAGGTCTAATATTCCTATAGAACGAGGAATGTGAGAGTCCTGCAGCAGCAACAAGTCATTTTATGAAGCTTTTGTCTTACAGCAGCAGGACGTAATTGTATGAAGCTTTCCTTCACTTTACTGATATGTGGTTAAGTATTTTTTCTCTCTTCCAGCCGTTTGTGACCGTGCGAAATCCAGCAGGAAATATATTAGTCATTAGACTTGTCTCCTGTCGTGATTTAAGTCGTGCTTTAGTACAGTACCCGCCCAAATGCCTTCCGCACCACATCACCACCACATCGTTCTGACCCCTACGTTTCCTGTGAGACTAACCACTGTAAAACACACATTGAAGTCCCCGTAGTTTAAATTACCAAAAGCAGCATCCACTATATGGTATTTTCTCGCACTTTGTTTGTCTCTGTAATCGAGCATGGCGTTTTGTCTGTATCCTCCTATTTGGCTTGTTAAATTCTTTGCGATAACTTAGTTTTCTCTCTTAAAAACTGTTCAGTTCTCGTCTGTAATGTATTAAACTTTTGTTAAATTTATCTGTCAGTCATTGTTCTTCTCTTTTACAATTCTCACATGGGACTACGAGCCTAATCCCATGTTCGAACAATCATCAGTTGATTACATCACTATCATGAAGGTACCTTTTCGGCAGACGGTGACATAGCCAGGTTTTAATTAAAACTGTGTTATTCGTCTTGATCGTTTGCCAGAAATAGAGCACAGAATTAAAAATTGGGTTTCATTCCATTTCTGGTATGCCATATTGCACGATGATATCCTGAAGAGGTATTTGTAATAAAGATTGGTAACTATCTGAAGATGGTAATTCTATACCGTAAACAGTGAATCTTGTACACTTTGCTGCGATCAAGATATATAATAAATTTTAGCAGACGTCTTGATACTATCGCCCTTTCGTATTGCGGGACAAACAGTGGTTCCTGACGTATAAAAATTCCGTGTTTAAATTTAGTAACCAGAAATAATTATTAGGCTACCAGACGTCGTTCCAGCGCGCAGATTACCAGTGCGCTTTTCTGTATCTGCTTTGAAATATGTCGTGTAGGGAAAAGTACACCGAAGTTCATGAAACCTTCACTATCACATGGTTTTCAAAACGAGCAGAAATCCCTGTATGGCCATACTGTTTTATGTTTTCCGTTGTACTCCTAAATCACTTCAGGCAACTGCCGGAATGCTTCATTCAACTAAGCCACACCCGATTACTTCTGGTATTTTCTACTCCATCTTTAGTGACGTCTATATAGACGAGGCGTTAACATTCCTTAGAGCGCCACGAGGGAATGAGACACACGAAATAGCTGTTGAGGGGCACCTCTTTGATATTTGTATCAGTCTTTGGATCTTTGGACATCGATGATGCGCGAATAGTTGCATAAAAAATATTACAGCTCGCTGATTGTACACTATTTGTGTAGCACAAGTAGTGTATAGTCAGTGAACTGTGAATTTTTTCATGCAATTAGTCGCGCATCATCGATGTCCAAACACTGATAGAAATATCAAAGAGGTCCCACGGGAACAAATGACCAGTTTGCGTAACTTTTCCACAACCACACTTGTTTATTTAGGTGATAATAAGTTTGCGGACAAAGACTTGAAAAAGCCTCGAACAAGTGACTACGGGAATTTTACATTTTAGTTGAAATGGGAGCGACATTAGCGGCAATATTTTAAGAGAAAACGTGCTTTTAGGAGCATTTTTTTGGCGCGAGTCAGGCAGGTGGAGTCGCGCT
The DNA here is from genome assembly GCF_021461385.2 of Schistocerca piceifrons. Lineage (NCBI taxonomy): Eukaryota > Metazoa > Arthropoda > Insecta > Orthoptera > Acrididae > Schistocerca > Schistocerca piceifrons. The sequence continues at coordinate 863,441,373 of NC_060149.1, read as the reverse complement.
TACCGCCCCCGCCCGCGCCCCCGCTGTATCTCCTCTCCTGTCATACCCCACGCGTTGGCAACAATTGAATTAAATTACGCAAGTTGTTAGTCGCACGCCCATTGTGTCAGTTTAGTTCTCTTTTTATTTGTACAAAGTTTCTTTTTATATTGTTGAGTTTGCGAGAAAAACTATTCGTGCAAACAAAGTTTCAAACAGACCAGCATGCCCAGTCAACCCTTCATATCGCAGGAATGCAAAAGAAAGGCCCACAACAACTACTACTTTTCACAGCGGCAAGTAGCCACAAAAAAAAAAAAATCGCTTTAACCTGGATCTATGTGAAGCATTCATTGCAAGTAATATTCCTCTTCACAAACTTGCAGACCATATCCTCAAAGGTTTCCTACGCAAATATTGTTTATACCAAAATAACAACATTGCGTAAAAATTACATACCGACAATTTAGGAATATGTCCTGGAAGGAATACGCAATGAACTCGAGGATAAAATTACTTGAATTTCAGCCGACGAAACTACCGACATTTGGGCCGTTACATTGCAAATGTAATTGTTGGTGCGTTAAAACAAGAGCCTTCTTCTTCGTATTGAAAAGACAAATCGTTCTAAAATCGCCAGATTTGTGAATGAGGATATTAGAAAAATATTTCCAGGACCTTCTGCAGATGAAAGGGTGTTTGTGTTTCTCTCAGATGCTGCTCCCCATATAATCAAAGCAGGAAAAGCCCTCAAAGTATTTTGTACCAGTTTGATTCATGTGACGTGCTTTGCTCACCGAGTACGTCACCTTGCTGAAAAAGTTTGAAACTCAAGGTTTAGCAATGACTGAATCTATTCAATTAATGAATGAATTTAGTCAAAGAAAAGTTTGGCTTTGAACCTTTGTCCCAAATTGACAGTTTTGGTAATAGACCTGGTGAACTTTTGCCAGAAATTATACGTGCCAACATAGCACCCAAATTTAAATACTGCCCAGTTATCTCAACTGATGTAGAACATTCCTTTTCTACTCATAAATGTAGTTTTGAGTGATCGAAGGCACAATCTTACTACCGAACATTTGGAACAGTACCTGATCGTTTCTTTTCACAATAGTAGCAAATAATTTGTAAAGGATAATTCAGTCCGATAATATGAATTAAAAGATAATGTTATTCAAAGAGTTCCTATTGTATGTTGTGCGTGTCCTTCTGCGTGTGATGTATCTCGAAGCTGGACCTGTGCTTATAGATTGTTTCGCGACGACTAAATCTCATCGCATTTGCTTGTTATCGACAACAATAGGAAAGAAGGAACAATATTCGAAACATGATGGGCGTTTTCTTTTTTGCAATTTTTTAAAAACTAATCTCGAAAAGGACGCTGCCTAACCCCTACCACAAAATATGTAGATCATGAGATGAACATTCTAGATGTCCCGTTTTTTTTCCGTGGCCGGCGCTCTACCTCACAATCGATATCCACAGGTTCAACTTCGAGATACACTATGTGATCAAAAGTAACCGGACACCTGGCTGAAAATGACTTAAAAGTTCGTGGAGCCCTCCATCGGTAATGCTGGAATTCAGTATGGTGTTGGCCCACCCTTAGCCTTGATGACAGCTTCCACTCTCGCAGGCATACGTTCAATCAAGTGTTGGAAGGTTTGTTGGGGAATGGCAACCCATTTTTCACGGAGTGCTGTACTGAGGAGAGGTATCGATGTCGGTCGATGAGGCCTAGCACGAAGTCGCAAAGGTATTCTATAGGATTCAGGTCAGGACTCTTTACAGGCCAGTCCATTACAGGGATGTTATTGTCGTGTAACCATTCCGCCACAGGCCGTGCATTATGAACAGGTGCTCGATCGTGTTGAAAGATGCAGTCGCCATTCCCGAATTGCTCTTCAACAGTGGGAAGCAAGAAGGTGGTTAAAACGTCAGTGTTGGCCTGTACTGTGATAGTGCCACGCAAACAACAAGGGATGCAAGCCCCCTCCATGAAAAACACGACCACATCATAACACCAGCGCCTCCGAATTTTACTGTTGGCACTACACACGCTGGCATATGACGTTCACCGGGCATTCGGCATACCCCCACCCTGCCATGGATCGCCACATTGTGTACCGTGATTCGTCACTCCACACAACGTTTTTCCACTGTTCAATCGTCCAATGTTTAGCTCCTTACACCAAACGAGGCGTTGTTTGGCATTTACCCGTGATGTGTGGCTTATGAGCAGCCGCTCGACCATGAAATCAAAGTTTTCTCACCTCCCGCCTAGCTTTCATAGAACTTGCAGTGGATTCTGGTGTAGTTTGAAATTCCTGTGTGATGGTCTGGATAGATGTCTGCCTATTACACACGACGACCCTCTTCAATTGTCGACGGTCCCTGTCAGTCAACAGACGAGATCGGCCTGTACGCTTTTGTGCTTTCACGTTTCCACTTCACTATCACATCGGAAACAATGGACCTAGGGATGTTTAGGAGTGTGGAAACCTCGCGTACTGACGTATGACACAAGTGACACCCAATCACCAGACCACGTTCGAAGTCCGTGAGTGTCGCGGAGCGCCCCATTCTGCTCTCTCACGATGTCTAATGACTGCTGAGGTCGCTGATAGTGGATTACCTGGCAGTAGGTGGCAGCACAATGCACATAATATGAAGAACGTATGTTTTTGGGAGTGTCCCGATACTTCTCGTCAGATAGTGTATATCACATGCAGCAACTACTGTGTTTTTTATTATTTGATTGTGCACCTTTCGACGCTTTTCATGCGTATTTTAAGCATTTTTTCGTGCACGCGGAGCATGAAGACGCAAAAGCAAATAAATTAAAGATGTGGTACTAGGGCGCCCTGTAGATTTGTGTGTAAAAACGTAACAGCTGTTAAAGGCAACAACAGAGCTTTCATTTATGCTTTTCGTCTTGTTAGTATGCACCACCACTAGGTGAACTGCAGCAATTTACATCCGCCATTATTACGATAAAATGACTAATAGTGAAGCAACAAAAATTTGAAGATTATATCTTTATGCTGTATAAAGGAAATGTTTTTTTTTTCCAGTTACAGTCTGACTTCTATGACACCTAAAATTTAAGACGCGCCAAAATATGCTCGAAAAAGTACGCCTTCTCTTAAATATTATCACTATGTCGATAACATTTCAACTAAAAAGTAATATTCATATACCAGATAAAAATAGACATTTCCACAATTCCAACACACCGATGTTCGACATGCGATGTAACCAGAATATGATCTCAAGATCAGGGGTCAGTCATTACGAAACGGATAGTACGCATTCCCTTCACGATTTCCTATTCGCAGGTTTACTTTGTGGGGGTTTTATTTCGGAACAGCGAACAGATTTTATCAGCTTGCATTTTCTGATATGCTGCGCCACCACAATCGCATCCCACGGAACTATGCCTGACTGCGTGTTCCAGTATTTATTGTAGAGTGTGATACAAAACGACCGGATAACTATATTGCACGATAGCTGTTATGCACGAGTATAGATACCGTCTGCGGCAAACTCTGTGTTACTCTCAACCAGCTGAAACCTGAGGCCATACCTTATTTACTACAATCTTTACGCTATACAGCAGTTAGCATCAACGAATTGCGAATTCGCATAGAACCATCTTTTAACGTTGTAAACCAGGATTGCATGTCAGCTATTTTGTTTATCAACACATAATAATTTTAGTTTATTAGAAAATTTCATGGGGCATTATCTTAGTCAACGCGAAACATAAACAGTAAAATTGTAAGTCGGAAGTTCAAAAATTCCACATAATTCACAGAAGCTCTCAATTTATAAGTTATGTCAGCTCGATTTTTTTATCGGCTTTCTTTTGCGTTAAGAAAAAGATGCTTCAGATAATTATGCATAAATGTAAGTCGCTTGATTCTACGGTCACATGGGTAAAATTGTTTCACAGTTTGTGCCATTTCCAATCGACAATATGTCCCTGTATTTGCACGGATGGTATGCAAGTTGCGGAGTGCCACCTAACTGCTATAGTATAAACTGATGCATATGATCGTGGCAACGTGTCTTGTTAAAAATCCCAAGTACCCAAAAATATTTTCCATGAGAGTCACGTTAGCAATGCCCTGGGCAGATATGCTGTACCTGGACTCTTCCGACAATCTCGATTCACCGAGCGAGGTCGCGCTGTGGTTACCACACTGAACTCACATTCGGGTGGACGACGATGCAAACCGGCGTCCGGCGGTCCTGGTTTAGGTGGTTTACCGTGATTTCCCTAAATCGCTTCAGGCAAACGCGGGAACGGCTCGTTTGAAAGGGCGCGGCCGATTTCCTTCTCCATTCTTCCCTAATCCGATGGGACCGATGACCTCGTTGTTTGATTCCCTCCCCAAATCATCCAACCAACCAATCCGGAATCGTACCTCCACTCTCATAAGCAAACGATTTTACTATCTCGTTCCACCTAATATCGCAATAGCGAATACATGCACGATGTGAAAATAATACGAACAATGAGTTCTAAGGGCGGGTAAACGGACGACAGAGATGTATTGAAAAAATTATTGGCGAGTGTTAACGTATCTGCAAAGAAGACAGAAATTTGCGAGAATGTTTGTGATCCTTAAAGATTAAAGGAGAAGGTCGAAACACTTCTGAGGTGTGCTTGTAGATTATGTAACCGGCCTGTTCAGCTAGTCGAGAGTGTTACAGAATGGCTATATTTGTTACGTGTAAATCTCTGCAAGAAAGATCACCGTCTTGGGCAATATCAGAAATCGATACTGGAGACAAGCTTTCGAAAGCCACTTCTGCCTCCATTGTATAACTTGCCTTAGGCCTGTATTTCAATATCAAAGATCTATGATGAAAGATAGGACCACGTTCTAGCTTTTAGAAAAGGTACCCCATTTCACCGAAAAACATTTTATGAAACTTTTTTTGTATAGCGACCTGACGTTCACATACCAGTTTGATGTACTCGCAGTTCCGTCTCGTTGACAAATAAACTCACGTTTCTCCACCATTGCTGTGACTTCTGGCACTAACTAAGCTTTCAGACATGTACAAGTATACATGCCCTGTGGTGCTTACATCAGAAAAAGGAAAAAAGCACACCATTGTTTCAAACGGCACGGTAAGATTTCCATCTCAGTAACAATGCAGCGTTTCTCATATCGAAATATTCGAACAGCTTAACTGCTGACTTTCTCAGACAACATTTCGATTTATAATAAATGAAAAGCGCTAGTTTGCTTCTGTTTTACAGTATTACTTTTATCGCGTTAACCGTTTTTCGGCTTAAAAGGCCATCAGACATGAAGAGAGCTTTGTAAGCCGAAAAACGGTTAACAGAAAAAAGTAATATGTAGAACAAAAGCAAACTAGCGCTTTTCGTTTATTATAACATTGTTCTACCAAGAACCGACGGGAAGATTCAGTTAACATAAAATTTCGTTTCATTACTGATTACGATTATTTTCAGTAAACACTAACTCTTTTCGGTAATGACAATAAAATTCTCACGGCACGCATACATCTATACAGACTATTTGCCAGTTTGAAGAAGGCAGGTTAGCGTCTGCCGCCTCGTTGACGACAAGTTCATCAGGGACGAGCGAAAGCTCTGAAGTGAAGAAAATTGTGTCCTTTGAAAAGAAATCTTACTGTCATTGGTTTGAAGTAATTTGGATAAACAACGCCAAATCTCTAATCTAATGGGACAAACGGGATTTTAGCTAAGTTTTTTCCGAATGTACGGTCAGCAAGGGCGGTTCTGCGAGATCCACTGCAGTCAGTTCCGTAGAACTTTCCTCGTTAGTGATATGGGAAACTACAAGCGCAGGATGGCTCTTCCAAAAAATCGTCCGTTGTCACGAAACTATTACTTCAGTCCCATTATTATGGGGAAATTACTGCGATAATGTGATAGATATAATATCCTCGCCTGACTTGATGACAGAGAACTGTGAAGGAAAATACATTTTTTCGTGGACACACACACACACACACACACACACACACACACACACACACACACTCTCTCTCTCTCTCTCTCTCTCTCTCTCTCTCTCTCTCTCTCACTCTCTCTATCTCTCTCTTTAAATGTGGTGGTATAGCTTTCGTCAAATCATTATTCCAGATAACTGTTTTTATACAAACGCAATCAAGCGGCGGTGTGACATCATATGAGAGAAGAACTGCCTCTTCCTTTTGAATAAATTTCAATAAAAGTGGTGACATTTTACTGTGTGCTGTTCGTACGTTTCGCGTAAGCAGTTGTTAGAAACTCAATTTTTAGTTGGACAAAAATCTTCGCAAATATGGTACTAAGGTAAAAACGAAGTATCTACGTAGAGCATCCTGTTGGCAGCAGTGGCGGATGCGTAGGGTGGGACACGCAGGGCGCCCCCCTTGCGGGGCAGCCCGCATTGCCACACGCGCCTGCCCCGCACGCTATTCGTTTCTTCCGTCAGTCGACTCGGTTCAATCTAGTTATCGTGTAGTTGTACTTTCCTATGTAGCACGCACGTCCGCGTCGTCGTATTTTATACATTTCTGTCTGTAATGGCTTAGCTCTGTTGAACACTCACTCTGACATTGATTGTCCTATTGACGATGTAATTAACCAATTTGCCAGGAGGAATAGGCGCACAGAATTCATCATTTAAGGAGGAGAACCACAATTGTAACTTTTTTATATCATAAGATGGCATTGCCTGGTATCTGTGTATAATCAGTTTAAATGAAACTTTCTTAAACTTTTCACGTGACTTGATTATTTTTTATTACGGTTTGAGCAAGCAATAAAGGAATCAAAAGAAAAGTTCGGAGTAGGTATTAAAATCCATGGAGAAGAAATAAAAACTTTGAGGTTCGCCGATGACATTGTAATTCTGTCAGAGACAGCAAAGGACTTGGAAGAGCAGTTGAATGGAATGGACAGTGTCTTGAAAAGAGGGTATAAAATGAACAACAACAAAAGCAAAACGAGGACAATAGAATGTAGTCGAATTAAGTCAGGTGATGCTGAGGGAATTAGAATAGGAAATGAGACACTTAAAGTAGTAAAGGAGTTTTGCTATTTGGGGAGCAAAATAACTGATGATGGTCGAAGTAGAGAGGATATAAAATGTAGACTGGCAATGGCAAGGAAAGCGTTTCTGAAGAAGAGAAATTTGTTAACATCGAGTATAGATTTAAATGACAGGAAGTCGCTTCTGAAAGAATTTGTATGGAGTGTAGCCATGTATGGAAGTGAAACATGGACGATAAATAGTTTGGACAAGAAGAGAATAGAAGCTTTTGAAAAGTGGTGCTACAGAAGAATGCTGAAGATTAGATGGGTAGATCACACAACTAATGAGGAGGTATTGAATAGGATTGGGGAGAAGAGAAATTTGTGGCACAACTTGACTAGAAGAAGGGATCGGTTGGTAGGAAATGTTCTGAGGCATCAAGGGATCACTAGTTTAGTACTGGAGGGCAGCGTGGAGGGTAAAAATCGTAGAGGGAGACCAAGAGATGAATACACTAAACAAATTCAGAAGGATGTAGGCTGCAGTAGGTACTGGGAGATGAAGAAGCTTGCACAGGATAGAGTAGCATGGAGAGCTGCATCAAACCAGTCTCAGGACTGAAGATCACAACAACAACGGTAAAAGTAAAGGTAGCTCAAGATATCTTTAGCGCCCCCTCCTTGAGGTTTTTCTGTACCCGCCAATATTTGGCAGTAGGGCCCAGTGATCCAAATAACAGACGAGACATAACATCATTAGATATTGGTGGTGTTCAGTTAACTGTTTGTTTTTGAAACCCAAGAAATTCAGTTAGTGTGCTCCAGGAAGAAGTTCTGGAGATGCTATTTTTCATAGAATCAAGTTCGCCTGCTTAGCTGAGTAGTAACGTGTTTGCCTACAATGCAGCGGGCCCGGGTTGGAGATTTTCCCCGCCCGTGGACTTGGGTGGCGTTTTGTTCTCATCATCTGCGACGTGCAAGTAGCCCAGTGTGGTGTCACCTGAAATAAGACTTGTACCCGTCGGCCGAACTTCCCCTGTTGGGCCCTCCCGGCTAACAATGTCACACTGTTATTTCATTTTTCATTTCATAGAATCAAACCTAGGGCGAGTATTTGTTCGCTGACGCTTGTTCGATGGCCCGCTCATGCAAAACGTCGGTCTTGCCGATTTCCTATAAACAGTTATCCTCCTAGTCCAAGCAATTATTTGTATGCGCGGAAAAATGCGAAGATTTTCTGTGGTTCAAAGTCAACATTTAACCACACGTCCCCCTATAAATTGGCTACCGGGTAGCCTCACTTTTCTGTTAAATAACTTTTTGTCATTATAGCTTTTTTTCTAACTCAATTCTGTTATCTACTTCATAACGAATTAGCGACCGAAATGGCTCAGTGGTTAGCTGTGGCTAGCACACGGGACTCGGGTTCGGTAGGTAGGGTAAAGTAAACCTTTCGTCAAACGGAATATTGTTTTAAACACCACAGTGCTTTACAAGGCACGCACCCGTTGGAGGTGATATGCCTTAGAACTGCCTTACCCACCCAGTTATAAGGATATCTACAGTTTAACTTGGATTCCGAACCGCAGTGCAACTAGGCATTTTTCACATTAGCAAATATTGGCAGATGTAAGAGAAGTGATTGACAAATAAAAATCCTATGACTGACAAGGGACAAGGGCTCAAACCCCCGACTTGCCATGCAGGTTTAGTTTTTCCGTTCTTTCCTTAAATCCCTTAAGCCAAATGCTTGAACGCTTCCTATGAAAAATACATAGACCATTTCCTTCCCAATTTTTCCCCAGTCGAACCGTGTTCTGCGTTTCTAATAACGTCGTCTTTGATGGATCTTAATCTTCCTTTCTTTATGACGAATTTACTCTCATCAATCCTAAACAGCTCCAGCAAGAATTCTCGCGCCATATGCTTACCGCCTGTGCCCAGTCGCTTGTACTCCCCTATGTCTGTGACTCTCCCGTCTCCGCCAAAGGGAAACAGGAATTTGTTTATCTTGGACCGCTGCTATCAGGAGTCTCCAGACATAGTAGGACGCACGACAGCGTGATCTGAGCGTGCTTCCTCGATAAAGGTCACTGACTGAGAGTGATCAGACACGAAAACACTGTTAAGTGTAAAGAGTCCACAATTTCTCATCAAAATGTTTAAATCGTGTAAATCCTAAAGTCGTTTAACAAATGACCAGGGCTTCCATATTCACAATAAATAAGATCCTCTCTGCGGTAAGAAATCCGATGTGGTCAAAACTCTTCCAACTTCCCGTCAAAAGCGTTGTGTGGGACATCAGGCTGTGCATCAGAGGGTGTGTTATTACAAGCACGATACGTATTTTCTGCTATTGTGAGAAAAAAATGTTTACATGTCCGAACGAGCCGAAGTCTTCTGTTAGCGATTCTACTGTGAAATGGAAGCGCCAGGTGAAATACTAAACCTAGTCATCGATTTGGTAAGCCTAAGGCTTCCAACCTCTAAAACACACTACACGTTTAAGTTGTCAGGCATCCTTATGAGCTACTGCTTTGATTGTTACGGTATGTCTGTAGTAACTTACTGCTGTCCAGTATTAACACTAACATAGGAAAGAAAGAAACAGTCACGTGGTTGTTTTGGTGCAGAAGATAATCATTAGTTATTATTGGTACACCGTTCAAATTGCCGATAGGGATAATATTTACCACATAGTTTTGAGATATTACCTCACACGGACGAAACATAGTGCAGCAAACATCGTGGTTGTTGCTGCGTGACTGATGATAAAAGCAACCGGTATGGGAAGGATGCCAAAGACAGTTGACGCAGAAAAATAAGCCCTGGCCCATTCCACACGAAAATCGCAGGCGGAAACTTGACGAAACGACTATTTCAGCCCAGTCACCTTCTATATCTTCTGTTTGCACCAGTTAGTTCTGTTTCTCGAGGAAAAAAAATCGTTCAACTTCATCGGGGAAAATTAGTCTCACGGTGTTAGATGTGCTGACAGTGGTATTCAGTGGAAGCGGTATGTTTGTCCATTTTCACGCGTTGTGGGTTTTCATCTGTGAGAACGGAAGTAGGTGTTTAAAGTATTTAGACAGTATCATGCTTCTATTTCTACAGTAACAGCTTAGACTCCGACATATCAGCACCGTAATTCTTCTGTTCCCAGAATAAGTAACACTGTATCATACTCTAAAAGAAATCGGTTGATTTACTGGGCTGAGCTGCTCAAGGCTGCGTCCTGAGCCGTGTGGAACATCATTGGGATGATGGGGCGAACAAGAGAGATACGGCCTCCCCGTCCCTCTCGTCCACGGCCCTAGAGCCGCGATTGCGTACCCGGTAAGTTCACCGAAAAATCTGCCAACAATTATTCCTCATACTTCACGAAGTACAAATTCCGTATTCAGCGTCAGAACTTATCAATAATACTGTATTGATGATGAGACGCCGCAATAGTAATAAAAGGAGTTCCATGACTGAGTTTGTTGTATTACGGTGTTTGTTCCATGACTGGCGTATTTGGAAACACACACACACACACACACACACACACACACACACACACACACACACAAAAGCCATGGCTAAAATGTGCCCCGACCACCAAGCTTAGCAGGGTAGCAGGTGGGGGGGGGGGGGAGAGAGAGAGAGAGAGAGAGAGAGAGAGAGATAGAGAGAGAGAGAGAGAGAGAGAGGGGGAGGGGAGGGGAGGGGGGGGGATGGCTTATAAGTCACTGAATAAAATGGAAACGCTCCAACTTTAAGAAGCCATCTCCATCGTAGAACATTTCTTTTCTGGCGTTTCTGTGAGTAGGCCTGCAGGTTTTCCTACACGAATCTCCATGTATTCATTTTAGCAGCAACCCTGAGTTAACACTGGCTGTCATCTAAAAAGAAGCAGGACAAAGGCGCCACTCACTCCAAACCGCCAAGGCGTTTCAATGTCTAATGTGCTTTTTTTTTATTCTACTAATCAGCAGCCATTGCTGTTAACATTTCGTAAGTTCGTGTAAAACTGGGAAAAGCGTCGTGATTTGTGGAGTTAGATTTCAACGTATGTCTTCGGGGTGCTCTACTCAGAAAATCCTACCGTTACGAAGATGTTCAGACGATTCTTGTCAGAAGCTCGCCCAACACAACAACAACAACACACGTACCAGAGAAGTGACTGACGATTAACTGTTATTGGGTAAACAGTGAGACTGTTCCTTAAATAGCCAACAACGGGGAAGTCGTAGACATCAGAAGTTTGTTTGGCGCGTGTATTGTGTACGACTGACGGATACACGCATCGTAACTGGGAGTTATTTCTTTTAGTCTGCAGAGCATTTGCTGCAGCCATTATGTGATAAACTAAAATTCTTTCGCAGACCGATATTGGATTCCTGACTTCCGCTATCAGTGCGCTACAGGTAACACTATCAGAGCACTCCACATTAACCACCTCAAGGCATGGAGCGCATAGTTTAATGCGTTATGCCCTCGATACATAAGGACTTGGGTTCGAATCTCTGCCTGGTACGCAGTTTTAAATTGTCACCAACACGCGCTGTAGTCGTTTATTAGGTTGATAATTGTTCGATATAACTCATCTTTTGTCGCGTAATTCCTAATGGAGTGAATCTCGTTATTTGTAATGGAGTGTTTGATGTGAACAGCTGCAGTCTGTGACGCTACAGATGTGTGCTTTTGGTGATCGGCGACCTCGGCGGGTCTTGGTTGGAGCGGCCGTTGCTGCGGATATTTGTATTGCTGCCACGGGGCGGTTTGCGGTGCAAAGCTGTCGAGGCCCGAGGGCTCTTTCCCAGGCGGCAGCCAGCCCGCGAGCTCGGCTCGAGGCCCACGAGACAGACAGTCCGCGGTGCGTACGTCACGAAGGTACACCTGATCTCGCTCGCTCACCTCAGCAGACAAATCTGTTAACTCGCAGTTGGGCTTGTACGTACTAAAGAGAATTGCATCTTCTACTGGAATCTGCTATTATGAAGTCTTACTGATTAACAGTACTACAACAAAATTTAATTCAAGATCAATACTCGATATAAATGCTATAACGGCTTGCTTATAGCATTTAGTCTCTTCTGCTTAACAGTTCTCATTTCATACAAGAAGTGGTGCCTTATGCAACTGATAATCATTCTGGCGTGATTTTAATTTTATTGTTCTCCAGTACAACCGTAACCAAAGTAGAGCTATGAACTTCCGATCATTGTAGGACTAATAACCGTAAGACTACATAAAAGCGGATTCCAGTAGAAGATACAATTATAGTTTGTACGTACACACTTAGTTACGAGTTAACAGGTGTAGAAAAGTAGTTTGTCGAGTTGAGCGAGCGGGAGAGCGCAGGCCTACCTTCGTGACGTACGCGCCGCGGCCTGTCTTTCTCGTAGGCCTCGGCTCGGCTCGTCTTACGGTAGTGCTCAAATTCCTGCAGCCCTTCGCAGCCAGAGGTTCAGCTCCGCTTGCAGTTATAAACGTCTCTCTGTCACTTGGTGGCAAGTAAACGATAGCGTAAACTGAAATCTTTAATCTTGTTTCTACATCTGTATGCTCAGTGTACTCGTATTTGTACCTCTGCAAGTTATTTTGTCGCTGCTTCTCGATGTTACATATAACAATATAGACACAGTCTTGTACACTTTGTCTGATCACTTCGACTGTGAACTAGACATTGGATGTAACAGATCCATCAGGGACATTTCAATCCTTAAAAAACTACCCAAGTCGAATGTTGGTGATGTGATAGTGACGTGGAAACGCGAAGGAACAACCACAGCTAAACGAAGTCCACGCAGACGACATGTGACGGACAGGGGCAGTTGTTTGTAAATGAGTCAGCGAAAGCAATGACTCGTGAGTTCCGGAGTGCTACGTACAAACCAACCAGCAGAATGACTGTGCGTAGTGACTTAAAAACGACGAGTGATTTGGAATGATGAATCGCACTATACCCTGCGGCAATCCGATGGAAGGGTTTGGGTCTGCCGAATGCTTGGAGGTCATTACTTGCCATCATGTGTAGTGCCAACCATGATGTACAGAGGAGGTAACGTTATGGTATGCGGATTTGTCTCGTGCTAAGGATGTGCTCTTATTATTGTGCTTAAGAAAATACTTAATGCAGAAGGATATGAGCGCATTTTAAATCATTGTGTACAACGAACATTAGGGGAACACTTCAGAGACGATGATCGTTTGTATGAGCATAACGCATCCTGTCTTAAAGCAGCGTCTGTGAGTGGTTTGTGGACAATATCATTTCTGAAATGGAATGGCCTATCCAAAGTCTTGACCTCAACCCAATGGAATACCTTTGGGTTGAGTTAGAATGTCGAATATGCTCTAGAACTCAGCGTCCAACGTCACTACCTTCTCTGATTTCGCCTATTGAGAAAGAATGGGCTTCCATTCCTCCATAGATATTCGACACTTCATTGAAAGTGTCCCTAGCAGAGTTCAAGCCGCCATAAAGGTTAAGGAGGAGACACCCGATTTTAATTTCCACTAATAGGTTTCCGGATACTTCTGATCTGACAGCGCATGTTTCTGCTTGCTTCCTCCAGAGCTGCGTCTCGCGCAGTTCTCAATGGGCAGGAATCGCCACGGATCGTATTAGGTCAGATAGCATACAGGGTTATTCGTAAGTACCTCTGCTGATCCACAAGACGAGTATCCGAAAACTACAAGATGTACGGAAAATAGCCACATACCATTAGATAGAGTTCTCAATTCACATTGCGGGCGCTTAATATGGGCACCATTTGTGACGCAGCAAACGTCAGTGAATGCTTGCAGTTTATTGAAGTCTTGCACCCGGAAAAGTGCAATGATAGCAGCCCGTTTTTGAAATTTGTTCATTGGGCTACCTATCGGCAGCCGCAAACTAATTCGACGGAACAATATGGAGTGGACGATTTTTCTACGTATTGTGACACGCCTTCTGCCTATTGGGCATTCTGCACTGCACCACGGCGTGCATTACGGATCGAAACTTGGAGAGATGCTCTATCCACTGATACGTCATTTTCCTGTGTATCTTGTCTTACTTTGAAACCAAAGAGGTATAATCTTATATTTTCTCCAACTACCGCTCGCAGATTTTCAAACTTCTACAACACTATCGAAGTACCAGCAAGAATTCCGCTGTTGAACATGAGTGAACTGTGTAGTGGCAGCTATGTGAACCAAATGCACTGCTGCCACACAAACCATTTTAGTGACAGACGTATGTTTATCAGTAATCGCTCCATTATTATATAATACGGATGAAATGATATGGTAAAAATGACAGTGATGAAATGACATGGTGACAACAGCGTTTACAGTCACGGACCGAGAGAAAGGCTTCTCCTCGTAAGCAGAAGGTAACAACAGGAGGGATACGAGAACTCGTTTGCATTTCTCAGTTAATTCTTAAACCGTCTTTACTTCCTTTTTTTGTCAGTTTTTTCACCCTTCTGTGTCTGCCCCGTTATCGGAGGCCCATCCCGCCACACCTTTCGTTCGGCCCTCGCTGGGTCAGCTGCAGGAAAGCTACTGAAGTACTAGGTTGGTGTGAAGTTCGTAGCGTTTTTGTTTTACATATTGGTATACCGGTTACTGTGGGTTTATTTATCGACTGTCGTTGTTTATTTGTAGTTCACTGTTGCTACTGAGTTTAAATACTGTAATTTTATCATTTGGAGCTAGTGAGTGGATCTGTGCACACTACAAAATGAAGTAGCGAGTGGAGATATCGAAACGTTTTTGACATATTCCTGCGTTGGACTTCAACAGAGGGATGACAGCAGCGGAGGCAGTTAGAAACATTTGCGCCGTGTATGGCGATAATGACACTGAACAGAGAAACAGTAGGAAAGTGATTTTCGGATCTTTTTGACATCAGTGACTCTTCACGTTCAGGAAGACTTTCGGGATTTGACCAAGATCGGTTAAACGCATTAATACATAATGATCCACGTCCGTGTTCACGAGAACTGGCAAATGTGATGAACTGTGATCATTCCGCCTTCGTGCGCAATTGCATGTAATGATGAATGTTCAAAAATCGGACATGTGGGTACCGCACGCTCAGGGCAAAAAAAAGAAAAAAATATCTCTGCTTGTTCATCATCATTTGGCTCGTGAACGACACCGACCATACCAATCCTGTATCGTTAGTGGTGACAAGAAATGGTGTCTTTGTACTTACACACAAGGAAAAGAAAGGAATGGCTGAGTCCAAGCAAAGCAGCAACTATCCGTACAAAGACCCGCGTGCATCCACAAAAGATAAAGTTACGCATCTGGTGGAACAGCGACGGTGTGGCGTACCATGAACTGCTTGTACGAGTTGTGACCATCACTGCTGACATGTATTGTCAAAAAGTGAGACTGTTTGCAGACGCAGTCCAAGATCAACTACCAGGAAGTCTGCGTGAAGTGATGCTACCCCACTATAACGGCCGCTTGCATTCTACTAGACTGACAGAAAACACTGTACAGGAGTTTGGTTGGGAAGTCATTCCCACCCGCATTAGTCACCTGACCTTGTGCCCTCAGATATTCACCTTTTCCGATCTGTGTCGAATAACCTTCAAGCAACTTCCTTTCCGCAAGAATATGCGCTCCGAACGTCGCTTGACGAGTTCTTCGCCTCGAGGCCGATCGGAAGGCGAGAAAGGGCGTAAGCATTGCCATACTTTGCCGTAGTTCTGTGCAAAATTTCATACTCGTACTGGTACTGGTATAGAAAGAATGCCCAGCGTTGCAATTTTGGAGCAGTACGCGTAGGAACTAGCATTGACTGATGAAACAAGGCCAGCAAAGGCTTGTGGTCTGTCACTAAATAGAACTTGCGACCCAACAGATAGTGATGAAATTTTGTCACACCATACACAATAGCGAAAGCTTCATTTTCAGTTTGTGAATAACTGCACTGAGTTTGAGTTAACGACTTTAAGGCAAAAGCAATAGGTCTGTCTTGTGCACCAACAGGAAGCGTCTGCTTGCAAAATCGCTGGTTTGGCAGGATCAAAAGGTACTAAACATCTGTCACTGACCCAGGCATTTTTGAGTTCCTGAAATGCGTCGTGACATTCTTTGGTCCACACGAAAGGCACATTTTTCCTACGCATGCGATGCAATTGAGCCACTATCTGTGAAGCGTTGTAATGAAACGAATGTAGTATGTCAACTTGCCTAGCACTGACTGCAGTTCACATACATTGCGAGGAACAGGCAAGTCACGGATTGCAAGCAAATGAGATTGGAAGGGGTGCACACCCTGACTGGTTATCACATGATCTAAGTACTGCAGTTCTGTCTGAAAAAAGTCGCACTTCTCGAGACGACACTTGAGTTGTGCATCAGAGAACACTCGAAAAAGAGTATGCAGATTAATAATGTGTTCCTCAGGCGTACGACCTGACACAACAACATCGTTAAGGTAGTTCGAACAGAAAGGCACTTAAGCAGTCAGCTGTTCCAAGTAACGTTGAAAAATGGCGGGTGAGGAGGCACTGGCGAAGGGCAACCGCAAATGCTTGAACAGGCCTAAGTGTGTATTAAAAACAAAAACTTACTGTGATTCTTCATCTAGCGGTATTTGCAAATAGGCATCACACAAATCTATCTTAGAAAAAAAAAAAACGGCCTGTGCCAAGCCTGTCCACAAGTTCCTCAGGGCGAGGCAACTGGTAAGTGTCAATAACACTCTGTGGACTGACGGTAGTTTTAAAGTCAACACAAATGCGAATGCGACCAGAAGACTTTGACATCAAAACTAATGGACTTGCCCACTGACTAGCTTGTATTGGAGCAATCACACCATTGTCTCGCAATTCTTTTAATTCACTGGCTACTTTGTCTCGTAAAGCAATGGGAACGGGCCGAGCCCGGAAAAACCTAGGCTGTGCATTGTCTTTCAGGGTAATATGCGCTACAAAATTATTAGCTTTTCCAAGTCCACAAAAAAAGAGTTCAGAAAAGTGCTTAAGCAAACTAGCTACACTGTCCTTTGGATTAAAAGCAGTCACTGAAGTACATTGTCTTGGATACTAAGGCCAAACAAGTCATACGAATCTACGCCAAAAATATTTCCACTGTCTCGCGATTGCAACACTGTCCTAGTGTAAGTTTTGTAAATTGCAGACAAACTACACTGTCAAAGTACTGGGATTTTCTGTCCGTTGTATGCAGTGAGGTGCGTGCTACATTTTGACAGGCGTGGTGAGCCTAAATGTTGGTACGCGGCACGATTAAGTGAAGTTACAGAAGCACCAGTGTCCAATTGAAGGTCAACGCGACGGCCAGCAATTTGTAGTGCTACAAATAGTTTTTTTGGAATGGCGTTGCACTTCACTGGGGCGAGATAAGAGCACAACCTTACCTGAATTATTGTAGTCGGTTTTGAAAACACTGCATTCACAGAATGTGCGTGAGACCTGTTGTTGCGAGAGCGGACAGAATTGGCGTTCATTTGACGTTGCAAGCAAACTGCCTGGACATGGCCTTTCTTTCCACATGAGGAACATGTCGCGTTGCGCGACGGGCAATCTTGCCGCTTACGGCGAGCGAAACAGCTAGGGCAAAACTGCACTAGATTTACAGGCCTGGCTACTTGTTTATTAGGCTGTTTGCGCGTCTGTGTTCGCGCTTGTTGTGGCAGCTGAGTGAGCGGTCGCGGGAAAGTGGCGACTCGCCCCGACAAATCGGGACCTGATCAAATTTATTGGCCGCTATGGTGCCGGAATCTAATTGTTCTAATACACTTACCAAGAAAGTTTTGCTATACCCCGGTTCCCAGAACTCCGGAAGATAGACGTTGACTGGGGATATTATATCACAGACACAGCCCCTTTAACTGTTCAGAGCCGGCCGCTTGGCTGAGCGGTTCTAGACGCTTCAGTACGGAACCGTGCTGCTGCTACGGTCGCAAGTTCGAATCCTGCATCGGACATGGATGTGTGTGATGTCCTTAGGTTAATCAGGTTTAAGTAGTTCTAAGTCTAAGGGACTGATGACCTCAGATGTTAAGTCCCATAGTGCTTAGAGCCATTTGAACTGTTCAGAGCTGTCACTTAACCCACCCAACCGATAGTGCAACCATATCGGCAGCATACTAGCGAGGTATTCGTCTTCATGGATGACAATTCGCGCCCCCATCGTGCACATCTTGTGAATGACTTCCTTGATGATAACGACATCGCTCGACTAGAGTAGCCAGCATGTTCTCCAGACATGAACCCTATCGAACAAGCCTGGGATAGACTGAAAAGGGCTGTTTAAGGATGACGTGACCCACCAACTATTCTGAGGGATCTACGCCGAATCGCCGTTGAGGAGTGGGACAATCTGGATCTACAGTGCCTTGATGAACTTGTGGATAGTACGACACGACGAATACAGTCACGCATCAGTGCAAGAGGACGTGCTACTGGGCATTAGAGGTACTGGTGTGTACAGCGATCTGGACCACCACCTCTGAAGGTCTCGCTGTATTGTGGTACAACATGCAATGTGTGATTTTCATGAGCAATAAAAAGGGCGGAAATGATGTTTATGTTGATATCTATTCAAATTTTCTGTACAGCTTCCGGAACTCTCGGAACCGAGGTGATGCAAAACTCTTTTTGATGTGTGTAAATCGGTGTTTTGGTTGGTACTCTATCGACATACAAAATTTGGTACCAATATGAGTGCTTGACATCTAGACGTTTGGGTAAGAGGCGCAGGAGCAGGGGGTGTAGGGGGCGGTAGCCATTCTTACGCTAACAAATTCCAGCAAAATAAAGACAAATACGAGGGCTATTCGGAAAGTAAGGAACGATAGATCGCGAAATGGAAACAACTGTGAAAATCAAAACTGTTTTATTTGCAACAGTTAGCTACAACTTCCAGCTACTTATATCCATAGTCGCCGATCCGACTTAGACTTTTGTCGTAGCGTTGTACCAACTTTCCAATACTCTCGTTATAGAAGGCAGCCGCCAGTGCTTTCGGCCAATTCTCCACGCTGGCCTGCAGCTCGTTGTCTGTGCCAAAATGTTGTCTTCATGGCCAGCGGTTCATGTGAGCAAAGATGAAACTCAGAGGGAGACAATTACGGGCTGTATTGTGGGTAATCAAACATTTCCAATTGAAAATGATGCAGGAGCATCTTCATTGCCCTTGCAGAATGCGGATGAGAAATGTCTTGAAGAAGAAAGCGCACGACAGTTATGTAATGTTGGCTGCATAGCTTCAGGCGAAATTTCTCACCAGCCCCATCGTATGGGAGACACTATTGTTCTGGGTATCTTTATGTGCTCCCTGTGTGCTCAGAACTAAAAAGAACCACGTAACGCGATCAACGGGCATACTAGAAACACTGCCCAACACACCTGTGTAGCGTCATCGGATTTTCTTTGTGGTTTCCATTTCGCGACCGAATAACCCTCCTACAAAAGCAATGTACAGAGCCTCTGAAAAGAAAAATAGATTTGTTCTGCAGTTCCCCTCGTGTAATGCATGCAACAACAAGAACAAATGACCAAATAGAATCACTGTAACGACAGCTCAACTGCAGCGAACTAAAACACATGAAAAGCAAACCAATTTGTTGTTCAGACTCGTCGCCACTTTTTGTGGCTGTGCCCCATGTAGTGTTTTTTGGTTCCTCGCTGGATGAGGAGAGGGTGGTAGGGTAGGTGGGTGGCCGGTTTCCTCTCACTCCAACACAAAATACACACGTGATTAAAATACACTTTATTACAGGAACCAACTGAGTACGTAACTTCAATTATATCCAATCTAAAGTTCTGTGGTTAACAGCAATCAAATATCATGTACTAATTCTTTAATCTTGTCCGTGCCCATATCACAACTATACAGGGTGTTACAAAAAGGTACGGCCAAACTTTCAGGAAACATTCCTCACACACAAATAAAGAAAAGATGTTATGTGGACATGTGTCCGGAAACGCTTAATTTCCATGTTAGAGCTCATTTTAGTTTCGTCAGTATGTACTGTACTTCCTCGATTAACCGCCAGTTGGCCCAATTGAAGGAAGGTAATGTTGACTTCGGTGCTTTTGTTGACATGCGACTCATTGCCCTAAAGTACTAGCATCAAGCACATCAGTATGTAGCATCAACAGGTTAGTGTTCATCACAAACATAGTTTTGCAGTCAGTGCAATGTTTACAAATGCGGAGTTGGCAGATGCCCATTTGATGTATGGATTAGCACGGCGCGGACCGTTTTTATCGAGAAAGATTTCCAGAACGAAGGTGTCTCGACAGGAAGACGTTCGAAGCAATTGATCGGCGTCTTAGGGAGCACGGAACATTCCAGCCTATGACTCGCGACTGGGGAAGACCTAGAACGGCGAGGACACCTGCAATGAACGAGGCAATTCTTCGTGCAGTTGACGATAACCCTAATGTCAGCGTCAGAGAAGTTGCTGCTGTACAAGGTAACGTCGACTACGTCACTGTATGGAGAGTGCTACGGGAGAACCAGTTGTTTCCATACCATGTACAGCATGTGCAGGCACTATCAGCAGCTGATTGGCCTCCACGGGTACACTTCTGCGAATGGTTCATCCAACAATGTGTCAATCCTCATTTCAGTGCAGATGTTCTCTTTACGGATGAGGCTTCATTCCAACGTGATCAAATTGTAAATTTTCACAATCAACATGTGTGGGCTGACGAGAACCCGCACGCAACTGTGCAATCACGTCATCAACACAGATTTTCTGTGAACGTTTGGGCAAGCATTGTTGGTGATGTCTTGATTGGGCCCCATGTTCTTCCACCTACGCTCAATGGAGCACGTTATCATGATTTCATACGGGATACTGTACCTGTGCTGCTAGAACATGTGCCTTTACAAGTACGACACAACATGTGGTTCATGCACGATGGAGCTCCTGCACATTTCAGTCGAAGTGTTCGTACGCTTCTCAACAACAGATTCGGTGACCGATGGATTGGTAGAGGCGGACCAATTCCATGGCCTCCACGCTCTCCTGACCTCAACCCTCCTGACTTTTATTTATGGAGGCATTTGAAAGCTCTTGTCTACGAAACCCCGGTACCAAATGTAGAGACTTTTCGTGCTCGTATTGTGGACGGCTGTGATACAATACGCCATTCTCCAGGGCTGCATCAGCGCATCAGGGATTCCATGCGACGGAGGGTGGATGCATGTATCCTCGCTAACGGAGGACATTTTGAACATTTTCTGTAACAAAGTGTTTGACGTCACGCTGGTACGTTCTGTTGCTGTGTATTTCCATTCCATGATTAATGTGATTTGAAGAGAAGTAATAAAATGAGCTCTAACATGGCAATTAAACGTTTCCGGACGCATGTCCACATAACATATTTTCTTTCTTTGTGTGTGAGGAATGCTTCCTGAAAGTTTGGCCGTACTTTTTTGTAACACCCTGTATACAATGACTAACGTTCCCTCACAGCTAGCTAAGGTGCGAGGCGACGACTATGAGTATGGAAGACCAGAGCACAGTGGCGACGTATTGAGGTGGAATGCGAACTCAGTCCGATGCGAGGTACTGAGGTTGACAGTGGGACAACTCGGTCGTTGTCGTCGTCGTCGTTGTCGTCGTCGTCGGCGGCGGCGTATATTCACGCTGCCTAGGGGGCGTGTCTTGGTCTTCTCCTGTCATAGGAGCACTGAGTTCAGCCGTTGCTATACAATGTTTCCTAGTGCCGACCGGTGTGCTGGCGAAGGCGTAAGCCAACACACATATACTCTTTAATTACTACTTCAAGTGCCCGTAACACCATCATCAGGAGGCATTCAGCTTCGCGATGGGCGGCGGTTGTCATGTTTTGGCTCATCGGCGTATTATGTTACTTACTGAAAATTTTTAATAGGGACTGGTTTCAGTGATTCTGACTAGGAATTCCATATGTGGATATTAAGCCTTTGTGCACAAGGTAAATACCATCCACGTGCCACCTAGAGGCTCTAAACTACAATGCGCTTCCGTTTTTGGAAGGCAGCTATGTTTCTAAAATAACTACCTCTATGCGCATTTGTACTGCCTATGTGATAGAATATATACACCGCCTTAACCTAAATCTTCTATTGGAGCTACCATCGAGAGCGAATGAACTTTTACAATATACTGCAGTTCTTCGCTGTCATGCACAAGTCATAGGAACAGACAGTTTCGTAGTTGTGGAATGAGTTTATTGCTACAGAAAAAATAACGATAGATTAGTCACTGTTGGATGATTGGCAAATCACGATTTATGGATTAAATAAAGAGGTGATAACAAGAAGCATGTTGGCTTTCAGAATCAGATGGATGTTGGTGATGCAAGTACTATTTACCGAAGACTGTAGTTTTAATGGAACACTTGTTAAATGACAAGGATAAGAGGAAAAGACTCTAAAATGGAGATGACATGAGGTAGTGCAGATAATCTGTTTTTGGAATTGATATGCTCTCGAGAATATTAAAAAAAAAAAAAACACCTATTTGCTTCAAAAGGGATGGCTTCATTGAATCGGCTTGTGGTAGGCTGGACAGTTTACATTTTGTTATTCCACAGGTTTTAAGAAAAAAAAATACTGTTAGTTTACAAATCTTAAGGAAATGATGTGGTGTTCGTAATACACTAAGACAGATCTTCGTTAAAGAAATCGCCCCTTGGTTCCTGCAGCAAATGGAAGAGAGCTGTGCTACCCTACCCTAAATAGCGAACTGAAGTCATTCCACTCTCGAATAGCAGATGGGAAAAAACAAACTATGCACTAAGTCATTACATATCTCGTTGTTGTATGAGTATTACTGATAAGTGATGTAGACCTCGAAGTATGAAACCCATGTTTTATCCCATATGTATACCACAGATCACTGTGCGTGGAGGAGGGTGCTTGGTACATATTTTGCGTCCCTAATAATACATACCGATTAAACGGGTATCGCACTATACTAATTGGGGGCCTGCATCTGCCAAGTGTTGGGAACACTATACTGAGGAACCTTGTTTAGTACGTTTTGCACTTCAGGTGTGTTGAGAAAAGACGAATTACACATGGCAGTGTTCGAAGTCAGAATGTCCCTTTCTGCATCCAGTGCGCTACTGCACTGACGTTGGCATAGCCATCATTACTCCTTTAAATCTACTAATAATGTAAAAATGGTTACTGTACATATCTTGCTACGGAAGAAAGTATGTCATCATTGTGGTGGTATGTTAACAATACCTCACCCTTAGAAGGGAATGCCTATATGTCAAATCGCTAAAACAGTCAAAATCATTCTCCTGGTAACAGGAAACAAACCGAAGCTTTCTGTGAGCACTGGGCGACGCATTAAAGACACAATCAGTACTATATGTTTGACTCGACTCCAGCTACAAATTGGAAAAAGCGAAATTGCGGATATATACCAAAACGGCAGAGACAGATGTACGTGATGACTCCTACGAGGGTCACACGGCGAACTGTCAGGCAACTAAAAGGAGAGCCATCTACCGCAATTTTAACGTTAGTTCCTGGTTGATACATTCGTGACGATCATTGTGTCAGAATGAGGGAAAGATAATACAATTGCCAAACCATACCAGACGTGAATTTCATAAGCATTTCAAATCGTATACCTTGTTTTACATTGAATTGTTGTATTGGGTGCAAATGGTATACCAGTGCGCTATTAAGATGCTGGAATGGATTACGTCTGTATGAAGCATCTGTGGATAGGCATACACATTTTTGCCAATTGCTGTCGAGTGTGCTCTACTGGTATAAAGTGGTAGAATTGTGTGTGGTGGGTGCCCTATAATATCTGTTTAATACGTATTGCACATTAGGGTTGTTAAAAGAAGAAGAATTTTTGAAGACTTACACAAGACAGTGAGTGATAGAAGCCATCATTACTCGTTATTTACAAGTCCACAGTAATGGCGCGGTGTTAGTCTCCTCTTAGGCGACCTTATAGTGACATCATTGTTACAGCTAACTAATAATGCTAGGTCGAGTTCATTGCATTGGTACGTAGCAAGAGCGTATTTGTTGCGCTGTGCTGCTTGTTTAACGTGGTATATCGGTGTATTTGTGAAAATACCACACTAAGAAAATTGTCTAATATTTAAGGTCTGATATTTACATGTGTTTTAGGATGATGACCTAAAAAAGTGGATGAACATCGATAAAATGGGTAGAAATTGTCTCAAACGTGTAAATAGCGTCATACGTTGCCGTGCTTGCAGAAAATACGATTGGCTGCGGTACTCTGCAACAAATTGTGAAAAATAAATTGCAAATATCACTTCAATTTTCTGCTGCTGGAGACGTTACAGAATCGGCGATCACACACTAATTATTTAATAGTGAGCGATAGAGTCAAGAAACTGCTGTGTGAAACGTCACAACAAAGGCGTTCTGCCTCGCAGAAGTCTTATTGCAAAGTGCCAGGATATTGTGTTTCAGTATGAGTAGAGAACTGGATCATTTCGCTCAACTTGCCCACTCCGGTAAAATGAGAGACATTGAGAGGAGTACGGAAAGTCGTTATTCCTGTATACCATCCTCGAATAGCGCAGGAAGAGGGAAAATCATTCTGTTGTACCGTATGCCGTCACCCACATCACGTGGTGGCTTGTAGAATAGAAATGGCAGATGAAACGGATAGCTGTTTGGCCGGATATCGGATGACTGACCATCCTATAAGCCGGAAATTCGGCCAAATATTGCCACGGAGCTTGTCGTAACTCTGTGTGTGAGGGAGCCTGCGGAAGTCCGGCGCGAACGATCGGCCGGGTTCGGATAAATTCAGGCATCATCGTTTATGAGTGAAGCGAGCGAATGGCATATTTATTGATTAACTGACTTGACTATTTGATTAGTTGCGTGATGCGGTAACTTTCACTTGTTGTCATTTGATGTTACTACTGAAAATATTTTGTTTAATTTCAGATAAATTATGAAAAACGTCGGTTGAGAATATTTTGATATAAACAGTGACAATAAGAAAATGCTGTTAGTTCGTTGTGCCCGAGTTTAGATTTTTTTGGCGCAGAAGGAAAAAAAGAGGATATGCAAAAAAGCATTTTTGTTATAAATTGTTTTATCACACTGGTCAACAAGGTGTCGTTCCATAGGTATGATGATTAATATCATTAAGTAGGCACCTATTTACATGCGAATACTGGGTTTAATTAAACTTGTTAGGGATGTGCGGATGTTTTTATGGTACCTCGTTATAAAAAAAAATTAAGCCAATTGAAAATACCCAACGTACTTCAAACCCAATGAAATACATTTTCATCCGTACTTCAACTGTGAAAAATCATTTGAAAACGAAATATCCAGGTGAAATCGACGAAATAATAAAGATACAGTCGCTGCTGTGCCTAAAGTACCTTTTTGCCATCCCAAAACAATGTCAGAATCGTTTGAAAGGAAGTTGTAAGATTTAAATGCTGAAAACGCCAAAAAGTATCGTTATGCACTAGAAGAAATGATTACACCAGACAGTGAGTGGTTACCTACTGTAGAAAGGACCGGATTTTACAAGATTCCTAGATCATGCTTTACCCAGCTATAAAATGCCAAGCCTACATACATTTCCCCAAAAATTATTCCTGACATCTGGGAAAAAGTTTATGAAAAAATAGAAAGAAACGTTTCAGGTGCTCTCGTGGTTTCTGTTCTAGTATATGGATCTGTTTATATAACAATTCCAGCTGCCTGAGTTTCACAGTTCAATGTTTGTCTCCGGAATTCCAGCTGGAACATGGTGTTCGTGCTATGATGCATTTTGAAGGTTCACATACTGGAGAAAGTATAGCAAGGGAGCTAAATAGTATCGTAGATCGCTGGAATTTTGATCAGAGCAAAATACACTCATTCATTAATGACAGTGGCGCTAACATGGTGAAATATGTTCAAGTGGCTGAGTACGATTCTGATAGATGTTTTATCCATTCGCTTCATGGGGTTGCAACTGAGTCATTGAAGGTCCAGCTTGAAATAGCAGGAATGATGGATACCGGTAGATGCCTGGTAACGCTCTTCAGTAATTCGAGCCTATTTCAAGAAAAACTGTTTGCTATTAAAAATGACCTAAATTTACCAGATCATCCACTGGTGAGCAAGATTTCAGCACGCAGTGCAATTCCACCTTTAATATGGTACAGCGCTTGTTGGAACAAAGACAGGGTATCTCTCTGTATGTGTCTGATGACGATATGCTAGATAATTTGATATCTCATCAGTGGCGTGTGATGGAAGAGAGTGTTTGGCTTTCGATGCCCCATGAAGAAATAACAATCATTTCGTGACATGAAGATTAATATTACTTGATTGCAGCCTTTCTATGGCGAAGATTCAAGACAGACTGTTGGGGGTTGTTGACGCTGAAAGACCTCGACAGAAGATCATATTGGAATTTTGCTAAAAACCTTCCACCAGTAGCAGTTCATCTGAAATGGCTGCTAAATGATGCAACAAGTCTGCTAAAGAGACTGCCTACACTATGACTGCCCGTCCTATTTTGGAATACTGCTACGCGGTATTGGATCCGTATCAGATAGTACTGACGGAGGACATCAAAATACTTCAAAGAATGGCAAGCTCGTTTTGTAATATCATTAAATAGGGGAGAGTGTCACATATATAATAACCTAGTTCGGATGGTAGTCGTTAAAACAAGACGTTCTGCGTCGCGGCTAGATCTTTTCATGAAATTTCAATCACCAACTTTCCCCTCTGAATGTGAAAATATTTTGTTGGCGCCGAACCACATAGGGAGAAAGATCTTCTTCTTCGTTTCACCCAACTTTGGGGTACGTTGAATCAATCACTTCTGTGTGTTCTGTGCCTTTCTTTTCGCCCAGTACTGCTTCATTCTTTCTGATCTTGCTTTTCTTTCCTCATCAGAGATGACAATCGTTCTTTTCTTTCTATTTTGGAGCTGGAATCCCTCTTTTCTGTCTTTGCTTATCATTTTTGCGGTCCTGTCTGTGAGCATTTTTTCTGTGATGTGTAGTTCTCTTAAGTCTTTCTCTGTTTGGATAAACCAATTTGGTTTGGATTTTTTATTCCTGAAGTAGTCAAACATTCTTTTTGTAAGTCTATTTGGGTTCATTCTGAGAATGTGCCCATAAAACTCAATTCTTCTTTTCCTCATTGTATCCGAAAGATCATTGTAATAAAATAAGAAAAATTAGAACTCACACGGAAAGATTTAAGTGTTCATTTTTCCCCGTGCGCTTATCGATAGTAAAACTGTAGAGAATTAGTCTGAGAATGGTTGGATGAACCCTTGCCAGGCATTTAAGTGTGAATTGCGGAGTAGACATGTACTAGAGACGAGATTTTATCAACTGACTCGTGAAGCTCACGTCACGTTTTGGTTTGGTTTTGACGAGATGACAAATGAAAATTGTACTCAGTGTGATGTCAAGAAACAATCGTGATTTCAAGCTAGATTGACTATTGTTTGAAGACAGTTCGTATAGATCACAAATGCAACCCTTAAATTTCGTGGTCAGCTAATGCGACACGATACCCTAATTTGACAGTGTTTGCCAGAATTTATATAGCGAAAGATTTTTACCTGAAGCTGGACTTGGTTATACAGGGCCTTGCAGCAGTAGGCCTATATATAGCGAAAGACTTTTCCCTGAACCTGGACTTGTTTATAAAGACAAAAGAGAACATTTATTGACTCTTATTGTAGAGATATTTGCTTTCATTCACCATAACTTGACTCTTGCTCAATATCAGTACTAATTTAATTTTG
The DNA here is from genome assembly GCF_021461385.2 of Schistocerca piceifrons. Classification (NCBI taxonomy): domain Eukaryota; kingdom Metazoa; phylum Arthropoda; class Insecta; order Orthoptera; family Acrididae; genus Schistocerca; species Schistocerca piceifrons. Next base: position 863,413,621 of record NC_060149.1, on the reverse strand, counting down.
TTAGAATGAATAATAAACAATGTTTTAATTTCAAGATACCGTGGTTTTATTTGTGTTTAGCGTATCGTACATACAAATTAAATGTCGATTTCATGAAATTTTCATAATTGACTGAAAATCCGGTATGAGGCAGATATTGACCTGCTATTTGCTCACTTTTCCGTATAGGAAAATTATGATGGATCTGCCGGATACCAGATAGTTGCTGGATAACCGTTTCATCTCTAGTAGCCATGTAAATGTAACTGACACATCTGGATATCCTAAATTTGTTTCTTTAGACACGCCGATGAACACCCGAGTAAAAAGTGTACATCGATATTTCAATGGGTTTAGGCTGTAAGGTCAGTAAAGCAGTTGCCAAAATATAAAGTTTTTTCTGGAAACGGCTCTACAGAACATTGTAGATCTGTCACAAGTTATTATTTTTGTAACACACTTCACTGTTCTGGAAATAGGATTCCCGTAAGGTGGATACTCTATAAAATTATTCCATAACTCATTAGTGAGTAGAAATATGCAGAACACACTAGTTTCTTGATCTTCAAACCTTCTTTAGCAGTGCATTAGCAAATGAAGCTGAACTAAGGCGCGTCAGTAATTTTACATCTACATCTATATCCTGGAAATGTGTTGCGGTGGGTTATTCTGGTACCACTGTTGCTTATTCTCAAAAAATGGTTCAAATAGCTCTGAGCACTATGGGACTTAACAGCTATGCTCATCAGTCCGCTAGAACTTTGCTTACTCTCCTACCCGTTCCATTCACGAATGGTACGTGAGAGGAACGACTGTCGGTAAACCTCCCTATTAGCTCTAATTTTTCGAATTTAGGTTCTTTCGGGAGACATGTGGGAGGAAATAATACGTTTCCCAACTCTTCCCGGAACGTACACTCTCGCAGTTTCAGTAGTAAACCTTTCTATGATGCATAACGACTCTGTTCTAGCGTCTGACACTTAGCGACCTCGTGACGAATCGCACCAATCTTCGTTAGATCTCTCCCCCCCCCCTCTCCCCCCCTTTCTCTCTCTCTCTCTTTCTCTCCCTCTCCCTCTCCCTCTCTCCCTCTCCCTCTCCCTCTCCCTCTCCCTCTCCCTCTCCCTCTCCCTCTCCCTCTCCCTCTCCCTCTCCCTCTCCCTCTCCCTCTCCCTCTCTCTCTCTCTCTCTCTCTCTCTCTCTCTCTCTCTCTCCCTCTCCCTCTCCCTCTCCCTCTCCCTCTCTCTCCCTCTCCCTCTCCCTCTCCCTCTCCCTCTCCCTCTCTCTCCCTCTCTCCCTCCCTCCCCCTCTCCCCCCCCCCCCTTGTAATCCCACCCGTTGAGGGTCCCAGACTAATGAACAATATTCAACAAGCGGTCGAACAACTGTCTTTTAAGCTACTTCTTTCGCAAATGAATTCTAGGCAGTGAGGATTTCAGTTAAGACTGTGAAGTATCGGTAGTCCCAAAAGCTTTAAACTTTCTGCTTCCTGTAACAGATTGTCTTTATAGCTTTTGGAGTTGAATGAGAAGTACTAGATTATATGTACCGAGTCTTGTCAAAATTTAATGATGATTGATTTGCCTTGAAAGGTTAATCTGTAACAGTAATCTTAATATTCCGAATAATTCTAATGCTGTCTTTGTTGACATCAAGACCTCGCAAAAGGAATCCGTAGGACTACAGTTTAGAATTTTGCCCAAGCTTCACGAATGCGACTTATGTCTCGCAGCCCTGTGGAAATTAAAGCCAACCAATTAACGAAAATCACCTTGGCAAGCTCTTCTTCACACGGGTGAATACAATCTCTGCGGGATGTAACTAAGGCGCCTTTGCAAGTCAGTGAAGGATTTTTAGATCATTAAGAAGTCAGATTAAAAGGGGTTGAAGTGAATTCATAGTGGCGCTGCTAGATTAACAGGTTCAGCACTAGTGTAATACGGAGATGCTGAGGAAACGTTCATTTGAGGAAACATTCATTGCCTTCTGCAGGAGGAGGACAGTCTTCCCGCAAAATGCTTCAAGGAAGACTAGAATTCGATATTAGAGACAGGCTGTAAAACAATATTTTATTGCTTTCATCTTAAATCTCCCATAATAAAAATGTAACAGAGATTAGGATGCATACAGAGGCATATAGTCATTGACTTTCCTCACACTCCATTCGCAAGAGGGGCCACGAAATGAAGTAACATAATGATATCAAGTACCCTCCTTCACAGCCCGCTCGGCTAGCCGCGCGGTCTAACGCGCTGCTTCCGGAGCGGGACGACGTGACGGTCCCCGGCACGAATCCGCCCGGCGTATTAGTGTCGAGGTCGAACCACACAATAACCCTGAGTTCGGTGTGGGGCGGCGGTGGGGTGGGTAGACTACTGTAGCCTGTTGTAGGGTTGTGAACCATTGAGAGCTATGGCGGAACGAAGCCTCTCCGTCGTTTCTAGGTCCCCGGTTCAATACACAGTACACACACGCACCCTGATTCACACCCCTCTCAGTGCCCTCGTAATATGTGTAGTATGTAGATGTATAGCCTAACTAAAGGAACAGAATTTGGAATATGAAATGGGATAAATGATGTCAATTATTTACCATCAAACAAAATCCATCGGAGTTGATTCAACGGTTAAACAATTCAAAATTTACAGTGTCAGACTGGATCTCACAAAATTCACACTGACGTGGCGATGTGCACTTTTTTACCATTATTCTGTTGTTTATGGACTGTGGCAACAATCTCTCAACACAGATACAGTGTCCAGAAAGTTCTCGATCTGGCCTTCCTGTAGCCAGTGGAAGAGTGGTGTCATTGAGTAATGGCGCCCAGAGGGCTTTACGAATGTGGTGGGTATGTTAGGTAGACTGCTGATAAGTTCTGCTTCTGTGTGGTGGAGGGACGTAGCATCGAAGCACAGACTTCAATGTCTGTATAAAGCACACATGATGCTTGTCTGCTGTAGGTGTTGATAACCATACAACCCTACAAACACCAGTGCAAGACCAGACTTCGCCCTCACTTTTGGATGAATGCCAAAGTGTAATGAAACGGAACACCTACAACCGTCCTTATGATATTTATTGTCACCAGTTTTGGTGCTTCAGTGCAGCATCTTCAGAGCTTAATCGATGCTGAGGTGGTTAACTCCAATTGTGTACACTCTTCATCTGCTTCCAACGTCTATGAACTGGTTTTCACAGACTACAAGGATGTTTTCTCTCCAACCATCAACTACTAGTCAAGTTAGTAGTTGATTGTTGGAGACACTACATCATTGTTATAAGTAGTCTGCAAAAACCAGTGCATAGATGTTGGCCGCTGATGAATCGTGTATACGATTGGAGTTAACACTTTCAGCGTTCGTTAGGACCTGAAGATGGTACACTGAAACACCGAAACTGTTAGCCATATAATAAATAACATCGTAAGGACTGCTGTAGGTGTTCCATTTTATTACATAAGGGAACGGCTGAAGTCCCTCAAACCTCCAATCAAATGGATGGACATACAAAAACTGAATGTCAATATATTCGGTGTATCGAATGGCTAATTCAGTCTTGTGACCTGAATCGCACACAGCGTGTTTGGAATGCATGTTGCTGCTTGCAACCCTCCTACGTAGATCCTTACCTGTGTATGTATGAGCAGCTTTGCAAGAAGAATGACACTATGTGTAGGAACTCATTATCCTTAACAATATCACAATTCATTCGGTGTGCTGTATTTGTACAAAAATGTTTAAATGTGTGTGATCTCCTAAGGGACCAAACTGATGAGGTCATCGGTCTCTAGACTTACACACTACTTAGACTAACTCAAAATAACTTTGCTAAGAACAACACACCCATGCCCGAGGAAGGACGCTAACCTCCGGCGGGAGGGGCTGTGCAATACGTGACATTACACCTCAGACTGCGCGGCTGTATTTCTACATGGGGTATCCTAAACACACTTCATTCAAACATTGCTTGTGACATACTACACTACTAAATGCTGTTCTGTAAATCACAAACGCGTTCTAATTTTGAGCTTAAGCATTTGCTGCAATCGTTTTATTCTATGCTTTGTTTTTACTGTGTTCTAAGCTTTCAACATGTTCCATTTCATTCGACACAAAACATTTTAATATGTCTATGTGGTCCACATCGAAAATAGTGTTTTAATCATCATCCCGCCCCTTCCTCACGCCCTCTTCCTCAACAGACTCGATAACACTGAGTGATATTGCACTTAGTGGTTGACACTAGACTGATATTAGGGAGGACACTTTCAGATGCCCATTAAGTCATCCTAATTTAGTTTTTCCGTACTTTCCATAATCACTTAATGCGAATGTTACGGTGGTTCCCTTGAAATATCTATCCATAACGGGTTCTTTGCCTCATCCTTCTACAGAGTTGCGTCTTCAGTCTCTACTTAACTCATCAACGGGACATTAAACCTAAACCTTTCATTCTTTTGCTTGACTAGCTATTGCAGTATCGTTCTCGTTATGTATGTGAGGACGTCCTTAGTGCGATTGGATAATAGTCTTTTCGCCTGGTTCGAAGAACCTAGACAAGTCTTTCCGAAATCCATTGATAACCTCTCCGTGTTCTAGGCAGCTATGTAGTAGACCTCCCTGTGCTAGGTAAACGTGTCAGGTGTATTCTTTAAATCTGAGGAAGACTATGTTACTAATTGCAAATCTAATGTCCTCTAGGGATTTCAAACACGTTTTACGATTTTAATGTAGAACTTCTTATCCCGAGGCCATCTTGATGTTGCGCCTAAGCGTTCTGAACAGATGAATGTTGCCAGGTTTTGTGTTTGTATGTTTGTGCAGGCGCAGTTAATGATACAGTATCTTGTGTTGCGGCTAGTCTTCGAGACAGCATTTTTATATGCTTCCAGTCTTGTAATAATCGTATAACCATTATGTTCGTTTTCATAATGGCTTATGATTTATGCCGCCATAACCAGCTTCGACGTTAGACATCCTCACCTAGTCTTCTCAAACTTCTCGTAATCCATTTAGAGGCGTAGTGTGGCTAGTCATATCCTACGAGGCTCGTTCAATAAATAATGACCAAACCTTTTTAAGTGCTTCAAATTTGTGTTACTTCTGCATGTGTGCTAAATTTCGAACATTTCTGACAGATGGCAGAGTTGTCGCAAACCATCAAACACTCGTTACAAGCAATGTGCTGTATCTGAATTCTTGGTTTCGTGAAGATAAGCCGTTGTTAATATCCATAAACGTTTGTGTGCTGTTTATGGTAACGATGTGATTTATAGAATTGATGAGCAATGGGGAAAGAGAGTTAAAATGACAGAAGGTTCAGAAACTACGCTTCACGATCGACCATGTTCGGGATGCCCTGTCGCAGCCACTGTGCCGGACATGGTGATTTGGGCGGATACAATTATTCTTCCATACAGAGGCATCACAACTCGACAATATTGGCACTACATTTAGAGGTGGCGTTGGATATTCGGATATTTAGAGTGTGTGCTTAAGATGGATTCCACGAATCCTCGCAACATATCACAAGATTCAAGGAAGAGCTATTCCGTTTGAACTGTCGGAGCAGTTTTAGGCCCATGGAGATGCCTTTCTGTCAGGGCTCGTTGTAGGTGACGAAACCTGGATGCATCGCTTTGAGCCAGAAACATAAACGCACTCACTGGACTGACACAACCTACAATCACAGAAAAAGAAAAAAGTCAAGGTAGCTCCCTCTTCTAACAAAGACACGATGGGTCTTTCGGGATAATGTTGCCAAAAGGGACAACCGTTAATTCAGAGACATGTGTGAAAACTCTGAAGAAACTCAAGAGTCTTTTCCGACCTGTTCTGTGTGGCAAGAATCCAAAAGAAATCATGATCCAAAACGACAATGCACGCCCACACACAACTTTCAGAACCCGGGAAACACATCGCCACATTATTTCCTCGCCCAGCCATAGCCCAGACCTAGCGCCCTAGGACTTCTCGGATTTCCAGAGATAATTAAAAGAGTGGGATCCGCCTGTTTTTGCGGATTTCTATGTACATATATATTTGACCATATCTGCCCTAGAAGGTACTGCAGACTATGAAGTAATATTTTACACATAAAAGAATTGTTGACTGGTCTTGTCACCAAATTCTAACTCTTAAGAAAAAAATGTTCTGAGAAAAAAATCGGAATGGGGGGGGGGGGCATTATGTGTTGAACAATCTTCGTACTTGTAAGAATCACTTGGTAGATACAGACTATAAATATTAGGGTGGACTGGTGGATAGGGAAGAAAAGACCGTTTTAAACATTCGACTGATGCCTACTAGCCTGTACTTTCTAACAAAGGTAGAGTAGAGAATTTGTTCTTGGAAGGTCGCTGTCTTGAACGCAGCGAAGCTGTTAATAATGTCGACGCACAGATCTGGTACGTAGAAGCGGTGGAGTCCGTTGGTTTCGAAGAAACATTATCAGTTGGAACCCTTTGACTGCTGTAGACGCAACCGCTGCATGCCGTTTGGAGTGCCGAGTCCTTATCGCCCAGTCCGGGTCCCTGGGCCGAGAGCCGTGTGTTGGGTCCACTTCCAGGAACTGGGCAAGTCGAGAGGCATGCGCTGACTCCACCTGAGGCGCTGCCAGTCAAGATTCTTACCGCTCGAGTTTTGTCATCGCCAAGACAAAACAAAATACAACGACCGTCGAAATTACAAAGAGCGTTATTTGAAACCACTAAAAAACTCGTTGCTGTAATGCCTGTTTTCGCGAAGAGTTAAAGGTTTATCGAAAGTTTTTTAGTGGACTACGAGTTGAAAACGACATGTTTTCAACTCATTTCAGTTGTTTGCTGTTTCTTTTATGCTACCTGATCATACGCAAGTATTTCTCACTGTTCTAGAAATGGATAAATTTGTTAATAATTAGGTGAATAAATTTGGCTAGTATTTGGTGAGATAGAAATTTTATCATTCGCTGTGTCACGTCCGTTGAACAAGATAGGCAGACAGTGAGTGATATCTTTGTCTCATATCGGAACTCATTGTGATCCACAATAAAAATTGTTGAATGTGACCTTTTTGGTGCCTTCATATACCATTTGTTCCTACGATTGTAGCAGTCTGAGCACTTAATCAGAGAAAGATCACATATTAAGTATGTGTAATACGTAATTCCTGTAAACAGTGTGACAACAGTATAACAATACGTTTTTACATTCTAAAATAACGCCCTTGCAAAGCAATATTGTAAGAAGGCGTTCTGAAAAGTAAGATCTTCGAATTTTTAGGTGAAAACGCTTAAAATTTTGTAAATAAAGAAACGTTGTTCACATCAACGTGTTCCTTCATAAGTTGATTGTCCGGCGTTGCTTGGTATGTAATTACCAATTCTTCTATTAGTCCACCTCATCCTTCACACCGCCCCCCCCCCCCCCCCACCCCGCCCCGCGGTCCATATCTTCCTCACCCTTGTCACTCCACGTTATCAAGCTCGGCAGAGTACGACCAGATGGTTCTTTCCATATCGTAACTAATATGCGTACCAAATTTTGTTGAAATCATTCCAGGGGTTTTGGGTGAGATTTTTACTTGTGACGTTGCCCGCGTAGGCACATATCAGATACATCCAACATACTTCACACGCATTTGTACATATATTGCACCTGTATGTGTAGCCGAATTGCGCCCTGCTGTTTCATTTTCACGCAAAACAATGTTTATGACGTTGTGTCCTGAAATGTGTGTTGTACAGTGATACAAGTTTGCAGCTACATCTGGTGGTATATGTGGCTACTGTCTGCGAAATGTGTAGGGAATATATTTACTAGTACAGAAGTAATAAATGAAAACGTCATGCTTCATGCAGCGGTTTACTGCATGAACAGCGAAAATGTAGTAACGGATACTTTTTTCCTTTCATCATTTTGTGGGTTTTCAGCGAGAGAACGTTTCGCAAAGGTTTGAAATTGCGCACAAAGTATGTTCAAAGTCACTACGTGTTCTCATTCTCAAATACTGGATGACTAAAGTGTGGCTATTAGCGCGTCGTGGGCTGCAGTGCATTTTCACCCCCACCCCTTTGATAGGTAGGTGGTTCTTACCCCCACAGAGGAGCTGTCCAAACAGTAAGTGATATGTATACAAAGTTTGGGTGGAATTGGTCAGTGATTTAGGAAGAGATATGGAACATAACACATTCGTTACATACACTGTGTTATCAAAAGCATCCGGACGCCCAAAAACATACGTTTCTCATATTAGGTGCATTGTGCTGCCACCTACTGCCAGGTACCCAATTTCAGCGACCTAAGTAGTCATTAGACGTCGTGGGAGGCTCAATGGGGCGCACCGCGGAACTCACGGACTTTGAACGTGGTCAGGCGATTAGGCGTCACTTGTTTCATGCGTATGTACGCGAGATTTCCACACTCCTAAACATCCGTTGGTACACTGTTTCCCATGTGATGGTGAAGTGGGAACATGAAGGCACACGTACAGCACAAAAGCGTACAGGCCGACCTCATCTGTTGACTGACTGGGACCGTCGACAGTTGAAGAGGGTCGTAGTGTGTAATAGGCAGACATCTATCCAGACCATCACACAGGAATTCCAAACTGCAGCAGGATCCACTGCAAGTACTATGACAGTTAGGCGGGAGGTGAGACAACTTGGATTTCATGGTCGAGCGGCTGCTCGTAAGTCACACATCACGCCGGTAAATGCCAAACGACGCCTCGCTTGGTGTAAGGAGCGTAAACATTGGACGATTGAACAGTGGAAAAACGTTGTATGGAGTGACGAATCACGGTACACAATTTGGCGATCCGATGGCAGGGTGTGGGTATGGCGAATGCCCAGTGAACATCTGCCACCGTGTGTAGTACCAACGTAAAATGCGGATGCGATGGTGTTATGGTGTGGTCGTGTTTCTCAAGGAGGGGGATTCCACCCCTTGTTGTTTTGCGTGACACTATCACAGCACAGGCCTACATTGGTGTTTTAAGCACGTTCTTGCTTCCCAGTGTTGAAGAGGAATTCGGGGATGGCGATTGCATCTTTCAACACGATCGAGCACACGCCTGTGGCAGAGTAGTTACACGACAATAACAAAAAAAAAGGCTCTTAGCACTATGGGACTTAACATCTGAGGTCATCAGTCCCCTAGAACTTAGAACTACTTAAACCTAACTAACCTAAGGACATCACACACATCCATGCCCGAGGCAGGATTCGAACCTGCGACCGTAGCAGTCGCGCGGTTCCGGACTGAAGCGCCTAGAACCGCTTGGCCACAGCGGCCGGCACGACAGTAACATCGCTGTAATGGACTGGCCTGTACAGAGTCTTGACCTGAATCCTATAGAACACCTTTGGGAAATTTTGAACTCCGACTTCGTGCCACGCCTCACCGACCGACATCGATACCTCTCCTCAGTGCAGCACTCCGTGAAGAATGGGCTGCCATTCCCCAAGAAACCTTCCAGTACCTGATTGACCGTATGCCTGCGAGAGTGGAAGCTATCATCAAGGCTAATGGTGGGCCACCACCATATTGAATTGCAGCATTACCGATGGGGGGCGCCACGAACTTGTAAGTCATTTTCAGCCAGGTGTCCGGATACTTTCGATTACATAGTGAATATCTCACCCTAGCAGGCAAAGTGACACAATTCGAAAATCGGAAATTTTTAATTTATTACTGAAATACGCGTGTAAGGTGTCCCAACGTGGCCGGCCTGGGTGACCGAGCGGTTCTAGGCGCTACAGTCTGGAACCGCGCGACCACTACGGTCACAGGTTCGAATACTGCCTCGGTCATTGATGTGTGTGAAGTCCTTAGGTTAGTTAGGTTTAAGTAGTTCTAAGTTCTAGGGGACTGATGACCTCAGAATTTAAGTCCCATAGTGCTCACAGCCATTTGAACCATATATCCCAACGTGCACGAAAAAATAATGGAATTTACTGCCAACAATACTTACTTGAAATTTAATGAAAGGTTATTCTATTTGAAATATAAGTTTTATAGAATTAGTTCTTTAAGTCTAGTTTTCTCTAGTATTACAATCTGAATTGTCACTGTTTCTGTCAGAGTGCGGTACACAGGATGAGTCACGTAAGACATAACACCGCCTTTATGTCGTGAACGGTTCCAGGTAGTTTTTCGGCAAATCATAGCACGCTAAGGGACACGTACTTTAGTATGTGATTAAGAGTGTTAACTCTTGTGTCGATTGAAATACTGAAGCAAGTATTATTTTTTAAATAGAATGATACTTTTTTAACGTCATCCAAAAGCGCTTGAAAAGAAGAGTACAGTGATATAGCGTTTGGCAGTGTTTATCGTCATCCAAAAGCGCTTGAAAAGAAGAGTACAGTGATATAGCGTTTGGCAGTGTTTATATAGAAACTTTTCGCAAAAGAATCCGAGAAATATTCCAAAATTCAAAGGCAAATCGGTCGGAATCGGCTATTGTGGTGTAAACACGCTCGTGCCACACTACGTCGTTATTTCAAGGCTTTCGATTGTTCACTTGTCTGCACTGCAGAACTAGCAGGAGCTGTGCAGTCTATAGACACGTCATGTCCGCTAGACCCCTTCCGATTTTCATCTGTTTCCAAAACGTAAAGAACATCTTCGAGGGCTTCACTTTGATGGTGATGAAGTGGTGCAAGCAGATGTGAGTTTGTGGTTCTGTCAAAAAGTCGAACATTCTTCAGTGACTGTATCAACAAACTGATCTCTCGTTGGGAGAAATGTGTTCGTCGCCAGTGTGATAAAAACAGCTTTCAGGGTTTTCAATAAAAATTCGGAGGATTTACTTCTCGGCATACCCTTATATTTAATAGCTTCTCAAAAGGTATCTATTTGGAATAACATCTTGTGCACCGAATATAGCTGACAACTTGGAACTACGTTGCCCGAGAGAACCGCATTGTCTTGTCCTAATTATTTTTAGCATGCTCGCTATGATGGTTAATTTTTTTGAGCCCTTAAGTAACATAAAAATCTGTAGAATCAGAAATGTTAAACCTTTCCCACCCGTCTGCTAATTCGCTCATAGACATTTTTCATATCAAAGACGTTTGTGTGTCAGAAATTATTGGTAGTGTACTAATAATTTTTCTGTATTTAAGTACAATTAATTTTTATTAGGAGACCTCCCAAGCCAAAAAGTTAAGACCCCTGAATACCTTGTGTTGTAATATAAACAATTCCTTATTGAAAAATAGTAGTCTCTTAGTTCCCAGAGGACTTAATGTTTTAAAAAGCATTAGATTTAATGTGATGTCTTAGTCGCAAGTGCCATAGGCATATTTTCAAAGGTAGTTTCCGTGTCATTCCGAGTTAACATCTATATATTTTCGAAAACATCCCGACTAGTTTCTACTGTGATGCAGAAGAATCGAAAATGGTCATATTACGGAGGGACTATTTGTCGTGGCATATTAGTGCGTGACCATCCGTAGACTGTGAATTGGTATTTTTCTTTTTTTTTCAGAATTGATCCACTTAGTGGCAGTGGACGAGCAGTTTACAACACACATGTTTTTGTGCTGCGTCGGAAAATATGTACGAGGTCTGACACAAACGAGACAGATGAACATGTTTGGTAAGCACATAAATTTGCAACAACTGGTGGTGGTTGCCTATGTAGTAGGAAGAATTCGACTCCACAGTCGTATGAATTCGCTCCTTCCACCGCTAAAACATTTCTACGTGTCGTTTTTACTGACGCCGCGCAGGAATTCCGCCGATTTGGACTTTCAAAAACGCGTCTGTAGAAAGGTACTCGTCCACTGCCTCTGTGCTGATCGATCTGGTTGAAACTTGTCACAGTGGGAGATCGAAAAACACTCGCATACTATTAGAGAGTAGTATGTCAAGCCTTTTGTTTCCTATTCTGGCGAGATGATAAAACTCTAACAGAAAATACCAAACTTAAAATCAATTGTGCGAGGTCGTATGTGTGCATACTTTCCTGCCTCATGAAGTTACAGGTTTATAGGCTTTTTTTTACGTCTAAGGCTTTTACTTACCCTCCTCATATTTAGTGATGTTTAATAATTTGCTGATATACATAGTCAGAGACGAATTGCCTCAATAAGTACAAGGCCCTAACCAGATGTGAAGAATATTTAACTGGAGCATGAGTTTGGCGCTAGCCACGTCAAACGACTAAATTCAGGTTCCCAGCTGTCACCGGAGCCATTACAGGCTAGACACCTACGTAACATGTTCTAATTTGTTGTCTTTGAAGCACTCCTTCTTTACTAGCGTTTATTCCGTCGTACGGGCTCCTCGGGTTTTGTGATATGGCAAATTTATGTGAATTTAACTTCGTGACAAGATGACCTGCTTTCGCCTTGTTTGCTAGTGAATGTAAGGGAGAATAGTCGTGTGCGCCACCTGTCTACGAATTGTGTAAACTTAGTTTTCTGTGTTGTATTCTAACCGTTTGGATATCGTATTTTCTGAGGCGGGGTTCGGGGACAAGCTCAGCATTTGCCCAAACGAGTGTGTGAAACAGCGTAATGCCATGCGCACGTTGGTTGGTGTACCAGAGCAACGATCAGTAATCCGTCGCTGGGATCCCATACGGTTCTGGCTCATTTCCCTTTCTCGCAAGCTGCCGCACAGCGCCTTAAGATACACCAACAGCTATTTGTCTTTTGACAGGCTGTTACACAGTATTTTATGAAGTACGTGTTGCGTTCAGAAGATTCATCTTCATACCTCAAGTTGATGATCAGTTTTTTTTATTATTATTATTCAAGCAGCTCTCAGTTCCTACCATTCCTATCAGTTTCAGCGAATCTACTTGCTTTTTTCAAATATTTTTTCCCTATTTTCGGTGCCTTCTATTAGCATATCTGGTTGCAAGTCGGGAGTATTTTCCACACTACTCCGTGTGTCTGGCGGAGCATAATTAGTCAAGTCTGTAGGAAACGATGAATATTCCAAATATTCTAACTGACCTTGCTTTGAAAGTCGTTCTTTCACCAGTTAAAACTTTGTAGGATGCGCTTAGGCTGAGCTACGGGTTTCTTTCCTGCATAGATATGGCAAAATTTTCTGAAGTATCGGTATATATATATATATATATATATATATATATATATATATATATATATATATATATATACCTTTCGATAAATCGTCTAATGGTATCGATGCAAGCGATATACCTAAGGAAAACTATTGCTATTTTTCCGTGTGTCGGTTTTCTTTATATCAAAATTTCTTAAATGAAAAAAGTTCATTATTTTGATAAAGGAACATGTTATTGTTTAAATTTTTCTGTTAAAGACTTGAAATTGTTGATTTACAAACAAGCTGTTTCAAGAATTTTGTTGCATTTTTGTAGGTAAAAACTTGATTTTCATTGCTTATAAAATAAAGTTTATAGATAGTTAACTAAACTGACCTTACATTAATTCAAAGAGGAAATAATTATTCTAAATCAGAAATACTACTGGGGAAGAGCAAAATTAACACTTCAAAGTGGGGCTTAGTATCACAGTTGAAAGTTGTCCCAAAATAATGATATTTAAAAGTTGTCTCAATTTAAATACTACCAAAAAATCATCAATATTATAATAAGTTCACTCTTAAAAACAATGAAGACGAGGAAAATCCCGTATCATTCAACTTTAAACATACAAGGTACGCTTTCGCGGCTAATGTTTACTTCGGTTAGAACTTTGAGGTTGAGATGCAGTGGTCAGTATACAAGTGTAAAGCTGCACTGCCTAACAAAAGAAGTGAAGCACCCAGAAGAAATGGTCGGATGCCCCTGTAACTTTGTACAAGTACACACCATTGTCAGGTATGCAAATCATTAAGTTGCAATTCTCTGTGACAGATAGGACGGCGACCAGACATCATTAGCGTTTTTACCAAACCTGTTGGATAATAGCGGCGTGAACAGCGTCAAATGTTCCGTGATCACTGTGAAGCATACCGGCCTACTCTTGTGATGAGTCACCGTTATCAGCACCTAGCAGAGTTTCAAAGGTAGCTTCACTGTGGATCTCCGTTTGGCCGGATGGTCGAATCGTGCAGTATACAGATTTGTGGGGCACTCGGATGTAACAGTGGCCTGCCGTTAGACTGAGTCGGAACGTGCAGGCGGCATACTTCTAAGGTTGTGGTCGATAGTGCCTGACCGTCAGAAGGGAGCACATCGCAACTCCTTCACATCTGCGCCTTCCATCCGAGTATAAGTAATGTACTCCCTGCAACAGTTTGTGTCATCCCTCGCCTATCAGCAGCTGAACTAGGGAATTACTGTCCCACGCGCAGGCTGCCGTTCAAACCGCAACACAAACGGCTGTCTTTGGAGTGGTGCCGTGACTCGGAGGCGTGAATGGCGGATGCCCATCTTCGGCGAGTATGGTGACTCTCAGTTTTTCAGTGTTTTGGACAGGCATAGCGGTGTTGCCCCTGGCGTGTTGGGAGCCACCGGGAAACACTTCACGAACGGCTCACAGTGTCTGAGGGAACTCTGACGACACAATGGTATAACACGGACAACCAGCATCCTCGTGTCTTTACCTCTCGTGCGACAGGATTGTGTTGCCACTTTTCTAGAGGACAATTCTCGTCCGTACATGCCACGTGTCTCAGTGAACTATCTGCCTGTGGTGAGGTATTCCCACGGACAGCACGATCCCTACATGTCACCTGTGGAACACGTGGCAGTGGACGTCGATCGTCAATTCCGTGCCAGTGCCCAGGATGTCGAGGACCAGTTTCGACAGTTGTGGGACAACTTGCCCCAGAAGAAGATGCAACGGATTTCACACCCTTCCCAACCTAATCGGTGCAAATATACAGGCCACGCGGGGGGTTACTTCATCCTGATCAGTGAGTTCATACTGTCAGATTCTTTGTAAATTTCACTCCACTTTATAAGCACTAAAATTGTGGAATTTCATTTCGTTTCCTTCTCCCCATCCTAGTGCGTCACTTTTTTGTCGGGCAGTGCATTCCCTGGCGTTTCATCCCCGACAGCATGATACATCTAGGATATGAACATCGGTAGAACATTACGTAGGAAATCAGCATTTAGATTGCCATCGATAAAATGGGGGTCAATTATACTTCTTCTCATAATGCCGCACCGTATATTAACCCGCCAAGGTTGCTGATGTTCCACTTGTCGCAGCTATCGTGGATTTTCCGTTGCCCAATAGTGCACATTATGCCGGTTTACGTTACCGCTATTGGTGAATGACACTTCGTCGCTAAATAGAACGCGTGCAAAAAGTCTGTCAACGTCCCCTAATTTCTCTTGTGCCCAGTGGCAGAACAGTACACGACGTTCAGAGTCGTCGCATGCAATTCCTGGTGCTTAGAAATATGGTACGGGCGCAATCGATGTTGATGTAGCCTTCTCAACACCGACGTTTTTGAGATTCTCGATTCTCGCGCAATTTGTTTGCTACTGATGTGCGGATTAGCCGCGACAGCGGCCGAAACACCTACTTGGGCATCATCATGTGTTGCAGGTCGTGGTTGACGTTTCACATGTGGCTGAACACTCCCCGTTTCCTTAAATAACGTAACTATCCGGCGAACTGTCCGGACACTTGGATGATGTCCAGGATACCGAGCAGCATACATAGCACACGCCCGTTGGGCATTTTGCCCACAATACCCCTACATCAACACGATATCGACCTTTTCCGCAATTGGTAAACGGTCCATTTTAATACGGGTAATGTATCACGAAGCAAATACCGTACGCATTGGCGGAATGTTACGTGATACCACATACTTAATACGTTTGTGACTATTACAGCGCCATCTACCACAAAGCGAAAAAAGTGGTCCAACTAAAACATTCATATTTCTTTATGTAGTACACAAATATGTAATAAAAATGGAGGTTCCTATTTAAAAAAAAAAAACGCAGTTGATATCCGTTTGACCTATGGCAGCGCCATCTAGCGGGCCAACCATAGGGCCATCTGGTTTCCCCCTTCAAGCTAGACAAGTTTCGTTCTTTGTAGTTTTTTCGTATGACGCTTATTTCGTGAGATATTTGGCCCGGTCACGATCAATGGACCACCCTGTATACTGACTATGGCCCCTCAGCACCAAAATTCTAAATGGGGTTCATCTTTAAAACTGAGAATATTTTTTTCTACAGGCCTATTTTTCTCTGTAGTAATAGAGAGAGTATTTCATTTTTGAGCATATCTCATAATCTGCAGTCACAAATAAAATACCTGCAATATCGCTGTGGCACTCACTTCCAAAAATAATTTTTTTCGGTAATGGCATTACCGTCATTTGAAAGAAGTCTCTTAGTTGGTACAGAAATCGCAAAAACACTCAAACACTTGGTTGCTGAAACATAGTGTTGGGTGCATATTCTTGAGATTTTCTCACATTTTTATAGGGTTCAGTCTCTTATTGTCAGCTACAGTTGTTGAAAAGCGAAGGGATTTTTCTGCAAAATCAAGATTCGCAGCACAAGGCAAAGGCACTCCTACATTCTTGGTTGTGTTTAGTGAGAGAGCCTGGTGATACTACATACCTGAAGTATCTCTCATTGTTTCCATTTCAGTCTCAGAATCCGACCCTCAGGGGGCTCACCACTCTTCGGCGAGTCCGTGCTTGGCTACTGCGGGGCTCCAGTCTTAGCAGCATCTTTTCCCTTCCGTGCTGCATGTCAGTCCTCTTGCTGCTCTTTCTCCCCTACCTTGGAGAACATGGCTGGGATATTTTTGGGAATCTGTTCTGCATTTACTTTAGCCTGACATCATTACAGTCTCTCCACTGTTTTATCGTTCTTGCTTTCTTTTTTTCCCCCTTATCTTATCCTTCCTCCGCTTCGGCGTTTGAGATTACTCTTTTTCTTCTTCCTCCCTGTGCGCTCCTAAAGGCCTGACCACGCGTCTGATGCGTAACAAGTGACTGGGTAATGCGTAATTCCCGACCCCGGGTCGACAGGTAGGGCTCGCACGTACAGGCCAGGCCCAGGGAGGGGTGATTGCCTGATCTGTTACCTTCCCAATTTGCCGATTCATTCCTCTGTCAAGTGTTCCGGAGGTGTGCACAATCACCTAAGGTGGGAGAGCCCCCCCCCCCCCCCCCCCAGAGGGGGACCCGGGACCCCCAGTTGGAAGGAGCGCGCCATTGGAGACGCTGGCAATCATGGTGTATTTCCTTGTAATGAGCAAAACACCTTCATCTCAGTCTATGTCTACTAAATGTAAACGGAATGAGGCTAACGATTCGAAGACCCTCCCAGCTGCACCTCGGTTCTTCGTGGTTTCATGTACTGAAGACCCTCAGTTCTTTTTTACGGTTAATCCGTTTATTATTCATAAAGGTGTTGATGCAATTGCCAGCCCTGCGAAGTCCTGCTCTCGTTTATGTAATGGCACTTTGGTTTTGGATTTTACTTGTGATTCTCAAACACAACTGCTTGCAACTTCGCTCCTCCACAGTATCCTGTTTATGCCGAGGCCTATCGAATGCTGAGTTCTTCGCGTGGTGTTATTTACACTAGGCTGCTTGATGGTCTGACTGAGACAGAAATCCAAACTTACCGCTCTGACCAGGTCACCACTGCAGTCCATCAGGTGATGAAAAACATACATGCAACCTTAGCGCCCCCCCCCCCCCCAAACACACACGCGCACTTTTTTTTCACACCTGGTAGGGTAGAGTAGTGCTTCTATCAAAGGTCAAAGCAGGCTATGAAGTTATCATAGTCCGACCATACATTCCGAACCCGTTGTGCTACCAGTGTCATCGTTATAACCACACTCGAATGTACTGTCCACACCTGGTCAAATAAGTAACCTGTAGCAGGGATGCTCACAGGGGCAAATGTCCTCCGCCTTCTCCCCGCTGTATCAACTGCAATGGCGACCATGCAGCCTCCTCCCGAGATTATTCCATGTATCTCGATGAGTGGGCCATCCAGGATACCTCGGTGAAAGAAAAAGTGCCTTACCCTGTAACTTGCAAGTTGTTGGCAGTCAGAAACCCATCGTTTCACCTTATGGCACTTAGAGTACCGATCTTGCTACATCTCGCTCCACAAAAGACATGGCCATGTTGACAGGCAACTTCAAATTCAGCACCGCGGTTGTAAAATCGTCCAGTGTCACAGTATCATCCCTGTTTCCTTCTCCTCCAGCTGTGGAACAAGGCACCAGATTTTCGTCTCACTCGGCAAAATCACCTGCTGCACAACCAGCAGGCGGGGAAGGACAGAAGGTATACTCCTGTAAAGATTTTTTACGTCTTTCCAGATAGCAAACATCTGTATCGCCATCTGCCAACTGCAAAGGCTCCAAGAAGTCAATCAAAGGCAAACGGTCTTCTCCTTCGCCGACTCGGAGATCCTCTTAAATGGTGTCGCCGCGTGAAACCATCATCCGGCCGACCTCCATGTCGCTGGTGCGAACCGCCAACCGTTCTTTTGCCCTGGACTTTGCAGACAGACTGAGGGAGGATGCCAACGCCTCTGTCGATCTCAGGAGCAGTAGCCTCCAACCTCTGAGCGCTGTAGCAGAGCATCTTCGAAGGCTGGCACTTGGCAGCTGCCGAGGTGACACCCCTTCATTTTTTTCCCTCCTTCCCTTTCCTCGTCATGACTATCCCCCAATGGAACATCTGCGTCCTTAGATCCAACAAGGAGGAATTACAGCTGCTCTTGGAATCGCAGCGTCCACTTGTTCTCTGCATCAAGAAAACAAAATTGCGTCCTCACAACCACTTAGACCTGTCGCATTTCTTTCAGGTCTGCTTTTATCGAGGACAGCATTCTGTCTCAAGGGGGAGTCGTGCTGCTCATCCGGGATGATGATCATAGTCAAACTATCTCCCTAAACACCGTAGTCTGTATCTTCCTTCCTAGCATCATCTTATCCTTTTGTACCGTTTACATCCCTCTGTCATTCGATGTCACCAGGGCAGACATCCTCCAACTAATGGACAACTCCCTCGCCCCTTTTTTTGCTGCTCGATAACTTTAATGTGCACCACACCTTTGGGGCTCTCCCAGAACCTGTCAGATAGGTGCCCTCTTGGCTGACTTTCTGAATCAACTGAACATCATCTGCCGTAACACTGGAGCACCCATGTTCCTTTCAGAATCCATGTACACCTATTTCTATTTGGACCTGTAGTTCTGCACTGCCCAGCTTCCTGTCGTCTCGAGTGGTCCATTCTGTCTGACACGTACTAAAGCGACCATTTCCTCTGTGCTATCCGTTTGTTAACTCCTACTCCACCTATGTGCAAACACAAATGGCAGCTTTCTGAGGCCGGTTGGAGGGTTTACTCCTTCCTGGCGACCTTTGACAAACAACATTTCCCTAGTTGTGGTGACCAGGTGGAATATCTTACAAACGTTATCCTTACCGCTGCAGAACATTCCATTCCTCGCACTTTAGCTTTACTGCGCCGCGACGTGGCCCCTTGGTGGATTTAGGCGTTCCGCGACGCAGGTTGAACGCAGAGACGTGCTCTCCACGTTTTTAATCGTCACCCTACGATGGCGAACTGTATTCGTTATAAACAGTTGCATGTGCAGTGTCGACACTTTCTTCAGGATAGCAAAAAAGCTATCTGGGTTTCATTTACTAGTTATTTTAACAGTTCCACTCCCTCTTCTGTCATTTGGGCCAACCTCCGATGGCTGTCTGGACAAAGGTCCATTCCCCAATTTCCGGCGTGACCGTAGTAAATGATGTCATAGTGGACCCTATTGCTATCGCCAACTCCTTGGGCCGCTATTTTGCGGAGATTTCGGGCTCCACCCACTATCAACCTGGCTTCCTCCATCGGAAACTAGTGGAGGAGGCTCGGGCGATATCCTTCTCTTCTCAGAATCGTGAATGCTACAATGCCACTTTTACTATAAGGGAGATAGATGAAGCTCCCACTTCTTCCAGATCCTCCGCCCCAGGGAGAGACGATGTTCATATTCAGATGTTGCCGCACATTTCTCTTGTGGGCAAGCACTTCCTCCTTAATACGTACAACCGCATATGGGCAGAGGGCACGTTTCCCAGACGCTGGCATGAAGCCACTGTCATACCGATACTTAGGCCTCATAAGGATAAACACGTTCCTTCGAGCTACTGCCCTATTTCATCAGCTGTGTTTTGCAAGGTGATGGAACGTATGATTCATGCCCGCTGGTAGGGTGGCTCGAGGCTCACAATTTACTAACCACTGCACAGTGTGGATTTCGAGCGCACAGTTATGCAGTGGACCATCTCGTCACTTTGTCAACACATGTCGTGAATGGTTTTCTGAGGAAATAAAAGACTGTGGGCACCTGCTGGAGTGTTGGTATCCTCCAGACTCTGTACACATGGGGCTTCCGAGGCCACCTTCCCCGTTTCATTCAGGAATTTTTAAAAGACACAGTTTTAAAGGTCCGTGTGCGTTCTGCCTTGTCAGACACCTTTATCCAGGAAAACGGTGTGGCTTAGGGTTCCGTTCTGTCATCCTCTCTGCTATTGCCATTAACCGTTTTGTGGTCCGTCTCCCGCCGGGCATGTCTCGTTCCCTTTTCGTTGACGATTTTGCGATCTATTGCTGTTCTCCATGGACTTGTCTCCTTGAGCGGTGTCTTCAGCGAGGTCTCGGTCGTCTTTAGTCGTGGTGCATCGACAATGGCTTTCTCTTTTCCACTGATAACACCGTTTGTATGAATATCTGGCGGTGCAATGGGTTACTTCCACTGTCTTTACATCTTGGGCCTGTTACTCTTCCGTTCGCTGAAAGCGGCGAAATTCCTGGGGCTAATGCTCGATACGAAACTTCCTTGTTCCTCCCACGTGTCGTACCTGGCCGCCCACTGGGCCCAGAACCTCAATGTCCTACGTGTCCTCAGCAGTACTTCCTAGAGAGCGGATCAGACCACCCTCTTCTGTTTGTAACTAGACTAGGGCGTTTCGTTTGTGTCTGCACGTCCGTCCATCTTACGCCATCTCAATGCAATTCACCATTGTGGCAACTTCTTAGCCACTGGCGCCTTTTACACAAGCCCAGTTAAAAGTCCGTACGCGGAAGCTACCGAACTACCGCTGTTACAACGACGTGACGTTGTCCTCAGTGGATACTAACGTCGTTTGCCTGCCATGCCTGGCCATCCATCCTATGCCTGCTTCTTCGATGACTCCTTTGACTGCCAGTATGGGGCGCGTCCCTCATCTCTGTTACCTCCTGGAGTTTGCTTTTGGCTACTGCTCCAGCAGCTTAACTTCACGCTACCTGCCACTATTCTGATGGGTGTGAACCCTTCACCACCTTAGTTTCATGCGGCGGCCCGTGTTCACCTTGGACTTCATTCGCTTCCTAAGGACAGTACTCCAAACTCGCTCTATCGCCATAAATTTCTCGACATTTGCAGGGAACTTTGCGATAGTACCGTTGTGTACGCTGATGGCTCTCGAACTGACCGTTGTCGGGTGTACCTCCGTCATTGGCACCGACGAGTTTCTAGAACACTCCTCAGCAATTACAGCTGAGCTCTCAATTGTGTCATTTTCTCTGACTCTCTGGGCCCTTCAGAGCCTGTGTGTGCTTTACACTGCCCATCCATTAGTGCAACGGGTGCAGGAAAGCTTTCACTTGCTCACTCCTGATCGAGCCACTGTGATGTTTATGTAGGGTCCCTGGTCATGACGCTCTAACGGAAAACGAGGCCGCTAACGCTGCTGCCAAGGCTGCAGTCCTCCTACCTCGCCCCATTAGTTCTTCCATTCCTTTCAATGTTCTCTGTGTTGCCGGCGGTTAGCAGGTGGTGTCACTTAGGCATCATCACTGGTCTTACCCTCATGGGAACAAGCTCCGGGAAATTAAACCTCTCCCAGCGGCTTGACCGGCCTCCTCTCTGCCCTCTCGCCGCGAGGAGAGGTTATCTAGGTTGTGTATTGGGCCTGTCGTTTTAGCTGTCGCCATTTTTTACTTGGTGATCCGCCACCACTTTGTGCTCATTGTCATCAATTTTTGACGGTTCGCCATTTCTTGACGGAATGCCCTTTTTTTTAACCAATTACGTTCTAATTATAGTGCCGTCTGCGTTATCGGCCGTTTTAGCGAACAACGCGCGCGGGCTGTTGACAGCGTTTTGCTTTTCATCCGTCGTAGCATTATGGCGAACGACATTTAATGTTTAGCTCAGGACCTACATTGTGTCTATGGTGCATTTTATGGACCTTTCTCCAAGAGAAAGCTCCTGTTTCTAGCTATCTTTTCTTCTGTCAATTGGGCTTAACCTTAACGTGTAGTCGCTTTTAACTCCTATTTCGTCGTCGTGTTATACGTTTTGGACATGGGCGCATATGATAAAACAAAAAAATAACTAAATATCTACTCTCTGTCCTTTAAGTGTCGTGTCAAAATCTTTCAGATCAGTTTTCAAGCTGATGGCCAAGGTTAATTTTTTAGTGTATGCTATTACTAACTGGAGGGGAAAACTCAGGAGGGAGATTGATATTCTTGTCACAGCATAGGTTAGCCCTGATAATATTTTTGTTTTGTCAAACTCTGTTCTCACATCCAATGTCATTTAGAAGGTTTTTCTTTCGAGGATTTCTCTCATTTTGTGCTCGTCTCTCAAAAGATCATTGGTGTTGGCGTTTTATGAATCTAACAATTTCTCTTATTTTCGTTATTACGTCTAATACTGATATATCAATTTAGTACTTAATGAATCTACGCTTTGTGATGTTCATTTAACTGGATGTGAGGAAAGATAGTAATTATTTACATCCAATACAATTAATAGTATATAGGAAATAGAATTATGTTGAAGATACTGGTCGAACTTGCTGTGATAATATGGACGATGATGAGTCAGTCAGTCAGGACAATCGCCTTTTATTGTATAGACTTAGGAAGGAGATCAGAATGCAGTGACATGAAATTACTGACGATGAAATACCTGACGGGTGGCAAAGCAAGTTTTAAATCTAACCTACAATTATTTCTCCTGAATAGCTCCGTCCATTCCATGGACAAATTTTTAGTTCAAAACTGGTACCTTGTAAAGAAATACTTTGTAGGTGTAGTTGTATGAGCAGCACTAAAAAAAGTTAATGTCAACACTAATTATGTATACATGTCCTGTAGCCGGACTCGTTCCCCATCAATTCGATAAAAGAACAGTTCAAATGATCTGTGGAACATGTAAGTGACTTACGTACCGATGCATATAGACAGTCTCACTTACCTCGCTCAATGTGCCAAAATGAATAAGACAATCGATAATATTATTACGAAGCAGCCTCCGCTACGCTTTTGACCTCAGATGGTAAGTCCCATAGTGCTCAGAGCCATCCGAACCTTCCGCTACGCTTTGTACGTACGCTGGCTTGCAAAATATATATGTAGGTACTTTGTCGTCGTCGTCGTGCAAGACTTTTCATCTCTGCATAACTACTGCAGCTTACATCATTTGAAAATGTTTGCTTACTGCTCAAGCAATGATCCCCCCCCCCCCCCCTACAGTTCTCTCTCTCTCTCTCTCTCTCTCTCTCTCTCTCTCTCTCTCTCTCTCTCTCTCTCTCTCTCTCTCTCTCCCCCCCCCCCCTCCCTCCCCCCCTCCCCCTCCCTCCCGAGCTCGCGCACACACACACACACACACACACACACACACACACACACACACACACGTGCGCGTTTTGTCATACATCTCTATTTCTCCCATATTCGATTCAGTGTCTCCTGATTACTCATTCGATCTATCCATCTAACCTTCAGCAGTACTCTGTAGCACCACATTTCAAAAGCTTTTATTCTCTTCTTGTCAGAGTTACTTATCGTCCACGTTTCACTTACGTACAATGTTACACTACATGTAGATACCTTCAGACAAAGACTTTTTAACACTTAAATTCATATTCGGTATCAACAAATTTCTCTTTTCACGAAACCCTTATCTTGCTATTGACATCCTGAATTGTATGTTCTCTCTACTTAGGCCATCGTCACTTATGTTGCTGCTCAAAAAACAAACTCCCTTTCATGTTCTTCGATTCTTTGAACCGCAGTCTAGTTTCTGTAATATTATAAATAATCTTCCGATACCTGTATTTTATTTCTCCCTGTTAAATACAGAATTTCAAAGGGAAATCAATATTATCAAAAGTTTTCTCTAAATTTGCAAATATTGTAAATGTAGTTTTGTCTTCTCGAGTCTATCTTCTGAGATATGTCTTCGTGCCAGTATCGCCAAAAATGTTCTTCGCTGAGGACAGGTTCTACCAGTTTTTTCATTTATTCTGTAAACAATTCGTGTAAATATGTCGCAACTGTGTCGTATTAAATTGATGGCTCGGTAATACACACGTCAGCACCTGCATTCTTTGGAGTAGGAATTATTAAATTCTTTTTAAAATATGACGGTATTTCGCCTGTCTCATATATCTTGCACGTCTGGATGAATAGTTTTGACTCTGTCCTAAGGATCTCAATAATTCTGATAGAATATCGTCTACTCCACGGACCTTGTTTCGATTTAGGTCTTTCAGTGTTCTATCAAATGCTTCTCGTAATGTCAATCCCCAGTCTCATCTTCATCTATAGTAGGGCCGAGTTAACCAGCTATAACCGGGAACTTCAACCCGGTGCTTTAAGATATCATACATCCAGTCACACCGCTATGCGGTTAAGCTTCAAGCGATCTGTTGGGAGATGCAATTTTGAAACACAGCAAACCCAAACTGTGTGCTTGACCACTAGTACTAATTATTCAGCGAGTTAAATGCTGTTCATCGTCCTATTTCTTCTAAACAGTTTGTAGCTATGTTGATAAACTACAGTCTTAATAGGTAAAATTGCCCCATGTCTTGGTGACATCTGATGCACTTATTTCCAACTTATCAGAGCGCTACCAAAAATTCCCCACCTTCTCAACTAATCAGCTAAAATGTAAACATCAAGACGGATGAAAGAGGAGAAGTAGAATCAAAATATCCGGTGTTTTTTTTTTAATGGAACCTGTTATGTCCTAGCCAGTAATGCCAACCGAGCCCGCTGCCAAAAGGTTGGCAGCATCAAAGTCCGGACGCCGTCCGTATAAGCAGCGCCAGCGATACAGGAAATCGCCGCAAGTCTGCGCGCGCCACCGCTGGCTTCTGGCTTCTTAAGCGCTGGAGTCGCGAGCGCTAGGACAGTTCTGTATTCGCCGCTTAGTTGTATACTCGCCGCCGAATTGTGTACTTGCTAGTCAGTTGTGTGTTCATCGCAGCAGAGTTGTTGTTTGTCGTCAGCCGACGTTGACCTAGCCGCTCCGACTCGAACTAGACAGATTTCTGTAGACACCGAGTTCACTACTGTGTTTCTGTATCTTCATGAATAAAGATAAGTACCGACTTATTTAATCAGAGTGTTTGGGGTTTCATCTTTCTGTTTACTGTTCCAGCGGACCGGTCGGCCGCTATTAAAAGTGTGGCGGTGACTTCGTAAGCCATTTCTACAACCAAGTGTTTGTCGCTACGAACACCGCCACAGAAGAACCCAACTGGAGAAGCAGTGTCATCAGTAACTATTTTATTCTGGCTCCAGAACGCAATATTGCTCAGATACCGATGGTATCTTACAGAGTAACTAAACCTAACGACCTTAAAGATCCTGCAATAAATACCAACGGACGCCCTTCGGAGGATTGAATTGACCCTCCTCTACAAAAAAAAAAAAAAAACTGATGTGCAATTCACAACATTACACTCCGGGCAGATGACAATCATTGTACCTCGTAGCAGCAACGGAATTGACAAAGAAGGTTCTCTATGTGATTGTAATATAATCTAGCCTCGAGGGGGGGCTTCCCTTAACTCTCAGGAGGAGGCAGTTACTATTCTCCTGTTCAATAAGGTGCCTGTACTGATTGAGTTGGTACCACATGCTTGAGAGGAGAGGGCTGGAACTTCACTTGATCTAAATTATGGAATCGAGGAATCTTACTTAATTCTTCCGTGCGATATTCGAACTTATTCTGCTTTGCATAGCTATGTATTACTAGAGGCGTCAGTGTTGGAAGCTCACTGTACCGCTCATTGGTGTAAGGACGATTCGTTAGTTGGAACTTCCATTTTTTTTATCTCTATACCTTCTTAGCTTAGGGGAGGGGAATGCTGGGTGTTTTCCTGTCCTTTGTGATCCGGCCAGAAGAAAGTCTGATGTATTGAGACACAATATGTATTAAAAGTCGTCGCACACTGATTTGTACTTCCCTGACGGATGGTGCACCCGATTAGGCACGAGGGAGTGTTTAGTATACTTGACCGCACAACATTTATCCGCAGATGTTATCTAAACTAGGCGGACGCTGATGACCTCGATGTTGAGCGCCCGTAAGATCCAAAACAAACACACACACACACACACACACACACACACACACACACACACCTAAACTAGACGATATGTATCCCAGAAGCAAATCACTCAACATTTGTAATTATGTGTTTTGACGGTTGGTTGGTTGGTTTGGGGAAGGAGACCAGACAGCGTGGTCATCGGTCTCATCGGATTAGGGAAGGATGGGCAAGGAAGTCGGCCGTGCCCTTTCAGAGGAACCATCCCGGCATTGGCCTGGAGTGATGTAGGGAAATCACGGAAAACCTAAATCAGGATGGCCGGACGCGGGATGTTTTGACGGAACATAGTACAAAACAAGAAATAAAAACATGTACTTTCGCATTTGGCTAGCGATCGGGGAGTGTGTAAGCATTTAAATCCGTTCGCATTTCATGCTTAGGAGGATACGCTATCAGTGCTCCTATATACAAGCGTGAATTGCTGTTTCTGACATCACTATTATGCGAACTGTATGTTGCAAGAAGTAATAGGTTTCGTGACTCGTTTGTGAACGTCTGCTCTCGGGATTTTACCAGTACGCCTCTTGTACGTAACTTCTTAGTACCGCCTTACGCTGGAATTCGGTGAACATGTCTTTGAAGTTCTCGCGTTGACTAAATAAGCTCTTTACATGTCGCGCAAGTCTTACACGCACCCCCCCCCCCCCCCCCCCCCGCCCCCCAAAACACACAACACACACACTCTCTCTCTTTCTTTCTCTTTCTACCCGCCCTCCTTTCCTCCCTCCCGTTGATCCAACGTGTTATTGATCCCACATTCAAGAATCATTCAGACGGAAGATTTGCAAGTAGACTCTTGTGGGCATGAATTACTCTTTTTCAGGATACTTCCATAATCTTCCTCAAATTAAGTTTGTTGTCGTTCCAGCTTAAGTCGCTCCGGATGGATATTTGGAAGTTTGTTACGAACTCTTTCGATTGATCGAAGGGCCCGTAGTCTTCTGTGTTTTCGTGTGTTACTGTAAATTTGCTGCCGAAAGATCAGGTGCCTTTCTCTGCAAAAGATCAGGTGCCTTTCTCTGCACCGAGCAGCATTCATCTACAGGTCTTGATTCATTTCGTAGCAATTTTCTGAAGATATCGTCTCCGAATGTAAAACTGTGTCGGCTGCAAGGCTGCAAACAGCTTCGGAGAAATGTCGACATCATCTACAAAACAAGATCACGAATGCTAGCCGAAAAGTTAGTCCTGAAGCATACTTGGCCTGATACTCAGCAGTGCAGAATTGGGCCATAGACTTTGCGAAGTGAACAAGCACGGGATGTATCTAAGCTGCTGTATCTGCAGATTTTGGTCTCGTGATCGAAAAGAGCTAGCACAGTTTTATGCAATTCCGGAACCGTGTTAAGATGAATGTTGTCACGTGACATGAAAATACACTGCCCATCATTTTACAATAAACTGACGTCAGCGAAATACCTTTGCTGCTCCCCAAGTGTCCTAGCATTACTTTGAAAACCTATAATGAACTGTGCCTCCTTCCAGTCAGGTTGGGGGCGCTTAGTAGTACCGCTGCTCGACGACAAACCAATTCTTTCATTTCACCACTTTTCTGTCAACATTTTTGGCTTAATTACTTATGGCCTCCTTTTAGGGTTTGATCTCCACTTTTCTTAACATCACAAAAGTGCGGGCCGTTTAGGGAAGGACGCCTTACGTGATGCATGATATATCCACCCTGTGCATCTTCTTCTGCGCCTACTGTTGGACGAAATTTATGTTCGCACCCAAACTCCAGCGCGTTGCCAATTCGTCATTGACGGGGGGGGGGGGGGGGGGGGGGAGAATGTGTCGTCACGTACCCTCACGGTTGATAGCCTCCCGACAACATATAAGGATCGCAGTTCTGATGCCTGAGCTTTAACCTCCCCACGTATGCCGAAGAGTAGGTGCCTGTCCAATCCAGGGCTTTGCGACTCCGGACAACTGCAACTATGTCGTGGTGAGGTGGCGCCCATTGGTAGAGCCTCGGATCAGAGTGAGTGGCATCAGGGCAGACGACCCGCAATGAAACGGATCAAACTCTCCCATACTGGTGGCCTTACCAACACAGCAGTCTTGGTAAACAATGAGCCCAGTTTTTGGTATGCGCCAGGACTGGAAAAGAATCTTTTGCAACAAAGGAGCCACAGTTTTTCGTTCAAAATTTTGAGGGTAGGTTTGGAGAAGTTGCTGAAATAGAAAAAATGCGAAATAGTTCTTTGTTGATAAAAACTGTGACAAGCTTGGGGATGTACCGGTTCCATCTCTCCTCATAACAAACTGAACAGGATTCAAGGTGTCATTTTCCATCAGGACCTGAAGCCACAAACAGATGAAGCTCTGCACACTAACCTAGAGTGGCCTGGAATAAATATTGTTCGTCACATTCAGAGAGGACCTAAGGATAGTATGGTGGACACAGGAGCTTTCATCTAATCCTTCTATGGAAATGTTTTACCTGAGAAAGTTAAGGTCATGATTTATAGGTCTAATATCAAACCTTGTTTTCCTCTGCCTGTGAGATATTTTAGGTGCCTGAGGTTTCGACGCTTGTCCTTCCACTGTGGTAATGAGGAGAAGGAGAATGCATGAGGGCAGTCCATACAGACAACATCCTACGTGTGTACACGGCCCAGAACACCACACGCCTCTATCGCCGCCATGTTCAGTTTTCAAGTGGGAGAAGGTAATCCAGGAATATTAAATGCTTTCAAGATACGAAGATAAAGACTGAACGACTCCAGCCAATCAAATGTGTCGTTGGAAATATTATGTCAGAATCCACACCTAGCACACTGACAACGTCTCAGAGCGCAACTTCTGCTCTTAGCCACTTGAAAAGCCCGTTTTTCACTCAGGGAAGGGGACATCAGATCCCTCGAACCCCAAACCCACAGCACTGGTGGTAACCACCTCATCAGCACAGCCAGATATGCCTCCTCCTCCTCCTCCTCCTGGAAGAGGATACTTGCCAAGGTGCCACCAGCGACGAAACCTTCTGTCTCAGAACTCAAGATAGAAAAATTGTCGCAGAAACCAAGACGTCAGCGGGACAACCCCCCACCCCCACGTCGATCCTGAGCCAGTGAATACCAATGAATAATCGCACATTCAGGTGGAGCACTACTCAGCAGCAGAATAATTCGTACTCTTCTTATCCTGTCACTGCTTTCTGAGATCCCAGCTGACGTGGCTTCAATGGAACTGGAATGGCTGCCATCGCTGTTTGGGGCAACTCTGCAGTTGACGTGTCGTGACAGAGAACCAACTCCGTACTAGTAGAAATTACAGACCCCGCTATAAAAATAGCTTTAACACTGAGAAGGCTTCTGGAGGAATCTGAAAAATAATACACCCGGACACTCCCACTCAGCAAGTGCCATTAAACACTGTGTTACAAGCTGTGGTTGTTAGTGTCCACCTGTCAGTTTTGGTAACTATGTACGAGGGTGAGTCAAATGAAAACCTTAAATTTGTAATAACAAATCGGAATTTCGCGCCGTTATCATGTAAGTTGGCAATCGTGCTTATAAACAGCGTGCAGAATGGCGTGCAGGTGGCAGCATAGTGCAGATGCACACACATACCATCGCAGTATCAGTATAAAGATGGCCGCCCCACTTGCGACTTGCACCAGGGAAGAACAGAGTTCTGTTGTTCGGTTTTTGAGTAGTGAAGGTGTGAAACGTATTGAAACTCATCGACGAATGAAGGTTCAGTGCGGTGATTCATGTTTTTCACAGCAGCAAGTCTACGAATGAAGAAGGAAGTTCGCAAATGGTGTGACTTCGGTGGAAGATGCTCCTCGTCCAGGTCAGGCACGAGTTGTGGCTCCACAGAACATTGCAGCAGTTGAAGCCATAGTGAAGGAAAACCGCCGAGTGACACAATGACATTGCAGCATGTTTACAGATTAGTCATGGGTCAGCACACCACATTGTGCCCAGTTTCACAAAGTGTCTGCAAGATGGGTGCCGCGGCAACTGACTCCTGAAATGAGAGAACGACGTGTTGATGCTTGTGAAGAACTACTTCGGCGCTTTGAGCGAGAAGTTGATGGCTTCCTAGCAAGAATCGTTACTGGGGACGAAACCTGGGTTCACTCCCACCAACCGGAAACGAAGAGAGCGAACAAGGAATGGCGCCATTCCGCATAACCAAAAACAAAGAAGTTTCGAACAGAACCATCAGCAGGGAAGGTTATGCTGACTCTCTTTTGGGACGAAAAAGGCGTCATTTTGGAGCATTACATGTCTAGAGGGACCACTGTCACCAGTGCATCATACACAGATTTCCTAAAAAATCATGTGTGGCTTGCAATCAAATCAAAGCGACGTGGATTGCTGTCAGCAGGTGACCTTTTGCAACATGACAATGCAAGGCCCCACACTGCCTGTACAACAGTTGCAACAATCACAGAGCTGCATTTTGAATGGCTTCCTCATCCACCATACTCACCAGACCTTGCCCCAAGTGATTTCCATATGTCTGGACCACTCAAAGACGCAATGGGAGGAGAGAAGTACCCTTCTGATGAAGAGGTACGCCACGCGGTGCCCAAGTGGTTGCGCGGACTTCCAAAAGAATTTTTTTCTAAAGGAATTTATGCACTTTGTAAGTGCTGGAGGACTTGGGGGAAATTATGTTGAAAAGTGATACAGCGTTGTACCACTTCTGCAAAATAAGTAATATTTAAAACAAAAATTTAAGGTTTTCATTTGACTCACCCTCGTATTATATTTATCTCCAGGCAGATCTTTATTATATCACGAGCTGGTGGAACTAGTGGGACATTTTCCTCCACCCTTCATCATACTGGGGAACTTCAACATCACCAATCATCTGAGGGGCAGCACAAACATATCCAGCAGGGTTCAAACAACAGAGTAATTTCGTAACTGGAATTCTGCCTGCTTGATACAGGAGCTCCAACACACTTCGATATGGTCCATGGAACATACTCAGACCTAGATATTATTGTCTGCAGCCCGAGAATCTCACCCTTTATCCAGTGGCATGTCCACGGTGACCTCTGTGACAGTGAACACTTTCCTATCACTATCTCTTTCTCAAACCACCGACGAATGCAGTATACAACCACGTTGGTACTTTCGGAAAGACAACTGGTAACTTTTGAATGCAGTCAAGAGCGGGATATTGAAGGAGTGATACAAGATTGTATTGTATGGAACTGGAGACCTAGAAACGACGGAGAGGTTTTGTCCCTGCTGTAGCTCTCAGGTGGTTCACAAACCCACAACAAGAGCAGTCCACACACCCCACCGCCGCCCCACCACACCGAACCCAGCAGTCCCCCGCCACCGGAACGTCTCACACCAGACGAGTGTAGCCCCAATCTTTGCGTGGTAGAGAAATTATGGTGTACGCGTACATGGCGAAAGTGTTTGCGCAGCAATCGCCGACATAGTGTAATTGAGGCGGAATAATGGGAACCAGCCCGCATTCGACGAGGCACATGGAAAACCGCCTTAAAAACCATCCACAGACTGGCCGGCGCACCAGACCTCGACACTAATCCGCCGGGCGGATTCGTGCGGGGGACCGGCACGCCTTCCCGCCCGGAAAGCAGTGCGTTAGATCGCACGGCTAACCGGGCGGGCGTGGTTCAAGATACTTGTTCTAACTGCGACCGGGACGGTCGCGGGGTAGCAATGACGGAAAGCGCGGCGGGACCCGCGGAGAGGCCCGCGAACAGCAACACAACGGGAGAGGACGGACACGACCAACGACCAACGGAGGACAGAACGAACACAACAAGATGGAACCACGGAGTCACAAGGAAACAAGCACGTCCACTCGTACACAGAACAAGGAGGTAAACTGTCTAACGTGAGGCGCGGTGTCAACCGACGTACGCGTGATTACACTGGCTGGCTGAGCTTTCTTTTTTTTTTTTTTTTTCTTTATTGATTTTCAATTCCCCCCGAAGGGGGCGGGCTGGCAGCAGCTTACTACGCTGCTCTACAGCCTACAGACTTTTTTTTAAAAAAGGAAGAAGAAAGAAACAAGAAAAAACAGGCGATAAAATGGTGATTTAAAGTGGAAAATGGCGTAAAATGCGGAAAGTTAAAACAGAAAGCAAAAGGGGACGGCAATGTTGATAAAATACACAGGAATCAGACAAGTAACATAGTAGACACACAATTAAAAAACATGGCGACAGTCTGGTTTCTGTTCGCAAGTGATAAAAAGCACACCCAGCGACAGTATGATGGCTGTTCGCTACACTTCCCAAAAGACACAACACGGAGCACGCACTAGAAAAACACACTGTAAAACACTGCACGAAAAAGGCGGCACAAAGATGGCACTCCCGATCCAAGGCAGATGGGGGGGGGGACCTGGAGTAGGGGGAAAAACAAGGAGGAAGGAGAGGAAAAAACGAAAAGGGGGGGGACCAATGAGGGAGAGGACTAATAAAGGGGCAGAAGGGCAGACGCGAGACAGAATGAGAGGAGGGAAATGTAAAGGGACTCGGGGGAGAGAAGGGGGCAAAGAGAGGGGAGGTGTGGAAGAAAGAGGATGGAAGGGGGCGAGAGGGAGCCCGGGAAAAGGACAGAGGAAAGGAGGGGGATTGAGGATCAGAGTTGATAAGAGGGATAAATGGAGGGAGAGAGGTCATCATCCGGGAGGGGCAGTTGATGGAAGCCACCTTGGGAAAGGAGATGTAGGGTGTAGAGATGGAGGGCAGGGAGGACACAACGGTGAAGACGTGGCAGGGGGCGGGGATCAGAGAGGAGAGGAGCAACCAGGGGGTGAGGGGGTTCAAGACGACGGGAGGTGTAGAGGATGCGGATATGTTCGAGGAATAGGAGCAGATGGGGGGAAAGGAATGAGATCATAGAGGATCCACGTGGGGGACGGGAGGCGAATACGGAAGGCGAGGCGGAGTGCATGACGCTCAAGGATCTGGAGGGGCTGGCTGAGCTTTTTTTAAGGCCTGTACAAATCAGGTAGGCTGGCAGCGGCACACTACGCCGCTCTGCAGCCATAGCGTTTACAATAGTAGAAGAACAGAGCATGATAATGAAACAAAGTGACAGGCAAAAGAGAGAGGTCACAGAGACACAAAAAACACGGAGTCGTTCACACGTGACGATAACAACACTGAAAACACGTTGGCATGGCGCACAGAACACTGACGAATCCAACGGCACAAGTCAACGTAGTAGTGGGACGGCGGACACCAAAAACACTAAACGACGTCACACGCACGAGACACAGAAGGCGATGATCTCCGGCGCGCGAATGTTCACT
The DNA here is from genome assembly GCF_021461385.2 of Schistocerca piceifrons. NCBI lineage: Eukaryota > Metazoa > Arthropoda > Insecta > Orthoptera > Acrididae > Schistocerca > Schistocerca piceifrons. The sequence goes on along the minus strand of NC_060149.1, from coordinate 863,380,042 downwards.
TTGCGTGTGCGAGTCAACTGGCTGAGCTAGAGGCAGGCGCTTAAGTACGCTTTTGGGGCCGCCGCTATTGGCCGCTGGAACCACATGTTCCGCTGTGGCGCCCTCACACTAAAAGCGGGCCAGGAGGCGCGCGCCGCCACAGCTTATGGCGCAGAGACCTCTATGGGTCTTCGACGTTCATGACGTCTGGCGCGGATTCAAATTCCGCGGCGCACGGTACCAGAATACTATTGACAAGATTATACATGTCACAGAAATAATGATACCATCTTCTTTAGGCCCTCCCCACTGGAAACACGTAAAGATCAGTCTACGAAACATTTAATAGTATTAAAGAAACTTTCAGAGGGCACAGTTTTTAATTAAAGAAAGAGACAAAGCAGGAATGATGGGAACTGTGTGTATGAACTACAAGGGCCCATACTCCATCGTCTCAAGTATGAACTAAACTCTTCCGCATTTGCAGCCACCCATTGTCCACAGTAGTTCCTGATATCTTCCTCAATGACAACATATGTAATCCCCTAGTCATTGCTAAATGTTTTGGCTCTGGCACAAACTTCACTAAAGTGTCCACTTACAGTAGCTGACATCCTAATTTCCTTACCAAGAAACAGCTGGCGGAGTGAAACTACTTACCCTTCCATGCACAAGGCCTTGAGTCATACAATGTTCCATTTAATGAATGCGAGTTCCGCAGCAAATGATCAGTGTGTTGAAATGTAGCCCTGAACCCGATAAAATCCAGAATCGAATGCTTAAGCACCTTAGGAACAACATTGTTGGGTTTTCCAATCATATTTCGTTTCAAGGGGTATTTATCTCTCGGTGGTGAGAGGAAATTACTATTCCTACCCTGAAACCAGGAAAAGACTGTCAAATTTTGATTAATTATCGACCAATCTCTCTAAAGAATGGGCTGCGTAAATTATTTGGAAGAATAGTCAACTGACCATTGTGTTGGTGCATCGGAGTCGGAAGATATTTTCCGCGATTTCAGAGTGACTTAGGGCAGTCTGGCCCACCGCAGACCAGTTGATTTATTTGGAATCTGCTGTGTTCAGTGCTTTCATATATTGCCAAAATAGTGATACTGTGTCCTTTGAGCGGCAAAAGGCACCATCAAATCCTGTTTACACTGCATGAATGTGCTTCTGCGGCAGTTTATCCACTTTTTTTTTTCCGAGAATTTCCCATCCCTTTGACAGTTCTGGGTCCGGGCTAAGGTTTAACTGTACTGTAACAGCAATTGCACAGTTTTCAAAATGCTACAGTTTTAATGACCAACCCCCCTCCCCCACACCCTCAGACATCACAGTGGAAGTAGGTCTGTTGTTTTAAATATAAATTGGTAGGAATTTCTAATAGCAGTATAACTGTGCAGCTTCCAGCACAGAGGGTGCTGCTACCCCTCCCATTTCTCCTCCACTGGTTCTGGGTCAATGGGCATTGTCTCCAAATGTCACCTATCCCTCCCTCACTTTTCTCCCTCCCCTTTACCAGTTCTGGGACAATAGCCATTGTCTCCCAATGTCACCTCTATCCCTTCTCCTCCTCCCTTGTTCTCAACAATTTCTGGGACAATGGGCATTGCCTCTTTAGATTACCTCCTTCCCCATCACCCACCTCCTGAGTCAGTTCTGGAACAAAGGACATTTTCTGAAAAGATGGTTTATACACAATAAACACATTTTTGAGGTGTGTCAGAGGGTTATATGCGAGTAGCAGCAGTGCTTCCAGAGTCTACCGCCAGTTTTCAGCAATGCGAACGTATGGGCCTTAGCAACAACTTTTCCAACAGTTTCAAACTGTGGTTCTCAGTTGCAAGATACGCAATCGCATTGAGACACAGTGTAACAATCATCTTCAATCAGTGCAAAACCTTTCACAGTTCACTCCCGTTGTAGGTGGGACAAGGTGTATACATTCCAGGAAATCCAGGAAAAACTCCGGAAGTTTTTCAGCCGGGAGAAATCAGGGAAAATCTGGGAATTATTTGTTGTTTTAGTTTTCAGTTAAATTTTTGTAATTTTGACTGGTAAGAACTGATATTCTAGCAAATATGCTTTCTTTAGACTGCTACTGCAGAATAATACTGCAGTAATTAAATACAGGGTGAGTCACTAACTATTGCCACCTAGAATAACTCTGAAAGTATGATAGTAGGTGAAAAGTTGGTGGGACAAATGTTGCATGGGACAACGAGGCCCGTAGTATTGACGTTGGTTTTTTGTAGCTAGGTGGGGTCGCGTCAGAGATATGAAGGTCAATTTTTTTTATTGGGATGCTGTAGTTTTGTACTTACTTTCTGATAGCGGCTATCGAGACACATCCAATGATGTGTAACGTGTAACAGTAAGGTCTTTGATTGTCAACGAAGGTCAAAAAGGTGGCATGAACGTCCATTTACAGAAAGTGTTCGAAGTGATGACCATTAGTATCAACGCAGTGCTGCAATCTTCTTCCCATGGATTGAGTGGTATTATGTATCACATCGGCACTTACCGAAGCACATGCTCTTGACAATTTTCTCTCATATATCTTGCAAATAGTAAATATTCGCCGAATATGGCGTATCCATCGAATGTGCCATTGACGTGCAAACACCATTCGATGGTTTCACAGTACAACACTAATAGGAATGGTAAGACTAGTATCGTCGAATCAAGCGAATGTGAATGATGTATTTCTTTGAAGAACAAGTCTATACGCTTCTCATTTATGGAGAATGCCAATGGAATTCAGTGAGAGCTAGAGAATTATACGCTGAAAGATATCCTCAATGTACTCATCCTACACGTCGTACATTTAAATATGTGTATGATAAATTGAGAACAACTGGATCTTTAACGCATCGGAAACATATTCAGCAAAGGTAAGTTACTGATGAGGAAACGGAAATTGATAGTCTTGTCCTTGTGTTAGTTCGTGTCAAATTATAAGGGAATCTAGCATGAGGCAGAGTAGTGTTGTTCGTGTTATGCATCGCCATAAATATCATCCTTGCCATATCATTGTCCACCAAGGATTAACTGGTATGGACTGTATCCGATGGACTCAACTTCAGATTACGAGGGATGACACATTTATTGATTTAATTTGATTTTATTTACTGATGAGGCTACATTCAAGAACCATGGATTTTCCCTCTGTACCATATATGTCCCTCCATCATTCGCTGTCACCAGGACAGTTTTTGTACTCGGTGACTTCAGTGCGCATCATCCCCTTTTGGGGTTCTCCCAGGACCTGTCAGACAGGTGCCCTCTTGGCTGACGTTCTTAACCAACCTAACCTCTTCTGCCTTAGCACTGGAGCACCCACTTTCCTTTCCGACTCCTGGCACACCTACTCCCATTTGGACCTCTCCTTGTGCACTGCCAAGCTTGCCCCTCGTTTTGAGTGGTCCGTTCTTTCTGACACCTACTCGAGCGACCATTTCCCATGTGCTATCCATTTGCTGACTCCTACTCCGTCTGCGTGCATGTCTAAATGGCAGCTTCCTAAGGCTGACTGGCGGCTTTCCTCCTACCTGGCGACCTTCGAAGAACGATATTTCCCCAGTTGTGATGACCAGGTGGAATATCTCACAAACGTTATCCTTACTGCTGCAGAACGTTCCATCCTTCGCACTTCCTCTTTACCACGTCGTCTACCGGTCCCTTGGTGGACTGAGGCATGCCGCGACGCAATTCGCGCACGGAGACGTGCTCTCCGCGTTTTTAACCACCACCCTACGCAGGCAAACTGCATTCATTATAAACAGATGCGTGCAAGGTGTCGTCGCGTTCTTCGGGATAGCAAAAGAACTAGCTGGATATTTTATTCACTAGTTCTTATTTAACAGTTCAAAACCTTCCTCCGTCGTGTGGGCCTACCTCCGACGGCTCTTTAGAACCAAGATCCAATCCCCAATTTCCAGCCTTGACAGTAGATGACGATGTCATCGTGGACCCTAGTGCTATCTCCAACACCTTTGGCCGTCATTTTGCGTAAGTTTAGAGCTCTTCCCACTATCACTCTGTTTTCCTCCATCGGAAACGAGCGGAGGCGGCTCGGGCGATACCTTTCTCTTTTCCGAATTGTGAGTGCTACAATTCCGCCTTTACTATGAGAGAGCTAGATCATGCTCTCAGTTCATCTCTATCCTCCGCCACAGGGCTAGACGATGTACTCATTCAGATGTTGCAGCACCTTTCTCTTGCGGGCAAGCACTTTATACTTGACACGTACAATCGCATCTGGGCAGAGGGCATATTTCCTGGACACTGGCGCGAAGCCATCGTCATACCCATACCTAAACCCGGTAAGGACAAAAACCTTCTTTCTAGCTACCGCCCCATCTCTCTTAGCAGCTGCGTTTGCAAGGTGATGGAACATATGATTCATGCCCGGCTGCTGTGGTGGCTCGAGTCTAGCAATTTACTAACGAATGCACAGTGTGGATTTAGAGTGCGGAGTCCTGCAGTTGACCATCACATTACTTTGTGCACCCACTCTGTGGCCGTGTTTTTCGATTTGGGGATGGCCTACGACACCTGCTGGAGAACTGGAATCCTCCATACTCTTTATATGTGGTGCTTCCGTGGGCGCCTGCCCTGTTTTCTTCGGTTATTTTTACAAGACCGAGTCTTCAAGGTGCGTGTGGGTTCTGCATTGTCCGACCCCTATATCCAGGAAAATGGTGTGACTCAGTGGTCCGTCATGAGCATCGTCCTCATTGCTACTGCCATGAAACCTATAATGGCCTGTCTCCCATCGGGCATCCGGCTCTCTTTTTGTTGATGATTTTGGCATCTATTGCAGTTCTCCACGGACATGTCTCACTGAGCGGCAGCTTCAGCGCTGTCTCGATCGTCTTTACTCCTGGAGCATCGACAATGGCATTCGCTTTTCGACTGACAAAACTGTCGGTATGAATTTCTGGCGGCGTAAATGGTTTCTCCCACCATCTCTCCATCTTAGGTTCAAATGGCTGTAAGCACTATGGGACTTAACATCTGAGGTCATCAGTTCCCTAGACTTAGAACTACTTAAACCTAACTAACCTAAGGACATCACACACATCCATGCCCGAGGCAGGATTCGAACCTGCGACCGTAGCAGCAACGTGGTTCCAAACTGAAGCGCCTAGAACCACTCGGCCACATCGGCTGGCTCTCCATCTTAGGCCTGTTGCCCATCCGTTCGTTGACACTACGAAATTCCTGGGGCTCCTGCTCGATAGGAAACTCTCTTGGTCCTCCCATGTATCTTACCTGGCAGTCCTCTGTACGCAGTCGGTCAATGTACTACGTGTCCTCAATGGTACTTCCTGGGGTGCCGATTGAACCACCCTCCTTCGTTTGTACTGGATCCTTGTCCGTTCGAAACTCGACTATGGGTGCTTTGTGTATGCGTCTGCATGCCCATCCCCCTTACGCCGTCTCAACACTATCCACCATCGTGGCTTCCATTTGGCCATAGGTGCCTTTTACACCAGCCAGTTTGAGAGTCTGTATCCTGAAGCTGCTGAACTACCACTGTCCTACCGCCGTGACTTTCTCCTCAGCAGGTATGCATGCCGTTTGTCTGCCATGCGTGCCCATCCCTCCTATGCCTCCTTCTTTGATGATTCCTTTGATGGTGAGTATGGGGCTCGTCCCTCTTCTCTGTTACCTCCTGGAGTCCGCTTTCGGCACTTCTTACGGCGGCTTAACTTCACACTACCCGCAACTTCCCCCGTGGGTTTGAACCCTTTACCACCTTGGCTTCGTGAAGTGGCCTAAGTTAACCTTGGCCTTCATTCGCTTCCTAAGGACACTACTCCAGCCTCAGTCTATCGCCTTCAGTTTCACGACCTTCGCATGGAACTTCGCGATAGTACCTTTGTATACACTGATGGCTCTCGGACTGACCGTGGGGTCGGGTATGCCGTCGTCATTGGCACCTGTGTCTTTCGATATTGGCTTCCGGCACAGTCCTCAGTATTTACAGCCGAGCTCTTCGCCCTGCATCAGGCCACGGAGTACACCCGGCGTCACAGGCTTCTCAGTTGTGTCCTCTGCTCAGGCTCACTCAGTGCCCCTCAAAGTCTATGTGCGCTGTACACAGCCCATCTCTTAGTGCAGCGGGACAAGGAAAACTGTCACTTGCTCACTCTTGGTGGAGCCAGTGTCGTGTTTCTGTGGATTCCTGGTCATGTCTGTCTGCCAAGAAACGAGGCTGCTAACTCTGCTGCCAAGACTGCAGCCTCGTACCTCATCCTGCGAGTACCTATATTCCCCCCGATGATCTCTGCGTTGCCGTCTGTCAGGAGGTGGTGTCCCTTTGGCGTCGCCAATCGTCCTCCCTTCACGGGAATAAGCTTCGGTTTATTAAGCCTCTCCCAGCGCCTTGGACGACCTCCTCACGGTCCTCCCGCCGGGAGGAGATTATTTTAGCTCGGCTGCGTATTGAGCACTGCCTTTTTGGTATCGTCATTTGCTGAGTGGCGCTACCCCACTACTTTGTACATATTGCCCCCACATTTTAACTGTTCGCCACTTCCTGATGGATTGTCCTTTCTTTAACCATTTACGTTCCAGCTTGTGTTTGCCGTCTGATTCATCAGCCGTTTTATGACGCGCGGGCTGTAGACCGCGTTTTACTTTTTATCCGCCGAAGCAATTTGCCGAAGGCAATTTAATTTTTAGTTTTGACCTCCGTTTCTGTATGATGTCTTTTTTAGCCCTTTTTAAACGTGCCTGTTTTTAGATATCTCCTCTTCTGTCAATTGGGACTGACGTATAGTCGTTTACTCCTCTCTTTGTTCGTGTTGTATAGTTCTGACTTGGGCGCGTATGACCCCAGTTGTCTTTTGCGCCCTAAAGCAAAACAAAACGAACCATGGAAATTTGCATAACATGCATTATCGGGCAACTGAAAATCCATACTGACTGCGGCAAGTTGCACACCAAAAAACGAGGTCGGTGAATGTATGGTGTGGGCTTCTGCAGGACAGAATTATAGGCCCCTATTTCATCAAAAGAAATCTTAATGGTATGCAGTACACCACGTCCATGCAAGAAACATTAGGTCTTTTATTGGAAGAAATACCTTTAGGAACAAGGAACAGAATGTGGTATCAACACGATGGGTGTTCGGCACATTTTTCGCTGATGGCTAGAAATGACCCCAGACTTGACGCACCTAGATTCTTTCTTGTGAGGATTCGTAAAATACATTGTTTATAAAGACGTTCCAATTACACCTGAAGATACGCGAGAGAGAGTTGTCAGAGCATATGCTTCGATAAGTCCTGATGTGATGAAGAATACCACTCCGTCCATGATAAGATCGCAGCACTGCATTGATACCAATGGTCATCACTTCGAACACCTTCTGTAACTGGACGTTCATGCTACCTTTTTGACCTTCGCTGATCTTCAAAGACCTTACTGTTACACATCATTGGATTCGTCTCAACAGTTGCTATTAGAAAATAAGTACCAAACTATAGCATCCCACTTAAAAAAACCAAGTTTATCTTCATATTTCTGAAGCGACCCCACCCAGCAACAAAAAACCAACGTCGTATTATGGCCTCCGTTGTCCCATACAATTTTTGTCCCACAAACTTTTCAGCTCCTATCATACTTTCGGAGTTATTCCTGGTGGCAATAGTTCATGACTCACCCTGTATAAGCAAGGGAATAACACAAAATAAAACTTGACTTGCAAAGAAAATGCACCATTTACAACAACATGCTGAGGGCAGTCAAGGGGACCACCGAGGTGTGACATACTTCTCTCCAAGTCTTACCCATGGATTCGTTCACATCAAGAGGACTGCCCTCCAATGCACCTGTGGTAGTCATTTCACAATAGTCCATATTCTCGTAGTGTGTGCCTACTGGCTGATCTGAGATGAGCCATCAGCCTGTCTACCTACTTTCCCAGATAAATACAGACGATGGGATAGTAACTAACAAAGTCTTATGTTTCCTGGTGAAATGCGTGTTTTATAAGAAAATTTAATGAACGTCAACGTTCTGTGTCAGGAATGGATGTGAAGGGAGTACCTCTCACTGTAGCGTGTGCCCCGAGTGGCCTCAGGCTACTTTCTCCCTCTGCACTGTCATGTATTTTTAAATTTATATGTAGGTTTTTTATTTATCTGTTTGCGCTAGTTAGCTCTCTGATCCATACAGTCTTCATTTTCTCATCCCATTTTATTCGTACTACCTATGATGATCCTTTTTGGTATATCTATCAGTGGACACCTACAGTTTCCAGTTACCTGGTTTTTTTCTCAATTTTAAACATATGACTAAAGCTCCTGTCATGCACATTACAACCACGACGTAATGGTCACACACACCGGAGCTGACAATTCTCGTTTTGTCATTTTACATCTTTTACGTGAATTTCCAGTGAAATGAAGTACTGACAACCAAGGTGTTTAGCCCCTTTAATCCCACCACCACCACCAATCAATCAATAATAATAATCCAGTGGCTTTCCCTCCATTGAGAGACATTAACTTTTTTATTTTGTTGTTAATCTCTGTTATATCTGCACACAGATGACAATCTAAAGGAGGATCTGTTAACTGGTTTTGTAGAAAGATCCCATTTCGGAAAGCACAATTTCCAAACTTCGTTTCGGTATTATCATCAAGTGCAAGACACAGATTGTTTTGATCCCTTGACTGTCTTGATGCAGTGCAGAAAATCTTAGGTTATACTGTCAATGTGATCTTGTTGATAAGTTCACTGAATGCTCACATAGCTTGTTTCCATTTCGTTCAGCTTTGTTTGTCAGCACTGTTTTGGCTTCATGAGAGTGCTGTGAAACGATTTGGTTTCATAGTAATTTCCTAACATTGTTATTGTAACGTGTTCGAGTCGTCACACAACATTAATTTATCTCACACGACATTAATTGATTTAATGCATGCACTTCGATACTCCCCTTCCCCCCCTCCCTTCCTCCTTCCTTTTAGCACCCTCCCGGCCATACTTCACACTTAATGCACACTGTCCTTTCTGACATGTCTACTATTTCCCCCAAAAAGTAACAAACTTCATTCTGTGCTTGTGCTTACCTCCCCATAAGATCGGACACAAAGCAGACAAGAAAAATTGTTGACTGAGACATCTTGTCAGAAAGAGACAACTACTACTATCTATTGTACGGGACTGGGGGTAAACCTCTCAGGTCAGGCACATCAGACAGCGCAACCGTAATTCCAAGCTGTGCATAGCCGCCGCAGCAGCCCAGAATAACAATAGGGACCGCAGGATCTATCTTGTATGCCGAGATCGACCAACTCTACTCCAACCACATACAACAATTGTAATCCGACCACCTAAGCACGTTCTATAGCTGAAGAACAAAAGCAGTTAAGGCAGACGAATTGATAGGTTTGTTATTTACTTGGCGCTTCCTGAGACGAGCACTAGAAAGGATGACCCTAACTGTATTTATGCACTGGAGGAGTAGACGGATGGTCCTTCTGATGGCGTTTAAAATTGCTTAGTTCCCAACACACAACCCTGCCACACACTAAGTAACATGCATGCGCATTTGTCTTTAATGTGTAGGTCTGGTGGCCTGTGTCGTCTTAAAGGGAAATTGTCTCTCCATTTAGTGTGAGTGTGGCTGGAGTAGGGGGTCTTCCAAAATTTCGCCATAATATGCAGGATATTTCACAATTCCTATTACAGGCTTATAGGGGTTGTAGAGGAAACTTAGTAGAGCACGTTTTGATAAGGAAGCCATGTCCGGAAATGTAACGTTTTGATATAAAATGAATTTGAAAATCTGATCCCTTTCGAGTTTCTCACTCACAGCAAGCACAAACTGAGAAGAGGGGCCCGTCATTTCCTGTTGTAATTACATCACATATCATTTTTGTCAGACTACAACAAAGGGTGCAAGAAACAGCATGTACGTTCGCAATAGGAGCGTTAACTGTGGTGCTCCATGGACGTGCCGCACTCTCATATTTGAAGAGGACCTCCTTCATCACGTAGAAGGGAACCTGACAACGAGTACTCGAAACACTGAACATACCATGAGCTCCTGTAGAACACACAGTTCGGAGCCAACGAGCTTTTTGCGTACCACAAAGCGATAGATTCTAAAGTGATCCCATCTTATTAAACTTATTTTTCACCCAAACGGTAAATTTCCAGAAATGGATTCCTAACCAAAACTTTTTTAAGTCTGCTCTACAACCACTAGGAGCTTTTAATCGGAATTATGAAATACCCTACCTAATAATAAAATTTACTACTATCACTCCTATGATGATAATGGAAAAAGAGAAATGAGCACAATGTGAGAATAGGCAGCATACAGGCAGAGTCCACGCAGTGATATCCAGCAAATATTGCTCGAGAGAGACACCAAATGTGCTACGACAGGTATATTTCGGGTCAAAATTGACAGAGGATTGTATGCACTGCCGCCCATCGTTTGCTGAAGACGATATGAATACGTTGGAATATATTACATTTTCGAATTGGTATGATTGTTCTCTTTGCAGGTGATACAATTATTATTGTGAAAGACCTGAAACTTAATATAAATGATGTATCTAATTTCAGAGAACAGATCAACGCTTAGTTGTAAGAAATTCCAATGGGTGCAGTTTATGATATGGAACTCCTGTGAAAGCGAATTTTTTTCGTCCAAAGATGCTCAAATAGTTAGTGAAGCCAACTAGTTTCAATTCTTATTAGTAGTAACCGATCCCTTCTTCTAGTCAAGTTGCGCCACAAATTCCTCTTCTCCCTAATTATATTCAGTACCTCATTAGTTGCGTGATCTACCAATCTAATCTTCAGCATTCTTCTGTAGCACCATGTTTCGAAATCTTCTATTCTTTTCTTATCTAAACTATTTATCGTCCATGTTTCACTTCCATACATGGCTACACTCCATACAAATACCACCAGAAAGGACTTCCTGACACACAAATCTGTACTCGATGTTAACAAATTGCTCTTTTTCAGAAACGCTCTCCTTGCGATAGCCAGTGCACATTTTATATCCTCTCTACTTCGACCATCATCAGTTAGTTTGCTTTTCAAATAGCAAAACTCAGCTACTACTTTGTCTCATTTTCTAATCTAATACCGTCAGCGTCACCTGATTTAATTCGACTACATTCCATAATCCTTGTTTTCCTTTTGTTGATGTTCATCTTATATCCTCCTTTTAAGACACTGTCCATTCCTTTCAACTTGTCTTCGAAGTCCTTTGCTGTCTCTGACAGCATTACAATGTCATTGGCGACCCTCAAAGTTTTTATTTCTTCTCTCTGGACTTTAATTCCTACTCCAAAGTTTTCTTTTGTATCCTTCACTGCTTGCTCAACATACATATTGAATAACGTCAAGGATAGGCTACAACCCTGCCTTACTCCCTTGTCCGTTTCGTGCCCCTAGACTCTCATAACTGCCATCTAATCCCCTGCAGGTCGGGAGATAAGAATAGCGTGAGGTATTCCTGCCTGTCGTAAGAGGCGACTAAAAGGAGTCTCTCACGTTTCGGCTTTTGTGTGATGGTTCAAAAATGGTTCAAATGGCTCTGAGCACTATGTGACTTAACATCTGAGGTCATCAGTCCCCTAGAACTTAGAACTACTTAAACCTAACTAACCTAAGGACATCACACACATCCATGCCCGAGGCAGGATTCAAACCTGCGACCGCAGAGGTCGCACGGTTGCAGACTGTAGCGCCTAGAACCGCTCGACCACCCCGGTCGGCTGTGTGATGGTCCCCTCTAGGATTTGACCTCCATTTTTGAAAATTTATCCGAAGAGTGAGCCAATTGGGGAAGGGCGCCTTACATGGTGTATCGTGTCCATCGTGCATTGAGATCTTTAGCCCACTTTCTCGTCGTCGCATTGCATTTCCCGCCCATTCTCCATCTCTTGGGCGAGGACACCTTCCTGGGTACGTTTTCCAACATGCACTATGCCGTGTCACTTTCTGTGCCGACGATGACCATGGACTTCTTTGTACCTCATATCCAGTACGGTAGCCAGTCTGTTGTGGTAGGGCTGCCATGTACCCTGTTGGTTGTAGTCCCCTGACAACACAGGGATCACTCGGGGCTACTCTGCTGATGCCTGCGCCGTTAACTATCCACGTATGCCAAGGAGTAGATGCCAGTCACCCTGGGGCATCGGGACTCACGGCAATGGCCATACTACCCTGTGGCCTTTGCTGCAGCTGGGTGGCACCTGTGGGGAGGGACACTGGTCGGAGTGGGTGGCATCAGGGCGGTTGACACGCCATGAAGCGTAGTACATCATCTCTTGCTGGTGGTCCGCCGCCAGCAGTCTCTAAGTGGGCAAAGTCTAACTTTAATGCCAAGAAATATGACCCCAAGTCGTTCCCCTCCCTGGCCACAACATGCGAGGAATGACAGGCTAAGGATGGCAGTGAAGCTTATTCACCCTGGTACCTCGTATGTTCGAGAGTTGATGGGGAATCTTTCATGTCCATGAAGCCTCAGTTTTTTGTCGAGCGTTTGGAGGAAAAGTTTGTGGAGGCGGAGTGTTTGGAGTACAAGGTTGTGGAGGTGGAGGGCTTGTCCAAAATGCGCTCTGGGTCAGTTTCGATAAAAACAGCATCTTCTGCCCAGTCACGGTCATTACTCGCTTGTGACAAGTTGGGGGATATTTCTATTACCATCACGCCTCATAAGAGCTTAAATCGTCCAGGGTATTACATTCCATAGGGACCTTCTTTTGCAGTCTGATGACGAGCTGCGCGCCAATTTAGAGCGGCGAAGTGTTCATTTCGTCCAGCGCGTCCATCAGGGTCCGAGGGATAACGAGGTTGTCACCAGTGCCTTCATCTTGGCCTTCGAGGGTGACACATTGGCTGAGAAAGTCAAGGTGATGGTCTCTCCCCCTACGCGGTGCTTTAAATGCTGAAAGTTCGGCCATATGTCTTCCTGCTGTAGTTCCAGCATCAAATTTCGAGATTGTGGACGTCCATCCCATCCCAGTACTCCAAGTGCCCCACCCATCTGTGTCAACTGCGGAGAGCATCATTCACCTTGCTCGCCAGACTGCAGGATTTTACAGAAAGAGAGGAAAATTATAGAATATAAGACCCTGGACCGACTGACCTACACTGAGGCTAAGAGGAAATTTGAGCGCCTACATCCTGTAGCTATGACCACCTCACATGCCGCTGCTATGAGAACAGTTCTTGCCCTATCAGTTCCTCGAATTCCTGTCTCCTCTCAGAACTGGGAGACTTCACCTGCCCCCTTGATGGTGGGGGACACTTCCCTCCATGTTGCTCCTGCACCACCTACTTTGGGAGCAACACCCCCCCCCCCAACCATCAGGGATTGCAGTCGCCACTTCTGAGCCAGAGAAGCGTAGGGCTTCTTTGGCTCCTCTCGCTAGGAAGGGGTCCCTTGAGTCACTCCCTTCCCAGGTTTCTGCTAGTGGGAAAGATGATACTCACCAGCGGCTGAAGAGACCAAAAGCAACTGGTCGTAGGGCATGTCCCGGAGACTGATTCAGTGAAGTCCTTCCAGCCACGGAAACTCAAGGAACAGCGCGAGAAATCGATAAAGAAAACCCCAAGGAACAGCGCGAGAAATCGAAAAAGAAAACCTCCAAAGAACAAGGAACTTGCGGTGTTACCCACACCACCGCTACCTACAAGTTCTGCGTCTGAGGATGGGTTGGAGATTCTGGCGTCTGCTGAGGACCTAGATCTCGCCAGACCCTCAGACACAATGGATATAGACTGCTCAGGCAAAACGTCGGTGGCAGCAGGTGACACTGAGGCGTAAATTTCCTCATTGAATGTTCCATGCCTTTCCAGTCTCACGATGATGTCATCCTCTAGTGGAATTGCGGCGGTTTTTTTCAAATGCTTGGCTGAGCTATGGCAACTGTTAAGCTTTACACCTGCTTTCCGCATTGCCCTCCAGGAAACCTAGTTCCTGGCAATGTGAACCCCTGCCTTCTGTGGCTACAAGGGATATTACAGGAGCCGTAGCGACTATAATCGAGTGTCAGGTGGAGTTTAGGACATAAACGCAAACTCAGTCTGTAATGAACCTGTGCCCCTTCAAATCTCTCTTGAAGCTGTGGCTGTCAGAATGTGGATGATGCAGGAAATAACTGTCTGCAACGCATATCTTCCTCCAGATGGTGCAGTACCCCTGAATGCATTAGCTGCACTGATTGATCATCTCCCTAAACCTTTGCTACTTGTGGGAGATTTAAACGGCCGTAACCCCTTGTGGGGTGACACCGTGCTTACTGGCTGAGGCAAAACTGTCGAAACTTCATTGTCTCAGTTCGACCTCTGCCTCTTAAATACTGGGCCCGCCGTGGCTCGAGGTAGTTACTTTGCCATTGATTTATCAATTCGCAGCCCAGGACTTCTCCCATCTATCCACTTGAGACCACATGATGTCATGCGTGGTACTGACCACTTCCCCATCTTCCTGTCACTGCACCGGCTCATGCCCATGGACGCCTGCCTAGATGGACTTTAAACAAGGCGGACTGGGGAACTTTCACCTCTGATATCGCCGCTCTTTAGGATGCCCCTGGCGGAAGTCAGTCCCTTGGGGGTCGCCAGAAGTCGCTGAGGCAATTACAGAGCGTCGGCGAGCTCTACAGTGACATAAGCGACTCCCTTCCCTAGAGCATCTGCTAGCCTTTAAAGCGGCTCCATGCCCGTGTATGCCAGCTTATAAAACGACAGAAACAGGAGTGTTGGGAGAGGTATGTGTCGACCATTGGGTGCCATACGTCACTTTCTCAAGTCTGGACGAAGATCAGACGTCTTTTTGGGTACCAGACACCAACAGGTGTCCCTGGTGTTACTATCAGTGGCGAGCTATGTCCCGACGCAAACACGATTGCGTGAGCACTTTACTGAGCACTATGCTCGAGCCTCTGAATCTGAGAACTACCCACCCAGCCTTCGCACCCACAACCAGCAGATGGAAAGGAAAGTACTCTCGTTCACTACACGCCACAGTGAACCCTATAATGTCCCACTTACGCAGTGGGAGCTACTCAATGCGCTTCAACATTGCCCCGACACAGCTCCTGGGCCGGACAGCCCATCAGCCTCACCAACGTTGTTTGTAAGCTGCTGGAACGTATGGTGTGTCGGCGGTTGAATTGGGTCCTGGAGTTACGTGGCCTACTGGCTCCATGTCAGGGCAGCTTCCGCCAGGGCCTACCACTGATAATCTTGTGTCCCTCGATTATGCCATTTGAACGACCTTTTCCAGAGCCAACACCTTGTTGCCGTCTTTTTTGATCTATGCAAAGCGTATGACACGACCTGGTGACATCATATCCTTGCCACATTATACGGGTGGGGGTCTCCGAGGCTCGCTCCCGATTTTTTTCCAGAATTTCCTGTCGCTCCGTTCTTTCCGTGTCCATGTTGGTGCCTCACATAGTTCCCCCCATATCCAGGAGAATAGTGTCCCGTAGGGCTCTGTATTGAGTGTGTCACTATTTTTAGTGGCCATTAACGGTCTAGCAGCACCTGTAGGGCCATCTGTCCCACACTATCTGTATGCAGACGACTTCTGCATTTCGTACTGCTCCACCAGTACTGGTGTTGCAGAGCGTCGCTCAAAAGGGGCCATCCACAAGTTTTCGGCCGCTAAGTCGTGTGTCATGCACGCGTCGGCGTCGTACCGTTCATCTGGAACCAGAACTTTACCTTCATAACGATCCGCTCACTGTAGTGGAGACAAATCGATTCTTAGAACTGGTTTTAGAAGCCCGATTAACTTGGCTACCTCACCTTCGTCGGCTTAAGTGGAAATGCTGGCAGCATCTCAATGCCCTCCGCTGCTTGAGCAACACCATCTGGGGTGCAGATCGCTCTACTCTGCTGCAGCTCTATAAAGCCCTTGTTGAATCCGGCCTTGACTATGGGAGTCTGATTTATGGTTCGGCGGCGCCCTCAGCGTTGCGTGTACTCGTCCCAGTGCACCCTTGTGGCGTTCGCCCAGCGACAGGAGCTTTTAGGACGAGTCCAGTGGCCAGCATCCTTGTGGAGGCCGGAGTCCCTCAATTGCAGATCTGATGTGCACAACTGCGAGGCCAGTTACGCTGCACACATTCATAGTCCTCCTCCTTCCACCCGCGGCAGTTCATCTCCCGCATCGGCGGCCCAGGTCAGGGCTAACGATTGCGGTTCGCAAGCGATCCCTTCTGTGTGGAGTCCTTCCCTTTACTACCTCCCATCCAGGTCCGTCTGCATACACCTCCATGGTGTACACCTAGGCCGCAGATGGCTGATGGTCATGTTGGCTTCGCCTACGTCAACACAGGCCATTTTGAACAGCACTCCTTGCCCGATGGCTGCAGTGTTGTCACTGCAGAGCTGGTGGCCATCTCTCGTGCACTCCAGTATACCCGTTCATGCCCCAGGAAACCGTTTCTTCTGTGCACTGACTCCTTGAGCAGCCTACAAGCTGTTGACCAGTGCTACCCTCGCCATCCTTTGGTAGCGTCCGTCCAGGAGTCCATCTATACCCTGGACCGGTCCAGTCGTTCAGTGGTGTTTCCGTGGACCCCAGGACACGTCGGAATCACAGGCAACTAACTTGCCGACAGGCTGGCCAAACAGGCTACGTGGAAACCGCTTTAGGAGATGGGCGTCTCTGAACCTCACCTGCGTTCTGACTTATGCCGTAGGGTTTTTCGGCTTTGGGAGAAGGAATGGCATAACAGTACACACAACAAACTGCGTGTCATTAAGAAGACTACGAATGTGTGGAAGCCTTCCATGTGGGCTTCTCGCAGGGAATCAGTTGTCCTCTGCCAGCTCCGCATTGGCGACTCTTGGGCGACCCACGGTTAACTCGTGCGCCGTGAAGACCCGCCTCAGTGTCGGTGCGGCGCCCGGTTGACATTGGCCCATAGTCTAGTGCACTGTTCCACTTTGACTGCCCAGCGAGGAAATCTTGTGTTACGGACTCGTTGCCGCTAATTTAATCTTACAACACCTCATTGGCTGATTTAGTTCTAAGTTTTATTCGTGAGGGTGGGTTTTATCATTTGATCTAAGTTTTAGAGCATGTCCTTTGTCCCTCTGTGTCCTCCACCGTAGTGCTTCTAGGGTGGAGGTTTTAATGTGTTGCAGAGTGGTTAGCTTCTCCGTTTTTATTCTCATGGGCAGCCAGGCATGGTAATCTTTGTTGTTTTAATGTCTTCATCCCATTTCTTGCGTTTCTGTGGTTTTCTTGTCCCCTTTTGTCCATTAACAAGTTTGTTGCCCTTCATCGTTATTGTGATTTTTCCTTTCATTCCGTTTTGGGTTGTCAGTCTGGTTTGTTTTATTCCCACATTTGTGGCATTGTTTTATTCGGAACAAGGGACTGATGACCTCGTAGTTCCGTCCCTTTCCCCCTCTTTTAATCCAAGCAACCAACCAACTGCTATCTAGTTTCTGTACAAATTGTAAATAGCGGTTTGCTCCCTGTATTTTTCCACCACCACCACCACCACCACCACCACCACCTTTAGAATTTGAGAAACAGTATTCCAGTCAACATTGTCAAAAGCTTTCTCGAAGTCTACAAATGCTACAAACGTAGGTTTGCTTTTCCTTAACGTATCGTGTAAGATAATTCGTAGAGTCAGTGTTGCCTCGCGTGTTCCAACGTTCTACAGAATCCAAACTGATTTTCCCAGAGGTCGCCTTCTACCAATTTTTCCATTTGTCTGTAAAGAATTCGTGTTAGCATTTCGCAACCGTGAATTATTCGGTAATTTTCACACCTGACAGCACCTGCTCCCTTTGGGATTGAAATTATTATATTCTTGAAATCTGAGGTTATTTCGTCTGTCTCATACGCCTTGCTCACCAGATGGAAGAGTTTTGGCACGGCTGGCTCTCCCAAGGTTATCAGTAGTTCTAATGGAATGTTGTCTCCCACCCCGGGGCCTTTTGACGACTTAGATCTTTCAGTGCCCTGTCAAATTCTTCACGCAGTATCATATCTCCCATTTAATCTTCATCTAAGTCCTCTTCCATTTCCATAACATTGCCCTCAAGCACATCGCCCTTGTATAGACCCTCTATATACTCCTTCCAACTCTCTGCATTCCATGCTTTGCTTAGGACTGGCTTTCCATCCGAGCTGTTGATATTCATACAAGTGGTTCTCTCTCCTCCAAATGCCTCTTTAATTTTCCTGTAGCCGGCATCTACCTTACCCCTAGTGATATATGCTTCTACATCCATACATTTGTCCTCTAGCCATTCCCGCTTAGCCATTTTGCACTTCCTGCTGATCTCATTATTGAGACGTTTGTATTTCTTTTTGCCTGCTTCATTTACTGCATTTTTATATTTTCTCCTTTCATCAATTAAATTCAATATCTCTTCTGTTACCCACGGATTTCTACTAGCCCTAGTCTTTTTACCTACTTGATCCTCTGCTGCCTTCACTACTTCATCTCTCAAAGCTACCCATTCTTCTTCTACTGTAGACCTTTGCCCTGTTCTTGTCAATCGTTTCCTAATGCTCTCTCTGAAGCTCTCCACAATCTGTGGTTCTTTTAGTTTATTGAGGTCCCATCTTCTTGAATTCGTATCTTTTTGCAGTTTGTTCAGATCGCTCAGGCACGCAAGCCTCCCCACAAACAGCAAGGTCCATGGTTCGTGGAGGGGTCTTAGGACTTAGGTTAGATAAAAAGCTTTCTTGAAAGTATTATGTTAAAGTTCACGTGCAGATACTGAAAGCTAAAATCTGATCTCCATTGGAATTTAAAGGCTTGCCAGCGTTGCTTACTTTCACTCTATTATCTCATACGGTTATATTTTGCGGCTACTCATTGCACTCACCAAGAATATTCTCAGCCCAGGAAACGAACGATCGGACTGAACTGCGATGTCGGTTCGCCTATTTCGTGTTGGCCGTCGGTCA
Source organism: Schistocerca piceifrons (assembly GCF_021461385.2). Taxonomy (NCBI): domain Eukaryota; kingdom Metazoa; phylum Arthropoda; class Insecta; order Orthoptera; family Acrididae; genus Schistocerca; species Schistocerca piceifrons. The sequence continues at coordinate 863,361,118 of NC_060149.1, read as the reverse complement.
CGTGTCACGGAGTTCTAACTCTGCTGTCGTTGTACGTAAGTTCCATGGTGGGATTTGTTGTTGGCAACAGTGATCTCCCAAAAGAAATTGAAACAGTCATTCAGTGAGACTAGATGAAAAAACTTTACACACTTGGATAACACTGCGTTAAATATTGTGCAGAATAGTGTTTACTATTACATGCTTCATTAAGCAGAGAGAAAGAGAGAGAACCTTTTCTTTAAATTTAGACCTATTAAAATGTTATTTTAATGCTTTTTTTCGTCAGAGGTTCCCGATACTGCGTACCAGCGCGTACCGCCACAAATCAAGCACTGACTGTTCAGCGGGTTTCACTTTCAATATGCTTCCAACAGAACTGAAAAAAATGGGGTATGAACCCCACATATTCAAATCCAAGTAAAAATATTTTCTTGGTGGCACACTCCTTCCATTCTGCACAGGAGTTCCTCGCTATAGTTGAGAACTTTCCTCTGTAATTTGTTATTTATTCGTATACTGGCTCTTAATGTTTTCGTTTTTTATTAATTCTTTATTTCTCTGTTTATACATTTTCTAACCAACATTCTGCAAACTATGTACTTGCTCATTCCATGAACAAGTAGCATTAGATCTCATGGTTCCACGGAACATGATAAATAAATATACGTAGCAAACGCTCATCTGCAGAATTAATTCTTCGAGAAGACTCTACTTGAAGGTCATTTGTTTGCTTTGTTGTTTTGCATCTCTAAGCTGTCGCCGAACCATTTGCACTTACCTTGGAAATGCAGTAGTGTGTTTTAGCTCCACTGCGTTCAAGAACGGTTTTTTTATTATTTTGTATTCGCCAGTAAATTAAAATATGCAGGAGCTGTTAGAAGCGATTATCCTGCGCGCATGCTGGCTACGGAATCTAATAAACTGTAGAATTCGTAGTCTTGGTGACACTTTTAATTTATTTAAACGGATAATGGTTTCAGCATTCCAGCCCTCGTCAGATCAAATTTTAGAAAGGTAGACGAAAAAAGACAATGTATGCTGCTCCTCGAAGTCCTCGTCCGCCGCAAACGAAATGGATGCCTTGGCCACGTCTGTAGAAAAACCCTATCCACACCGATCTGTACTTCTACGCTATCAACCACAACCACCCGGTACAGCAATGCACTGTATTACTAACACCGATACATCGTGCAACAATGTCATCAGTCGCTGATAAACTGCCCCATGAGCTGAGCCACCTACGAAAGGTATTCAGGAACAATCGCTATAACGTTCATCAAATAAATGAAGTGATTTCAAGGAAGGAACACAATAGACCACAGACGAAGAGCAAAAAAATAAACTTTCTTTTGCCGTTCTGTGGCTCCGTGTCGGGTAAGATAAGCCACTGTGAAAAAGACACAAGATCAAGTCTATCTTCAGCCCTCGACAAAAATCCGGCAGTTACCGAGACCAGTTAAAAGAGGCAACAGGTCTCAGAACACCTGGCGTCTACAAGAGGGCTAGCCTTTACGCACTATAAAAAACACAGGAAAGAGCATAAGGGTTTTATCGCCTACGCTACCCAGATAAATCCGACTTGGTTGCTTTGGGAAACGGTCACCGGATAAAATTTTACGAAACCTCTGTCGTGGCCCGCACTAACCGTCCTGAGACTGTGTAATTAAAGGGAGGGTGTCCAGCAGGTCAGTGCGGCGTGGGATCCAGCGATGGCTCAGTTGAAGCGGGCACATCGAACGCCGAGCCAACGTATGGCCATATATGAGGATGCCGCGAGCACCAGTGACGTCACAGCCGGCAGCTAGTGTGTGTATATGGGCGTATCAGCATCGCCCTAGCAGTCATACCACTTGGCAAGAGCAAAGGAAATCTTCGCTGTAAGCTCGTGTAATTTTAATC